>NC_136494.1:15038039-15250539 GCF_053919585.1 Euprymna scolopes
TTAAATTCATATAGAAAAGTGATCCCCTACTCTAAAATGTTAATTTTCTTTTGTTTTCAAAATTTTTTTGTCATATTATTTATAAAGGTTGTTTAAACGTATTAGGCCCCCAAAATGTAGGTCTTCATTCTTTTCTTTTCTTTTTTTTAGGGGTTAAACGACGCTGGGTCACGTCGTAAGAATTTACCTTTTTTTAATTAGAAAGTCAAGTTTGTAATCGATGAGATTAACGTGAAAAAAGAAAAAGTGTAAATTGTGGAATTTAGAAGGGAGGCAGTAGATCTTTTTTTTTTATGTGTTAAAAGACGCTGGGTCACATCGTAAAATGTTGCCGATTTCTGTATAGTCGTTTAAAGAATAATAAAAACAAACAAATGAAATCTTTTCAGTTTTTTCATAAGTGTTTTTTTTTATATTGAAAACAGCAATAAAAGCTAAACACTTTTTTATCTGCACGGTATCATTTTTTTTTCAACCTTCGGTGAATAGTTTGTGTATTTATGTCAGAAGTTTTTAAGGGAAAATAACTTAAAACTCGATGTTGGAATGATTCCAAATAAATAAAATTAAATCTGTTATCAATATAATTATTGTTTAAAATGTATTAAATAACAATTTTAAATAGAATACTTAAAACACTTCTCTCGCTAGAAACATTAAGATTCCGCTATTTAATAAAATCGATTTTTCGTAATGTAATATACAAATGATGTGATCCCTTAATTGTTTATTTTGCAAGAATCCTACTATATATAGAAATAAATAAAAAAAAGTAAAGTCAGAAAACCTTTGTATATATTAATCAAATTGGGAACGAACAAACTGAGAGGAATAGGAATTTATATATATATATATATATATATATATATATATATATATATATATTATTGGTAACATATGCATACATGTTCCAGAGAATCCCAATTTAAGGATACCGCTTCATCAAACCAGAAAAAGAGTGATATTGAAACTAGTCAAAATTACATCAGTTTTTTTTTTTTGTTTGTTTTGTTTTTATTTGGCCGTGGTTTCCGCTCTGGAAGAAATTGGGGTGTATACTTTGAATGTAAGCAATGTGCGTATTGGAGGGAGATGTGTTGAAGGGGAGGAGTACAATCGCGTGTGATTAAGCTGTCGCAGAAGGGGGTATAGGTATTAGTTTAACTTGGCGGTTGTTTATTGGCCTAAGTCTTCACTTTGATCTGAAATATTACCCTAATCGCCGCTACTTCCCTATCTTGGGTTTTTGTGGGGTTTTTTTTTTTCTTTTCTGGTGGTGACTTCATTATGCGTCTATTTTATTGATAAGTTCTATTTATTTATTCATTTATTTTATTTCTCGCTTTTTTATCCGTTCATTTGTTTCTCATTTTTAAATTATTAATTTATTTATTAAGCGACGTTGAATTTGACCAGTATTAGAGGGGGATTATTTTGGAATACCAGGCGCTGTATGTATGAGGACGTCCACGTTGCAAGAACTTCAAAAACCTTACCGTTGTTATCTCCCCTAATCGGATATACATGCGATTATGGACCGCTTGTTAATTTCATATTCCAATGTAACTTTCATCTTACGAGCAAGTAAGTTCAACCAACCTGGAATTAAACAGATTCAGTACAGTAGAGAATATCATCTACGCCTCCCCATCTTTTTTTTATTTTCTTACCCAAGGATATCGATCTTTTTTATTGTAGGTAAGCGTTTATTAAACCATCAGCAAACAGTGTGTATATTTATGGTAGATGATGGGTGAAGTAGTTTACATAAGATTTAATATTGTCAGCCTTTCGTTTACTAGTTGTCAACATGGTTTACTTGTACGTCTTGTCGTGTAATAGTTTTATTTTCTTGTTTCCCTTGATTCAAAGTGTTTTTTCCTCATCTCTGACCTGAATATTACAATCAATATGTGGCTTGAAATAGATGCCTTTTCTAACTTGTAATTAAAATCCTTCCTGTCTGTTGTTCTTCGCCACCTCTCTTTTTCCCTCTGCATTCCTTTCTCTCTTCATCATTGTTTCTCTCTCCTCCTCTCGTTCTTTCTCTGCTTCTCTCTGTCTCTTCCTATCTGCGTTTCTTTAAATCTTCCTTTCATAGTCTCTCTCTCTCTCTCTCTTATATTCTCTCTTATATTCTCTCGTATTCTCTTTCTTCTCGTGTTCTTTCTCTCTTTCTCTCTCTCTCGCTTCTCTCCTCTTTTCTCTCTCGCTTTCTCTCTTCCTATCGTCTTCTCTCTCTCTCTTTCACTCTGCTTCTCTCTCTCTTTCACTCTGTTTCTCTCTCCCTCTCTTTCACTCTGTTTCTCTCTTTCACTCTGTTTCTCTCTCTCTCTCTTTCACTCTGTTTCTCTCTCTCTCTTTAACTCTGCTTCTCTCTCTCTCTTTCACTCTGCTTCCCTCTCTCTCTTTCACTCTGCTTCTCTCTCTCTCTCTTTCACTCTGCTTCTCTCTCTCTCTTTCACTCTGCTTCTCTCTCTCTCTTTCACTCTGCTTCTCTCTCTCTTTCACTCTGCTTCTCTCTCTCTTTCACTCTGCTTCTCTCTCTCTCCCTTTGCTTCTCTCTCTCTCCCTTTGCTTCTCTCTCTCTCCCTTTGCTTCTCTCTCCCTTTGCTTCTCTCTCTCTCCCTTTGCCTCTCTCTCTCTCCCTTTGCTTCTCTCTCTCTCTCCCTTTGCTTCTCTCTCTCTCCCTTTGCTTCTCTCTCTCTCCCTTTGCTTCTCTCTCTCCCTTTGCTTATCTCTCTCTCCCTTTGCTTCTCTCTCTCCCTTTGCTTCTCTCTCTCCCTTTGCTTCTCTCTCTCTCTCCCTTTGCTTCTCTCTCTCCCTTTGCTTCTCTCTCTCCCTTTGCTTCTCTCTCTCCCTTTGCTTCTCTCTCTCTCCCTTTGCTTCTCTCTCTCTCCCTTTGCTTCTCTCTCTCTCCCTTTGCTTCTCTCTCTCTCCCTTTGCTTCTCTCTCTCTCCCTTTGCTTCTCTCTATCTCTCCCTTTGCTTCTCTCTATCTCTCCCTTTGCTTCTCTCTATCTCTCCCTTTGCTTCTCTCTCTCTCTCCCTTTGCTTCTCTCTCTCTCTCCCTTTGCTTCTCTCTCTCTCTCCCTTTGCTTCTCTCTATCTCTCCCTTTGCTTCTCTCTATCTCTCCCTTTGCTTCTCTCTCTCTCCCTTTGCTTCTCTCTCTCTCCCTTTGCTTCTCTCTCTCTCCCTTTGCTTCTCTCTATCTCTCCCTTTGCTTCTCTCTATCTCTCCCTTTGCTTCTCTCTATCTCTCCCTTTGCTTCTCTCTCTCTCTCCCTTTGCTTCTCTCTCTCTCTCCCTTTGCTTCTCTCTCTCTCTCCCTTTGCTTCTCTCTATCTCTCCCTTTGCTTCTCTCTATCTCTCCCTTTGCTTCTCTCTCTCTCCCTTTGCTTCTCTCTCTCTCTCCCTTTGCTTCTCTCTATCTCTCCCTTTGCTTCTCTCTATCTCTCCCTTTGCTTCTCTCTCTCTCCCTTTGCTTCTCTCTCTCTCCCTTTGCTTCTCTCTATCTCTCCCTTTGCTTCTCTCTCTCTCCCTTTGCTTCTCTCTCTCTCTCCCTTTGCTTCTCTCTCTCTCTCCCTTTGCTTCTCTCTCTCTCTCCCTTTGCTTCTCTCTCTCTCTCCCTTTGCTTCTCTCTCTCTCCCTTTGCTTCTCTCTCTCTCTCCCTTTGCTTCTCTCTCTATCCCTTTGCTTCTCTCTCTCTCCCTTTGCTTCTCTCTCTCTCCCTTTGCTTCTCTCTCTCTCTCCCTTTGCTTCTCTCTCTCTCCCTTTGCTTCTCTCTCTCTCCCTTTGCTTCTCTCTCTCTCCCTTTGCTTCTCTCTATCTCTCCCTTTGCTTCTCTCTATCTCTCCCTTTGCTTCTCTCTATCTCTCCCTTTGCTTCTCTCTATCTCTCCCTTTGCTTCTCTCTATCTCTCTCCCTTTGCTTCTCTCTATCTCTCTCCCTTTGTTTCTCTCTATCTCTCTCCCTTTGCTTCTCTCTCTCTCTCTCCCTTTGCTTCTCTCTCTCTCTCTCCCTTTGCTTCTCTCTCTCTCTCTCCCTTTGCTTCTCTCTCTCTCCCTTTGCTTCTCTCTCTCTCTCCCTTTGCTTCTCTCTCTCTCTCCCTTTGCTTCTCTCTCTCTCTCCCTTTGCTTCTCTCTCTCTCTCCCTTTGCTTCTCTCTCTCTCTCCCTTTGCTTCTCTCTCTCTCCCTTTGCTTCTCTCTCTCTCTCCCTTTGCTTCTCTCTCTCTCTCCCTTTGCTTCTCTCTCTCTCTCCCTTTGCTTCTCTCTCTCTCCCTTTGCTTCTCTCTCTCTCCCTTTGCTTCTCTCTCTCTCTCCCTTTGCTTCTCTCTCTCTCTCCCTTTGCTTCTCTCTCTCTTTGCTTTTCTCTTTTCCCCTCACCCCAACTCTCTCCCTGACTCTGTCTCCTTTTCTCTTCTTCCTTCTCTACCTCTGTTTTCCTCTCGCTTCATCTCTTCCAACCTTTTGCCCAACAACTGATTTCCCTTGAGGTCTCTACTTCATTCACTTAAACAAACTTATTACTCAGAGAAGAGAAGGAAAGTCAAAAATCGCAAGAGAGAGAGAGGGACAGGGGGGAGACTAATAGGCAGGACCCTCATTGGTTTTGTTGTTGCTCAAAGTTTTATAATCATCTTGTACAATACTAATCGCATTACTTAAATTCTGATTAGCTAATCTTTCCAAATAGATGGGGAAATGTGAATAGCAGGGAAACGGTGATTCGATTTTCCGGAACAAATGGAGCAGACAGTAGGAAGATATATGGAAACGGGAATACGCGGGTACGGAAGGCCCAACGGATGAGAACACAACTAAAAGAGAATAAAAGAATCTCATGCTTCGAATAGAATTGTTTCTTTCATGTGAGGGGAGAGAAATAGATATCTGAAAATAATGTATTTTCGACATAAAAATTTTGTATTAATGTCACACTACGTTAATGTTAAAAAGCACATCAAAAGATGAGTCAAATTTCAAATGTGGTTCGATAATTACGTCATGATTGTCGTCGAATTCTAATCTATATACATTTTTTGGTCCCTCGACAAAAGGAGAGTGGACATGTAAATTCACCCTTGTCCGTTCGTCCGTCCGCACTTCTCTTAATAACTACGCCTTGGAAATTTCTTTTGAAATTTTACACAAACATTAAACATGATATGAGTAAAAAAAAGTAACAGAACGGATTTTCCGGGAAAACTCCGGTTACCCCTCTAGGGGTGCCTTTCGGGTTAAAATGGCTAAAATTGGCACTTTTGTGCTTATTAAAAAAACTTGATGCCTTTGATTTTTATAAAACTTTCTGAAAAGTTGTAACTAACTGATTTCTATGTAATCTTGTTTTCTTTTGTCTGTACTTCGCGATAGCTCTTGGATGTGCCCCAGGGGCTCTTTTAGGGCTAATAGAAACATTCCATTTTTAGGACTATTTTACCATATGTGTCCAAAATTTTCAGTGTATGTCTATTTAAGTTTTGCACGGTGCTGAACTTAAATTTAAAAGTTAAGCCCTTGAACTTTTGGAGCTAAATGGGGAGGGGCAAATGCTGAATTTAGTCATTTTTTATGCCTCGTTCACTGTGCACGGGAGACCGTGCATGCTTCACTTGTTTAATTACCATTTCATCCTAAACAAGGCACAGTGCCACTTAGTCGTAAGAAGTTACTATTTGAGACCAGATTTGCAGGGATACTATTAAGGGAGTTGGGCAGCGAGATGTCTGTTCACATTACATTTGAATTTTTGCATGTCAATACAATCAAGGAAACAGAATTCCAGGATGGTATTCCAAAGTACAACTGTCCGAGGAAAAAAAGCTATTCGAGTAAAAGTCTTTACAGCTTCTAAGCATCTCTATAGTGTAGGGTGGGATTTTGCTGCTTGTCGGGTTTGTCGAGGGTATTGTCGTCGAGGGGGTACTAATGCTTAGAGTTCATCAGAGCACTTGTCATTGAAATACTTGTAAAACAGGCACAAGGACGCCATGTTTCGGCCATTGAGCAGAGGTTGGACTTTAGTTGGTAGTTCAGGACCTACTAGGCTCGCGACTCTTTTCTGAACTCTGTTTAGGAGCGAGATGCACCAGCTCAGAAATGACAACAATACTTCATGCATGGGCGAGCCGTGGCCTTGTAGAGATACCGGACACTTTTAGGTGTGAGTAACCTTTTAGCATGGTAGAGAGAGCCCACCTTCCTCGCAGCAGCCTTGGCAATTACCTCAATGTATTTGTTCCAATTCATGTTGTCTGTGAATGTTAAGCCTAAGAGATTGAGGCAAGTACCTTCAGACAATGTATCATTAGCCATGGCAATCAGAGGTTTCTTGTAATTATTAAAGGAAATAAACTTAGTCTTCGCTGCATTAAACGCTACCAACCAGTTCGTACACATATGCCCCCCCCCGACTCTTTCTCTCTCTCTCTCATTATATATATATATATATATAATTTAAAGGAGATTAGAATAATAGTCTAAAGAGCTAAGTGTATTTTAATGTAATAGTGAAATTACTAGTTTAATTAAAATACAGGAAATGCTTGTTGTAATTTAGATATATAATAAGCTCGATAGTTAAATGTCCTAGAGCTAATTCAATATTAAGTAATGTGATTTATAATTTAAAAAATTTAAAAAAAATTTGTTAAATTTAAAAATCAAATTTTAATTAAATTAAAAATCAGTTTCATAAGAAGGAACAACAACAAAGTCAATCATTAAAAGTAAGGCAGATGAATCTTTTAGTTTTTCTTTTTTTGTAATCAGGAACCGTATTTAAAGTAGTCATTTAGATGTTTGCTATAGCTTTTTATTTTATTGAAATATAGCAAACATCTAAATGACTACTTTAAATACAGTTCCTGATTTCAAAAAAAGAAAAACTAAAAGATTCATCTGCCTTACTTTTAATACTAGGTTTATTTTTGGTGTCTTTTCAATTCAATAGAAATCCTCCTAAATTTGCTGATGAGGAGACCGTGCTTACCAAAAAAACTATGTATAATTGTTCTACGTGACTTCATGTATACCACAAATAAAAAGCACGGATTTCCGAAACGATCGTACAGATAATTGACTTTGTTGTTGTTCCTTCTTATGAAACTGATTTTTAATTTAATTAAAATTTGATTTTTAAATTAAAAAAATTTTTTTTTAATTTTTAAATTATAAATCACATTACTTAATATATATATATATATATATATATATATATATATATATATATATATATTATATAATAGTCTTATTATTGTTTTTGTTATTCTTGTTGTTTGTTATTGTTCGTTTTGTTGTTAGGACTTTTTAAAAGCGCAGTCTTAGAGTCTTAGAGAGTCTTATTAAGAGTTTGAAAGAGTTGACTTTTGCAGACTCTACCAAATTCCTCCACCAATTTTGGTCTAAACACTTGATATTTTAGATGAAGCTTACCTGGACATGAGTCAAGTTTTTTTAATGTATTTATACATATGCACATAAAATTATGAACAGTATATAAGGCCCAAACAAAGCCTAGCTGAGTTGCTAGTATATATATATATATATATATATATATATATATATATATATAAGCAAAGAGGCAAAATACTAGTAAATGATCGAACAATGTCGGATGGATGGAAGATCCTCTATGGAAAGTGGTTGCAGGAGTTTTGCGGGCCAGTCACTGATGAACACTGTAAAAAAATATTAGGCTTGTGCAAAAATAATATCCTTTTTGAGGTTCAACTATATATATATATATATATATATATACACAATATTATTTTCGCACCAATCTAATAGTTATAGCTAGAGAAACGCGTGTCTATGCTTTAAATAAAATTTATCTATATATGTGTGTGAAGTGAAGGATTTGTGTGTGAGGACACTTCTCAACCTATATACTCAACGGTTTTCATTAGAGAAAGCTGCTGCTAATGGGTTCAAATTGAAAAATTATTACATGGCGGTCATCAAATTTTTATCTCTTAGTCAACTGCTTTCACAAATGCGCATGCGTGGCCATGAAATGACAGCCATATGTTAAGAATAAGTCGGGTTGGAAACACTTTTTAAAGATGGTGGCAAGCTGACCTAATGGTTATCGAATTTAACTCACTCTCTTTAGGTTTTGGTTTCGATCTCGGCTCAGGTATTTTTTTTACTCATGAGAAGTGAACTGTTGAGAAAAAAAACCATTATACTCGCATGCCCATTGTCTCAGTTTCTTTCCGTCTTTTCCCCTTTTTTTTTCAATTGTTTTTTCAATTTATTTTTTTTCAATTTTTTTTTTCAACAATTTAACGTTACTTTAATACTTACAGTATTTCTATTGAGAAATTTGCATTAAATAAAATATTTATGCGTATTTTACGAGCGGGCAACGCCAGGCAGCCTGCTTGTCTATATATCTATAAAGGTGAGAATGTTTTTGTGTGAGGAAACTTCTCAACCTATATTCTCAACAAGTTTTTTAAGCGGTTTTTATCTGGAAAAACGGGTTGCTAAAGTAGAGTAGAAATTGAAAAATTGGTCCATGGGGATGGTCGGAATAAAACCACTTCAAAGATCGTGTCAAGCTGGCTTAATGGTTATCGTAATTGACTAGCTGCCTTTAGGTTTTGGTTTTGATCTCAGCTCGAGTATGTTTTTTTTTAATTACAAAAAGTTAACTGTTATGAAAAAACACGTCTGTTTTTCCCCGCTTTTTTTTTTTACTTTATTTTTTTAAGAATTTAACGTTATGTTGAATCCCAAGCAATGCCCGGTGCATCTGCTAGTCTAGTCTTATATTCTAAAAAAGTGAGAATGTGTGCGTGAGAGTACTTCTCAACCTATATACTCGACAAGTTTTTAATCTATAGATTTGAAATCTGCTATATAGGTTATTCAGACATGTGGAAAATGTTTTAATCGGTTTTTATCCAGAAAAATAGGCTGCTAAGGGGTCAACATAAAAAAATTGTTACCTGTGCGGGTCATCAGATTTTTAGCTGTTTATCAACAGGACTTTTATGAATAACAGGCAAGTGCGTCCTAAAATGAAGTACTGTTGCTGCATCTGGATAGGAGTTGCTTACCACACCCAATCCTACCTTGATAGTTAAAAACCAGATTCAAAATTTAATAGATGATGCCTTTTTCTCTTCACTGCAATCTCATTTCCACAGAAAAGATGTTGCGAGCATGTCTCTGCTCTATCGGTTTTTTTTCAGGGCAAGCGCTCGTCTGAACTCCAAATTATGGTCTCTCTTTGCTAAAATTATTTTTCACTCAGGAATCACCACTTATCAAGGCCCGGAGGCCACTCGAGGATAAGGGTTAATGGGTATACATTAGTAAACATAAGTAGTGGGAATTTTGTAAATTGGATTACTTAGGGGACGGTTCATCAAGAACTTGTTTACGTTGGACTTGAAGACAATCAGATTGTACTCAGCTGGAAAGCAGGCAATCGGAAGAGAGTTCCACAGGCGTGCAGTTCTAAGAAAGAAGCTTTGTTCATAGAATCTACATTTAGGTTTAGACACAAATAAAGAATGTGGGAAATTATTGATAATGGTTTGGATAAACGAGTGTTTTTCATGAAATTTTGGCGAGGGGGGACCATAGATTGAAGCTCAACTGAGTATTTGCCATGAAAATAACGATAAAGCAGAGACAGGCTCACAACGTCTCTTCTGCGGGAAAGAGGTTGCAGAGAAGAGAAAAGAGCATCCCCCACTAAGCTACAAAGTCTATTTTGAACTCAGTCAAGGCAGGATAAGCAGCTTCTAGCAACTCCTGCCCAGATGTGGCAACAGCATTCCATCGTTGGCCGAACCTGGCTTTTATATAGGTAGAGAATTGCATCAGGAGTGAGATATCTACTGAAGTGGTAGAAGGATCCCATCATTTTTCCAGCGACCTTGGCAATGGAGTTGATATACTTGTTCCATTTAGTCAGTTATGCCATACCTTATCAAAAGCCTTTGATGTGTCAAGAGCGATTGCACTTGAGAGAAAGCCTCTATCGAGACATTTGCTAATCCTATGAGATATAACTGTAAGCACATCTGCTGTAGATCAAGCAGAATAGAAACCATATTGCACGTCACTAAGAAGGTTGTTTTTACTGAGATAATTGACTACTTCTCTATTTAACACGGATTCCAACAATTTACTCATGATGTACAGGAAACTTGTTGGTCTGAGGAGATGAGCGATCACCTGAATTCTTAAATACAGGCATACTGATGAGATTTTCCAAGGTGTTGAGAAGCAATTCTCCTTACGACAATGCTTAAATAACTTTGTAAGTATGGGCACTAGTTCTGGTGGAAGCTTTTTGAGCACTATAATTGGAATGCTGTCAGGGCCAGTAGCTTTACTGGAATCAAGGTTTTTGATTAGCTTGGCAACCTCACGTACAGATATTTGTATGTCGCTTTTGACAAAAAACACTCAACTAGCTACAACCACAGTCAACACTTTCTCCCACTATCTGTGCCTAAATCTAAACCCAGATTTTATAAACAAAGCTTCTTTGCTTGAACTGCCCACCTGTGGAACACTGTTCCATTGGTCTGCTTCCCGGCTGACTACAGTATGGTAGCCTTCAAGTCCAATGTAAACAAGTTCTTGTTGAACCGTCCCTTTAAATAATCCAAATTCTACTCCATTTACGCCATTAACGATTACGACACTACTAACTTATATTCATTAACCCTTATCCCCAAGTGGCCTTCAGGCCTTGATAAGTGGTGATTTTCTTGTAAAAAAACGTCAAATTGGTACAGACAGCAGAATTCCATTTTCGATTCTTAAATAAACAGAATAGGTTATCCATACATCAGAAGTAGATTTCATGGATCCAGATAAACGTTGTCTTTCATAAAATCGGCAAAGATATTCACAATGGCCGATGAGTGCCTATCTAGAGCTCATCAATGAGTTTGCATGTTATGCCATTAGAACAAAACTGACATGTTGGCAAAATTTATTACTTCCATGCTCAAGTATAACAGAATGGGTGGAGAATAAATGACGGCGATATCGAAAAATCAATATCAATAATCGATAGTGTTCGAAATATGCCGGTTGAAAGGTTATTAGCATTGCAGGAACAGATAACTTTATCAATAACAGGAAATTGTTGTATATGTTTTTTTTTTTGCAAAAGTAAATGAATCAGTTATGCAAAAGTTGCTATAATGTTCTAATACAAGTAGCAATATAATAGCTAGCAATTTTCCCGTTTTTATCGAGGTGGCCCGACCCGAGAAAGTATGGGCCTTAATGGATTGCCATCTTTATGGTTTTTGGTAACTCGTAGAGATATGGGAGGCGACGATAGGATAAAATGGGTTTTCTTCTCACTGCCCAATTCTTGGCATCGGTATTTTTTGCCTTAATCACCATTTTTTGCCTTCTGAAAGTGAGAGACATTCTGTTTAGTATTTGAAAGACCTTTGCATATTCGTATTTGATCAGACTGTATCACATACAACATAATCATATTGTTAGGCCGGTTAAGCATTGTTGAGCCTAGTCAGTACCAGATAGGTGACTATTTGGAATTACCAAGTACTGTATCTGGAAGGACAGCGACACCTCTCTGCAAGAACTGTAAAAATCTGTTATCTCTCCTGATTGGGCTATACATGCGACTGACCGCACTTGTGAAGTTAATTTTCCTTAGAAACTTCCCCCTTTTTGTAGAAGCCTGTTCAACCTATTTTGAATGCTTCTTAAAAGAAAACAGAATACATGTATATGTTTTAGACTTCCTCAATAAGATATAAAAGTTAGAATGTAAGTTTACTTAACACACATAATAGACACAGGTTTCTCCTATCAACTAATTATGCAGGGGTCCTAGGTGTGGCCTTAAAAAAACATCAAGTGGTAAGGACCATATAGGGGATGTGGGGCTACCCTTTTGTTACCATTCCTCCCAGGTTCACTTTGGGCTAAAGTATTAATACCTGTTAGAGCATCTGGTGCTACCAGATTAGGTTGTCTGAAGATACTGGCTTCCTAGCCAAAAATGCACAAAACATTTTTTTTTGTTTCTCTTTGCAAAACTCAATCATGTTCTGCAAAATCAACAATTTTCTTCTACAAAACAAACAAAACACTGAATAAATAGTTGAAGAATAAAAGAACTTCATAATTTTTTTTTCCAAAAATACTGGATTCAGCATAAAATAACCAAAAATGGTTAACATGTTATAAAACTAAAACAACTTTTGTCATTGTAAGCGGTTTTGGTTTCAGAAGAAAAGACAAATTATGTTCCAAACAAAATGGCGCTCATTCAATCCAGAGAAGTTTTCAGGAACTGCTAGAAAGGACTTATCCTGCCTTGATATAGTTTCAAATAGACTTCGTAGCCTTGTAGGGAATGTCCTTTTCTCTTCTCTGCAACCTCTTTCTAACAGAAGAGATGTTGCGAGTTTGTCTCTGCTTCATCGTTATTTTCATGGCAGATGCTCGGATGAGCTCCATTCTATGATCCCCCCCTTGCCAAATTTTTCACAAGAAACACCCGTCTAGCAGAAAACACGATCACTAATTTCCCCCACTCTTTATCTGTGCCTAAACCTAAACGTAGATTCCATGAACAAAGCTTTTTTCTTAGAACTGCACGCCTATGGAATTGTCTTCCGTTTTCCTGCTTTCCGGCTAACTACAATATGGTTGTCTTCAAGTCTAACGTAAACAAGTTTTTGATGAGCCGTTCCATATAAGTTAACAAATTTACCGAATCTCCATTACTAACAGTTACTATATTTTCCAATTTCTACTGTACACTCTTTAACCCTTATCCTCGAGTGGCCTCTTGGCCTTGATAAGTGATGATGCCTATGTAAAAAAAAAAAAAGAAAGTTTTCAATTGTAAAAAAACTAAGACAAAAATGAAGAATAGGGTTTTCATTTGAAGCCTTGGATTGTATAAGTCAAGACGATGTGTGGAAATTCTGAAAGCTCCGGTACATTTTATGGAATTATGCTGGTTTCTAGTTGGCTGTTAGCAGAGGGTTGCTTCATTTGATTGATTAGTTCTCGGCATCACTGTCTATAAATAGAACATTTCAATTTTTTGGTATCATAAAGTCTAATTATAGAGGAGGAGTCACCTTGCGGCTTAGGTTGCTCGGAGAATTGGGTAGAGGTACCAATAAAGCATCCGTTCTTAAAAATCAGCTCGATAAGTGCAGGGCCAGAAACTGGCCGAGTACCTTTCAGACAGAGGTCCACCCTTCCAGGTCTTGCCACCCAGCTTGCGGATGGAGTAAGTTTATCATTTACTGCTTGAGGCGCTCCTACTGCGGAATGCTGACGAGGCTGCCCAGGCAATTGGGGGCGGGGGAAGAGGTGCTGGTTTGAACACCCCACCTTCTGACCTTTTGTCACATCATGCCCTCTAATTATATAATCAGAATATAGAAACACTAACCAACCAACCAACCAACCAAATCACTGTGCAGGTATTCATGCAAAGTTGTCTATTTTGTCTCAAAGCAGAAGCAAAACCGTTTTTTTTCGTAACATTTTTCTTTTTTCTTTCAAAAAAATAAAAATCACATATAGCTAACCAGCTGATAGCCATATTTGATAATTATTTCCATAATTTTAATTGACAGGCATGCTTTCTTTTATATGCCTTTCTTGTGCCTTTATGTGCCTTGTGTGTTTTTTTTTCTTTAATAGCCATTCTCGTTATCCCCTGAAGGGCACATACCATTTTCTTCTGACAGCAGGCTTTTGTGCATATTTGTTTTCGAAATGCAAATACTGGTTTAGTTGCAAAAAAATATTCTGCTAATTTGAATAATTCAAATTATTTATATTTTACGAATCTATCGATTATCTATTATATAAAGCACAATTATGTGTGTTTCTGTATGTATGAAAAAAAAGGAAAAAATTACAAAACAAACACCCACAAAATTGGTATATTCTTGATGAGCATTGCTTTGGATGAATATCTAAAATGCAAAAAAAATATTAATTCTGGCACAGATTACATCATGGAAGGTTGGTAATGGACTTAATATATATCTCTTAAATGGAGTCAGATAGAACTTGAGTAAAAACTGTACCAAAAGAGGAAAAAGGAAATCTTCCTCCGACTGGGGCAATCATGTTTTTTGTAAAAAAAAAATTTTTTTTTTTTTTTTTTTTTTTTTTTTTTTACAAAAGGAATTACAAATTTGTTGAATTGGTTAGTTCCAGTAGTGTGGTAGTTTTGCTTCAGAAATGTGTCAGAGATGACAAAAGGTTAATTTTTTTTAAGAATTAATCCAGTGAGTATATTATTTAATTTGAATTCATTATTATCCTCATCTTTTTTCTTAGTTCTTTCATGACGTTTCGGCCAACTATTCCTCTGACCTTCGTCAGGTGTAACCGTGATGGATAGGAACTCTGAATCTCCTGGCTGCATTCACTGCATTTACTGCCTTCCGTAGTTGTTGTCGTCTCACCATGTTTGGGCCAAGTAAGCCTCTGGCCAGCTTTGGGTAGGATTGAAACCGCTATCTTCAGACAATTCTCACTTGGAACCGTAGAGATTCAAACTCTCTATCAACTGTGTCAGGGGCCCCGAGAGGCAAAAAGAGCCCCCTCCCCTCAAAAAAAAAGAGTTATCTCCGCGCTGTGTTTTTATATGCTTTTGGGTAGCTCCAGTGAAGCTGTCAGAAAAATTAGAGAAAAGTTTTTCTTCGAGCGTTGATTGGACAGATGTGGATACTCTGTCACGTGGTATGCTCTGTCTATCGTCTGCACTGAAAGATTGTTTTACTTTTTATTTCCGCAGAATTTGTGTGGGTGGATACGGCAAATGTGCACGTAACTGAAATGTTATTTATTTATTTATTAAAATGTCTCTGGCGTATCGCTACACTCAGGAAATAATATTATGCTACATAATTCAATACAAATAATAAAAACACATTGTAAGGAGTAATCTGTAATTTATCCCTTCAGTTCAGCACATTTGGCAGACAATATTCTTTTTTTGCCCTGTTTCTCTTGAATGTTTCCTTTTTTTTAGTAACATTTCACTGACTCTTTCTTTGAAGAACTGCTGTATGTCGAAATTACTGCGATATCTCTTTATCACACCATGACAATGAGCATATATTAGAATGATATTCAAAAACACGTCTGCATCAAACGGAAGTCACTATATTCCTTCCAGCGTTGCCAAGTAATAAAAGGAAACAATAAGAATTGAAATGAGGAATAAATTTGCTGTTTAGTGTTTCCAGATTGTCTTTTATAAAGCAAATTTTGTGACATTTTTTTTTAGCAGTTTTCCCTTCAAAAATTGTATTTAATTTAGTAATATAATAATTGTATTTAATTTAGTAATATAATATAGTGTGCACATATGGAGCCAATAATGTTTGTATAAATAAACATACTATATATATATATATATATATATATAACTACTTCATTTAGTCACATAAATTAATATACGAAAATGTTATGCGTACATTTTCAGTATTTACTTCAACAGTGCTCAATACATAGGTAGAGCTAGGTAGTAATTTATAAAATATATATATAGCGATTAAGCTACACTGAATATTCCGCGTTTCATCCACTCTAGGACTCTTAGTGGATACTAGAAAGCTGATTGGCTAACTAAAATCTCAATAGAAGAGGAGCATTTAAAAACGATAAACAACCACAGAACTCGCGCATAAGCCTGAAGAGTCCTTGAGTGGATGAAACGCGGAATATTCAGTGTAGCTTAATCGGCATATATATTTTATAAATTACTAATATATATATATATATATATACATATATATATATATATATATATATATATGTTACCTTGTCTGACTCTGAGGAACAGTCTTTACCAAACTAGTCTGTCGATTTAGGGTCTACAGACTTGAAACTTGATATATAGACGATTTCGACCTGTGGAACAAATTCGATTTGGTCTTTAACCGGTAAAAATAGCTGCTAAAGGCTCCAAATTGAAAAAAAAAATTTAAACTTGGCAACCGTAAGATGACTTAGTGTTCTTGTATGCATGCGCAAATATACATTTACACCTTTTGAAGTGCTATTTTTTTTTCTATGCGAGGAACTTAGTACATGTGGTAACGAATAAGGCTGGAAGACCATATATTTTGTTTTCAATTCTAGCTGATGTCATCCGAATCGATTTTTTTACTTTTGAAATCACTAATGTATGTTAGGTACAATATAATAATCAATAGAGAATTGGCTTTATAATAATAAACACGAAATTTGCATGCATTGAAATATCGTATTTTAGTGTATTTTGTGACTGGGAAACGTTGGACGACTTGTTGGTGTATGTGTGTGTATATATATATATATATATATATATATATATATAGTAGAAATGGTAATTAATAAAAACCTGAAGAAAGTGCTCAATACTGTTGTAGAGCAAATATGCGTTTTATTTTTTATTACCAGATTTTTCTGTTTAGTTACATTATTGTTTCAGCTACGCGACCGTTTTTTGGCCGTCGTGTAGCCTCCTGAGACTTTTACAGGTTTCTGTAAAAGTCTGAGGAGCCAAAAAACGGTCGCGTAGCTGAAACAATAATGTAACTAAACAGAAAAATACGGTAATAAAAAATAAAACGTATATATATATATATATATATATAATTTGAGGTTGCTATTTTCAAAAGTAGGGTAACCAATGAAATATAACGAGGTTAATACAAGAGTGCTCAATACAGAAGTAGAGAAAGTTACAGTTATAATTTGTCTTTACATAAGCAGTAATTTGTTGCTACACAATCCTGAGCATGTTTCGGTCTTCTAGAATTAATTTTCGCGCTGTGTTTTTCACCCCCATGACCCGTTTAAAGGAGTAAAAAAGTTTTCTTTTGCTGAAAGTTGATTTTCGGTTTTTATTAAGAATGCTGCTTTCGTAAATAAGCGTTGTTGTCTGAAGAGGTCCCTAGTTACTAAATACTTGAAATATCGTATTTTAGTGTATTTTGTGACTGGGAAACGTTGGACGACTTGTTGGTGTATGTGTGTGTGTGTATGTGTGTATATATATATATATATATATATATATATATATATATATATATATATATATATATATATAGTAGAAATGGTAATTAATAAAAACCTGAAGAAAGTGCTCAATACTGTTGTAGAGCAAATATGCGTTTTATTTTTTATTACCGGATTTTTCTGTTACGTTACATTATTGTTTCAGCTACGCGACCGTTTTTTGGCCGTCGTGTAGCCTCCTGAGACTTTTACAGGTTTCTGTAAAAGTCTGAGGAGCCAAAAAACGGTCGCGTAGCTGAAACAATAATGTAACTAAACAGAAAAATACGGTAATAAAAAATAAAACGTATATATATATATATATATATAATTTGAGGTTGCTATTTTTCAAAAGTAGGGTAACACATGAAATATAACGAGGTTAATACAAGAGTGCTCAATACGGAAGTTGAGAAAGTTACTTTTAATTTGTCTTTACATAAGCAGTAATTTGTTGCTACACAATCATGAGCATGTTTCAGTCTTCTAGAATTAATCTTCGCGCTGTGTTTTTCACCCCCATGACCCGTTTAAAGGATAAAAAAAAGCTGTCTTTTGCTGAAAGTAAATAAGCGTTGTTGCCTGAAGAAGTTTCTAGTTACTAAACACTAGAGGACCAAAACATGCTCATGACTGTGTAGCAACAAATTACTGCTTATGTAAAGACAAATTTTTTTATATACAATCTTTATGTCTGCCTGTCTCCATATTTTCAAACTTTACATCTCCCGAAACTAAAAGTCGCAGAGCTGTGCTGGGGGCCTCAACATGATTGGATTTTTACAGACTGTGCTTTTATGGGTCTTTAGCTGGTTAAAATAATTTTTGAGGGGTCAAAGACGGGTCAATATAAAGAAAATCGTTATACATTTTGTGCATTCATCTTAGTTTATTTTTAATTTTTCATCAGTTGAAATGCATATTATATTGGTACAGTGGTAACGTCACCAGCTTTGAATACTACAGTTTTGCTTTTGGTTTCGATTCTAGTTGATGGCATACAAATACTTTTTTTTTTTTTATATTAGTTTTGAAATCCCGACTCTATAATAATGTATACGAAATCTAGACAAATTCAAATATCATATTTAAGCGTATTTTACGATCGGGAAAAACCGGGCGCTCCATCGCTAGTACATATATATATATATATATATATATATATATATATATATATATAGGGTGTTCCAAAGTCTTGGGCACAGTAAGCAGATATGAGGACTTGAAATGTGCCCAAGACTTTTGGAACACCCTGTATGTATATATATGTATGTATATATATATATATAATATATATATAAACTCACAAAGATATAGTGTCTGAAATTGAATTCTTAATATTTTGGTTTGTAATGTTTTGTCATTATTTTTTTTCTGAAGAGGTATTTCTTTTTAATTTATTTTTTTGCTAAATGAGGATTCCCAGCAAGAAAATTGACCATTTAAAAACCAACCAAGTATTTACTGATTCTAACTGAATCGCCATTCAATAAAATCAATAGAAATTCTTCCATTTCAATGGGAATTTGAAATCTGACGGATAAAGCCACCTCTGCTACGAAACACATTCAAAGGCACAAAAAAAAAGAAAACGTCTTTGACATTATTTTATAATTTTTGAATGAACCCACTCCCGACAGTGACCCATCCTTCTTATAAAATGTCCTCTTATACATTGAGTTATTGAACCATTTTAATATTAATTTGTAAAACGACTTTCTAAGGACTATATATGTATATTAGCTGGAAGACACGACGTTGCCCAGGATTCGATGACAATCCATACTTCAAATACTTTTATTGCCATGAAATCAGTGAAATCGGCCCTTTGTTAATCAAATTGATTGATTGCTTGCTCTAGTTGGAGACCCACCTCAGTGCACTGAAACACCTCACATACCACCCTTAGGCCACAATACGTTGTATTCTACATTGCAATGTAGAGAACTTACTGTTGATTTAATGAAATTATTTCATATAATGGTTTGAATTAAAGTTTAAAGTACAAAAGTCAAGTATCATGATTCAAACTTTCATTTCGAATGCGCCCCTGTCCTGTTGATTTTATACGACAGCCACTTCTGCTTGTGAGGGGATAAAACTTCTTAAATGCATTTTTGATGTTAAACTGTATAAAAGTGTTAATCTTGGTGAAAATTCTCTGTTCCTTCTTTAATAAGATTTGTTTAATTCTCGATTTTGGGGTTTCGATATTTATCCGAGACATTCCGATATAAAATCTATCTAAGAACACTGCTACATACATGAAGTACAGTGTGTGAAATTAAAAAAAAGATGTCCCAGACAGAACGAACTGTCATAAAGACAAAGTGCCTTTTATATATACGTAGAGATTACATATATCTATCTATATATATATATCGTCATCCACATTCAGTACTGTTTCGCTGTTTCACAGCTCATCAGTGCGGTTAGACAGGCAACTATCTCAAGCCAGGAATGAAACCCAACCGCCTGTATGACAGTCAAGGCTCTTAACCATTATGCTGATCGGCGGCTGCTGTGCAAGTTGTGAATCAACGATGTTTTGACATCGTCCAAACTACCTTAGCTCTATTTGTTTACACAAAGAACATCGCCTTATACGCTTACGGTAATTCGTGTATCACTTCTCAATATGCTCAACTCAAGATGAGGAGCATTATAGTCATCCACATACAGTACTGTTTCGCTGTTTCACAGCTCCTCAGTGCAGCTAGACAGGCAACTACCTGAAGCCAGGATTGAAACCTGACCGCCTGTACGACAGTCAAGTCTTCTAACCATTATGCTAATCGTCGGCTCCTGTACGAGTGAGGAGTTAAAGACGAATAAGATCAATTCTTTAAGAGAAGACTTATCGGGATAAGGCGGAGCTCAAGAAATTGTTTTGGAGTTTATACAGAAATCAATCATGTTGACACACCAGTTCTCACCAGATCACCGAAGTTAAGCAATGTTTAGTCTTGCCAGTACCAGATGGGTGACCATCTGGGAAGGTGAGGCGCTGTATGTACTTTCTAGTAAAGTTGGGCGTAGGGCCAGCACCCTCACCACGAAAAAAGAACTCCTCTCTACAAAGCATCTACAAAGTTGTGGATGGCCTATGCCCCTTCAGGGGCTCAAGGCTATGGATTAATAGATATCAATAAAGAAAAAAAATTACTATAAAACTAAATACTATAGTATATAGTTTTGTATCGTCATTTTCTTTCTATATTGAGAATTATTCATTTATTCAAGTAGGGTGATACATCAGTTAGGAGTGTAAGGGTAAGTGAGAACTCTTTACATCGTGGTATTCCGAAGCCTAATGCTTCTTGTCAGAAGAGGAGAGAAGATGCTAGGTAATATAACAGGGATGCAATGCCTAGCAATAGTTACATCAAAAGTGAAATAAAATATTGAGCTTTTTGGAGGAACTCTATTGATCTTTGTGATATAGGAGGAGTATAGCTTTTATTAAATAATGCAGGTAGGTGTATAGTCTCCATTTATCCTACACTTCTAATTGATGTATACTCTTAGTGAATAAATGAATATATATAATTTTTATCGTCATTTTTTTTCTTTATATGCATATATATCTATATCCATATATAAATCAAAATAAGTTCTATATCCTATAATAATTGGGTATATATATGTTTTAATAGTAAAATTTGATGTTTACTTGCTTGACTTCTATTAGTGATTCTTTAAGGGGTGCTGAAGAACTAGATTGTATGAATCATCTAATGCAGGGGTCGGCAACCTTTGGCCCGTGAGCCAAATCCGGCCCTTGAGTGAATTTTGCATGAAGATACTGTTAAAATATTCAGCATTCTTATCCCGTCGCGATTAACAACCTGATGAAGGCCAGAGGTATAGTTGACTGAAACATTGTGAAACAGATGCTATAAAGATGAGGATAATAGTCTGCAAATTTATATATCTGTGAAAGTGTCTGTCTGTCTGTCTGTCTGTCTGTCTCTACATTTCCCTACACAATATCTCTGTCAATTTTTAGTCTACAGACTCGAACTTTGATATACAGGGCACTAAAATTTCGGAAAATCTTTATAATTGGTTTTCGGCCAGAAATTTGGCTGTTAAGTGGTCAAAGTTCAACGATTTGTCCTTTGAGAACTCTACCAAACTCCGACAATTTTGGGTCTAAACACTTGAAATTTAAGATATAGATTCCTTGGACATGGATCTAACTTAATAATTTGATGTGAGCCCAAAACAAATGTTAAGGGGTCAAAATAGGGATCAAAGTTAAAAAAAATTGACCGCTTTTTTTTTTCTTTTGCTCAACATACACCTCCAAACATCATAAAATTTGCATATTACATTTAATACTTTTGTCTTCAAACGCACAGAAACTTTATTTGCATATTAAATAACATTGTCATCCTCTATGATGATGTAATCGAAACTGTTTGGCTCTCCTCCTACAATCACGATAGCTTTTAGGCCTTCACACTCCAAAAGGCGGCAAAAAAGTAAAAAAAAAAATAAAGCATTCAAATCGTTTTAGAATCAATCATATGCGCACTATCTGTAGTTTGAATACTGCTGTAGTGTATTAATTTTATTCATCTCGGCCTACTTATATATCACTTCCTTCCTTGTCATTATATTTACTCAAATTAAACATTTAATAGTTCTTAATTACTTTCCTTTTCATGCCAATTGATTAGTGGCCCTGTGGTTGAGGCTCAGCAAATGGAACAAAAGGTGACTTTGTCTGAATTCAAATCTCGTAAGAGCCAGAAATTTTTACCCTACACTGATGATTGCATATGCATAAAAGACTAGTGTTTGTAGGAATAAATAAACAATTATTAATTATAATTTAAATAAAATACATATTAGTAGCCTGATAAGCAAAATTCTATCGCAAAAGCAGCAAAACTAAAGCTGGTCTGCCAGGACACTATATATACAAATATAGGCAAATTTGAACATATTTTATTGGTTTGAAATTATAGGTTCTTTTTAACCAATTATGATAAAATTTTAACCATAGAATAGTATTATAATCTCCCAAAAGCCTGCAAATTTTCATGTAGTTTCATCCCATAAAACCAAAGATATGAGCATTTCCATAATCAACTTGGCTACCAGTGTGTGTGTATATATATATATATATATACACATATATATATATGTGGGAGAGAGAGAGAGAGAGAGAGAGACAGATACCACATTTTTTCTGCAGTTTTATAATCTCAGCAACTATTGATCAGAATTTAACAAATAAAGGCTTGTTTAAAAGTCCACCTAAATTGTGTAGTGGGCTATGTAACATTTGCCCTTAAGTTCGCACATTCAAGAGATCATCCATTATTCAGAGCCAATTTTGGGCACTTGTTTTACAGCCATAAATTGTCTCAATCATATCATTTGTTTTTGTAGTTTTGCATATGAATTACAAAATATCTGATATTTCCCCAAACCCCCTGGCCTTGATGAAGGAGAGCCTATAACTTGCTGCTATGGTTTCAAACGATCTGAAATAACAGCAAGAGGAGACTTGATTCCAAATATTTCTCCTATGTTAGATCTCCTCTCATTGGTTTTCATACATAGAGTAAATTTCACAGTGTAAAAGGATTATTTAATACTGGAGGTATTCATAATCGTACCCTATTTCCAAAAGAGGGGAGATATAACATGAGAAATATTTGGAATCAAGTTTTCCCTTGGTGTTATTTCAGATCATTTGAAACCATAGCAGCACGTGTCAGTCTCCCCTACATCAAGAGCAGATATTTGGGGGAATATGTATATGTAGTACTGATTTTCAAAGTTAAAAAAGAATGATTTAGGTGCCAAAAACTTGAATCAAAAACCAAAACATTTAGCGCTTCAGCTTAGTTTCCTCTTTAGAACTGAAGGCAGGTTTCTTACCGTTTGAGCTATTAACAGATGGATGAGAAAGATTTAAAATGAAACTACTTCTAGCAATGATTGAATTTGCGCATGCGTAAAACTAATAAAAAATATTTGGGTAAGTTCAAATGAATTTCTATACACATATGGAAACTTAAAAAAATGACTCTGAAGGTATAAATGCATATTTGCACATGCATAGAAAGCACACGTTTGCTAAGTTGCAATTTCTTTTTCAATTGTGACCCTTAGCAACTATTTTTACCGGCTTAAAACCTAAATCGAATTTGTTTCACAGGTCTGAATTCCTTATGCATCAAGTTTCAAGTCTGTGGAGAGTAGTTTGGTAGAGACTGTTCCGCATACACAGACATAGTTACTTATTTATAGATTGTTTGAAAAATAAGAAAATGAATTTACTTCAAGGAGTATGTTCTCAGTGTAGGCTACCGAAAAATACAATTGCAAATTGTTTAGTACCTCTATTCATCCAGTCATGGTTGACGGAACAAGAGCATGCTACCCCCGTGAAGTAAATAAAGGATTCTGTTTGAAATTCCGTTCAAATTCCTGAGTTAAGCAGAAACATTACCGAAGAAGGTCAGAGGTTACATCGACCGAAACATTGTGAAAAATCACACCAAACATGAGAATAGTAGTCCGAAGTTAGGCAGAAACATTTCTGAGTTCGACAAAGTACACCTGAAGAAGGTCGGAAATTTCATCGACCGAGACATTGTGAAAATGAAACTCCCGATGAGAACATGAGTCCAAAGAATCCAAATAATAGGATTTTCGGAATTATGTTCTATATCGTAAAAAAATTCTCATAATCATAGGTTCGGTAACTCTTGGGTTCAGAGTTAAAAGCTAGTTTTACTGGTTATAAACCAAATTGAATTTGTTCCACAGGTCTGAATCCCTTCTGTTTCAAGTTTGTAGAGCAAAAATTGAAAATAGTTTGGTAGAGAGTTCTGCTCACAAAAACGGACAGACATTGCCACTTATATATCTATTATATATATATAAATCCGTAATCCTGTCTGTTTGTTTGTTCACAATTTAATTAATATATAGAAAACTTCCTGCTGAAAACGGTTATCTATATAAATTTGATTTACTATAAGATTTTCTATATGAATAAATAGCATCACGATCAATATATATACACTATATTGAAGGTAATGTACATAATAGAACTAATCTAATTTGCATATTATATTAAAGAAAATCTTTTTAAATAATTCGCTCAAGTAAAATTACTGATTATAGTAATGTAATTGATGTAATTGTTCTATTTAAGAGTATTATTTAAAGTTAATTTATTTAAATTATTTTAATTCAAGTTATTTTGTACTATTTGCTAAACTGGCACATTTTAAGTAATTTTCACTGATATTTCACTTCCGGTTATGAACGGATATAGTTTTTAACCAAATCGAGAGATATGTTGATAAAATGATTTGTTTTAATTATTTATTTTCTATAAATGTAAAAGTTACAAATATTGATAAAAAAAAAAATAATAATTAGGCTAAGGATGATTTTATTTTTCGACAAAATATTTTAAATCGTTAGCCCTTTATTAAAGTCTCGGCTATAAATGTCGATTCATTGTAAGGTTTACCAAAAGGTTAAAATTTGTAACGTTTACCAAAAGGTTAAAATTTATTTCCTACGGACGATTTTAAAATCATTTTTCAACTATTCACTTGACTGTCTGAATGTTATTATCGTTTCCATAATACTTTAAAAAAGAAACAAGGTAAAGTAATGCTTTTTATATCAGATATACTCCTACGCGCTTTTTTTTGTTTTTTTCACTTTTTTTTCTTCGATTTTCTTTTGAGAAAGATCTTATGTTTTCCTGTCTGGGTAATTGATTTAGTTGATAATATATATTTGTGTGGGGGAGTTTCGACGTAATTATGGGGTTTTTTTCGGGGGGAGGTGGGTGTCGCTTTATGTCTCAGCGTCACTCAAAGAAAAATAATTGCAGAAGTACAAAAAATGCGGGTGCTTTTATCTGTTTAGTACTTCTGCAGTTTACGAACCGTGCTATTTTTTTTAGATATGATTTACAAGTGTAATTCAATTTTTGCCGTATCTTTTGTTTATTAAATTTTTATGTGAAAGTCCTTCCTTTATTAAAAATGGGGTACTTTTTATATACACAACCAAGCATAGTTTATCCGCAAAAAATCCTAATTTACATTTTTGGGAGCAACACAAACTGAAAACGGAACTGTACAGTTTTTTTTTGTTTTTTTTCTACGTAATGTAGAACTTTGGTTTACGTTTTTACCAGTGGTACAAGAAATGTCGTTTACCCAGAAGTTTTGGTTTCGAACCTGTAATTACATAAATATTAAAAGAATGCCAATTAGTATTGTGTAATACAAATATATCCGTAGCAAAGCTCTGGTAAATCGGCTAGTATATATATATATATATATATATATATATATATATATATATATATATATATGAGAACATGAGTCCAAACAATCCAAATAATAGGATTTTCGGAATTATGTTCTATATGATGAGTGTATCGTAAAAAAGTTCTCATAATCATAGGTTCGGTAACTCTTGGGTTTAGAGTTAAAAGCTATTTTACCGGTTATAAACCAAATTGAATTTGTTCCACAGGTCTGAATCCCTTCTGTTTCAAGTTTGTAGAGCAAAAATTTAAAATAGTTTGGTAGAGAGTTCTGCTCACAAAAACGGACAGACATGGCCACTTATATATATATATATATATATATATATATATATATATAGAGAGAGAGAGAGAGAGAGAGAGAGAGAGATCAGAAATCCGATGGAATTACTTTCAGGATTATGTTCTACATGTGAAAATCATAAAAGAATTTCCATAACCATAGGTTCGGAAACTTTTGGTTTCAGAGTTAAAGGCTATCGAAACTAATACGGACCAGCATTCTTTCTTAGAAGCACGTAACAAGTACAATGTATATGCGATACATAAGGGATAGATAATATCCTTCACCTGGGGATGATTTCCACATCTCATCAAGAAATATGCAAAACCGTATTTTGTGCTGGAGTGGCTTGTTTGGATGGGCGCAGTAATATTCATCTACTCCGTTTCTCTTCCCGCCAACCAAAAAGTCTTTTTACTGAAATATCCGTTTGGCTTCATTTTACTTTCCTTCCCCTTACACTGATATTTATACGAACGAGATGTCTTCATGTTTTCGTCTGAAGCCACGGAATCTTACTATTATATTGATTTTTGGCAGCACGGTTTTATCTCCGACCCAGCAGGGCTTACTGTGTTACTTGCGCCGTAATCCAATAACAGCATTCAGATATACACAGACACATTCCATGGATCACGTCGGGCTTCGGCAGCTCAGATATATACGATATCTTGTGAAATATTTTCCTGCTCTCTACCAAGCGAAATCTCTATTAGGCATGTGTATGCAGTGTGACACATTCCTAATGAGAATAAAGGTGCTACTGCGAATTAGAGACCTTATCTACATGGATATTCTAAGGGAGTTGAGCTGCAAACTATCTGGTTACTGTATATTTCAACTTCTGCATGTCTACATGAAGAAGAAATTAGATGCTTTTTATTCCAAGTACTTATTTTATTGCAAGAAATATATTAGGGATCAGATGAAGTCAGATACCACACTAACAGGTAGCATCCCTTTTGTTACATGGGAGTCACCACTTATTAACGCCCGAAAGCCACTTGAGGATAAGGGTTTATGAGTGTACGGTAGTCACTGAGATAACAGCGTATTAATAGTTAGTGGTGGAAATGGATTATTTGTGGTAGTAAGCTCAACAAGAACTTGTTTACATTGGACTTGAAGACGACCATATTGTAGTCAGCTTAAAAGCAGGCCAGCTATTTTTAGAAAGAAGTTTTGTTCATGGAATTTGCGTTTAGATTTGAGCACAGATTGAGAGTGGAGGAAACTGTTGGTAGTTGTTTTAGCTAGACGAGTGTTTTTTTTTGTGAAAGTTTGACAATGGGGGGGTCGTAGATTGGAGCTCAGACGACTACTGACTCGGACATAATATTATATTCGCCCCAGAGAGAAGCGTCAACCAAATGCTCCAATGGAACCTTGATGGTAAAAAAGAAAAAAAAAACAGAAATAACAGATCACCAATAATGCTTTTGAAAATTTTAGCGTGACAGATCAATGACAACGCTATTTGAAACTTAAGTCTAATAGTGTCGTAATCCTACAATGTTATTTTAAACTTAAGCATGACCGATCAAGAACATGCTATTTCAATCTTAAAGCTGACATACCGATATTTGGACAATTATGCTAGCCATCGGCAAATGACATCTAAGCTGGCTCGCACATGCTCTAAGATTGGTCCCAAAAGAAAATTGCCAAACAAGTGCTCCAATACATACCTGATGAAAAAAGGAGAGGAAGACCTAAAATGCACTGGAAGCAGACAATCGAGATAGATTTAATTGCAGTGGGAAAAAAAACTGAAGAGACAATTTTCTCTGGGGCGAATCTAAGGATAAAAAAAATGACAGTATACTTTGACTGCCTCGCAAGATGTGTACATCCTAAATCTAACCATTTTATGATTTTTACCATTTACATATATCTATTGACTGCTTTAAATCAGCGCATATTTTTTTATGTTGTTTCGTTCATAGATGGATTTAATTCTGATTGTTCCATAGCTGATTTATCCGCCCTGTCATTGGCGCGGATGCCAATATGACTCGTTATCCCAAAGATGAGATCTTTTCTTTTTTCTTTTTTTTTTTTTTAGAGAGAGATTTATTCTATCCAGAATATATTTACAGTAATGAGATCAGGAATTTTATTATTTGTTATGGCTGTATGGACGAACAATGAGATGAGAATGGAAAGGGTTGGTAGGAGAAAGAAAAGAACGAAATCGAGAAATGTTGTGGATCTGACTTCAGATCGAAAACGATTGTATATTTTGGCTGCCTCATGCGTCACAGAATTCGGAGTTCCTAAGTCTAAGTAATGTCAGTACAGTCGGGGACGCAGGAAACATGGAGAGAATTCCAAAGTCTAGTAGTTAGAGGGAAGAAGCTTTCAGAACAAACGGGTCTCCAGCATTTAGGGAACTGTACCATGAAAGCGTGGGATTTTGGCTGCTGGGTTTTAAAAAGGTGTGGCTATTTATAGAAAAGTGCGTTTGGGGAGATGGCGTGTCCAGTTAGATGTATCTACAATATTAAAACAGGTGTAAGAAAATTACACTATGATAAAATCTACAATTTATAATTTATATTTTTTCCTTCTCTTCCCGCCTAAATTATCGTTAATTACGTACCTAGGCACTTCAAGATATTACGACTGGATTCGCAGTTAATATCGTAGTTAAGAAACAGAATATTATAATTTAGGAGTTCCATCTTATGACGCACAGTAGTATGAAGGTACGATTAAAATTAGTTTTACCAGCTTGCTGTACTACAGTATAGGTATGTTTGCGATATCAGTATTACATCATAACTAGACATTTTAACCCGTTAATAGAGATTTAATCTCCCTCTGAGGTCATCGGATCTAAATCCGTCTTAATGACTCGCTTTACACACCCATTGTATTATTCTCAGGTAAAGTCACTAAATCTAGTATTGAGTTAATTGCGAGAAAATATCTGCGTAGGCATTAAAAATTCTTGTTTCTGTTAAATATTATTATGACATAATGAGCCATTTCGAGTCAGGACCAAGCTGACGGAACAAGAGCACATTACCCTCGTAGATTAAATAAAGGGTTTTGGTCGAGAGAAAGATTATAGAGTTCGCAAGAAAGATTCTATACTTTGCGAGAAAGACTCCATACTTTGAGAAAGACTCCATACTTTGCGAGAAAGACTCCATACTTTGCAAGAAAGACTCCATAATTCGAGAGAATGATTCCAGAGTTTGACAGCATACACCTGAAAATAGTCGCAAGTTTCATCGCTGGAAACGTTGTGTGAATAACACTGAAGATGAGAACAGTAGTTCGAATAACCCAAATCACACGAATTATCGATCCATATCCAAAAAATAATTCGAAAACATAAAAATATTATTTGGCTTTCAGCAATAAAAGTTATTGATTTATAAAATAATGGTTTCATTTTCGTTTTGCTTGATAAGCCATTTTATAATCGCTTTATGTTTGGCTCAATGGATCCATTTAATTTTGAAAGGATGTTTTCCTACTATGAAAGATTTTCTATGGGGGGTTTTCGTTTTGTTTTTGATGTTTTTACGTTTTCTATTTGAAAATTATTTATGGGTATTTTAAATTGAATTCTTATAATCGCCATTTACAGCTATCGATATATGAATGCTGTCCGCTTCATATGTGTGTGTCAAAAAAAAAGAAAACATTGTCACGCTCGGCACGCAGCAGTAGACGTTTTCTTACATACATTTTTTTACTACACATATATATATATATATATATATATATATATATATATATATATATATATATATACATGCACTGTTAATCAAAAATTTAAGACCACTTAAAAATCTTTAAAAGCAGTCCAATAACCATCAGACGACATTTACAACAAAAAGGCATGGTAAATAAAAAGTGTAAACAAACTCCTCGATTGCTTCCACGTCACAAAGTGAACTGCTTAAGATTTGGTCGTGAATACCAAACCTGGGACGTTAAGAAGTGGAAGAAAGCCTTGTTTTCTGATGAGAAAAAAATCAATGTAGATGGTCCTGATGGCTTCCAGCGATATTGGCATGACAAAAACATGCCCCTTGAAATTTTATCCAAACGTCATAGTGGTGGAGGGTCCGTAATGGTATGGAGTGCCTTTTCTTACAGAGTGACGTTGGAGTTCCAGGTGGTGCAGGGTCGTCAGACAGCAGCTAGTTATGTTAGTATACTACAAAAAGCATCTTTGATGATGGAGGGTCATCGTTTGTGTGGGGATGGGTAGTTATTCCAACAGGATAATGCTGCAATCCACACTGCAAGACGGACCTTTTTCATTCTACAAGAAAATGGAGTCCATCTCTTGGGACATCCTGTATGCTCACCGGACGTGAACTCATTTGAAAATGTTTGGGATGGATAACAAGAGAGGTTTATCGAAATGGCAAGCAATATTCATCGAAAAATGAACTTCGTGAAGCCATCTTTAGAAACTGGAGCAGGATCCCCTGCACCTTAATAGAAACCCTTATTTCTAGCATGCCCCAAAGAATTTTTGAAGTCATCAAAAGCAGTGGAGGGAGAACTCATTATTAAGTTTGATTGTTGAATGCACTTTTTGTACAATTTAATATAATTTTTGTCTCTGGTCTTATAATTTGGATCATGTGTAAAAAGCATAATTTGATAAAAATGTAAATTAAAAAAATAAATCTTTGAAATGTAGCTTTTTTTTCCCATAACCTTTTAGATTGTAATATTGGTCAAAAGAGTTTAAAATCTATCCTTAAAAAAGGATTCTTTTTTTTAACATATTTTTTAAGTGGTCCTAAATTTTAGATCAGCAGTGTGTGTATACACATTATATATATATATAAATATATATATATATATATATATATATTTACCCAAACAAGTCACAGAGCCACTTAGTCGTGAAGGACTACTATTTGGGACCAGATTTGTAGGAATACTATTTAGGGAGTTCGGAACTAAATGTCTTTTCACATTAAACTTAAATTTCTGTGTGTCAGTACAGTAAGGGGAGCAGGAGCTCGGGAGGGAATTCCAAACTACAGCATGCTGAGAGGGGAAAAAGCTATTTGAGTAAAAGGCCTTACAGCATCTTGGGATCTCTACAGTGTAAGTGTGGGATTTCACTGCTTGTCGGGTTTGTCAAGGGTATTGTCGTCGAGGGGGTACTAGTGCTTTAAATTTGTCAGAACACTTGCCATTGAAATACTTGTAAAACATGCACAAGGATGCCACGTGTCGGCGATGGGACAGAGGTCGGAGTTTAGTTGATAATGCAGACCTATCAGGCTAGCAACTCTTTTCTGAATCCTGTCGAGGAGTGAGAGACTAGATGTGGCAACGATACTCCATACATGCATGAACAGTGGCCTTGTCGAGATACGGGATACTCTCAGGTGTTAGTAACCTTTTAGCACGGTAGAGAGAGCCCACCTTCCTCGCAGCAGCCTTGGCAATTACCTCAATGTAATTGTTCCAATTCATGTTATCTGTGAACATTAACCCAAGTAGCTTGAGGGAAGTATTTTCAGGCAGTGTATCATAAGCCATAGCAATCAGTGGTTGGGAAGATTTCTTGTAATTATTAAAGGAAATAAGCTTAGTTTCGCAGCATTGAACATTACTAAGCAGTTACGGCCCGATTCTACTACAGATTAGAGATCTTCTTCTAGAGTTCTATCCATTTCCGTAGAAATGGTGTATTCAAACAACACAATATCCGTAAGGACAAGGAAGGGTTTGAGAGGATTGGTTGACAGGTCATCTTTAACGCCATAATGGCAACCGCCACGTGACAGGTGATGTTTAAGATATGTGTTTTTTAGATTTACACTCGTGTCCGTTATAAAGCTTAGTGTCTGATGATTGCGTCTTCTTCACAGAAGTTTACTTCAGATAACTGTTGTGCGGATGTGTGCACGTAGGTGACCTTTTAATCCAGCTTCAGTCCTACATGAACGTTTACATATCTGACACAAAAACTTTCCTCCTTGCAAAGGTGCTCGCATGATACTATTGTGATTCCTTGAATGTCGCGTCAGGTATATTAAACCTAAAATATGACAATTTAGTATTTCTGATCGTGCTGCTGTAGCTTTCTGATGAAACTCTTGTTTCTGTCTTTGATTGTGTGATAAAAGATGATTTACAAATCCAGCTTTTGCCAAAAAAGGAACATCACATACATAGTGGAGCAGATTACCCAAACAATCGTTCATTTGATGATACAAGCATGAAATTTGGCATAAATATTCGCTGGATAGTAGATTTTAAGAAAAAAGTGCTGGCCACCTGAAATTCCAATATGGCGGCCATCTTGGAAAATGGCCGCCATAGCAGTCCAACTTTTGAAATATTTCAGCATATTATTGTATAATACAGTGTGTTTATCGAGCTTAAGTTGGTTTTGTTGTCATAATATTACTCACTTTAAGCTCGTTCAGTGTTCTAGTGTTCCTGTAGAAGCTTGACAAGGGCAACTGCAAAGTTTAGTACAATGCAACCCAGTCTTTTTACATTTGCACCTTCCACCACAGTCAGTCTTGCATCCACATTTTGTCAGTTCACTGCAGCATTTTGAAATCGGTTCCAGTGAAGTCCACACAATTTTCCAAGAGTCATCTTCTTTTGACCATCCCCACTTTGAAGGACACTGAAGTTCTGGATCACGTATGACACTTTGTCCCCAAACATGACCTGCTTGATAGGCAGCTCTTTTGGCATGTTCCTTGAGTGCATTTTGAGTTGGTGGGATTAAGTCATATGACCTTTACTTCCGTGCAAAGAGGTCAAGTCTTGCGTCATCTACTGATGAGGTTGCACTGGACCTATCATACATGAGAATTACATATTTCTCCAATACTTGCAGATCAGACTCCTCAATTTCAGATGGGCTGAGACTGAGTTTTGCAAATGTGGCTGAGACTTCATTAAATACATTCCATGTCTGCAAGGCTGTCTTTTTTCCCTTGCCATTGAAAGAAGATACAACATCACACCCTGTGAAGGCATGGAAGAACAACATTCCCTTGGATTTCTCTGGTCCTAGATTGGACACAAGGTCATGTATAGGAATCCACCTGGTGTGTTCCCCCTTGCCGAATCCTCCTTTAGCAGTTTCTTCTCAGATTGTTTGCTTTGGCCAGTCCCTGTTTTGAAGAAATCTATGCTGTTCTTCTTGATGGACTGGTAGAAATATTGACCATCGTTACGTTTATCCATAAACGTTTTGAACTATTCTTTCCCCTTCTGAAGATGTGTAGCAACACGTTCAGCCGCAGATGATTCTGCTATGTCCTTTGTGTCAAGGGTCAGCAGATCTCCTGTCACCTCAGTGAATGGATTGCCCAGTTCCTCTAGGACCATGGTGAGCCTTTGAACCTTCTCAAGGAATGTCTTCTGAGCTGCAGGTGACTGTTCATGGTGACGAGTGTCACTCTTCACATCCTTACTCCCTGATGCTGTTTCATAGTCGGCCACCAACTTCCTTATTTCTGGCCCAGCCACCATCCATCTTCGAAGAGCTGCTGTATCTTCTGTCAGCCCAATAGCTCCACCATCTCCTTTGATGCTAGCATTATTTTGTTCGTGGGCTTGGTCAATGGCGACTGATGAGAAATGCCTGTCAGATTTGTAAACTACAAAGTTTTCATTTTGGAATTGTTGTGCAACCTCTGGGTGTTATCTCTCTAAGCTCATCATATCTCGAAGATGAACTGGAAGCCATCGTGCGTAATTAACACTGTTGTTTGCGAAGAAATAGGGTATCAGTTCTGCCAGAGATTCACGATACAATGCGAAATTTCCCTCTCTGAAAGCACGTATCAGTGTCAGAATGGTCAGCTCCATGTCTAGAATCAAGAACCAAAACTGAAACAGAGGACTCTCTTTACTGCGGAAGCCACACCACTCTTCAAAGGTGACAGTTTTCTCATCACTGTCTTCCTGTTCAACAAGATATGCACTGTAACCTTTCTTCAAGAGCTTGAATAAACTGCTTGCTGTAACCTGATGAGCTTGGCGAGTCTTTGTAACATTTGTAGCTGATAGAAATGAATCTGCAGAGCCTGAAGATGCTTTTTCTGCCTCGACAAGTGCACCAGTCCATCCGCTGCCCTCTAACATTGACCATATTGATTTAAAGGCTGTCATTTCAATATGTAGTCCACCAAACATTATTACAAACTTGTCCTCCCCATATATGTCTGGCCAATGCCACTGTATCTGTTTCGCCAGTGCATAGAGTGGCTGGTCTTCTGTTATAACGGGTGTTTGTCCTGGGTTGAGGAATGACACAGTTTCCTTGATTTTGTCCATAGCATGCTTTATGGTGGCAACACTGTGTGCTTGATCTCACAGAAGGGGCAGCAAAGCATTTATACTAGTCACAAATTCTGCTCTTTGGTTGCTTGCATGATGGGCAGACCATGTTACATTTGGTGAACCATCTACATCAGTGGTATTATGGACCTTTTCCAACCATTCATTTTCAAGCTTGACCTCCTCTTGGAAAAGTCTGGGATCTGGAAGTGAAAAGTCATCACGGATGCTTGGTTCTGGATTCTTCTTACGGAAGAAGGCTGGTGGAATATTTGTATATGACTCTGGAAGATCCGGGACCTTCTTCGTCCGACCTTCTGCAACATTGGCTAAGATGCGTGCTTCTCCTACATTATCTGAACTTGGGTGCTCGAACATTGAAATACTTGTACCATGGAAAGATGTGCTTGATGTTGTTGCTGTTGGGTTGTGATCTATGTTATCTACAGCAGATGTTGTGAACAGCCCTTTCCTCAAATTTGGTGGACACACGACATCATCTTCCACATATTGCTTTACAACAGTCTCACCCAACTGTCCTGATATTTCCAAAACTCTGTCATAAGATATGCTTATTCCATTCTCATGCAGCTTGTCGATCAGTTGTCTGTTTCTTGTCTTTGCAAAAACTTTCATTCCAACATAAACAGCAAATGGTGTTTCACGGTCTTTGGCATGTCTTTGAGATTTCGAACCTTCCCTGTACTTTGAGTAACAGTTGAACTGCAGTAGTTGAGCAATGGCCACATCTGACTGCACAATACCATAATTCAGATGGGACCTTATGTCCACCTCATGCTCAATACTGCAAACAAACTGCAGAAGTGCCTGGGGAACGGCTTCCTCTCCAAACCCTTCTTGAAATGCCTGGCTGAATTTTGTTTTGTGAGCCAGCATCTCTTTCCGGATGATATCAGCAGCTTTAGCCAGATGAATGGCTTCACTGTACTTGCTAGCATCAGATAGAATGGTGCTTACATCTTTTCTGAATGCAAGAAGGACATCTCGCCCTTTCTTATGTGCTTCAAGCTCAGGGATCCTAGAGAGTAACTGCTCTTTTAATCTGGTAGAATTGACCTCTGGGGATTCCACACCTAGTTGTTGCAGCCGACGCTTGTAAAGTGAGGCTAGATCAGCAAGTCGAAATATCACTGGTGTTGTTTCTGTACTGGTAACCATGCTATCCATGATGTAGATCACAAGCTCTGAAAACGCTAGGGGGTAAACGTCTTTCTCTTGACCGCTGTCATTCTCCTCTTGTGTCATGACATTAAGATGTGCTCGCTCTGAGTTGTATAACTGTGCCAAGCATCGAGGGTGATACTTCAGCCCTTGGGCAACAACATCACCAGCACTTAACTTTGCTAGGAGCTTTCCATTGTTTAGGGTCCGGGCACACTGATTAAGCCTTTCATTCAGCTGCATGGTCATTGCCTGTCTTAAATTTGATATTTCATCCTCTTCTTCACATAAGAAGCACTATACCTCTGGAGGGTCTGAGGTCCTTTGTCTCTTCTCACGGTTCTCTTCTGTGCCTGATGTACTGGGGGTTATTTTCCTTTTCTGTCCTCTTGACAGCTTTGTGTTATTGAACAATAGTCGGCAGCTTTGGTGATATTTTGCTTTATTTCGTATCAGTGTGGCTTCTATGCCTTCTCCTTCATCTAACCGTGCTGGATTAAAGGGTATTGGCATATCATTAAGGACATAAAACAAAGGCACATTTTTTGCAATTTTCGCATATCCAGCATAGTCCTGTTTCCTCTGGAATGAGCTAAGAGGTGAAATTAGAGTTTTATCTCTTTTGTCAACCTGACAAAGGCAACATTTACTCCAGTCAGTTTGCTGTCTAGTTTTGGCATCCATCGTAAGAGTCGTTGAAGTGGTGTAGGCCGAGGGTTTATCCTTTTACCACCTTACCACCTTTGCTCACTTTGATGCATGGGATACAGTTAGGTTCATGCTGCTGCCCTACACCTAACCCGATCGTTCATCCAATATCATTTAAATCCCGTGCGATCTGTACACCATCCGGATAACAATAAAGCCCCTGTCATCCTTGGCTCGGCTCTCTCGCGCTGGCACATCCTGTCAATCCAGGTGCGGCTATCCAACCTTAGGGGCTGGCTAGATAGCATTTGGGATACTAAACTGGAGTTTAGCTGATATTGAACCCCATGCTGAGTTCCACAGCAGTGTCTGTCACCAGTGTGCCCTGGTAGTGAGCGACATACACTCTCGTCATAATATTCTGCAAAATTCTCCTTCTGTGGAAAAAACATTAGTACTTAATTTGATCCTCGTGAGATGTGCCGATTCAGGGGCTTGTATGGAGTGAGGAAGGTAACGGAATTAAGAATACCTGATTTCTTCAGGATGGCTAGCATGGTTTTTAAGCCTTTTGGGGGTATTTTATAGGCAAAAACAGGTTATCCACTTTGTCATCCTTGCATTAGCAGTCCTTTTTAGGCATAAAAGTTGGAAAAAATGAACGTTTATGGAAATTTGTGGTTTGCTGGCGGCCATCTTGAAAAAAATGGTCGCCATATTGGAATTTTTGATGGCCAGCACTTTTTTCTGAAAAAGTAACTTACAGAGACTATTGATGCCAAATTTCATGCTTGTATCACCAAATGAACGATTCTGGCAAAAAATCACATTAATCTGCCCCACTAACAGTGCACTTGAGTTCCTCTTGAATATTCTCTGACATTATATTTCGTCCTGCTTTCTTATGACCAACGTCTCTCTAATTCTCTCTCTTCTGAGCTTGAACACAAGGTGCAATGGGGAAAAAGGTGGCTGGTTAATTTTAATGCATCTAAAACCAAGCTTCTGTCTTTCCATCATCAGTGCTCTGACCCCATCTGGCCGCAATTGAAATTAATGTTTTTTGTCTTTGGGAAGCCCCATGTTTTGACAAGCTGTTTGGTCTGACCTTCATTCTTGATTGGAAATGGAGCACATACATCTGTTGCGAAAGTTGCCAGATAAATAGTTGGATCATTCTACTGTTCCAGTAGATATTTCATTGCCGATCCAATCCTCTACCTCTATAAGAGCCAAATACGTCCTAAAACGGTGCACTGTTGCCACATCTATATGGATCCTATCTTATTTTGATCGTTCCAAACCATCTTCAAAACTTAGGTGATGCCGCTTTCTCCTCCTTGCAACCTCATTCCCACAGAAAAGACGTTGCTACTCTGTCTCTGCTCTATCGTTATTTCCATGGAAAGTACTCACCTGAGCTTTTATATCTGATACCTCCTTGCTAAACTTTCACAAAAACACTGGACTAACTACAACCACTATCAAGAATTTCCCCCACTCTATCTGTGCCTAAATCTAAACGCAGATTTCATGAAAGCTCCTTTCCTAGAATTGCCTGACTGTGGAAAAGTATTTCACTGGCCTGCTTCCCAGCTGATTACAATATAGTAACTTTCAAGTTCAATGTAAACAAGTTCTTGCTGAGCTGACCCCTTAAATAATTCAAATTATACCCAATCTACACCATTGATGCTTACTAAACTACGACCTTACATTCATTGACCCTTATCCTCGAGTAGCCTCCAGGCATTGATAAGCGATGACTCCTTCGTAAAAAAAAAATCACCTGTCGTCCCTTTTGTAAAAGATGGAATCACCCGATCGTTGAAGACAAGGGTCAAACTAGGGCGCACGGTTCATTTTATATATATATATATATATATATATATATATATATATATATATGAATATATATATATATGAATATGACTACTTCATTCAATCACATAAATTAATATACGGAAGTATTATTTTATGCGTAAACTTTAAGTTTTTACTTCAACAGTGCTCAATACATAAGTAGAGCTAGGTAGTAAGTTACAAAAAAATATATATGGCAATTAAGCTACACAGAATATTCTGCGTTTCATCCACACTAGGATTCTTCAGCCTGATATATATATATTATATGAATTTCTGATTGCTATTAGTAGGCATTGCCATTGTAAAAACGGATTTTTTGGCATTTTCTATCAGAAATATTTCCAAACCATTTCTAAGTTAATGGATTTTTAATGCCATTTTATATCGATAACATTAGCAAATGGTTCAGACTAGGCGCTCATTAATTCTTCATAGAATTCGAGGATGTGAACAAACCCCAATTTGAAGAAATCTCTCTAATTCCTGCAATTCATTTGTTCTTGTCGTTTTTGTGAGACCAAAGTTGAAACTAAAAGACATTTTTTTCTGCCACTCTACTTCGCTCCACAATAATATTCCGAATCGAAAGATTGAGTAGAAACATAGCATTAAGGTATTGTCATTGTATAAATGCTTTCGACGTTAGAACCCCCCCCCCGCTTTTAATGAATAAATACTTGATTAAAGATGTATGTCTTAATAATGTGGATAAACGATTCCTTAATCATAGGTAATCTAAAAGCCATATACATGTGTTATATATGTGTGTGTGTGTGTTATATAGTGTGTGTGTGTATTAGTGGACTGGCAAGGCCACAGGAGAGACAACCGAAGCAGCAAAACTGAAGCTGGCCTGCAGGACACACACACACACACACACACACACATATATATATACAAATGCATGCAAATTTTGGCATATTTTATTGGTTTGAAAATATAAGTTCTTTTACACAATTTTCCTAAAATTTTAACTATAGAATAGTATTGTAATATTCGAAAAAGCCTGCAAATTTTGATGGAATTTCGTCATATAAAACCAAAGATATGAGCATTTCTCATGCTCATATATATGACTACATATGTGCGTACATGTTTCAGTTGCGATGTTTTTGTAGAAGTCCAACATCGTCAAACTAGATCATACAATTTATCTATTGAGGTCTATTATGCTCATCATTCCTAGTGGTTGTTTCACGAAATTTCGGCCAATTATTTCTTTGGCCTTCGTCCGGTAACCGCGACGGGATAGGAACTCCGAATCTCCTAACTGCCTTCTCAGTAATTACTGGCATCCATAGTTGTTGTCGTCTCACCAGGTTTTTGGCCAAGTAAGTCTCTGGCTGGCTTTGGATAGGATTGAAACCGCTATCTTCATACAATTTTCATCTGAGGAATAGTTGGCCGAAACGTCGTGAAACAACTACTAAGGATGATGAGAATAATAGTCCGCAATAAAATAAATTAACAAATAATACTCATCTCAATAATGAATTCTGGAATTTCGAAACAGAAATTCTTTTAATATGAATCCTTTGTTATTTTGAAGATGTAAGGCTGCAGGACACAAAGAATATAGGGAAGGGATTAAAAAAACAAAGGGGTAGGGGAGGAGAAGAACAGGGAAATTGGGCTACCTCTCAGTAAACTTGGAAGGCCGATTGTTCTTCCGCTTCCGTCGTTTTTTTTTTTAATGACTCCATAGTAAGATGGTTATCTTGAATTGAAATCGATATGATTTAGCTCTTGTTCAATTTTTCTAAACCAATTGTTGACTGATAAACTTAACCCTGTTGATCGGTTAGGTACGGCATAATCACATTGACACACCGGTTCCCACTGGATCACTGAAGTTAAGCAACGTTGAAGCTGGTTAGTAATAAATGGGTGACCATTTAAGACTTTCAGGTGTGTATGTGCTCTCCGCTTATCTCGGCATTGTTTCCACTCGTCCTTGACTTCCTTTTGCCACTGGACTCAGACTGTGCTAATTCAGGAGAGGTGTGGTTGGGGATTGCACAACCATTGCCCCACAATTAGAGGCGCAGCTACCCATACAGAGGGTATCCTTTGTCTTTCGAGAAACGCGTATCAGTACCAACATCCACATCTCGTATATAATGCACATGACCGCACCCTTTGAATAGTGCATTTATAAAAAATAACTCTCTGCTTATCGTTGAGCACTTTGGTATTTACGAATACGAAACTGCGACGATATAGTTATGTGTTATATATATATATATATATATATATATATATATATATATAATTATTTACTATAATAATTATTAAATACCTACAGACTATAGTTTTCATATTTTTGGGAATCATCAGTGCAGGGTGTCATGATAAACACCAGTCGACACATTCGAACCAGGTGACAGAAGCCATCCCTGACTTCATTAACAAGGACCTAATTTATTCGGCTCCCGTTAACCGCAGGAAATGCTGTTTAATTTAAACATCCATTTTTTGTAAATGCTTTTTAACGTCTGTCAGAGTGATCTAATCATTGTATGATGATCGGCGCATAAGAGCTAAATTGACCAACTCTAATTGAACTGAAAGTGCTCAACGATAAAAAACGAGTTTCTTAAAGGGGATCAGATAATTATTTACTATTAAATTATACAATTTTATATATTATTGTAGTAATTTAAACAACTAGAATGTGAATTAAGTGTATATTCTTATGATTTTGGAATCTATATTTTTATAAAGTAATAGGGTTCGTGTGTTTCTGTCTGTGTGTACAGCTCTCCATCATCAACGAAATATAAAGGAGGTAAGAGGGTAGATCTCTCCTGGTAGAGAAACATTAGAACCCATTTTAGGATGTTTCTGTTATAGGAGACATAAGAATCTATGCCTAATTTCTTTATATACTAGTCTACAAACCACCCCCATATCGAATGACTTATGCTCATTTGCATATCACATTATATTAAATCTCTTTAACTAATTACCTCCACCTTATTCCATATTGGAAATATTCTAATCATTTCAACTGTACTATTTACAAAATCTATTTAACATTTAATTATTTAATATATTTTCATTTAATTTTATATTCGATTTATTTCACTTTACGTATATTATCAAAACAATTCATTGGCGAGCAAAGCTTTTTGGGATTGTATTGAAAATGTAATGGAAATTTCAATTTCGTTCCGTTTTAATCTTTTATATTTTACTTGCCAATATAATTGAAAGAATACAATTCAACTATCGTAATTTTATATAAATAAACAAAAACAAATATTTTAAAATAAAACTTTTTTAAAAAATAAATAATTTTATTTTTAAATGAAAAAAATCAATTTAGTAAAATAATTGTATTAAACACCCCCAGCCTTGTCAGCAAACCTGTAAACCTATAAAAGTTAACATTTCGAATGTAAACAGTGATTTTTCGATTTTGTTAGCGCTTGCCGCAATTAAAGACAATTAAAACGGAACTAACTTTATTTCCATTCTATTTTTTAAACAACCCCCAAAACATAACGCTCTCTTCCAGTTATAGCCAATTTTTTTTAATTAAATAAAACAGGTCAAAATAAACAGATAAGCGCATTTTCTTTTACATTTTTCTTACAACCATTGTCATTTAACCAACTGCAGGATATCGTTACTTTTGTGGGGTTGTTTTGAAAATGGCACGGAGATTATAATTTCGTTCCAATTTAATCTTTCTGGTCGAGCCTATTTCGAAAGCCTGTTTATCATAGATTTGAACTACAAATAATTTATTACATTTTGATTATTACTATCTTAAGACTTAAAGCTTATATTTATTTCATTTTTCTATTTATATATTGAATTAGTTATTTCCAGTCTTATTTAAACTTAGTGCTTTCTTTAAACCGGATGAACCTTTTATAAAAATATGAGTTTAACGTAAAGAACACGAACAAGGTTTTATTCAACTGAATTTCTTCCAGTTTACTAACAAAATATATAAATTTAAAAGAGATATAAATAATAAAATAAAAAGGTTATGTAATTTAAAAGAAATACACGTACTCACAAAAGCGGAACTTTTTTTACACATTTTTTTTTTTTTAAACCATAACAATGAGACTAACAATTACCTAGATCTTAGTAATTATTTGTTTTAATAGAACTGTTTTAATTGTACTGTTTACTTAGTTAACCTAAGTTGGTATTACATTTATTTTACATTTACTTTTTTTTTTTAATTATTACTTTTAGACTGTGACGTTTACACCCGGAAGTAATGAGTCACACGTAGGTCGCTTTTATTCATTCCTTTTGGTCAAGATCAAAGTGTAGTATCTGTTCTTCAGATGCTGCACTTCATTTTCTTGTTCTCTTTCGGTGGAGGAGAAATCCTTCACGACTGAGACAATTTTTACTTTTGTACCTTTTCTCCACGTTAAAAAACGACCCTGGTGTCTAACTCTGTCCCGTGGGGAGGCATAGTAAATAGGTACAATATAATTGTTTATAATTGTACTATTCAGAAATATTATTTATAGTTCGTCCATTTCAGTTAGTATACATTTCCTTTACGCTTAATTAATTTACAATCATTAATATCGTTAAACAATTCCGTTTAAAACCGAAATTATGCCACCCAAACGAAGTAGAAACGAAAGTGAGGAAGAAAGAATGGAAAGATTGGAAGCTAATAGACTAAGAGTTGCTGCAATTCGCTCCAATGAAAACAATTCAGATAGAGAAAGACGTCTAGAACTTAACAGGATACGTCAAAGAGAAAGGAGAGCAAGACTGTCAGATTTGGAAAGAGAAACCCAACGTGAAGCTGACAGAACTAGACATGCTGTAAGGCGGTTAAATTCATCACAAGATGAAATTCAAGAAAGGCAAAGATATGCACTGGAAAGAGAAGCAATATTACGATCGAATGAATTATATGAGGTAAGTAGACGTACACAAGGTCAGTTGAGAGTGGCTCAACGACATCAGAATGAATCGGAAACCCAACGAAGCTTTCGCCTATACCAAGGGCAACAACGAGAGGCTGCATGGAGAGAGAGTATGACTTTGCCCCAGCAATTGACAGAAAACGAGGCAGCTAGACAACGAATGACTGCTTTGAGACACCATGAAATAGAACACTGCAATAGAAAAGGATTGCTCTACAACAAAAATGACTCTCTCACTACAGCTGATATAGGAAAAATGGACAAAGTATGTCAACATTGCTCAGCTGTAAAATTTTAAGGAGAAACCCCTGGTTGTTGTTGTTCTTCTGGCAAAGTTGTGCTTGATAGCTTTCCACCACTGCCTCAGTTGCTTCAAGATTTGCTCTCCGGCAATGGTCCCATCTCTAAAGATTTTCTGCAAAATCTACGCAGTTATAACAATTGTTTTGCAATGACATCATTTGGTCACAAAATTGCGGCAGTACATGGGTGGAATCCTTCTTTTAGAATTCGAGGCCAGGTTTGCCACCAGATTGGGAGTCTTTTACCACCTGAAGATGAAACAGCAAAGTTTATTCAAGTCTACTTCTTGGATAGTCTGGAAGAGGAACTACATAATCGGGGACGTGACAGTAGACTCAATAGAGACATTCTCCAAAGTCTGACTGAATTTTTACATGAGAACAACAGCTTTATTTGTCAGCTGAAAACAACAAAGGAGAGGATTGAAGAAGAACACTTGGTAGAACATAAAGTTGTCATAAGGGAAGACCGAAGGCCGCAAGAAGAGCATCCACGGCGATTCAATGCTCCAACAACAACGTATGAGATTGGAATATTAATGGAGAATGAACCAACAGCTAACCGGGATATTGTCTTGCGTTTTAGAAATGATACATTAAAATGGATCTCCGAACTACATCCCCTCTACGATACTTTAATGTATCCGTTAATGTACCCCTATGGTTCTCCATCTTACAACATCTACATGAAGGCATCCAATGGGCGAAAAGTTACCCAACAGCAATTTTATTCGTACCATTTAATGACTCGGCCTGGAAACTATTTCCTCTGGTACCGAAGGCTATTTCAACAATGGCTGGTGGATGTGTACTGCAAGATTGAAACAGAACGTTTACAGTTCCTGAGGCGTGAGCAACAGACCCTGAGAGCTGACAATTATAGCAACTTGAGAGATTCAATTCTTAGGGAGGATGGGAATCCAGAACAGTTTGGTCAACGAGTTGTACTTCCGGCAACTTATACAGGAGGCCCTCGATACATGTTTGAGCGTCAAAGTGATGCCATGGCATATGTTCGGCGAATGGGCCGAGCCGACCTCTTCATCACGTTCACAACAAATCCAAAGTGGACAGAAATTACAGAAAATTGTCTTCAAGGGCAAGACCCTCAGGATCGTCCAGATATTGTTGCCAGGGTTTTCAGGCAGAAGCTAAAAAAGTTACTTGAATTTATTAAAAAGGGAGGATTTGGCAGGTTGAGGGCTTTCCTGTACAGTATTGAATATCAAAAAAGAGGACTGCCGCATGCACACATCCTCACCTGGCAGGCCCCAGAGGACAAACTTCTACCAGAAAAAATGGATCTCTGCATATCTGCAGAGATCCCTGACAAAGAGGAAGATCCTGATCTTCATGCTAAAGTGATGGCACATATGGTGCATGGACCTTGTGGACCATTTAATCCAAATTGTCCATGTACGATTGACAACAAATGTTCCAAAAAATACCCAAAAGAATTTCTTCAGTGTACCAAGCAAGGCCAAGACTCTTACCCCAAGTACAGGCGAAGAAAACCAGAAGATGGAGGCCAGACTGGTACAATAAGGATGAAGAGAAATGGTCGGTATGTTAATCAAGAAATAACAAACCAGTGGATTGTTCCGTACAACAAGGTCCTCCTTCAGCAGTTCAACGCTCACATTAACGTAGAAATTTGCAGCTCGATCCAAAGCATCAAATATGTCCTCAAATACGTGAATAAAGGATGTGATCAAGCAGTGTTTGAACTACAAAGAACTGATGGAGCAGCTAACCAACAAGGCCAAGTACAAAGTCACATTGTGGATGAGATCCAGCAGTTCCAGAATGCAAGGTATGTCGGCAGTTCAGAGGCAGCCTGGAGGATATTGGAACATCCCATCCATGAACATTTCCCCCCAATTGTACAACTTTCTGTTCATCTTGAAAATGGGAAGCGTGTCATGTTCTCAGCTGATACTGCTCTGGAACGAGCCCAAGGTCCACCGCCTGCCACAACTTTGACAGCATTTTTTCAACTCTGCCATGAGGATGACTTTGCAAGGGGTCTCAAATACGTAGAAGTCCCTGAGTTTTACACTTGGAACAAATCGACAAAGAAATGGATGAGAAGAATGCGTGGGGTACAAGTTGAAGGTACTGAAAATGATGATGTATGGAAGGCACCATGCATTGGGAGAATCTACACGATTAGTCCAAAAGCAGGGGAGTGTTATTTCTTACGCCTGTTGCTCAATGAGGTTGCTGGTCCAACTTCATTTCAAAATTTGCGAGCATACAATGGTCAGGTGTTTGAAACATACAGAGCAGCGTGCCTTGCTCGAGGCCTTCTAGAAAATGACCATCACTTGCATCAAGCAGTAGGAGAGGCAAGTGCCACTCAATCACCTTCAAATTTGCGAAGCCTATTTGTGATAATTTTAACAGCCTGTGAGCCAAGAAATCCTCTTGAGATCTGGATGGCTTTTCGTGATGTAATATCTGAAGACATTCTTCACAGATACAGGCAAGAAGTTAACAATCCAGAAGCAGATTTTAATGAGGACATCTACAATAAAACTCTTTGTCTAATTGAAGAAAAAGTTCTCCTTATGTGCGGTCAACCATTGGCAAGCTATGGATTACCTGCACCAATGCAAGGGAGAGATGAAAGACTCGCGAGAGAGTATCAACGTGAAGTTACTTATAATCTTGAAGAACTTCCCTACAAGCAGAAAATATGCAAGAAAAACTGACCGATTCTCAAAGAGAAGTTTACAATTCATTCATGGCAATGTTGGAAGCACAAGGTGAAATGAACAAAAACATGATGTTTCTTGATGCTCCAGGTGGTACGGGCAAGACTTTTGTAATCAATTTGATCCTTGCAAAGATTAGATCCATGAGAAAGATTGTGCTTGCAACAGCATTCAGTGGCATTGCTGCTACTCTACTACAAGGTGGCCGCACTCTTCACAGCACTTTTAAAGTACCCTTGGATACTCATCGAATGGATCAGCCAGTTTGCAAAATTACTGGTAACTCAGCCTTGGCAAATGTAATTAGAGACACCTCTGCAATCATTGTAGACGAAGCCCCAATGACGCACAAGAGTGCTTATGAAGCAATTGACCGAACACTGCAAGACATCACAGGAAACAAGAATCCCATGGGTGGCATTCCAACCTTATTTTGCGGTGATTTCCGTCAAATCCTCCCAGTGGTTAAAAATGGCACAAGGGCTAACATTGTCAATGCAAGTTTGAAACAATCCTATCTCTGGAGGCACGTTATAGTGAAGAGACTGACTACTAATATGAGAGCCTATATCTCTGATAACACAGCTGCAGCAGACTTCTCAAAATTGCTTCTCCAAATCGGTAATGGTCAGTTTCCTATCACTTCTTCACCTGACACAATTAAGATTCCAACTGCGCTTGGTAAATGTGTCGGTAATCAGAAGCAACTGAAAGACAAAGTGTACCCAGACCTGCAAAACAATGGAAAATCACCGGATTGGCTTGCTGAGAGGGCTATTATTTCGCCATTAAACAGCAATGTGAATCATTTGAACAATTCAATAATGGATGAATTTCCAGGAGACACAAAGCAATACAAGTCAGTTGATTCGGCTACTAATGAATATGAATGAATATGAAGCTGTTCACTACCCTGTGGAGTTTTTAAACTCTTTGGAGATATCTGGAATGCCTCCACACATTTTAAATCTCAAAATTGGATCGCCAATCATGATTCTTCGATCCTTGGAACCGCCAAAAACAACAAACGGAACCAGATGTGTTATCACCAGATTGCACACCAATGTACTTGAGGCCACCATTTCCTGTGGTCCCTACAAAGGCGAAACCGTTCTACTGCCAAGGATCCCCTTAGTTCCATCAGACTCAGTACTTCCATTTAAATTCCGGAGACTCCAATTTCCTGTGAAGGTGTGTTTTGCAATGAGCATAAACAAAAGTCAAGGTCAGACATTTAACACCATTGGCGTAGACTTGACATCAGACTGCTTCAGTCACGGTATGTTCTACGTCTCCATCAGCCGGACAGGAAGTTCAGAAAAACTCTACATTCTGGCTCCAAATCAAAGCAGCAGAAATGTAGTTTACCCTGAGGCTCTTTAGTGAAAAGTTCGAGAAATGGATATGAGGAAAAACTGACATGATCTGATTGTGGTAAGTTTTTAGTATTGAATGTGCAAGATAAAATTTAAGCAACAGTTGAAAATGACTTCAATGAAAAATTTACTATGTAACATCAAGTAACCTTCCTTTTTGATGAAAATGTTTTGTGAAGTTCCTGATTGAATTTCAGTCACTACAAGAGGTAGTTAAAATGTTAATCACCTTATGCAATCGTTGCTCTTACAACATCAACTTACTGGAAAGGTGCCCACAGATTTTGGTACCCGAGTGCGCAACAAAGCTCCGTGCGAAGCACGGGTATCTTTGCTAGTGTTTAATAAAGTTACATATGCTCTGAAAGTGTAAATCCATTTTCATTGAGCTTGATAAACCGTTGCAATTTTAAGATATCCTTATTGAATATATACATTTTAAATGCATATTTGTTTCAAGGAAAACACACACACGCATACATATATAAAGAAAATTAGTGATAAAATAAAAATTGAATAAATTACAATATTTATTAATGCATCAAATGGTAAAACAAGGAATTAAAACAAAGAATTCTTAATTATTAACCCATGGATTTTCAAAGATAGACAATTTTTCATCAGACGATAAAATCAGTAAAAATGTTTTACTGCTTAGCATAAATTTGAAAATCTAAAAAACTTTGTTGTGGGCTAAAAAAAACAAAACATCTTCAGTAGAATTAAAGACGATAAAAATGCCAAAATAACAGATCCAGCAATTAATAAGATTAAAAAGAAATAATTTGTAATCTGAGATGTAAATAGATTAGATTGAAGTCCAAAAATTCAATTATTAATAAATTTAGTAATCCAAAAAATACACGGTTCTATCCAAAAGTGAAGCCCTCTGTGTTTTTCAACTAAAAAAAATTAAAGACCTACAAAGACTGATAAGGCCTCTTTAAAACTAACGACCATTTGTGGTCCAGAATATATTTTCTACATACATTCTCAATGCACTTTTGCCAGGAATTTAATGACCCATCTCTGCTTCTGACGCACTCCATTACAAGGGTTGCTTTCTTAGAAAATTACACCATTAATATTTGCAGCAGATAGATGAAACTTTCAGGTCAGGAATGCATAAGTTTAGTCATCATAACAATGTTATTTGCAATCAGCTTCGATTCATTCCAGCAAATGAAAAAAAAAATAGAAGGAAGTATTTTTGAAAAAAATTCAACCTCGAAAACTTTCGTAGGTAATAAATTTGCAATTTTTTTTCCAGTCAAAAAATGGAAAAACGGATCCATAGAAAACGTTAAAATTATATATTTTATGTATACAAGCCACATTAAATCTATAGGAACAAAATTCTGTAAACTTCACAAAAACAGCGTTTTATTGACAGCATACAATTGTTTAGGCCTACCACCAAGATGTCTGTAATGTTTAAAATGCATAAAGCATTTTATTTCTTGGTGACGATATCCTCAGTGCTTCAAAAATAGAGGGGGTAGCTCTTTTAAATTTAAGTAATAATCATATTTTGTCAAATGCTGAATAGTGAGTATTTTTGTATAACTATTTTTAGCATTTATACATCTGATAATTACTATGAAAATATTTACACGCAACATCTACATTCCACTATCATTGCACTTACTGGCTGAAAGAACGACAATAGTAAATGAAACTATCATTTTAAGTTATATAATATATATATATATATATATATATATATATATATATATATATATATATATATATATATACATTTTTTTTTTTCACTGTTCTTCCAACTGAAACCAAAATTCCCCTCTTCCCTCATTCGTTTTCTTAGTTTTTAATTTATCATTCTGACGTTTCCTCTTAGAGGGTCAGACGATAAGGCCTTAAGGAAATTTTAATTTCACCTGCCCATTTCTTGTTTTTGGTATTTAAATTAAATTATGTTTCCTCTGAAATTTCTCCTTCCATTTTGTTGTACCAAAAATTTACTTATATATATATATATATATATATATATATATATATATATATATATATATATATATATATATATATATATATATATATATATCAATAAACAGACGTACCTGCCAACACATACGGGTCTTCAATCACTGACCATCTCATTAAGAACGCGTTATGTGCAGCAAGAACTCTTTTTCAATCCTGAGTCGTGCTCACTCATTATTCCACTTAAAGATCATGGAGATTGTTCACGTTCGACTGAGAAGGCCATCCCTCTGTAAACAGAGGGAATGCCTCTTGGGTTTGAGCGTGATTCGTCTCTAGGATCGTCGAATAATATAATGTTGCTGTATTTTAATGGCTTTCCCTCATTTAATTTTTTTTTTCATGCACATAACGTTACGCAACGTAATTGTATTTTAAATTGTACATATTTTCGATCCCTCCCTTTTTTTTTTTAATCCCTTTGTACAGCTTTGAGAAAGCGAGGGCGAAACCAGTCGGCTGACTTCCCTCCTTTTTTCTCTTTTTTTTCTTCACCTTTACTTTATTTTAAAACGTTTTTAATCATGAATTATAAGTCTTTCCTTCATAATTGCGATATATATATACATATATATGTAAGCTATACATAACTGCGTTAATACGGCGTTTTCGTCAGATCACTGAAGTTAAGCAACGTTGGGCCTGATTAGTATCAGATGAGTGACCATTTGGGAATCCTAGGCGCTGTCTGTGCTCTCCGCTTATCTCGGCATTTGTTTCCAGTCGTCCTGTGTTTCACTTGCCACTGGTATTTAACAATGTCGACTCAGGAGAGGTGTGGTTGCCACAAAAATTTCACGCGCAGACAACCCTTCGTGGGTATCCTTAGTCTGTCAAAGACTGAAGGAGCATTTTTTTTGTTTTTTTTTTACATAACTGTGTTACCCGGTTAAAAAAAACACATATTACCGGGCGTAGGATTAAATCACATACAATTTAAAATATTCTAAGTTGTTACAATTTTCCTGAAAGATGATGATACTTTGGATTTTTGATATATATTGATTTTTGATTTCATAATCATCTTCATCTATGAAATTAAAGCAGTGAAATGAAATCTCGTAGCTTAAAGGGAAATAACTCATAGGTTAAATGAAAAGTTTCGTTTATAAACACATGCGGCGTTGGTTATACTAATAATTAAAATGAAATGTAAATAAATTTGTAAAAAAATTAAATAAAACAACTTTATATAATACTAGCAGATCAGCCCGGCTGAACTTTGACCCCTTGACAGCCAAATTTTCGATTAAACAGATTTTCCCAAATCTCAATACTCCTTATGTCAAATCTCGAGTCTGTAGATTGAAAATTGACAGAGTAGTTTGGTAGGAAAATGTACACACAACATAGACACTTTCACTTTTATAGACATGCTAGCAGTTCAGCCCGGCTTTATTCGGGCTCTATGTACTGTTCTGTTGTGGTGTACAAGTCACCCCTATTTCAGAACTAAGCGGAATCAACCAGTCCTATGAATACCACTGGTTTCAGAGACTAAATGGAGACATTCATACCATGTTTAACCCCATGCTACGAACACGTTCCTCTCATGCCACTTTAATGGCTCCTGTGTTCTTTATGATAAATACATATTATATTTATACACTTTACACTACTTGTGACTCCTTTCATTTGAGACCCCTAGCACGGGTCTACAACATGTTCATAACTTTATTTACATACATACATACACACACACACACACACACACACACACACACACATATATATATTTATTAAAAAGTTTGACTCCTGTCTCGGTAACCTACATCTAAAATTTCAAGTGTTTACACCCAAAATTTGCAGAGGAGTTTGGTAGAATCTGCAAAGTTCAACTCTTTAAACTTTGGCTTTTTGGCAGCCAAATTTTCGCCCCAAAACTGATTAAAATACTTGCCGCATGTCTGAATACCCGCTATGTATAAATTTAAATATTTAGACCCAAAATCTTTTGCACTTTGACTCTTTGACAGCTCAAATTTTTACCCAAACCGATTAAAAAGATTGCCCTATCTTTGAATACCCTTGATGTAAAATTTCAAATTTTTAGACCAGAAATTGTCTGAGTTATTTGGTAGAGACCGCAGAGGTAAATTTTTTTAACTTTAACCCCAATTTTGACCCCCCCTTAACATTTATTGTTTCGGGATCAAATCTAATTAAAAAGTTTGATCCCTGTCTAAGTAACCTACATCTAAAATTTCAAGTGTTTAGACTTAAAATTGGTGGAGGTGTTTGGTAGAGTCTTCAAAGGTCAAATTGTTGTACTTTGACCCCTTGACAGCCAAATTTCTGGCGTAAACCGCTTAAAAAATTTTTTCCCAAATCTTAATACCCGTTATGTAAAATCTCGAGTCCCTAGATTGAAAATTGACACTTATTTGTAACGGAAATGTACACACACACACGCAGACAGACAATTTCACTTTTATATATAGATAGATAGATTTCTAAAAAGAATACTTAAAACAATTCTATTACTGATTTTAATTAAACATTAGTAATAATTAATGAAACGGATTTTTGTAATGTAATATGCAAATGAGATAACCTGTTGAATGTTGATTCATTTTGAATAAATAGTATATATAGAAATTGTATAGGAAAAAGAGTGTTTTTAGTATTAAACACTCTTTGTGAGACAGTGTACCGTTTGTATATATTAATCAAATTCTGAACAAACAAACAAAAATACGAGTTTATTATAATATATATAAAAGTCACTTTATGTGTATGCGAGTTGCTTACTCGTAGGCTCAGCCGTTTCGAAACATATTTTGCAAAGTTCACACAAAACTAATTTTTATGTCTGACAGTGTTCTCATGCTTTGCGCAGAAATTCCCCCCCGATATGTATCGAGAAGTATCCTATCTTAAAAATAGCTTTTCTCTCGTACAGATAAAATGGAATAGTTTTTAAAGAGGAATATTTTGCGTTACACCGGCTAAGAGAGATAATAAAATTTCTGCCATTAAGCTATATCTCCAGATTTAAATAAAATTTGAAAATATAGCTTAATGGCAGAGCATTCGACTACAGATTGAATGATCCTTTGTTGAATCCTGGGTATACCTCGCTATTTTATTTTTTTTTCTTATGAGTTCAATTTACGATAGAAAAAGAGGTATCATTTAAAATCGCTGCAAATCATTTCTTCATTGCCATATTTTAAAACTAAACATCAATCAAAAGTGATTGTTCAAGAGTAATCATCGTCAAGCCCAAATGTCAGCTGGCATGATATTGTAAAAAAACAAACAAAAAAAAAAACAGACGGAATTTGATGAACAACGTTGTCATTATTATTTTCTTTAATTTACTTTATTTTATTTATTTATTTTATTTTATTTATTTATTCATTTATTTTATTTATTCATTTATTTTATTTATTTATTTATTTATTTTATTTATTTATTTTATTTATTTATTTATTTTATTTATTTATTTTATTTATTTATTTTTTGCGAATTAGTCCACCCGGCAAATTATTCCTTGTAATATATAATAATCAATAGAAGATTGATTCCATAATAATACATTCGCAATCTGCCTAAATTAAAATATCATGTTTAAGCGTATTGTACGACCGGGCAATGCCGGGCTGCCAGCTAGTTATACTATAATCATATAATATTGTAATTGTAAAGCGTTCACGGGAATCAATCAATGTTGTCGAGATTTTCCAAACTATAGATGATAACAAAATAATGTGACATCGAAAAAAAGAAAGGAACATTACGGAAATGAAAATTGGTATAAAAAGAGGAGGAAGAAAGAATGTTTTCTTTGCAAAAACAGTCGCGTTCTGCGGAACTTATCTGAAGGATTCGTCCTGTTAACGTTTTGTGTTTCCTGTGGAGTTTTGGCCGGGTTGAGAAAACGCTTTAAGTTTTTCTTTGGTGCTGCAATTGCTGTCGAAAATTCTCACACGTGTCTAATGTTGAATGACTGAGAAAGTAGATAGACACGTATTGTCCTCGAGGCCCCGAAAGCAAACAAGATAGAGAATTAGAAAAAAAAAACGCTCTCGTGATATTGGTTAGGGTCTAAAAGGGAGGCCTGTGATTGGTTGTTTTTCATCCAATCTCATGCCACACTGTTAGTGGCTCCTTAATAATTCCAATAATGTTTCAATTTTTTCATGCCTCGTCAGGACTCCAAATGTTTTGACAATATTGAAACGTTGATCAATTCGCGTAATCTCCTTACAATGTTCATATAAGCTTATTTATTTCTAAACTTCACAAACGTATTAAGCATTTTTGAAAAAAATATATCGGTTTTTAATTTATGTTAACAATTTACTTGAATTTAATTAATCACTTTATATATATATAAATAAAAAAACAAAAAACAAAGAGCAGAAATGACGATAAATCGTCTGCCTTAAACCACTAACTTAGATCCTTTGTTCGATAAAATGTATGCCCATTTGCTGATAGGAAGGGGCGCGGTGGATACTAGAAAGCTGATTGGCTAACTAAAATCCTCAACATATATAAAAACAAAAAACAACCACAGAATTCGCGCATAAGCCTGACGAATCCTATAGTGGATGAAACGCCGAATATCCAGTGTAGCTTAATCGCCATATATATTTTATAAATTACTAACTAGCTCTACCTACGTATTGGGCACTTTTGAAATAAATACTTAAAGTTTACGCATAAATCTATAGTTTCGTATATTAATTTTATGTGAGTAAATGAAGTAGCTATATATATATATATATATATATATATATATATATATATATATATATATACTAGACTACCCGTGACCCGTTGGGTCAGTTTGTTATACAGGGTGACAAAAAAAAAAACGGGCACCAACTCTAATTAGGCTCCGTTCCTTAGTGTTTTGTCCGAATTAAATGAAACTTTGGTCATAACTAGTTTATTATATTCAAAACAATAGGGGCTTTGGCCTTTTTTCTCCGTTCTACAGCATATGTTCTAGATGGCCTCCATTTAGTTTGTTTGGTTTTTTTGGGGGGGGGGTCACCCTGTATTAGCTATAGAATTCATGTATGAGCGTGACACTTGTGACGTAAAGAAAATATATTTTTTGACATGACAGAAACATTTCTATGAAAGTATATTAAAATGAAAAAAGAATATAGATAGATGTCTATGAGTCGTTCTGTTTATTATAATTGATTATTTTGAAAAAAAAAAAATTACAGTTACTGAATTATAAATGGTTGGCCATCCTTATAGTTAAATATGCACTGAACAGATACCATAATACTTATTATAATTAAATTCAAATTTTGATGTATCTGCTTTTTTTTAGGTCGTTCATTTCTGTATTACGTTTAAGTTATTTTAAACCTCACTCTTCCCATGTTAAATAATAATTTCGAACTAATAGCGTTAATATTTCAGCGTCCCAAATGTTCTTTTTTATTTCGCGATTAAATTATTCAAATAAACAATTGTTAATACTGTCTGCTTGTTTTTTTTTACATCGTTCATTTCTGTATTGCGTTTAAGTTATTTTAAACCTCACTCTTCCCATGTTAAATAATAATTTCGAAATAATAACGTTAATATTTCAGTGCGCAGGTTAAAATCTGAAAAAGAAGCGAATTGTGTTTATTTGTTTACATTGTTATGGGTTAATGTTTATGCGCGCATGCGCAACCAGATGTCTTAAACCGGAAAGTGGGTTGCATACATCGTTACAAGGTCATTTCAGTTTTATAATTATATATATATATATATATATATGCAAATCGGTTGTTTTGTAATATACCATATTTTATATGTTATTAAAACTTGTTTGATAGAAATGTTATTTAATAATAGTCAATTTTAATGATGGTTGCCATGGAAACCTTAGCATTTTATGAGTTAATATATTGATCAAGAACTTTCCGGAAGAATGTTTAGTATTATTTAAAGATATTTTTTTTTTACATGTGTGTTCATTTATCAACTTAATTTATTGTCTATTTATATTTGTTGTTTTATTTGTATATTTTTGTTGTTTTTTGCTTGTGTATTTTATGTTGTTGGTTTTTTAATTTAATTATTGTTTCTTTTGCCGATTTAAAAAGAAATTATTTTAGGATAGGCAATGCAATCGAATTCTCATTTTTTTTTTATTTTTGTTTTTGTTGTTGTTTCCATTTCCACAACGTTTGGGCCACTTTACAAACGAACTTTCTACAGCAGTCCATCAAAAATCATACGAGTCGGAGAACTGCAACCTTCGTCTTCAATCTTTAGGAACCGACATTTTTTTTTTCATTATTCTGGTTTAAGACGATATGTAGTAAAGATGGTTAGAAAAATAAATTGTGGAGTGGTCTCTGGTTTTTGGTAGAGACGATTTTGGACGTCTTTATGCATTGACAAGAACCCTACTGACAACTATATATTAATATGATAACTTGTGTGTTATTTTGAGTGACTATCGTTTAATTGTTATTACCTTTCATTTCTTGTAATAAATAATTTTACCAAGAATTCTTCATATGTTTTTGTTTCGGTTTCAGCTGAAGGAACTCAAGTTATATATATATATATATATATATATATATATATATAATATTTAAATAAGTATGAATTAAAAAAATCAATACGAAAAATATATAAATGTTTATATCTTTTCTGTATTTATTTCCTATGTGTTGACGTGTAGGAATACAAAAGGTCTTTTGAAAAAACAAAACAGGAATGTTTCTTTCAAAAGCACATAAGATAATATATATAATTTCTTCATCGTTTTCGTTTCGATGTAAACTGATGGACCCAAGTCATTTTTTTTTCTTTTTGAAATCCGAACTTTATAATAATCAATAGAAAATTGACTATATACTATGTACAAAATGCATATATTACGATATCATATTTAAGCGTATTTTACGACCTGACGACGCCGGACGTTCCTGCTAGCTTAGATAAATACGTTTGCAGGTTTAACAAAAGAGCTACTAAAATATCAGGGCGTCTCTATTTACGCTGAACCTCCACAGAATGTCAACATTAAAATATTACATATGAAAGAGTCTGCTGTTGAATTTCCGCAGATCTTGATAGTTTAATATGAATGGCGTATAAAAGTCATGTTATGACGAATGAAAAAAATGAAATATATATATAACATTTATTATGGCACTATATATAGATATTTTAAGGTCGTACCATTGGTTTCGTTACGACGAATCAACCATAAGAGTTTGAAAAAACAGCGTATCTTCAGCTCTCACATCCACGATTGAGCACTTTATTGGACTTTTTTCATCGCCTCCTGACACGCTAGGGAGACCTGCATGCGTAAAAAATATAAATAAAAGAAACGTCAAGAGACAAAAAGCAAGTACTAATTAAAAATATATTTATGTAAAAGAAAAACTGATAAAAACAAAATTTTATTTAAAAAATTTTTTTATATCTACAATTTTCAAAGCATATAAACATTATTTTCAATCCGTAAGTGTTCATTTGAAGAAAATTATGTTCAGTAAAGAAAGTTAAGTGAATAGTCACAACTCCATCTGTTCATAGCATGAATGTGTGCATGCAAATAATATATGTATGTGAGTATTTGGCAGCGTGGAATTGTGAATGTGTGTTGGTTTACCTTGTTATTGTTAGTGCGCTAGAATAGGCAGCAATTCGTTTTTGTTCGCCAGACTCTCGAGCGTGCACGAGATGAAGAAAGCTGTGGATCATTTAAGTATTCCTTTTCAATTTAAAGGCACGGAGTGGGGATGCTACGTTCTGGTGTCTCTCGGTACTGCCTGTTGGTGAGGTCTCTACCTCTGCCTTGTTAGCGTTTCGCTCTTTGTTTTATAAGAGGTTCTAACTAAACGTCGGCTTACTATTTTCACATAGATGTGTTACCTTTTGGGATTCCATGAACAAAGCTTCTTTCTTAGAAGTGCACGCCTGTGGAACTCTCTTCCGTTTTCCTGTTTCCCACCTGACTACAACTTGGATGTCTTCAAGTCCAACATAAACAAACTCCTGATAAACCGCCCTCTTAAATGAGATAATTTATCAAATCTCCATTACTAACGATTACTACGATATTATCCCATTGATTACTGTATGCAATAACCGTTATCCCCGAGTGGCTTCTGGGCCTTAATAATTATTGACTACCATAAAAAAAGCAAAAATCAATCAATTCATCTTTTACTAGGCAGCCATCTTTTATTTCTAACAGTTCAGTTGCAAAAGTTGATTTTTCAAGATATTCAGATGGTCTGTGATGTCTTCATTTTCTCCAGGACTTTCACTAATGACCTCATTCGATTTTTTTACACCTTACTATATATTTATTTTACTCTCTAGAGGTAAATGTACCATTGCTTAAATACCTCCGGTCCCGCACATCACTTTCTAATCCATCACAACTTCACACAAGTAAATGGCATGATTAATCGTTAAAATACGCTTTTTTTTACATAGGCATCACCGCATTATCAAGGCCAAGGGTTAAAGAGTGTACAGTAGAAATTGGACAATATAGTAATCATTAGTAAAGAAATGCAGTAAATTTGATAACTTATATGGAATGGCTCATCAAGAATTTATTTACGTTAGACTTGAAGACAACCATATTGTAGTCAGCTGGAAAGCAGGAAAACGGAAGACAATCCCACAGGCGTGCAGTTCTAAGAAAGAATTTTGTTCATGAAATCTACGTTTAGGTTTAGGCACAGATAAAGAGTGGGGGAATTAATGATAGTGTTTTCAGCTAGACGAGTGTTTCTTGTGAAAGTTTGGCGAGAGGGACCGTAGACTGAAGCTCAGTCGAACACTTTCCATGAAAATAACGATACATCTTTTCTGTGAGATAGAGGTTGCACGGAAGAGAAAAGAACATCTCCTCCACGGCTACGAAGTCTATTTTGAACTCTTATGCTTAGGTGTAAATTTATGAAAATAAAATGGAGTAAACATTTACTTTCTGAAAAAGACCGCTATGTTGAATATAGTGTGTGTGTGTGTGTTTTTTTTAATAGAATTTCAGACATTCAGAATTTAATCGGGTAAATAGGATATTATTAGAAGAAAATGAGGGTTATATGGAATCAGTCCTGGAAAACACCGAAGCAATTTATCACAGAATTACTTTATTCATATATATTTTTAAGATGAGAGGTTATATGGAGTCGGTGCTTGAAATGATTGAAGCAGTTTATGATCTGAAAATTACTTTTTATAGAATTACATTTTAAAAAGGGAGATATGGAGTCAGTCCGGGAAATGACTGAAGCAGTTTACGATCTTTAAATTACTTTATTTCATATATATTTTAAAGAGGGGTGGGGGGAGGGGATATGGAATCGGTCCAGGAGAGGTGCGGGGGGTATGGAGTCAGTCCAAGAAATGGTTGAAGCAGTTTACGATTTTAAAATTACTTTATTTCATATATATTTTAAGGAGGGGTGCAGGGGGGGATATGGAATCAGTCCAGGAAATGGTTGAAGTAGTTCACGATCTTAAAATTATTTTATTTCATATATATTTTAAGGAGGGGTGCAGGGGGGGGGATATGGAGTCAGTCCAGGAAATGGTTGAAGTAGTTCACGATCTTAAAATTACTTTATTTCATATATATTTTAAGGAGGGGTGCGGGGGGATATGGAATCAGTCCAGGAAATGGTTGAAGTAGTTCACGATCTTAAAATTACTTTATTTCATATATATTTAATGAGTGAAAGGGGATATTGAGTACTTGATTAAAAAAACAAAGTAAAACGGTGAATGAGTAGCGTTTGTTTGTTTTGTTTTTTTAGCTAAGTAAGATGATTTAAGTAAGATGATTTAAGTAAGATGATTTAAGTAAGATGATTTAAGTAAGATGATTTAAGTAAGATGATTTAAGTAAGATGATTTAAGTAAGATGATTGAAGAAAGATGATTTAAGAAAGATGATTTAAGAAAGATGTAATTATTGATAGCTGAGAGAGGGCAAAAACAACCCTCTTGATGAAAGTAATCTTAGTTTAATCTGCTAAGATAGCTTAGAGTAACTTGGAGAAGTGAACGATTGTGGGAAGGAGTAAAAATAAAGAGAGGAGTGAGCAGTATATATCAGGTTGACAAGTTCTTGCGGTTGTAAACTCTTAAATTCACATGAAAATATCTCGATTCAGACAAATATTTATTGATCGAAACAAGCACCATCAGAATCAACACAATTTTGCCAATGCAAAACAAGTGTATTTATGCTAATAACGGAAAAAAATCTTGCGTTCTGGTGACGGCGAAGTCGCTGAAGGCATTTTTGATATCGCTTAGGTTTTTTAAGGATTTCTCATGCAGAAACTTAATGGTTGAAAAGGTTGTAGTCGGTAGGTGAGAGGTCTGGAGAGTATGGCGGATGAGGCAGTTTCAAAATTATAAATCCAACAAGAACCTTCTTGTCAACCTAATACACTGCAAAAATCGTAATATAACTTTATACTACACTGCCATAATAAATGCAAGTAAAAGAGGAAAAGGTAAGCCAAATGAAGGAAGAACGAAAAGGGATAGTTTTCCTATACTCGTTCGTCTCGCACATCAATTTCTTATCTATAACAGAGTGTTGTAATATTTCACAAGTAGATCCGGTTTAAAGTTTGGATGGGCACTTCAGTAAAGCTCATTGTTTAGTGGCCGAAACATTACAAAATTAAAATATTATCAATCCAGCTATGAATAATATAAATGCAATATTTTTTAACCTGTCAGAAATTATTTATTCTCTATTCTGCTTATTTCTGTTTTTTTTATTTGTTTGTTATTTTTTTCATTTGTTTTTTTTCCATAATTTTTTTGTTCTTTATTTCTTATTTTGTCTTTTTTCTTCCTTTTTTTTTTTCTTTTTTCTTTTTATCTAATCCAAACAGATATACGATGCAAGAATTTAAATATGAAAATTCAAAATGGCCAGGTGCGAATCCTCCCTTACAATCAATTCGGAGCGATGGCCAAGTATTCCTGCGCCGAGGGATACGTACTATTCGGCAAGGACACCCGAACCTGCCAGGGTGATGAGACATGGAGCGGGGAGCCACCACGATGTGTTATCAACGATACTTACGGTGAGACGACATAATACCAGGGGGTCCTTTTTCCATTTGTCTTTTTAGAAAACTCTCTATCAATTCATATCTCTCTTAGATCTTGTAGTGGCTTGCAAACGCATGAATTTTTTTTTTCTGTCTTATTTTTCTGAGATGTGTCTTATACATCTTTTTCGTGTTAATTTTTTTTATCACTAGTCTGCATGCATAAAACCTTTAAAAAAATCATCTTTAGAAACCTATCTGAAAGCTTAAAATTATCCCCAAATTTCATTAAAAAATGTTTATTATGTATTGCAAACATCCAGCAAAAATTTCGCAGTTCAGCTATACCAATTTTCATAGAAAAACTTGTTTAAGTAGAATTATTGTAGAAGAGATGACGAGTAGTTAGTACTTTCTCTCTGCATGTACGTCTGTTTTGTAAGAACCAGATAAGATCATTTGAATATATTCTTTGGATTTTAGAGAATAAATGTATATATCGTCTGTCTTGTATAGAATTTTAGAATTTAATGCTTCCCATATTATTACAGCCACCACAGAATGTATTAAATGTATTTGTCTTTTGTGTATTTCTTTTTTTAGTAGTTAGTCCTTTCTCTCTCTCTCTCTCTCTCTCTCTCTCTATCTATCTATCTATCTCTATATATATAAATATATATACACACATATAAAAGATTTATTGTCATTACTGTCATACTTCACAAAATGTACGGTTTTATAACTTACTAATCTTTCCGCCCTCTCTCACAAGTATCCACTCCCTCTCTCTCTCACACACACACACACACACATATATATATATATATATATTCAATAAGTATTTTTTTTCAATTTTCATTCAATAAGTCTGAAGAAAAGCTGTTCTTGTGAAAATTTTCAAACGACATAATGTTTGAATTTGACCGAATGGTCTTGTAACAATTGTAACTAACAATGAAATACACTATTTGTTGCTATCAACCCATTCTTTGAAGTCTTGGTATTGAATGTATTTGTCTCTTGTATATGTCCTTTTTGGAAGTAGTACTCTATCTCTCTATCATATATTATATCATCATCACCTCCGTTATCTTCGTCTTGTATATTTCATCTAGCACTTAATGTTCATTTCATATACGCTATTCCATCTTACCACCTTTCTTTAGAGATTCCGTCTTAAATATTCCATTTAGTACTTTTTTTCCTCACACACACACACACAAACACATATATAAATATATTGCGTGTATTTAGGCAGACTTTTATAATTCACGCAGACATTGTTAAAAACCGTTAGCTTCTGTTTAGTGATAACTTTTTTATTTTTGCATTTTTTCGTATTAAAAAAAGACAATACAAAAAATTGAAAAAACAAAAAAGGTATGACTAAACAAGCTTTCGGTTGTTTTAACACTTTCTGCCTCAATATATATATATATATATATATATATATATAATCTTATAATATATATATATATATATCTTATATATATTATAAGATATATATATATATCTTATATATATATATATTATAAGATATATATATATATATCTTATATATATATATATTATAAGATATATATATATATCTTATATATATATATATTATAAGATATATATATATATCTTATATATATATATATTATAAGATATATATATATATCTTATATATATATAATATAAGATATATATATAATCTTATAATATATATATATATATCTTATATCTTTATATTATAAGATATATATCTTATATATATATATATTATAAGATATATATATATATATCTTATATATATTATAAGATATATATATATCTTTTATAAGATATATATATATATCTTTTATATATATATCTTATATATATATTATAAGATATATATATCTTTTATATATATATATCTTATATATATATATTATAAGATATATATATATCTTTTATATATATATCTTATATATATATATTATAAGATATATATATATCTTTTATATATATATCTTATATATATATATTATAAGATATATATATATCTTTTATATATATATCTTATATATATATATTATAAGATATATATATATCTTTTATATATATATCTTATATATATATATTATAAGATATATATATATCTTTTATATATATATCTTATATATATATATTATAAGATATATATATATCTTTTATATATATATCTTATATATATATTATAAGATATATATATATATCTTTTATATATATATATATTATAAGATATATATATATATATATCTTATATATATATTATAAGATATATATATATATCTTTTATATATATATATCTTATATATATATTATAAGATATATATCTTTTATATATATATATCTTATAAGATATATATATATCTTTTATATATATATATCTTATAAGATATATATATATCTTTTATATATATATATATCTTATAAGATATATATATATATCTTTTATATATATATATCTTATATATATATATTATAAGATATATATCTTTTATGTATATATATATATCTTATAAGATATATATATCTTATATATATTATAAGATATATATATATATATATATAAGATTTATAAGATATATATATATACCAATACTTATTAAAGAAGTTCAATGTAATTAAAGAGAAATATAGAGAATAATGACAAAAAACTATATTCTAAAATTCATGATGTTGACCATCTTATAATTTATTCCTTTAAGTCAGTTTACTTTCAGAATTGATAGTATGCTTCATAGCGCATATATATATATATATATATATATATATATATATATATATATATATATATATATATATTAGTGTTGGGACAATTAGTGTGAAAAATTGGAACATTTGGAGGAATCAGAAAAATTTTCCGATGCCAAAACGGTTCTTTTAATTGTCATTTAATTTGATTTAAAGCAAAATCCTCTATTTCTGGTCGTAATGGTAAAATAATAAACATTTATTTTAAATAACCAGTAAAACGAAAATCGGTGGGGCATCCCCCATAAGTGCATTTTTACGTTTGAGAAAACATCTTAACATTTAACGTGTGTTTTTACATGTAATCGGCGAAAAAAATAACTCTATTATAAAATATTTAGATATCTATAAGAATCGGAATCGGGAATTTAGTACAGAATCTAGAATAATATCGCATATATATGTATATGTGATTTAAAGGTTATGAGGGTTTTTTCACGAATGAAAAACGATATTACTTTTGTATTTAATATAAGTACAAAAGTAATATCGTTTTTCATGCTTCAAAAACTCTCATAATCTTTAAATCACATACACACACACACACACACACACACATATATATATATATATGCTAGAAGCATACGTGGACGTTTAACACTATATATATACTAGCGGGGGTACCCGGCGTTGCCCGAGTGTTTGTTTCCGGGACGGGGGGAGTTTTAAAAAATGTTATGGTAGGTAAGTAGGAAGGATCAAACCAGGAGTCATGAGTAAAAGTAGGAAAATAAAGTGTGAAAAAAAAAACCAAAAACCATCTGCAACGTTAACAGTTCGGCCACCAAGAAAAGTCCATTCCAGTTATTTAGGAAAAAAAAAAAAAAAAAACGACTACGGTAGGTCGGCGCGAACGTGAAAATATAATGTGAATTGTCCAGCACGCTAACCACTACGCCACAGAGCACTGCAGCTTAGTTTAGTGATTTTAAATAACTTCACATGAAAGAACTACGAAGACAAACCGGCGTTCTCTTCTCAACTGTTCCTTGTGAACGATCCACAAACGGTGTTAAGTGGTGGCAGGGGGAGGAGGAATTTATTAGAGAGAAAATATTTTACCACTTCCATTGATCTTAACCGATTTTGGCCGTGACTTCTCAGCAGAAAAAGTATAGAAATCTAAGATTATCGAGGAATTTGAGAAATAATAAGCCTATAACACACCTCAGATATTGTTCTGCCGTTTGTGCATATTATATTTGCATGAAATATCTTGATTTTTAATCATATTAAGGTCCAAATAATACGGGGAAAAATGAGTGCATTTTATTTATATAGAGATATATATACTAGCGGGGGGTACCCGGCGTTGCCCGAGTGTTTGTAGGTGTGTGGGTCGGTCGGGTGTGGGGTATTAATGAAAACCTAAGAATAAGCAAAATAAAATAAAGAAAAACGAACGTTAAAATTTATCTGAAAAATAAAGCGGGGGGTACCCGGGCGGTGTGTGTGGGGGGGTAATCAAAACAAAAACACAAAAAAAACTAACGTACGTCAAACGAACGATGTTAAATGTAAAAATCTGAAAAACAAAACTAAAACAGAAAAACGAACGTTAAAACTTCTGAAAAATAACCCCCCCCCCAAAAAAAAACACGTGATAAATGGCTTAAATAAGCCTGTTTCAATATTAAAATTTAAAAAATACCCGGGTTTTTTGGGGTGTCGGTCGGGGTGGGGGTGTTTATGAAAACTTAAGAATAAGCGAAGTAAAAAAGAAAACAGAAAAACGAACGTTAAAACTTATCTGAAAAATAAAGCGGGGGTATCCTGCTTGTGGGGTGAGGGTAATCAACATCGACAAAAAAACACAAAAAAAAAACTAACGTAAGGCAAACGAACGATGTTAAATGTAAAAATCGAAAAAACAAAAACAAAAAGAAAACAGAAAAACGAATGTTAAAACTAAAAACAAAAAAAAAATCACGTGATAAATGGCTTAAATAAGCCTGTTTCGATATTAAAATTTTAAAAAATCAGTGGGTACCCGGGTGTTTTTCGGTGTGTGTGGTCGGTCTGGGGTAAATAAATTATATATATATATATATATATATATATATATATATATATATATATATATATATCTGTATATTATAACTCTCTCTCTATATATATATATATATGTATATATATATATATATATATATGTATGTATATTATAACTGTATATATATATATATATATATATCTGTATATTATAACTCTCTCCCTCTCTCTCTCTCTATATATATATATATATATATATATTATAACTGTATATATATATATCTGTATATTATAACTCTCTCTCTTTCTCTCTCTATATATATGTATATTATAACTGTATATATATATATATATCTGTATATTATAACTCTCTCTCTCTCTATATATATATATATATATTATAACTGTATGCATATATAAATTATAACTCTCTCTCTCTCTCTATGTGTGTATATATATATATATAAATTATAACTGTATATATATGCATATTATAACTGTATATATATATCTGTATATTATAACTCTATCTCTCTCTCTCTCTCTCTCTCTCTATATATATATATATATATATCTGTATATTATAACTCTCTCTCTCTCTCTCTCTCTCTCTATATATATATATATATATATATATATATATATATATATATATAAATTATAACTATATAGGCATGTGTTAATTATGTAATTATATAATTCAATCATTAACGCATTGTTTTCTTGAGATGTACTATGTTTTATATGTGTGTATATCTTCTGTTGTCATCGTTTCTTTCATATAAAAAAAACTATTAAATTCCATCTAAAGCAATTTATCATAAAATTGTTGATTAAATTGTTTCTTTTTGAAATGAATGTTGTCAATCTGATGCAATTGTTTTCTATCATTATTATCGTTATATTCTAATCCATTATTGTATTATCTCGTCTCCATCTTTGCAACAATCTTTTACATTATTATTGCAACAACAATCTGTTCAAACAGATATTTAATTCTTGCTCCTACATCATCATCGTGTTTATGCCATCATTATCTTTTCGTTTCATCATGTCGCAAGAATTTTCTTTTATTCATGCCAAGAAATATTTCATAATTTATTTTGTTCTCATCTTTTAGAAGAACTTTTGGTTTCTTCAAGCTCACAACCTGAAACCCATTTTCCTTTTTTTTGTCTTTAACTAATTACGTTTTTCACGTGACATTCATAAAATGTCCCCTTTGCCATACGATGTGATTCCTTAATTTGTATTATCATTACACTATATTTATTACTGCTCCTTTCATATATCCTTTATAAAATGTCACCTTTATCCAAAGTTCTTTTGTCTGCTTCTGTTATAATAAAAATAGATATTACTGTCCCCTTCATATAACAATAATAACATGTCCCTTTAATCAGCAAATATGTTTTCCCTGATTCTGTAATACTAAAAATACACACTGTATCACAAAAGTAAGTACACTCCTAACATTTCTTCAAATATTTAAGCATATCTCTTCATGGGACAACACTGAAAACCTGATTTCTTGACACAATGAAAAGTAGTCTGTCTGCAGCATGTATAACAGAGTTAATTAATTTCCCCTCCAACTATAGTCATTAAAAGCTAAATCCCTGGCCCCAAAAGTGCCTATACTCCTTACAAAAAGTTGTCAATATGAACACAAAACATGTCAATTCTCAATATTTTGTATGGCCACCATCATTATCCAAAACTGCCTTTACTCTCCTGGGCATGGAGTTTACCAGAGCTTCACATATAGCCATTTGAATGCTCTTCCACTCTTTAATTATGACGTCGTGATGCAGCGGATATTTGAGACTTTGCGCACCTCCACCTTGAGGATGTCCCAAAAAAGTTCTATTGAGTTCATGTTTAGAGACATGCCTGGACAGTCAATTCAGCATCTTTAATAAAGCAATGGTTGTCTTGGATGTGTGTTTTTGGGTCATTGTAATGCTGGAACACTGCTCTGCCATCCAGTTTCTGGAGGAAGGGGACCATGCTCTGCTGCAGTATTTGACAGTACGTGTTGGAGTACATGCTTCCCTGAATGAAATGTAACTCTCCAATACCTGCAGCACTCATGCAATCCTAAACCATGGCATTCCCACCACCATGTTTGACTGTAGGACATGAGACACTTATCTTTGTACTCCTCAAATTGGTGTGCATGTCTGTCACCCCAGGAGGAGGTATGGAGTTTACCAGAGCTTCACATGTAGCTACTGGGATGCTCTTCCACTTTTAAATTATGACGTCGTGGTGCTGACGAATATTTGAGACTTTGCACATCTCCATATTCTGCTTGAGGATACCCCAAAGATGTTCCATTGGGTTCAAGTCTGGAGACATGCTTGGCCAGTCATCTTTACCCTCAGCCTCTTCATCTTGGATGTGTGTTTTGGGTCATTGTCATGCTGGAACACTGCTCTGCGACCCAGTTTCTGGAGGGAGGTGATCATGCTCTGCTGCAGTATTTGACAGGACATGTTGGAGTTTGTTTCTCTCAATGAAATGTAACTCTTCAACCAACACCTGCAGCACTCCTGCAGCCGCAGACTGAGATATTCCCACCACCATGCTTGACTATAGGCATGACACACATGTTTGTACTCCTCACCTGGTTGCTGCCACATATGCTTAAGGCCATCAGAACCAAACAAATTAAATTTCGTCTCTTCAGACCATCAGATATGGTGCCATTAATCTATGAGCTTTGTTGCGGGCTTTTTTGTGTATTGCTTTCAGAAGAGACTTCCTCCTGGGGTGACAGCTATGCACACCAATTTCATGTAGTGTGCAGCGTATGGTCGGAACACTAACAGGCTGAGCCCCAACCTCTTTAATCTCTATAGCAATGCTAACAGCTAGTGACATATGGCCGAGTGGTCCTAGACGTTGTGTCAAAGTTTACAGTTACCCAAAGGTGCTGAGTTCAATCCTGAACGAAGGCAGTGAAAAAGTAACATTCAAAACAGAGAATCAGCAACTATGTCCCAGAGCCTAGCTGGAGTCCGAACACGGTACCCCCATAATAATAATAAAGGGTTGGGTTCGAGAGTCCTAACAAACGGTTCTCTGGTTTTATACGAAACACCTGATGAAGGCCGGATGGCAAAACGGCCGAAACGTTGTGACGATAATAACCAAGATGAGGAAGTCGGTCCGACAATCTCAATCAATGAAAACACCTCATCTCAAAAATACAGACAATTACAATGCTAACAGCATTCTTACGCCGATCTTTCAAAGAAAGCATTTGGGTGTGGCGCTCAGCTTCTTTGGTCGACCTACCCGAGGCCTGTTCTGCATGGACCCTGGTTTTTAAAATGCTGGATGATCTTAGGCATTGTGCTGCAGCTCAGTTTCAAGGTGTTAGCAATCTTCTTGTAGCCTTGGCCATCTTTATGTGGCGCAACAATACTTTTTTTAAGATCCTCAGAGAGTTCTTTGCTATATGGTGCCATGTTGGAACTTTCAGTAAGAGTGTGAGAGCTGCACTAAAATTTGAATACACCTGCTCCCTATGAAAACATGGCATAGTTACACTAATGAGTCACATGACATTTTGGAAGGAAATAAAAAGCAGTACTCAGTTTAGTCATTTAGGGATGTAGTTTCTTAGGGGTGTATTCACTTTTGTTGCCAGGGAGCTTGCTTTTAATGGCTATATTATGAGTTATTTTGAGGGGAAAAGAGATTAACTCTGTTATAGACAAACCATTTTTCATTATGTGAAAAAAAATCATTTTTTCAGTGTTGCTCCATCAAGAGATATACTTAAATATTTGAAGAAATGGGAGTGGTGTACTCACTTTTGTGATACAGTGCCATATAAAGAGAACACTATACAATCATAAAATGACAACTATTAAGTTGTCATTTTATGATTGTATATTGTTCTCTTTAAAAGTAGGCTTTCTTTGCTTCTGTTAGAATGAAAATATATATTATTGTCCCCTTTTTATGACAACCATAAAATGTCCCCTTAATTAAAAAGTATGTTTTCTCTCCTTCTGTTAAAATAAAAATATATATTATCATCCCCTTCATATGGCAACCATAAAATACGCCCTTAATCAAAAACTATGTTTTCTCTATACTAGATTGTTGATTTATTTATCTATTTATTTATTTATTTTATTTATTTTTTTTTTTTTTAGCGATTTTGTGGTATTTTTCTTTCTTTTCGCTCCTTGGGCGCTTTTTAAGAGAAAAGTTATCTGCCCTTTGTTTACATTTTAGTGCCCACGTTTTATTTTTTATTACCGTATCTTTTTGTTAAGTTACATTATTGTTACCCAGCCGTTTTTGCTTTGTTTTTTGGCCGTCTGTATCTTCCTCAGACTTTTACAGAAGTTCTGTAAAATCTTTGAAAGCTACAGACAGCCCCACCCCCCAAAAATAACGGCCGGGTAGCTGAAACAATAATGTAACTTAACAGAAAGATACGGTAATAAAAAATAAAACGCATATTTGCTGTACAACAGTATTGAGCACTTTCTTCAATTTTTATTAATTACCATTTCTACTAAATATATATATATATATGTGTGTGTGTGTGTGTGCATAAAATATCTGGGTTTTTAGATAATATATGCATAAAATATCTGGGCTTTTACGGTAATCTGAAAAGGAAAAAAAATCAAGAAATAACTCTACAACTACATATTAAGTTATTTTAATAGAACAACAGAATCGGTATTAGTATCGGAATCAGAAAAATAATGAAATTTACGCGAAATCACTTTTTTATTCACCTTATTCCCTCTGCTTCACTTTTTGTTATCAAGTAAGATCTATGACTTGTAGTTTCATTAAATACTTTTGCATGCAAAATCTGATCCCGCATTTTGCTAAATCCTACCCTCTGATGAGAAGGAAAGTAGTTTTTCGAAACTCCGTGGGTTAAGGACTATCCACTTGTTTAGTGTTTCCTTTTTAAAATGAAATATGTTTTTAACTTCTTTTCAAAGTGCTTTTTAACATATATATATATATATAATTATTTATGTTCTGAAATAGAACGCTCGTATCTACAGCTATTTTATCCAACATTGGGAGAAAAAAGAAAAAGTAATCTTGCAACGAAAAATAAGAGTGGGTAAAAAAAAAGTTTGAGTCGATTAATATAAATATTTAATAAATTCTCATTTAAAAACATAAATCAATTTTCAAGGCGCGTTTTCCGTTAAAAGGTACGAAAAACTAATTCTATACTTCTCCCAAGAGGTCCAAAGTTCTTCCAAAGTCATTCTGCCGGCAGAAAGAGATTTTTCTAAAATCAATACATTCTACAAATCATTTGAAGAATAAATTCTCTGGTGTTCCAGAGAAAGTAAATAAAGGGTTTGGAAAAAGAACTTGAATTGACTCGTTAATTGAATTATCACCCTTTTTTAAACAAATTTTTTTGGAAGTATGTTTCATCCCAAAACATGGCACATTACTGTGAATTTGGAGTCATATATATAGAGACGCCCTAAGTGGGGATTTGTGCAGCTAAATATTTGTTCACATTACATTTAAATGCCTGCATATTGATGCAGTAAGGGACACAGAAAGATAGGAGGGAATCCCAAAGATTAGCAGTTCAAAAAAAAAGAATCCATTAGAGTAGAAAGCCGTCTGGCATATATGAACCTCCATAATGAAGGAATCCAACATTGTGGCGATGGGGCAGAGGCTGAATTTTCGTAGATAGTGTGAAACTTATTAGATCAGAGGCTTTTTGTTGACCCTAAGGTCAAGGGAGAGATTAGTAGTTCGTGTTCCAGAGAAAGTTAATAAACGTTAGGCAAATTTTTCAAATGGTTAAAAAATTGAATTATCTCCCTTTTTTTTCTTTTAGAATTAAAAAAAAAAATATGATTCATCCTAAGAAAGGCATGTTGCAATTAAGATACTACAGACTTCTATGAATTGAAGTCATATCTACAGAAGCATCCTAAGTGAGGAGTTGAGCCACGAGATATTTGTTTACATTACATTTAAATTCTTGCAACAAGGGAGAGCAGGAACAGTAATGGAATTCCAAAGGCCAGCAGTTCAAGGAAAGTAGTTATTAGAATAGAAAACCGTCCAGCATCTGTTAACATCCTAGCAAGTTTCTGAAGTATTTTTTTTTTGAGGGGGTTAATAAAGACGAAAAATTAATACAAGTTAGTTTGGTTGCATTGTAGTTTTTTTTTTGTTTTGTTATTTTTCGTCCGTCTGCTTTACTTCATGCGTCTCGACAGAAATGTGTTTATGTCTTTTCCCTTGTCCAAATAGAGTCAAAGTTTTCCTCATAGACAGATTGAGGTCGTCAGTATAAATCCACCACTCCGGATTGATTAGATTGGCCCGGAAAATATTTTAATGAATTTCTAACGCAATCTAATTATGACCATTTATCAAATTGCGTTCCAATTCAATTTAACTCCGTTTTTACTTCCGATCTGTTTGACACATGTCAAGCGTTTTTGTTTCTCTCTTAATTGCATAATCTGTACATACCTATGAAGCTAAGGTTTTTTTTTCTCCCTCTAACAGTGGTATTATAAAAATATAACTATTCTATTTAAAAATTATTAAACCGCTCATCTTAATTAACTTAGTCACGGACATCAAAGGTCGTTTTTGATGTGGGAGAATACCAGCACCCCCCCTTAAATAGTGGCACTCTGGAAGTAGACAATTTTTTTTTAAATTGCCTTAATATATAAAAATTTCCCCTATACTGGTTACCATAAACTTAAGTGTAATATCAGAACAGATACTACACTATGATTTTGGCCCAAATCTAGATCTACTATTTCTATTTAAAAATTATTAAACCGATCATATCAGTCATGGATATGTGAGCGAGTTCATGATGGTTAACTAATTTGCATATTTTTTTTTTTTTGGAAAAGCGAGCGTTTATTAATTATTCATTTTTTATGGCTTTATGATTGCTTTCATTTCACTATTACGCTTAGTTCTTTTTAGCTATATTTTCTACATCGTGCATAATTGCGTAGAATTTAAGATGAAAACCTTCTAGCACGTGGGCATGATATATGCCCCAAACCTCTGGCTTTGATAAATGTGAGACTAAAACTTGCTTCTAAGGTTTCAAATGAGCTGAAATAACAGCAAAGGGAGACTTGATTCCAAATATTTTTCAAACATAACATCTCCCCTTTTTTTGAAAATAGGATACGATTATTAATATCTCCAGTATCAAATTATCTTCATACACTGTCAATTTTATTTTATGTATGAAGAGGGAAGATATAACATATAAGAAATATTTGGAATCAAGTCTCCCCTTGCTGTTATTTCAGATCATTTGAAATAGCAAGTTTTACTCTCCCCTCCATAAAATCGAGAGATTGTAGGGAAATATCAGATATTTTGTAATTCATATGCAAAACTAGGAAAACAAATGACTATGATTGAAACATTTTATGGCTGTAAAATGTGTCAAAAATAGGCTCTGGATGATGGATGATCTCTTTAATAAGTCAAATGTCACATAGCCCACTACACAAGTCAGGTCATTTCCTTTCCAACGAGCCTTCATTTGTTAAATTCCGATGAATAGTAAGTGAGATTTGGAACTTATAAAATTGGCAAAAAAGGTCGTACATATATCCATCCATAGCCTTGAGCCCCTGGAGGGGTATAGGCCAGCCACAACTTTGTAGATGCTTTTGTAGCAAGGAGTTTTTTTTTGGGGGGGTTTTTTCGGGGTGATGATGCTGGTCCCATATCCAATGTTCTCAGAAGGTAAATACAGCGCCTAGCTTTCCCAAATCGTCACTCCTCTGGTACAGGCCAGGCTCAGCGTTGCATAACTTTTGTGATCTGGCAAAAACCAGTGTGTCAATGTGATTGTATCGTACATACATACATACATATATATATATATATATATATATATATATATATATATATATATATATGATTCTAGTTTAGTAATAAGGATGATAAAACAAGGTGGGGATAAAAATAAAATATTAAAACAGTTAGATAAAGCATTTGTTCGTTATCCTGATGCTTTTGAATCGTTTAAGATAAACCAGACTATATTAATAAAGGAAATCCAAAACTATATTAGCAATGTATAAAATGTATTTATAATTACATATAATAAATTCATAAAAAAAAATTAAATTAAAAAAAAAAAATGTATATATGTAAAAATATTTTTAACCTTTATATATCTAATTTTAAATAAGAATGTAAATATACTAAATACTAATCATAGTGGGGGTGATAAGTAGTTAAATGGATTCATCTTAATCTTATAAATACAAGACTGATAAATTAAAAAATTAAAAAATGTATCCATTTTAAATGTGGAAATTGATGAATCGCACAGGTAAGAAATTCATTTTTATAGTATGAAAAGGTTAGTAATTGCAATTAAGAATAGGAAATTGGATCAAATGTTTGAAACATGTCTTCTTCCTAAGATTAAGGGTGGTGGTGTTTGATCAACACTGCTGGGGAGCCATGATGTAATATACTGTTTTGTTTGTAAATCTCCGAAACAGTGTTTCATGGTAAACAACTGATGATCCCTTGAAGAATAAATAATTGGTATTATAGTAAATTCGAGAGCGAGTTTATGAAGTGATTGCAGGTGATTAAATGACTTACTGACTAGATGGTTTTCTAACGAATGAAAAAAATATTTTTTTTGTATAGTTTTAAAGGTTAAAAACTTCCAAGACTATATATATATACTGGTCACCAAACTGAACATTGAAATATTCATATCTTTGGTTCTATGGTATAAAACTACAGGCTTTGTGAAGATTATAATGCTTTTCTATCGTTAGAATATTTTGACAATTGGTAAAAAAAGAATCTATATTTTTAAACCAATAAAATATGGCCAAATTTACCTACATTTGTATATGTAGTGTCCTGGCAAGCCAGCTTCAGTTTTGTTGCTTTAGGATGAATTTCGCTTACCGTTTTTTTTGCATGGTTATCTCCCCTGTGACCTTGTGAGGCCACGATTAATAGTGAACTTGTCCGTGTGTGTGCAAAACATCTCTTGAATATTGGATCTACAGACTTAGAAATTGATGTATAGACTATTTGGACCTCAGGAACACTTTCGATTTCACTTTTAGCCTTTTTCATAACTCCAAAGGGATTAAAATGTTTCAATAATGATAAAAAAATACACACATTAGAAAAAAGGGGGTAAAAAAGGGGAAAGTAGAGTTTTTTTTCTCTCTACATCTTTCTTACTCCCCTTTTGCCTAATGTGTGTATGTTATTTTTTATTCTTTAAACATTGGAATAGAGTAAAGGAGAAAAAAATTGAAGTGTCTTTTAGTTTCCATTCATTATCAAAACTATTATTCGAAACTACAAAACAAATACCTCAAGAATTAATAATAGCATTACGCCCAATATTATTCAAATGTGTACTAAGATAATGTTAAATAATGACTAATTAATGATGATGAATTAAAAATAAACACAATATAGAGGCTTTATTAAATATCACATTATCAACAATGTTATTGTAACGTGCGAGGCAGCCATCTTTGTGTTGCAATTGTTTTGTTTTTTTGTTTTTTTAGAGTTCCATTAAAGGGAGATAATCCGGGAAGATTATGCTGATAATTATAACATTAGTATTAATGATACTTTGAAAAGACTAAAAATTGTTGGTTATAAAATAGCCAAACAAAATCATTTAATTCAAACATTTCAGGGAGACACAGCTGCACATTATTGTGGCAATTAGAATAAAAAGGAAACTGTTTGATTAAATTTTGCAAAAGCCGGGTCGAGCATAAATTTTTGATGATGAAAAAAAATATTTAAAAAAAAAAAAGTAAATGTTTGTTATATTTCTGAATTTTTTAGATGAGGATTGGTAATTTGCATTTTTCAGACTACTGTTCCCATCTTGGGTGTTATTCGCACATAATTTAACCTCAAACCTTCAGGCGTGTCCTGATGCACCTAGGAATCTGAATTAATTTTGAACCGATAACTTTATTTTATTGACGATTGTATGTTCTTGTTCTGTCAGCCATGACCGGGTAGAAGTCCTTAGTAATTCACTATTGTATTTTTTGTAATGCTCTCTTTTAAGATTGAACCTTCACATGGCACGAGAGTGTTACAGGCGATTTTTACCTATTCCATTACAACATGACTCTTTGCAGAAAATTTTAGTATCAATTTTGGGAGTCTTAAACGTATTCTTGCTTTCTTTTTTTTTTCTTTTGTTTTTTTTTTATCAACCCTCAAAATTTCAGAAATATAATATTAAGGATAAAATTGCTTAAGACTTCTACTCAGTCGTGGCTGATCAAACAAGACCATACTACTCCCATGGATTAAATAACGGTTTCTGGTTGAAATTCTGTGCAGATTCAACAGAAATGTTCCAAGACTTTTAGACCAATCAATTGCTACTCATTTATGTGGAAACGTTTCACTAGCATATTGTCTGAAAGTACCTATGGTCATTCAGATTAAAACAATTTACTGCATGAGAAAGGAAAAATGACCAAGTACTCGCTGGTCAATAAAAATAATCCTAAGAAACCGAAAACGAAGGTCTACTAACCTTTTCATATGCATTTTACAAGGTACTTCATCCATGGGCACTTGAATGTTTGGACATTTTCCAAATAGGCCCCTACATCCGAACATCTATAAGGAAAAATATGAAGAATTGGAGAACCAATTTAACTTCAAGAAATACTGCATGGATAAAGTGAAAATTTAGAGATTTTTCCAGGGCGATAGTCTTTCATTGTTAATTTATCAACAGTTTTCTTCCATTAACCCTTCTCTTACGGAATGTGCAAGGCAGGATATAAACTTAAAAAAGGTTTTCCCACAGTCAACGATTCATGGATGCACTTAAAGCTTTTAAAGAGAAATAGAAACAGCTTGCTACCCTAACGAATACGATCGGATTGTTTAGTAATTATAAAGGATGTAATTTGGGATCACCAAATGTGCTGTTCTTGCAATGAAATGGGGCAAGTTCATCCACTCAGATGGCCTTGAACTTCCAAAAACAGATCTATTAAAAATTTTGACATAGGCTACAAATATTTCGGTATATTGGAAGTCGATAAGATTAAGAACATGGAAACAGTCGAGTACAACAGAAGATTAAGGATTATTCTAAAATCGCACCTCCACAGTCGGGATACAATACTTGTCTTTAATGCCAGAGCAGTAGCTATCCTTCAATATGCTTGATAGAAATGCAGATGAATTAAAATATTTGGACGCAAAACGCGTAAAATGCTTACATACTGGAGGTTATATCGACCGAAACGCTTGAAAAATTATACTCTAGCCAGAAGAATCCTAATAATATGAATAATCAAACCTCATTTAAAAAAAATTAAGAAGGTTGGAGTTTACATTTGTGTAACATTGTGAGAATGTGTGTTAGTGACCTTCGGGCCAAGATCAAAGTGTAGTATATGTTCTGATGCTACACTTCAATTTTTTGTTTCTCAACTAGTGGAGGAGAAATCCTTTACGACTGAGACCAATTTTTATTTTTGTTCCTTTCTCCATGTTAAAAAGCGACTCTGATGTCTAACCCTGCCCTCGTGGGGAGGCATTGTAAATAGGAACATTGTGAGAATAGCACTCAAGAGGAGTATCAATATTTATTACTAATTATTATTACTAGATGTTTTTTTTTTATCTTATAAAAATCAACGGAATTATTTAAAAGTTCAACAAGATACACCCGAAGAAGGTCGGAGTTTACGTCTGACTAACGTTGCGAAAATAACACGAAAGGTCAGAACAGTAGGTTGAATTATACAAATAATATAAACGATAGTTATGGTTTGGTTGCTTTGTTTGACGGCATATCAACCCTTTTGGGGTTATTTAATGCCAAATCCAGTAATTATGGAAAAAGTTATGCTTCAAGTTCTTTATGTCTTCAAATATTTATTCATGGTGTTTGGATTGTTTATTAGTTGTAAAAGATAATTGTTTTTTTTGTTTTTTTTTTGTTTTGACTTTGCAGAACATGATTGAGTTTTGCAAAGGAAAGGGGTACTGTTTGATGCATTTTAGATCATAATTCCAGTATCTTCAGACAGTTTAATATTTTAGAAACAGTACTACATGAAAGTTACTGAACGAGACACGATGTTGAAACATGAAGTCCGCAAATCACGCTTTTATTTATTTTTATTTTTTCCTCAACTTCACCTCAAATAAGGCACATTGCCACTTGGACGTAAGGGACTACTAATTTAGATCATGCTTAGGAAGGATTAACAGATGTTGGTTTATGTTACATTTAAACGTCTGCATTTCAGTACATTCAGGGAAGCAGGTAGCAGAAAGGGAATTCCGAAGCCTAGCTTTTCGAGGGAAGAAATTATTAGAGTAGAAAGCTTTCTGGCATTCAGGGACCTCAACAGTGAAGGGGTGTGATTCTGTTGCTAAGGATGTTTGTCAGGGATATGTACGTTGTTAATTAGATGAGCCACTGCCTTTGCCAATTTTTTAACTGACCATGGTTTACAACCAATAAAAGGACGATATTGAGAATGCCGACTTACAACACTGGCCCTTGCAGACAAGGTATAAATTGTGGGAGTCTTAAATTTATTGGTGTTTTTTCTTTTTTTTTTTATATATATATTAATCCTCATCTCAAAATTTCATAAATATACTAAGAATACAATTGTTAATTGCTTGTGGCTTCTATTTAATCTACTGTCTGAGATGGGGATTGGTAATTTATATTATTGGGAATACTGTTCTCGTCTTGGGTGTTATTCGCTCAACGTTTCAGCTAATATGAAGCTTTTGTAGTTATTTAACCTCCAAATAAGGGTAAATAACGTTTACCAAATTGTAATTTTCTTTTTACAATCTCTTTTCATTAATTTGCTTATCCCCTCCTTTTACTTAAAAAAAACCCATTCATTTTAAACCGACGGCAGATAATGTTTACTTTTTGATTCTGTTTGCTATTTATTTCGTAAGACTCTAATCGAGTCACTCCTTAGGGGTCATAAATTAGGCTAAGAGGCTAAATTAAATGTATGTTGACTAACTGCGCCATCATTCATCCGAAACTTGGCTCACTTACTTCGTTATGTCAGCAGGTTGCTGAAGTGAGCACTTACTGTGGAAAGTGTGGTATGGTCGATTACATCTTGATCAGCGCTAGGCAAGAGGTCAGACAACAAGCCATAAATAGAAGCTGAAGATGCATATGGTAAGGGATTCTGTCAATAAAGGCTACAAAAACACCCGAGGAGGCCCGGAGATCATCAATTAAACCAGAGACATATCATCATCATCTTCTCCTTCATTATATTCGGTTTAACATCCACTTTTACGAGCTGGCATGTGTTGTAAAACTTAAAGAAATTGATTTTCAATCTAACCTATCTCTGGCCAATCATCCCTCTTTTTTTCAAGTCTATCCTTATCACTTCCTCCCATGTTTTCTTGGCCTTCCTCTGTGAAGTATCCATGCTACCTCAATTTTTCTACATCTACTAAACCGAGATTCTTCATCTATTCTTTTAATGTGGTTATACCATCGGAGTCTCCTTTTCTATATGTATCTCTGTATGCTGTTCATATTTAATCTTGCTTTGAAATCATCAAAACTATGCCTGTCTTTAAGATCCATATGATACATCCATCATAATATTCTCAAATCATTTCTATCCATGCAACGCATGTCCTCAACTGGCCAGGTTTAATTTTCATATATCTTCACAGTGCACACATATACCCGATTTGTCAAAAATGGTATTGCTATGCTGGTTAGTAATATCAAATGTTTTTTGAACTTACTCTGTTCATAAATAACTCTTGCAATCAAACACCTGCTCCACCGTGTGCTCCAATGCTATTACCAAGGTATTAAAACTTCTGCAATAGCTTCACCTTCCAAATATATTTTCTGCACATCTGAATTCTCATCCGTCTCTATTGTCTTAAAATTTTTGCATGCAGATTGGTTATCATCACTCAATTCCAAACCAAATCCAACTCGTTGGTCAGTGATCTCATCTGTCATGTTTATGAAATGGAACAAAACAAAGTGGCATTTACCCTAGATGAGGTGAGGCAGCTTCCTCCATAGGAGTAACTTCTTAAGAAATATTAAATTCTCAAGTGTCCCCTAGTTATTTCCTAGTCGAAATGGATCATCATCATCATAAACGTAAGTGGCAAAGTGCTCGTCTGAGCTCCAATCTCTGGTCCCCCCTGGTCTGACTTTCACGAAAATATAGTCATCTATTTGAAACCACTATCAATATTTTCCCCCACCCTTTATCTATGCCTAAACCTAAATGTAGCTTCCATGAACAAAGCTTCTTTTTTAGAACTGCACGTCTGTGGAACTGTTCCGTTTTCCTGCTTTCCAGCTGACTACAATAAGATTGTCTTCAAGTCTAACGTAAATAAGTTCTTGATGAGCTGTCCCTTTAAGTAATCCAATGTACCAAATTTTCACTAACTATTATTACAACATTTGGTGCAAGTCTATATATGGTCCACAAGTAATCTTTTTTACTATAAAAATCTGAAAAAAAATCTTTATAATGTACGTACTTGTCACTGCATGAAAATGTCATATTCCAAAAATCACGTAAATCGATCAAGTAGTTTTTTTTATTTAAGAAAAACAAATATTATGAGACATTTTATCGAAGAAAAACTTCACACCATCTTATTTTTGAATGATACACTGCTAGCGACACATATTGGGTATGTTTGGAATATAAGATCAGCAAGGGGAAGACAACCGACTGTCCACGCTATAGAAAAAAAAACTTGGATAATTAAGATATTTATAAGTTTTTGAGGAAGTTGAAAACGAAAATAACGTTTAAAATTCCAGAAAACGAGTAGTTTCCAAGATATGAAGAATTTTACGTAAATTGAGCACCCACACGTTGACGCTACTCCAACAAAAATTCGGCAAATGTGTATTTCAGCGGCGTAAATTGAAGTTTTACACTTGTGGTGGCCATAAAGTGGGTGATCATTATACCTTAAATTATTATAGAAGAGTGATCCCTCACTTTCTTTAAACTAACATTTCTTCATCTCTCTCTTTCTGTCTATAAGATTAAGTAAACTTAGATTGTAGAACAACTTACAAACAAAACATTCCTTCTCATAGGCACATTCGAACTGGAGTTGGGCGCATAGCTGAGGAAGAGTAGTTTTCTTCCCAAATATTATACAATACAGAATTTCTATCCAACCATGCTAACGCAAGCAACAATACAATGCAAGTATAAAATAATATATTAATAAAGGTAAATCTGCATAACTTATTCCACCATTATATATTTCTTTATTTGTTTACGCCTGTATTGTATTGCCTTCTATAAATTTCTGCTATATACATACTTGACAATGTTTCAATCAAACTACAGTAAACTCTATTAACTTGTAGCTTCATTTTTAAATCGCATGACTCATAGACAAATAAATAGAACTCAAGAAACTCCCGTTCTTTTCTCTGCAGCACATATAAATATTTTTACTCGATTTTTAAAAAAACATCAGCATTGTAGTATTCTCAAATAATCATCTTTCTAAACGTTTGCATTATTTTATCCCTACGAAAGAGCATCCACACAACAATGTATTTCTTTTTACAAGGGAGTCACTATCAAGGCTTGAAAGCAATTTGGGGATGAAGGTTAACGAATGTAAGGTGGTAAGTGATGCAACAGTGTAGTGACCATTAGCAGTAGAAATTTGGTGGGATTTTATTATTTAAGATGGTTCAGCAAGAGCTTGTTTACATTAGACTTGAAAACGACCATGGTGTAGTTAGCCGGAAAGCAGCCCATGGTATAGAGTTCTGCGGACAGACAGTTCTAGAAAAGTAACTTTGCTTAGGGAACGGAGTTTTGATTTAGGTTCTGATAGAAAACAGGGGAAATTGTTGACAGTGTTTGTTGCTAAATGAGGGTTTGTTGTGAATGTTTTGCAGGATAGGGGGACTAGATTGAAGCTCAGTCGAGCACCAGCCATGAAAATAGTGATAATGCAGAAATAGGCTTACAATGTCTCTTCTGTGGGAATCTAAACTAGGTTTTGTCCTCCGGCTGTCAGTTTCTATCGCTTTATTTATAAGATGATTTTGTCAGGTACATTGTACATCTTTAACAAAGATGATCCATTTTTGGAAATTCTGTCGTATGTTTTCCTTTAGTCAATCCATGTCATGGCTATGTTCTCTTTTTCTGGATAGGACCTTTGGATCTATGCATAACAAGTCACGTGATATAAAATGTGTGATTATAAATTAAAAATAAACTAAGATGAATGTACAAAATTTATAGCGATTTTTTTTTTCAATTTTTAACCCATTTTGACCCCTAAAACACAATTTTAACTAGCTTAAGAGCCATAAAAAAACGGTCCGCAAAAAAATACAATCATTTTGTGACTTTTACTTTCAGAGAAGATAGTTTGAAAATATGGAGAAAGACAACCAGACAGACATATACCCGTTTATATATTAGATTTCTGTGCTTGACGCTGATTGGTTGCAAATATTTAATTTCCTTTCTAGTTTGACCAATCAGAAATCATCTACTAATAGAAATATTTTATGAACAATTCTGTGAAAAAATAAATAAATTCAAATCATAAAAATAAACATACAATGTGAGTATTAGACAGCGTAGCACTGTGTATGCATGTGCGTTGGTTTACTTTGTTCTTGTCAGTGCATATATAAATGTGCACAAGGAGAGGGAAGCTGGTATGCTAGTCTTGAAGAGTTCCTTCCTTTTTTTTTTTTTTTTCTTTTTTTTGACCTTACTGACATCCTTTCTGTTCTTTTGGGGAGTAATCCACGATTATTTATGCAATGATAGACTTGTTCTTTCCGGTGGACCATTAAGATTTTCGAGATTATTCATAGGCAGTTTATTGGTCTTTTTGGTGTCTTTTTTGTACACTCAATCTCTGCATAAAACTAAAAGAAAATCCATAAGCAATGTTTCTTTGCGAGAACTGTCCGTTTGTAGAACACAATACCGTGGGGCTGCTTCCCAGTTGACTATAGCATGGCCGTTTTCAAGTCTAACATAAATTTTGCTGAGCTACCCTATTTAATAATTAAACCCTCCATAACCGATCATCACAGTGTTGTCTACCTGGCATTTATAACTCTTAATCTTGAGTGGCTTTTGGACCTTGATAAGTGATGACTCCAAAAAAAAAAAAAAATGTAGTTCTTCATTTGTTCAGACTATCTGGTATGGCTGCTTCATATTATTATTTTTTTAATATCTTTCATTTTTTTTGCCCTTTTTGAAGTTCTTTCTGTCCTTCGGCTGAGAACATGTGGGTGGGGGGTATTATAAGCGTATGTTCTTGTGTGCTTTGAATGCTCAGAGTTTAATCTGGAAAGAACTCGCATTACTTCGTTTTTAATAGGTGTTCTTAACTTCGCATCGACTCGTTAGGTTTTTGTTAAAGAGAGATTTTCCTTGACTCAAAAATATTGAGTTGAAACGTTCCTGTGAAAAGTCAGACTTGTTTTTGGAACTGAATGGTAGATGTGTTCTTTCAGTTGTGATCTTACGATTTCCACATGATTCTTAAGCAGGTTATTGATCTGTTGTTGCTAGAGATAGTCCCATTTTTTCGGTGTCTTTTTGTATTAATATAGTTCTTCCTTTAGTCATCTTATCTGGTCTGTCTTGTTCGTGTTATTATCAGTGCTGGGACGATTAATCAGAATCAGGAATCGGAAAAAATCGAAACTTTTTCGGTGTATCAGAATCGGAAAACAGTGTGTCTATTTTCCGATGCCAAAAACGATTCCTTTAATATCTCCTTTTTTTTTTTATTTGGTTTTGTTTAAAACAAAATCTTCCACTGCTGGTAGTAACAATAAAATAATAAATATTTATTGATTTTAAACTTCCAGTAAAGCTAAAAGCTGCAGATCACTACCCCAACAAGTGTGTTTTTTACGTTTGAGAAAATATATGCGTATTTAACATGTGTTTTTACTGTACTCCATAATATAAATCCCACCTGTCTGTTTAAATGTATGGATGTATGTATGTCTGCCTAAAACTTTCAACAGAGGCGACGGATTTTCACGAGATCAGTATCGTTTTGAAGCTAGATGTCTCAAATATAAAAAAATTGGCCAAAAACATTAATTCCTTCACCCTCAATTGGGCAGTTTTCTACAAGGATGGGTCGATTTTTTGCGAGCTATTTTTGCAAGTCATCGCATTGGTTGGATTGACTTTGCCTAATTTTAATGTTCCGAACTTCCGGTCGCGTCATGGAGTAGCGGTAAGACGTCAGATTTTCTTTCACTTTCTTTTCCGCCTTCGTGTCACGGGTTCGAACCTGGCTGCCTACTACCACTTTTTAAATTTTTTTATTTATTTTATTTATTTATTTTTTTTGCTCAATACAAACCTCCAAACACCCGGGCAACGCTGGGCACCCAAGCTAGTCAGGAAGAAGTAACAATTTTATAGTTAAATATTTAGAGATTTATAAAGAACTGGAATTGGTAATTGTAACAGAATCGGGAACAATATTGGAATCGTCCCATCGCTAGTTATTATTATTATTATTATTGAGCAATTAGTGATTTATTAAAACCAAATCCTTGTTTCAACACTTCCAAACACACTATGTTTTTGTTACTATTCTTCTGACATTTTTATTTGCTTTTCATTTCGATAAAATCTGGTCTCTTTTTCCCCCCCTTGGCTGAAAACAATTTCAATTTGTTTAAAGATAAATCTATATGCAAATGTGATCGGCTGGGACTTTAAAACCAAAACACAATTAAACATTAGGACAAAAAGAGAAATAAAGAAATGCAGACAGAAACAATGAATAATGGTTATAGGATGTTGCTCTGCCATTAATACTAAGGTTTCAAAACATTACCTTGCTTATAAATAATTCATAGGGACTTTTTTTTTTAATGTCTCACAAATTTTCTTTGGATTTTTACTGTGGAAAATATTTATTTATACTTTTTGTTAAATTTATTTTTAAAGAATGTTTTATTTTATATCTACAATTTTTGTGGTTTTCAATGCAGAATGCACAACAGCATATAATGTACATTGTATGAAGACAATGCATTGTTTACATATGAATTGGTTCTTGATTGGACAAAATCTCCAATCGGCAGTTAAAAATAGAAATTGCGACATTAAACCTAAAGCGGGTTATTTCCGTTAGGGGAGATGACGTTGTTAGGCTTTTGCCCCTCTCCTAGGGAAGGGGGTCGATGTCCCTCTACATACAGTGCCTTGGATTTCCAAATTGGTTACCCATCTGGTATTCCTAAATCGGTACTCCATCCTAGTATGGTCAATTATGTCACTCATCTAGTATTTTAAAATCTATCATCCATCAAGTATTTCTAAATTGGTCCCCCATCAGGTATGCGCAAATTGATCCCCCATCAGGTATGTGCAAATTGGTCACCCATCAGGTATGCGCAAATTGGTCACCCATTGGGTATTCCCAAATTGGTCACCCATTAGGTATTCCCAAATCGGTCGCCCATCTGGTATTCCCAAATCGGTCGCCCATCTGGTATTCCCAAATCGGTCGCCCATCTGGTATTCCCAAATCGGTCGCCCATCTGGTATTCCCAAATCGGTCGCCCATCTGGTATTCCCAAATCGGTCGCCCATCGGGTATTCCCAAATCGGTCGCCCATCGGGTATTCCCAAATCGGTCGCCCATCGGGTATTCCCAAATCGGTCGCCCATCGGGTATTCCCAAATCGGTCGCCCATCGGGTATTCCCAAATCGGTCGCCCATCGGGTATTGGCAAATCGGTCGCCCATCGGGTATTGGCAAATCGGTCGCCCATTGGGTATTGGCAAATCGGTCGCCCATTGGGTATTGGCAAATCGGTCGCCCATTGGGTATTGGCAAATCGGTCGCCCATTGGGTATTGGCAAATCGGTCGCCCATTGAGTATTGCCAAATCGGTCGCCCATCAGGTATTGCCAAATCGGTCGCCCAACTTGCACTGACTAAGCTCAATATTGCTTAACTTCAGTGATCTAGCGAGGACCGGTGTGTTAACGTGATAATATCGTATATTTCAGTCAATCAGAGAATTCTAGGGTAGACTATATAAAGCCTAACAAATAACTATTTCTGTTTCCTTTTTTTGTTTCGGATACAACAGACATATGTACAACATAATCTTCTCAAGTCACTTTGGAAAGAGAATGACCTCAACAAACACAACGAGAAACATAAAAGCAGCAGCACATTACGAGAAACTTTCGTTGACTACTAAACACAACCCCCAAACGCTACTCAACGCACACACATTTATACAAGTCCATCGATACATACACTCTGTCGATAAGTACGCCTACTAAAGGAATGCACTTACACGTGTAGCACTGACGATACAAACAACTACAATGAATTACTATTATGTTTATTTATGTTTAACTAGCGTGAAGGGAGCGGCTTTTCCCAGGCGTACAATACTCTTAAATATATTTTAATTTGTCAATATTTTGTGTATATTATTATAGAGTAGTCATTTCAAAAGTAAAAAAAAAAAATATTTAGGTGATATCAGTTAGAATTGAAACTGAAACTGTAGCATTCAAAGCTGGTAACGTTACCACTGTACCCACATGACACGCATATAAAGTGATTATAAATTAAAAATAAACTAAGATGAATGTACAAAATTTATAGCGATTTTTTTTTTTTCAATTTTTACCCATTTTGACCCCTTAAAAACAATTTTAACCAGCTTAAGACCCATAAAAAAAAACGTCCCGCAAAAAATAAATACAATCATTTGAGGCTCCTAGCGTCGCTTTGCGACTTTTCGTTTCGGAGAAGATAGTTTGAAAATATGAAGACAGACAAACAGACATATACCCGTTTATATATTAGATTTCTGTGCTTGACGCTGATTGGTTGCAAGTATTTAATTTCCTTTCTGGTTTGTCCAATCAGAAGTCATCTACTAATAGAAATATTTTATGAACAGTTCTGTGAAAAAATAAATAATTTCAAATCATAAAACTAAACATACAATATGAGTATTAGATAGCGTAGCACCGTGTATGTATGTGCGTTGGTTTACTTTGTTCTTGTTAGTACGTATATAGATGTGTGCGAGGAGAGGGAAGCTCGTATGCTAGTCTTGAAGAGTACCTTCCTTTTTGCTTCGCCCAGCCAAAGATACAGGGAGTGTAACAGAACACTGTCGCGCGTATGGCAACTGTATGCAAATGTACTAGCCTTGTGCGAAGTGACGTCACGGCAAAGAAAAAGATTATAAAAAGAAATACATGTGCGAAGACGATGATCAGGATCACATTAAGAACAGAAATAGACATATGAGTTCAGAGCGACAGTTTCAAACAAGAGACAAGGGAAAGTACCTGGAAATGAATGTCGTTTTTTTTTGTTTTTTTTTTCATCGGGGAAAAAATGAGTCGAGATTTTCCTTGTTATTGTTTCTTGCGATCGCGTCTACGACGTGTTGGGTCTTTACATGTAAACACGTGTGGAAACGTGTGTAACGTTACAGAAGGTGGCTAGTGTGAACGTACGTTCTTGGGGGTTACGGGTGCGCCGAGTTTAGTCTCTGGAGAATTCTGATTATTTCTAAATTTTTATAGGCGTTTCTAAGTTCGCATCGGCTTGTTAGGTTTTGTGTTTAAAAAGATTATCCTTGGTTCCCAAATAATGAGTTGACATGTTGCTGTGAAAACTCTGACTTTTTTAAACTGGAGAGGAGGTCGTATCCCAACGAAATCGGAAAAGAAAGAGGGTGGCTATTCAAGCTAGTCGTATTGTGGCGTCCATTCGAATCGCATATCGATCTCACAACATACGTTAGACTAAACTGCCTATTTTTCTTCAAAAACAATAAAACGTGACAAACGAATAAAAAGTAAGTAGACCACCGATAGATGTTTTTTTTTTCCAATTTATTATGAAAACGTAGTTTTGTGAATGAGTAACCTTTTTGAAAAAAGAACAGCAACTTCAAAACATTGCTTTGAAAATTGAATCCGTCCCTTCCCTCCTCCCTCTTTTTACATCCCCCCTCCTACGCGCGTTCTGCCACCTTGGTCTTTCTTATTCTGTTGAATGTGTTCTGTCTCTATTATGTCTTCTGGCAGCCATTGCTTAATTGGGTGCGTTTTTCTAATAGAAACAACCTTACGCCTACAACGGTGACAAAAGGGACGTTAATGACGACGGAAGGAAAATTAGGAAAAAAAAATCGTCTCTGTATATATAAAAATATTTATGTGTGTACGCATGTATGTATTTAGATGTATATATGTTTATGTAGACGTACATATATATATCATCTGCTATCTATATATATATATATATATATATATATATATATGTATATATATATATATCTATATATATATATGTATATATATGTATATGTATATATATATATATATATATATATATATATATATATATATATATATATATGTATGTATATAGTGTGTGAGTTCGTTCCCTGATTTGCTGATGACACCACGCTTTATAACAGGCACAAGGGGAAAAATGAACACATATCTAAGGAAATGATAGAAACACTAGAGGAAGACCTCCAGTCTGTAGTGGAACGGTAGCAGTGTCAGAATTTTGGCGGAATTTTTTACACCCCCCCCCCCAACAAAAAACTGCGAATAGAATATAAAACCTCGTAATATCTGTTTTTAAATTGGATTGTTTATTTTCTTTATGACAAATGCTTCCAAAATAAACTATTAAAGTTATTTAAAACATAAAAAATATTATTTTTTATTTGTTAAAAGACCGTGTAGACAAAATGTCCGCATATTCAATCACCGCGAACGGATATTTTGTCAACACGGTTTTTTAACAAATAAGAAATAATATTTTTATTATGTTTGAAATAACTTTAATAGTTTATTTTGGAAGTATATTCCATAAAGAAAATAAACAACCCACTTTAAAAACAGAAATTACGAGTTTTTTAAATATTTTATTCGCAGTTTTGTCTTAGGGGTGTCAAATCTGCAATGCCGATTTTTCCAAAGATTCTGACACTGCTAGTGGAACGGGGACAAAATGGATGGTCACATTCAATGTTGCGAAGACTAAGATTGTTACCTTTAATAATTACAAGAAATTTTCGCGACCACTAATAGCTATGGTTAGTGATAAATTACCTGAAAGTACTTCGTTCAAACTCCTCGGCTTAACGCTCATAGGAAACATGAGTTGGAACAGACACATTGAAACCATTGCCATAGCTGCTGCAAAGAAGGCGAACTCTCTCTACCATGCTAGAAAACTACTTACGCCTGAAAGTATCCTGTACCTCTATAAGGCCATCAGTCGCCCACGTATGGAGTATTGTTGTCACATTTGAGCTGGTGCATCTGCTACTAGTCTCTCATTCTTGGACAGGGTTCAAAAGAGAGTCGCCAACCTGATAGGTTCTGAACTGTCATCTAGGCTTCAGCCTCTGTCCCATGGACGAAATGTTGCATCTCTCTGCCTGTTCTACAAGTATTTTAATGGTAAATGCTCTGACGGACTACAAGCACTTGTACCCTTCCGATGTAAATACTCTCGACAATAAATATTTAAATTTGAGTTCAGCATCATGCAAAACCGCTAAATAGACATACACAGATAATTTTGGACAAATGTGGTAAAAAAATCCCCAAAATGGAGTGTTTTTATTAGTCCTAAAAGATCCGCTAAGGTACACCTGAGCGTTATCACGGAGTATATACAAACAAAATTATATGGAAACTAGTTAGTTACAACTTTTCAGAAAGTTTTATAAACACCCAAGCCATCAATTTTTTTTAAAATAAGCACAAAAGTGTAAATTTTAGCCAATTAAACCCGAAATGCACACCTAGGGGTGGGGCAACCGGAATTTTCTAGGAAAACCCGTTTTGTTACATTTTTACTTTATCTTTAATGTTTGTGTAAGCTTTCAAAAAATTCCAAGGCTAGTTATTGAGAAAAGTGCGGACAGATGAACGGACGAACGGACAAGGGTGAATTTACAGGTCCACCCTCCTTTTGTTAAATATGTGAACAGGGCTCTATCATGCTCCTTTCTTTTTTAGTACACTCTCCTATATTCTGAATGGATATTATTATGATTATTTTGAAAAGATACATTGCAAAGGGAAATTAGATTTATATTAATTGAAAAATAAAATATTTTTCCTCTAGGACGTTATAAACAATCAGAAGACATTTTTATTCTATTATTATGCCGACAATGATTAATGTTTGTTCGAAAGCAATAGGTAGTTACGGGAGGGACCAGCTGAATGTTGTGAACCTCGACAATCTGCAAAATCACACCCCTACACAGTAGAGATACCTAGATGTAAGAAAGCGTTCTACTCCAATAGCTTATTTCCCAGAACTGCTAGACTTTGGAACTCCCTTCCGGAATTCTGCTTTCCCAACTGTACTGACATGCAGAAGTTCAAGTGTAATGTAAACAGACATCTTGCTGCTCGTCTCCCTACGTAGTATCCCTGCAACTTTGGGCTCTGATAGTAGCCCCCTACATCAAAGTGGCACTGTGCTTGTTTGGGGTGAAAATGGAATTAAAAAAAAAAGAACTCAAAAACAACTGGGCCGATTTTTATGAAATTCCACACGAACGTACTTTATGTGACTGACATTGGTCTCCGACAGGTTTTGTATCGGAATATCTTCGATAAATATCCATAATCGATATCTGAGGAATGAACAAATGATTTTGATCAAAGTTAACACCTTACACAGCCTAACATCACAAGTTCATTTAAGAAATGTAATTACTACACAAGCCGAAAGACTCGACATAAAATAAACTGTAGGTTCTTTGATATGTCAGCAGTACGTTCGAAACAAATATTTCTGTTTAAAGCACAATTTTATTATGTTACTTGACTTTGTCATTTTAAACTTAAATTCAAGCCATTATCACCGCACAAGCAGTTAGGCTAGGCGTATAAAAGCAACACTAGATTTTTTTTATATGACAGGTGAGTTCGAAATATATGTTTCTGTTTAGAGCACCGAAGCATAATTATTGACTTATGCATTTTAAACTTCAAGCCATTATATATAAAAAAAATAATTTTATAAAATCAGCAGTAGGTTCTCTACAGTGCAATGTAGGCTACAATGTATTGTGAACTAAGTTACTGCGGGGAGGCATGTGAAGCGTTATGTCCCCCAACTAGAGCAGGCAATCAACCGATTTGATTGAAAAATGGGCGATTTCGCCGACAATAAAAATATGGGTGTGTGAAACATTCGTTGATCATCATTCAATCCTGGGCAACATCGGGTCTCCCTGCCAAGTGTGCGAATGAATAGATGTGAATTTATGTATTATTTGTATCTGAAATTTTATTGTCACAACGTTTCAGTCGATGTAACATCTGACCTTCTTCAGGTGCCTCTTATCTGCGCGGAATTTCGAACGGAACTTATTTACTTCACGAGGGTAGCATGTTCTCGTTCTGTCAACCATGACTGAGTAGAAGTCCCAAGTAATTCGCAAGTGTGTTTTTTAGTGTCGCACATACTGAGCATCGAACGTTCAACCTACAAAAGAATGTAACTTCACAAATGAATGTCACCAAGTACTTTATCCACTGCGCCACGATAAATTTATCCGCTACGTGAATTTTCTCCCATGAAAATAAAGCGAGTTGAGAACACGAATCAATTATTTGGTAATTTCTGCTCTCTATTGATTTTTAGTTCGCGATTCTTTTAAAGCACCTGCTCTCTCTCTATGTTGCATTCCTTTTTCTATTTTTGCATAAAAACTTTCAAAATATAAAAAAAAAACAAATCGCGTTTCCTTCTATTGTTTTCACCAATTTTTTTTTTCATGAATTTTAATTCCTTCATCTTCCCACCCCCACCTTTTCTCGAGGAAGAATAGCGAATCGACATGAAAGAAGAATGGTATAAACTAAAAAAAGAAAAACAGAAATGAACTTTACTTTGTCTTGTATATTCATTTATTGACGCAGACAATTCAAATTCGTTTATTGATACAATCATATTCACAGAAACGCGCATGCGTGCACATATACTTAAAAACAGAAATCACTTTTGAGGGGCGCCGTGAGACAGGGAAGAGGCGAGGGTGGACTGGTTTCATAGTTCAAGTTACTCACGTCCAAGTCAACTATAATAATACGCGAGCATGTTTCTATCTCTGTTTATAATGTAAAAGGGCGAGTACGGGTGCGTATGAGAAATTCAGCAGCAGCTGAAGAATAGCTGGCTAGTTAAAATATTAGCAACAGCAGTCGTTAAAACATGTATGCAAATTAGCAAATGTGTGTGAGCTTGCGTCACAAAAACGAGAAAAATACACCACGTGGTCGATGAGAGAAGCAAGTTGCAGATCGGACAAGATGAACGTGTAAAGTGGAGGACTATAAGCGTTGGCTGACGACCGGTGCCAGGTGGTGGGGGAAAAGACATTTAAAAAGCACATGTGTGTGCGAAAGGTTTCTGCAAGAGAGTGAAGTGCGTTGCTTTGGAGTAACCACGAATAAATGCATTCCATTTGTACTTTAAAAAATAAAAATGCTAAATAGGATTTTTATTTTTTGTTCCTTTGCGACAGAGTACCAGACAACGAAAGGGTCCGAAATGTTTAAACTGTTACGACACAAATAAATAGTAACCGACACGTTACAACATAAAAGTAGCAGGGGCTGGACAAACACATACACGTACATAGAGGCAGACGACTCTCATTTATATGGATTTCTCGAATAAGTTGACATAATAGACGATAGATATATGTCGTTGTTAATGTATATTTGCGCGTGCGTAGAAATAACCTCTTATCAACTTATCATTTTAAATTTTGACTTATTAGCAGTAGTTTTTACTGGCTAAAAAAAAATCGACTTTCTTCCACAGGTTCAAATCCTCTATATATCATGTTTTAAGCCTATGGACCAAACATTGAGAGATGGGAATTTGGTAGAAACCGTTCCACACAGAGATAGACAAGATTACTTATGGATATAAGACACTTCTTATCAAGCCCACAAGCTCTCTTATATCCGGGTTACACTTAAATCTGGAGTTCATATATCCGGGTGATACTCTACATTGACACAGGCTCTAAGTTGGGACCAGAGAAAATCTCTTATATCCGTTTTTCTTATATTTAGGTCTCCTATATCCGGGTTACACTATATATATGTATATATATATATAATATATATATATATAAACTACTTCATTTACTCACATAAATTAATATACGAAAGTATAAATTTATGCGCAAACTTTAAGTATTTACTTCAACAGTGCTCAATACGTAGGTAGAGCTAGTTAGTAAGTTAGAAAATATATGTGGCGATTAAATGCCTGCTCATTGGCCGATTAGTAAGGGGGCGATGGATACTAGAAAGCTGATTGGCTAACTAAAAACTCAATAGAAGGTGCGTATGTAAAAACGCAAGACAACCACAAAATTTTCGCATAAGCCTGAAGAATCCTAGAGTGGATGAAACGCGGAATATTCAGTGTAGCTTAATCGCCATATATATTTTATAATTTACTATATATATAATATATATATATATATATATATATATATATATATATATATATATAATGTATGTGTAATTAGAAGTAAATAATACTAATTCACTTATACCTACAGATACTAGTGTTTCGTGCATGCGCAATCGTCTGTGTAGGATGGCAATTCATGCCCGTCGGCAGATTCGAACCCAGCCATGAAGCCATGTTTGACTTCATTTACTACGTCTCTACCCCAGGGCCACCAAACAATTGCCACAAGGATAAAGGAAATTAAGAACTAATAAACATTGAGTTCAGTCGCAGACATTAGACAATCCTAGTATTTGAACACACACACACATATATATGAAAGAAAGAAAACATGATACATATCATTAGATGCAAGATCTGAACTTTTATTCAATGGTTCATAAAGTACAATACATGGTTTAGCAAGTAATGACTTGGTTATATAATCGATATTTTCGCAATTCTCTCTCTTCGTAGACAAGTTGAAAAAGCGCATAGGGCTTTATCTTATTTTTCAACAGAGACCATTCCTTGATAGAATCAAACATGTTAAGATTCCTGTTGACAACTATTAATTAGATTGACTAAAAAGTCTGACTCCATTGGATGAGCGCAATCCTCTTTATGCAAATAACGTAATGATTCAAACGCTTGGAAGGAAATTACAAGTTCAGTGGGTTCAAGGGGAGATAACTGCCAGTTATTCTTTCTTTCTATTTCGTTTGCTAAAATCTTGTTTTGTTATGTTTAATGTTTATTTCCTCTTTTTTCATCTTTCCTTTAGGAACTTTTATTGCTTTAAACATCAATTAATGTTCGCGCTTTAATTTTGGTACAACATTATTTATTTCGGAAAATTAAACACTATTTAGAAAATTAGGCACAAGGTTATTCAAAAGTATGTAGAGTAGTCCTTAGGGTCACCTTGTCATTTTACTTTATAATTGTCTACGCTATTTCTAGCTAGAATCCTCAATCACCATAGTACCACATTCACTCCAGGGGTCGTCCTACTTAAAATTCCCAAATCGATTTTGTTCTTTGAATATATTAGCATGGTGAGCCGACGTTGCCCGGGAATGAATGATGATCAACGAATATTTCACACTCCTATATGTTTATTGTCATCGAAATCGGTGAAATCGCCCGTTTGTTTTTTTTCAATCGATTGATTGCCTGCTTTAGGTGGGGACCCATTGCAATGCACTAAGTTCATAATATATTGCAGTCTAAATTGCACTGTAGAGAACCTACTGTTGATTTTATTAATTTATTTTTATATATAGTGGCTTAAATTAAAGTTTAAAATGCAAAAGGTCAAGTATGTTGAGGACAGGATGGTCTGTTTAAGTAATTGACGATCCCATGCTCATGTGTTAATGAATGGTAAGCGATTGAAAAGCAAGGGTTGCATAAGGAAGAGACGAAACATACCGATATATATTAGTGAAAGAATATAGATTTATTTACATAAAAATACATGTGAGGAAATGCATATAGAGAAAGTAAGAATAAGTGTTCGTTGGTGAGAAAAAAGGATTAAGCAACATTATTTGTGAAGTATTTTAATGAAAGGCTAGGCTGGTTAGTCAGGGGGGCTGGTTGGCTGGCTATGCCAACCAGAGCGAGCTTCGTCACATGTTGACTAGTTGAGGGTCCAGCAAAAAGAGGTAGAAATATACAAAACAGGAAGTGACGTGCCTGTGTCGCTCTCTGGTTACCAGAGTCAAAGGGCGATAATCGAGTTAGCCTGGGAATTTCAATTCCCACAAGTATCATTCTCCGATTATGCTCTAAGCAGAAACATTCATTTCGAACGCACCTCTGTCATATCAAAGAACTTACTATGGATTTTATATACTGAGCCTCTCTGGTTTCTGTGGTAATAAATCTTCTCAATTGCCCTAGTGATGTTAGGCTGTGGAAAGTGTTAAATTCAGTCCAAATCGCCTGTTTTTCTTTCATCAGATTATTTCGATTATTGATACTTATCGAAGACATTCCGATACAAAACCATCTAAGAACACTGCCAGTTTCTTCATGTGAAATTTTATAAAAATCAGCTCAACCGTTTTCGAATTCATCGAGTATGAACTCACAAAGTTCGTTTTCATAAAATAGCAGGGATACATAAATAAAACGTCGTTTATTTACAATAATTTTTTTTTATCTTTTACCAACGCTGGGTCTTAGATGAGTCCAGCCGAAAAGAGAAGGGGTTCCCTCGTCACTAAAACCAACAAACTCGAGGTCATTGTTGAGATAACCATTCCCCTGGTGGCTAAGGTATGGCTTTGGACCCGTGCTGTTCTAAATAGTTCAGTATTCCAGGGTTTTTTTTTTTGCCTTTTCAGTCTTTGAGAAGGGGGTTAATTTATTGTTAATTGCCTGAGCTGTCCCTACTATGAAATGCGAACGGGATTGCCCAGATACTTTTTGCAAGCCAAAGTGCTCTCCTAGGGCGCTGGTTTTTCAAATCTCACTTTTGTGCCCCTTAAGAAGGTTCACATCATCCCACATGTGTGACAGATATATATCATCCGAACATGACAAGACGAACTTAAACATTTCAACAAGAATCTCTGCGAGTCGGTCATGCTTAATTCTTCACTGACAAATGATAAGGCCTTGTTTTAAATCTATTTTTAAATACATTTACAAGTTCTCAAATAGAAGGGAAATAACTTAGAAGTCCTTATCAAGCATACATCCGGGTGTTTCTGAATTTTTTAAATGAGGATCTATTATTTGTCTTATTTGGATTCATCGGACTACTGTTCTCATCTCGAAGTATCATACTCCAATTGTGTTCTAAACAGACGCATTCATTTCGAACGCGCCCCTGTCATGTCAAAGAACCTATTTTATTTTAACCTTTTTTGTCTCAATCCGTAATTCTTATGTTTATCATTCCATACAAATCACTACGTTTATTTGTACATTTTTTTATTTTTTACTTGAATCCAACTTTTTAGTTCTTTCCTTTCTTCATTCATTCTTCATAAAATGTGGCACTTTAGATTTTTTTTTCTTGTGTTGTCTTACGATTAATTCAGTGATTAAGCATATTTACTCATCCTAACCAGTTCTGGTTTCGAAAGTCTTCGGAAGTAATGTATTCTACGATCAATATATTTTGCACGGAATGTATTCTGTAGATATCATAATTATCCTTCAAATAGAATTATCCGGCGTTAAATAACCTAAGATATGCCGTAAAGCAAACCAGACCATCTATTTAATATCTTCCATTTTATTTCTTTCCTCTACGCCCCCCCTCCAATCAACAGAGATTAGACCATTCCTGTAATGATCAGGTCCCCGCTGATTTTGCGGTGGGAGTTTAGTTCTATGCAGTTCTAGGAGGTTCACCCTACTAGGCCTTAGCATCTCTCTTTGAGAAGGCGTTAGTTTATTGCTAATCACTAGGGACATGACAACAAAATATTCTTTTCATTGTTTTGACGAGTATACTTGGTAAATATTCCCGATGAACTAAGTGCAAGAGAGGTACAAACAACTGCATTTAAAAGGACACTGTTAATCAACTGAGAACCACATCACTCTATATAAAAGCATATAAGATATCAACGGATACACATTCAAAAGTAAAAACAATAAAAAGAATATGTTGTTGTCGTCCTAGTCCTACTAATCACCTAAGGCGCCTTTACTGGGGAATGCCATCGGGGCTGCCTAAACACTTTTTGCAGGTCAGAGTGCCCCTTCCTGTGGCTTTTCAATCCTACTTTCAGACACTGATGTTTAAGTTCTAGCAGTGGGAGAGAACTGAAAACTTATCTATTTTTTTAATTACTTTATTATCTCCCTTTAAAGTACTTTCTTCAATTTATTTTCATCCTCCTTTTTTTTCTTTCAACCTATTTCTTCATGAATATTTCATAGCTGGTATTTGCTGTTATGTTTTAATAAATCGAAATTTAATATCCACCATCTTATTTTATCAAAACTATTAATTTTAATTTAAACAATTTATAAATCTGACTATATCAAAACGAAAACAGAATTAAAAACTAATGCGTCTTTAAGATTTTAGGACTGACTTCTTTCCAAACACTTATGAATGATTATTCCTTAAATATTCTTGAAACGAATGTATTCTGAAAGCAGAGTATTTAAAGGATATAAATGATTAGCCTATACATAGAATTCTATTTTGGCAACTTTATTAAATAAGCCGGGGATGATTGATATGCCGTAGAGCAAACCAAATCATCCACTTCCCCCTATTCCTTCTCCCCATTTAATGTTTTCTCCTTCATTTTATTTCATTCCGCCATTTTTCCTTCCCCCGCCCCCATTTTGTTATTTTCTAATTGTCTCATTATCTTTTTACATTGCTTTCTTTCATTTATTTTCATCTTCTTTTTTTTTTCAATCTATTTCTTCATAAACGTTCCATACCTGCGTATTTGTTATCATATGTCTTGATAAATTGAAATCTCATATCCACCATCTTTGTTATCCAAAACTATTTTAATTTCAACAATTCATACATCCTACTATATCGAAACAAACAAAACAAATTATTTTTAATATTTTAAGACTGACTTCTTTCAAAACACTTTTTGTTTTAATTTATGAATCATTAAAAAGTAATCATATTCCGATCTTTAGTCCTTAAATATTCTTGAAACGAATGTATTCTGAAAGCAGCGTATTTATAGAATATAAATGATTAGGTTATAGGTAGAATCATATTTGACAACTTTATCCGGCATTAAATAATCTGTACAGGATTGCGGCCCGGTCGGTGGGGCATTAGAATACGCCGACTGCCCCCCTGCAGAGGGTAAAAGTCCCTCAATGGGGGTCCTGGATATGACCTTAAACTATATCCAGTGGTGAGGCCCAGCTTGTGGGCTTTGGGGAGTGTGGATCCACCCTTTAATTACCATTGCTCCCAGGTCCACTCTGACCCGGAGTGGTAGTACCTGTTAGGGTCCCAACTATGGGTTAAATAGAAACCGACGTGAAAACAACAAATATACTCTATTAAAAAAATTTTTCTTCAAAATCTTTGGATTCGGCATTAAATAACCCGAAAAGGGTTGATATGCCGTAAAACAAAAACAACCAAACCACCCCCTCCAGTTTTTCTCCTCACTTATTCATGCTTTTCCCTCCATTTTATTTTATCCCTCCATTGTTTTTTTTTCTCCATTTTCTTATTTCGTTTTATTATCTCCCTTTACATTACATCTTTCACTGATTTTCATCTTTTTTTTTCCTTTCGACCTATTTCTTTCATAAACGTTTTATACCTGTGTATTTGTCCACATACGTTTTAATACATTCAAATCTAGTATTCACCATCCATTTTGAAGCAAAACTATTCTTTCTAATCCAAATAATTCATAAATCCTACAATCGCAACAAAAATAAAATTAGAAACATGTCATTAATCTTTTAAGACTGAATTCTTTCAAAACATTTTTATCCTACGCAACCTATGAATAATTAAAAATAACAAGTTTCAATCTTTATTACTTATGTAATCTGAAAGCAGTATATTTTAAGAAAATAAATAATTATCCTACATATAGAATTATATTTGCCAAATTTATCATGCATTAAAAAAATAACCCATAGATAGTTGATAGGCCGTAGAGAAAAGCATACCAAATCTCCCACTTAATGTTTCTTCCCTACATTTTATTTCTTTCCGCCATTTTGTTTGTGTTCTAATTACATTATTATCTCCCTTTACACTACGTTCCTCTTCATCTCATTTCATCCTCTGCTTTTTTCTTCCAATCTATTACTTCCTGTGTATTTGTTATATGTTTTAATAAATTGAAATCTAATATCCACCATCTTTTTCTTTTTTTTTATTATCCAAACTATTTTAATTTAAACAATTCGTAAATCCTACTAGATCAAAACAAAAATAAAATAAAAATTTTCAAAGCGTAATTCTTTGCCTTTTAAGGCGGAATTCTTTCAAAACACTTTTCTCCTACGCAATTTATTAATAATTAAACAACAAACATCTTCCCCATCTTTATTCCTTAAATATTCTTCAAGCGAATGTTTGTTTGTTGCTTTGTGCATGAGTTTATTTTTTTTTCAATGTTTTTTTTTTCGTTTTTTTTTTTTGTTCTTGATTGTTTTTGAACTGCAAATGATTTTTCACGATTTTCTTGTATTTTTTCCCCTGAATTTGGATTTGTTGTTGTTTGGTTGTTTAACCTTAGATACTAAAAATTGTTGTTTAACTTTAGATACTAAAAGATCTCAGGTGTTAACAAGATGTTTTTGTTTTTTGCAGAAAAAGGAGCAAACTGTTCTTAATTACATGAACTCTGTCTTTTTCATTGATCAGGCATTCAAGACCCGGATAGATTTTGAAAGGTTAAATGCCTGTTTTACACCGGTTATTAATAATAAGCATTTCACCGCTTCAAATGAACATAAAGGATGTTTCTATATTATAATAACGAAAAATATATTATCTCTCGCTTATCGGTAAAAAAAGACAATTTTCTTATTCGTAAATTAAAAAAAAAGAAGCTAGTTGATTATTTTTGTGATTTTTAGAATCTAGAAACTTCATTCCATGACAAATGGGTACAATATAAAAGTTTTTCAACTTTGTTTATCGCTGTAAGTGCGAATCAGAATAAGCCAAAAAAAAATCTCATGAGTTTTGTTTTGTCCTTTACCTGCGTTATTCTATTCTACTCTAAATATATTTAAATAACATTAAGATTTCTGTAATTGTATCCTCATTGACATATTTGATGAGATTAATTCCATTAGCCACACTGAAAATTGTATCGGAACTTGGAACAAGACGAGAAAATGTAGCCTTTAACGTTTTTAAGCATGCCATGAGAAGGATAGCAAAACGACTTCCTGTTATTATCATCGAAAAATTCCATTAACTGATGAAGGCAAAACAAAACCTGCAAAATACAATAAAGTTTGTGCTATGAAATATTCTGAAATTAAAAAAGTTCACATCTTCATTTTAGAAAAGAATTAAGAACATTTAATTTTGTGTTAATATTATCTTAATTCAATAAAACAAGCACATTTTATTCTGATGAGTTCATTTTCATATATCTACTAGCAGATGCACCCAGCGTTTCCCGGTATTAAACGTAACGATAAATTAACTTAAAATATACGGAAAGAAACTTGTTCATATCTAGTAAGCAAAATAAACAAAAAATACTCAAGCTAAGTACCTAAATTTACAATTACAGAAAATAGTTATCAAGTTAAAATTTGCTGCTTTAAAAAAAATACCCTATATATAATATATTAATGTATTATATGTATATAATACATTAATATATTATATTACAATAGAAAAATGCGAGCATGGAATGTAATATGGTTAAGCTTAAACATAGAAAAGTAAAGGACTAGTTGTTAAAACTAGAAGAAAAAAATGGAAAAGATATTCTAGTAAAAAAATATAATAAATTTATAACTTAAAATACTGCAGAATTAAGAATTGATTATATAATGTTATAAATTGAATTAAAAAAATCTTCATGGTGCAATATTTTAAGTTTGAAATTTATTATATTTTACTGGAATATCTTGTCCTTTCCTTTTCCGGTTTTAACAACTTTTCTATTCTAATCTGTGAATTTTCCAGGTTTCCATCAAATTCACTTGTTCTTTTTTTAATTTCAGTCTTATTTCCCCCCTCCCCCATAAACACATGTGTAATAACAATGTACGGCACTCGTCTGCTTTCAATAAAATTCCCCCAATTATCTCCCTTTCTGTCTGTTTCACGAGTTACTTCTCTTTTCGCGACAGTAGTCGCTGAAGCAACGATGTTGCTATGGAAACCAGTAATAAAAAGTGGCCTTACATATTTTTACGATTTTGAACACCAGTAAATTCATCATAACTTTTATTTTACTGAACGAAAATGAATTTTTTTTTCGCAATATAGCTGAGAAGCTTATATATAAACTGTAATAATTGCTTGAAATGTGGTCGAAAAATGAGTGAGCGGTGAAGCTTTAAAGCAGTTCTAAATCACTAAAACTGCCACTTAGCCATTTATTATATTTATAATACATTAATATCATATATATATAAATAGATATTATAATATATAAATATATATACTATTATATATATATTATTTATATACCTATAAAGTTGAGTTTTTTTTTTCTCACTCTGGCAAAAAGCCTATTTTTTCTATTTAAAAATTATTAAAACGAATTTTTTTAATATACTCAGTCATAGATATGCAAGCGACTACATGGATGTTAACGGGTTCTGTTCAAAATTCTGTGTAAGTTCCTGAGATCGACAGAGATTCCTGAAGTTAACAAGAGACACAACAAAATAAAATTGTTAGTCAGAATCAAATATTGATCTGTCAGAATCGATAATGAAAATCAACCAACTGACTGGCTTTACTTTATAATATAGATAGAAATAGAAAAGACATGAGCTTATGAGCACAGAATTCTGTAAAGCTTACTGCTTTGAATATGATAGCCTTTCAATAGTAAACCCAAACCGAAATCTTATGTTTATACTGCGTTGTTGTCTCTATTGTCGGTCGTTCATCATTATCTTACACATGTTTTGGGGTTTTAAAAAAATAACAAGATTGAGGGTCTCATATTTCCACAGAGCTGAAGAACACAGAAATAGTTTAAGACCATCGTGACACACTTCCTGTAATATAAATTTACAAAACCACAATTCGCCCATGCATGGAATATTGTTGCCACATATGGGCTGGTGCATCTATCACTAGGCTTTCCCTCTTAAACAGGATATAAAAAACAGTCTCAAATCTAATAGGTTCCTATACTATCAGCCAAGCTCCAAAGTCTGTCGCATCACCCCCTGGAACCTGTTTTACAAGTACCTTAATGGAATGCGGGCTGATGAATTCCTAGCACTTGTCCTCTCAATGTAATTACTCCCGACTAATGTGACGAGCAGCAAAATTGCACCTCTTCACTGTTTCGATGCCAGAAAGCCTTCTACTCCATGTATTCCTCAGACTACTAGACTCCGGAATTCTCTCCCTGCTTCCTGCTTCCATGATTTCACTAACCTGCAAAAATTTAAATCTCATGTGAACAGACATTGAGGTGCTCAACTCCCCACAGTCCCCTCTAAGACACGTATCTCTTACGTTCCTAGTGGTAATATATCTTGTTGGGGGTGAAAAAAAAAACAAATATACTAGGAGTGTTTCAAAAGTAATGCCACCAATTTTTATTCCACCCAAATAGATCCAGTGAAAATCGCAAATTGCATTGTTATGATGACTGAACTTATGCATTTATGACCTGAGAGTTTTATCTCTGTTGCAGATATTAACGATGTGAGACTCAGAAAGCAAACCCTGTCATGAACGTGCGTCAGAAGCAGAAATACGTTATTGAACTCCTCGATGCAGCAAAAATTAAACTAATCAACACTCACCGGCTCTTGTTGAATGTTTATGAAATGGATGCAGTTGATGGCCGCACAGTTAAGAGATGGGTTCGGCGATTTCAGAGTGCTGACAGATACATGTGTGACAAAGCGTGTTCCTGAGTTTTACGAACGATGCATTAGAAGAAGCTGGCAAAATTCCATTGAGAATTCTGGTAACTATGTAGAAAAATAAATTCTGGAGCACAAAAGGTCACTCGTTTTAATAGTACCACTCTTGTCTTTGTAGCTCTTTAATTTTTTTAGTTTTTGAATTAAAAAAATAGGAGGCCTTACTTTTGGTACGGCCCTTGTACTTTTATATAGCCACACATATTTAATATGTCAACTTTATACACTGAACCGAAAGATACTGCCCTAGTTATAATATGTGTGACATCATAGCTATGATATCATCATTTAAGTGTCCCCACTTTCCCACCTCGTTATGTGACTTTCGCCCAATTTTAGCAAAACTACACCTGATAGGCCACGACGATATCGAGTGAGGTGATTTGGCAATATGCCTCACAAATTCACAATAACCTATTTTTATTTTTTATTTTATTTATTTATTTTTTAATTTGTCATTTATGATCGATTTTTTTTCGTACAGAATTTGAAGTATTTTGTATTAGATTTTTTTAATAAAAACATATCGATTACTGGCATGGTTGAGATGAATTAAGACCAAGTCAATAAGTGCTTATCGATTATGTATAATTACCTACTCTGGCATATGGAATTTGTTCGGAAGCTTTCTTTCTTTGGCTTATTTGAAGAACTAATCTATTTTCAAGACATAAGATTATCTATCTTTTAGAAGAATTTGTTTTTCCTTGTAAAAATAAACAGAAAAAAATGCATATAAAAAACACGAGGGTTGTTCCAAAAATAAGCTTCGTAATTTTGAACTCCGAAAATATATTACTGACGAGCTATATGTACGAGAGTGATACCACTAAAACGAGCTCCAGAATTTATTTTTCTACATAGTCACCACCATTCTCAATTCACTTTTGCTATTTTCATGCCTTGGTAGTAAATGTTTACAGTCCACTTTTTCACTCACATCTCTGTCGCCCCTCTGAAATCGACGAACCCATCCCATCACTGTGCTGACATAAGCTGCATTAGCTTTGTAAACGTTCAGCAGGCGCCGGTGAACGTTGATCGGTTCAATTGTTTTCTACATCGAGGAATCCAATGATGCACCTCCGCTTCTGACGCATATCCATGACAGGCGTTGCTTTCTTAGAGTCTAGCATTGTTAATATCGGCAACAGAGAGATGAAACTTTCAGGTCATAAATGCATAACTCTTCAAGAAAGTAAAGGAGACGAAGACTAGTTCGGGGATAGATTAGACATCGAGATGCAGTTCAAACAAATGCAAAAGTGCAAACGGTTCTCATTGATTACCCCAGTTTTTTTCCGCCGTTTCCTTTTAATGCGCTCTCTTCATCACTTCTTTAAGCTGACAAGTTTTTGACATGAAGGTCTTGACTCGGGTAATTTTCAACCAAATCGAAATCTTTCCAAACCTCATAAAGTAACACCTATATGTGAATGTAGTAAACCAGTTCGAACGTAGAAATTCCTATAAGACCTTGGCAAGAAAATCCATTTAAAAGATCCTTCAACAGCCCATCTAACATCATCATGTTAGGGTCACCAATATGCTATTCTTCTTCCAAGATAACTTTTACCAATACCAGGGACTATATCACAGTACTGTAAACGTTCAGATCTTTCTTCATTCAAGATTATAACTGTTTTGGGCTTAAAGAACCAAAACTAAATAAGACAATAAGAAGGTAGTTAGTCCGAAGTAGGTTGTTGATATAATAACAGACAACACTCACTAAGAAGCCGTTTTATTTTTTAGCCTATCTAAGTCCAAATGTGATTTACAAGCGACACTAGACGAATAATTAATGATGTAATAATGAAACAAGAATCACGGAACAAAGTGTAGTATCAGTTCTGGTGCTACACTTTGTCTATTCTGTCCTCAGTCAGTGAAGATGTTCTTTGAGACTAAAGCAATTTTTATTTTTCTTCCAATCCAGAGCCTTTTTGAAAACTGGATTTTCTTCACATTAGGAACGGACTTTTCGCATATCTTTGCCCCTCGTAGAAGGGGATTGGGCTAAGTAAATAGGAAGAAAATATATGATACGGAAGTAATTAATATTTGATTCGGATGGATAAGCCACTTTTTGTGGATGAAGGATTGAAAACCTTGAAGTAAAATATCCTTTGGTTATTCATATTTAGATTATTCAGGCTTCTGTTTACATCTTGAGTGTCATTTTAACAACTTTTCGGTTGATGTAATCTTCGACCTTCTTCAGGTGTATCTTATTGAACTCGGGAATGTTTCCCTTAAACCAGGGAATTTGGAATTTTAAACGGAACCCATTATTTACTTCACAGGTAGAGCATCCCCTTGTTCCATCAACGATGATTTGATAGAGGTCCAAAGTAATTTGCAATTGTATTTTTCGGTTGCCACACTGAGAATTGAACCTTCAACGTTCAGGAGAATATCACTTTTTACAATTGATTTTTCCAGATACTCTAACCACTGTTCATGAGGTTTTTGGGTCAGTTGGCAGGGGAAGGTCAAGGAATAGATGGCAAAAAAGTGATAAGGATGGTTTTAAGATAAATAGGCATAAGTAAAGACTTGGCCAGAGATAGTTTTGCTTTGTAGTCAGTTTCTAAAATCCATCCAAAATAGATAAAACATGGAAAGAATTGTTAAGATTGATTTTGAGAGAAACAGGGATATATAGATACTTGGCCAGAGATAGGTTAGTTAGCCGTCCAACACATGTGATTACATAGGGTCTCTATCCAGTCATGACTGACGGAACGAGAGCATGCTATCTCCATGAAAAAAATTAAAATTTCGTCTAAATTCCCGAGTTTGACAGAAATATTTCGGAGTTTGACAAGATACATTTGAAGAAGGACGGAGCTTATATCGGCCGAAATGTTGTGAAAATAATACTTAAGATGAGAACAGTAGTCCGAGGAATCCAAATCATATAAATAACCAATCCTTATTTAAAAAAAAATAAGCAACGCAATCCTTTTGTCAGTTTAAGAATATTTCCGTCTTATCGGTGATTTGTTTTAAACATTAACTTGAAGATCTTTGGCAATGATTTTTAATGATCAAGGCATCAGAATAATGGTAAGAAATCCTCATGAACGATAGAGAAATTAATTGTATAAAAAAGTTAATTGGTTAAAACAAAATGAAGGTATTTTTAAAAAGAAACAAACACAATAATTAATGTGAAAAAGATTCCCTGACAACATCGAGTAGGTAGAGTTAGCTAATTAATCAATGACAATATTTATTGAAAGAAAGGGTTGATATGCTGTAAAACAGACAAACCTAAGTTATCAGAATTTATTTGTTGCTTCAACAGAAACCAATTTGAAAATGGTAATTTTTTCTTTTAAATATTTCAAAATAATAATGGTATATATATATATATATATATATATATATATATATATATATATATATATATATATATATATACTTCTGCGAAAAATTATGGCACGTGAGCATTTTAGATTTTGGAGTAAAATTGTTTTGTTTTCACTTTTGGAGATGTCCACTCGGACAGGGGATACAATTCCAGAAGTTCTTATGACAATCTAAATTTTATTTAAAAAAAAAAAAAATCACACATTTTCCAAGAGTGTTATTGCTTATTTTTTTTTTTTTTTTTTTACCAAAGTTAATTTTATTAAAAAAATAATTCGTTTTTTTTTGTCATACATTTTCTGGTAATGACCACTTTCATATCAGAGACATACAAAAATGTCAGTTTTAATTTGTTTTAAAATTTTAATTATTTTACAAAACCTACAAATAAAAAATTATTTTGATTCAGTAAATGTTCAGCTAATTAATGTTTTCCTTTGTGTTATTGTGTTTCTACCAGTGTGGTTGTTTAATTTCTACGAATAATCTATGTGAAACTTTTTTTTAGAAAATCCCAAATTATCTCCTTCCGTTCGGAGTGAACATCTCCAGAAATTAAAACAAAAAAATATTGTCATCGGAAGCTAAAATGCACAAGTGCCAAAATGATATTAAGAGAACAATGCAAAAAAGTCTTTTTTCATAAATTCAAATCAAAATATTTGATACTAGGATGCTTATGCAGAATAAGGACTGTGCTATCTTCGAAATCACCTGAGCGGTTTACAAAAGTCCCTGGTAGTTGAAGAAACACTGAGGGCCTTAACTTTAATAATGATAATATATATATAAATATATATATATATATATATAATGTATATATAATCTTGATTTGAACAAAAAATTATATAAAAAATAATTTCTAAAAATTATTTGTGATAAGTTGTTTTTTATTTTAAAAAAAATATTAATTCATGAAACTTACTTTAAAGTGAGTGTTTTTCTCTTGATTTCGATTTAAATTTTCTAAATGTTTTTAAAACTTCTCCAATAATTATTTAAGAATATTGTGTTCACTTCCTGATGAATTTTTTCATTTAGATTATTTTTACTTATCAATTAATTGTTTCATTGAATTAGCTCTACACGTATAGAAATAATATATTTTTCAGTGAAAAAAATTGACAAGCGTTTGCTCGGAAAAAAATCCTTTAGGCACTTTCCAGCATTTTCTATCAACTGCCCGGACGATTCCGACGATAGTGCGATCCTTAGACACCATAAGTACCGTTGTTAATTTGTTGCTTTATTTGGATTCATGATTTTTAATTTTCATGAAAAAAAAAATGAATTGTTTGCTCCTTTGACTGTTTTTTGTTGTTTTTGTTGTTGTTGAGACCTGAATGTAGACAAAATGAATTTCCGGGTAAAAAAAAAAAAAAAAAAAAAAAATCTTTAAATCAAATTAAAGAAATGATTAGTTTTAAATCATTCGAATTTTTTTTTTTTTTTTAATTCCGAAAGATTCTGTACGAAAACCATAAAGCAGAACGATTTTATGTATATCTAATCAAAGTTAAATTATTAATTCTATTTTTGCTATATAAAATTACCCTTGATATTAAGAAATCTACACGGTAGGTGCTGGGCAAAATCTTTCCCCCTCCCCATTATCAATCACAGCGAACTCTCGTCTTGCTGCAACCACTTCAAATAATTTTTTTGTGCAACTCGACTATAATAGCGAAGTTCAGAAAACGAAAAATCGATTAAAAACAAACAAAAATCAATGGCATCTACTGATTAAAAGCAACGATATCTATTAGGTAGGTGCAAAAAATGTTTTTTGACATAAAGTTGAATGTCACAAAAACGACATTATGTTTGCACCAACCAAGTACTTACTTGGTATGTCAGAAGTACTTAAATATTGCTTAAAAAAATAAAGAAGAGTTTTCTATCTTTATCGTAAAAAAGCACTTACCATGTTTCTTTGGGAGCACGTGACAATAAAAAGGGAAATAACTCAGTTATGCTAAAAACAATGTAAGTAACTCGTATTTATGATTGTTGATTTGAAAAATGGTATTAGTTACATGTTTTTGTAGCAAAACACTTTATTTTCGTTAATATTCAGCAAAAAATATTTTCTTTAATAAATTTTTTTACCTTATCGTTTTTCGTAATTTTTGGATATATTCATTATTATAACATGACAATTAAGTAGAAAGTATTGGTTTGCTTTGAAATTCAATATTAATATATATTTTGAATTTTGCTATTATAGTGTAGTTGCAAAAAAAATTTCCCTACTTCTTTTATGTATTTAATTAAAACAATGGATGAGAGTTCTTGGATTATTGCAGCTGTTGAACAGTTTGGTTAGTGAGTCCAGTTCGTATGAATAGGCCAAGCAAAACATGAAAGGAATTGTAAAGGATGATTTTGAGAGAAACGGATAAATAAAATCTTGGCCAAAAATAGTTCAGTTTCAAAATCAATTTCTAAAAGCCATCCAAAACCTGCCACCATGTAGAACGAACGTGCACAAAAGGAAAAGATCGTAAACATATTCCTGTTTATTGTCGTAACTCTTCTATCGATATATAAAAATGACCGTATATGTATGTGTGCAGAACGGACTCTACCAAACTACTCTGCAATTTTTTCTGTGTTAAAAGGTGAAAGAATGGATGAGTGTTATTGTGTCAGCAGAACAGTTGAGTTAGCAGGGTCAGTTAGTAGTGATAGGGCAAGAAAATGTTAAGGCTGAATTTATATGAAAAGATGATGAAATAGACGCTTGTATAGAAGTAGATTGGTTTGGAAGTAAATTTCTAGAAGCTGTCCAACACATGTCAGCACGTGGAATGGACGTTAAACTGAATGTGGTGATGATTGTATCAAGAAAAGGGGTCGGGGTAATAGATGTAGAACAAGTGAGGTTTTGGGGTCAGTTGACAGGGGAAGGTCAAGGAACAGAAGGAAAAAAAGTGATAAAGATGGTTTTAAGATAAATAGGCATAAGTAAAGACTTGGTCAGAGATAGTTTTGCTTTGTAGTCAGTTTCTAAAATCAATTCAAAGTAAATAACATATGGAAAAACATTGATTTTGAGAGAAACGGGGATAATTAGATACTTGGCCAGAAATAGGTCAGTTTAAAAGTCAATTTCTAAAAGTCGTCCAACACATGCAATCATGTGTAGGAAGTGCTAATTATTACTAGTCAGGTGATTCAAGCCCAATAATAAATAATATTTAACGTTGGATGTGTTCAAGTCCAACGTTAACAAATTCCTAATGAACCGCCACCTTAAGTAAACACTTCATCAAATCTCCACACTAACGTAATGTACTTGCAATAACCCTTATCCCTGAGTGGCTTCCGGGCCTTGATAAGTGGTGACCACTGTGTAAAAAAAAAAAAAAAAAAAAAAAAAAATGGTTTTGCTGTCAGAATCTTTCAGAATAATAAAAAAAAAATAGCAAGAAAAGAATAACTTCTTTATTGGAGGGGGGTGGGGTGGGGTGGGGTAAAGAGAAAGCAAAATTCTTACACAATTTTTTGGCCGTTTTCCATACTTTTTTATTCCACAAAATATGTTCTGATAATGGACTGGAACCGTTTGGTGCAGGCAAAAAATTAAAAAAGAAAACCAAAAAACTAGGGAAGACGTTTCTCTTCTTTTTCTCTATAAGACTTGCACTTACCATATTGCAGAGAAGAACGAATGTCAGGACCCTCCGACGGTGCATCATGCCGAACATGATGGACCGCAAACGCAGAAGACGTACCCGGTTGGTCACATGCTTGAGTATCGGTGTAAAGATGGTTTCACAGCTAGAAGAGATAGTGTGCTCCGAGCATGGTGTGTCGGAGGTGACGTGTGGGTTGGTCCTAATATGACTTGTACTCGTAAGTAACCCATTTTTAAAATACCTTTCTTACTATATGCATATATGTGAGTATACATACGCACACTGTGTCCCAAAAAATCAACCATTTTAACATTAATTTATATTTCAAAGTGGATGGTTAAATTTGGGATACCCTGTGTATATATAAATATATGAAATATTGACAATTTGGAAAATTTTAAATGCTATTATTCATCTGTAATGTGACATATTTTTTTTATTATACACCTTTCTCTCTCTCTCCTGCTGTATATATATATATATATATATATATATATATATATATATAGTGTTATAATGGAATAAATCCAGAGGAAATCCGGGTATGAGAGCTCAATGTGGTAAACAGAGCAATAAGATAAAAAATATAACACGGAAATTACATAATTGTCGATGCAATAATTTATTTCAACCTTATGGTATGCTTGAAAATACCATAAGGTTGAAATAAATTATTGCATCGACAATTATGTAATTTCCGTGTTATATTTTTTATATTATATTATATATATATATATATATATATATATATTGCTCTTTAATAAATATACTTCGATACAGCTCTAGAGGAGTGAGGACGAAACCAGTTAGCTGACTTTCATATTTTCTCTCTTATTACATTTAATCATGAATATATAAAAGAAAGTCTTCCTTTCCCAATTACCGTCATAAAATTTTATGCCCCCACCCCCGTCAAAAAAAAAAAAAAATGAAATATCCTATGTATATATTTTAAAATTTTGTTATCAACATTAATTATTTTTTATAAAATTTGTTTATGGTTTAATATTTGTAAGTTTTTTTTTAGTTTTTTAATTAAAAGAGCTACAAGCTTCTTTCGAAGCTACAATGTTTTTTCCGAAATTATAAGATTCTACAAAACTAAAATATTTTTCTCAAAATAATATCTGAAGAGAATCAAGCATGCTCGAAACATGTGTTAAAAACATTTAATTTATTAATTCAGAAGCTGCAACACAACCAATAAGCAATAACAACAAAAATAACTAATATACATATGTATATATAGTAATTACATAGAGTACTGTTTCGCTGTTTAACAGCTCATCAGTGCGGCTAGACTAACAACTACTTCAAGCCAGGATTGAACCTCGACTGCTTAAGTGACGGTTAGCACTTCTCACTATTACACTACTTGGCTGCTGCTAATTACGATGTTTAAACATTGTCCAAACGCCTAAGCTCTATTTAGCTACTAGTGCACCTATTGATCCGTGCTGAAATACTAACGTTATTTAGAAAGCCATTATTAACATGAGAAGGGAAGGGTGTTTTGTACCTATTGTGAACTTTAACCTTACAATCTAATAAAACACTTATCATAAAACTTTAATAAAACTTGAAAATAATATTTATAAAATAGCGCAGATCAATAAGTGCACAAACACCTCCATTTGTTTACGCAAAGAGCATTGTTTTGTATTCTACATATATATATACTGTAAATTTATATATCAGTTCCCTAAAATATCAGTTTATAGTCACAATGTTTGTTTGTTTTTTTGTTATTTTTATTATTTTTATGCATTATTTTTTAATGATATGTAGGCTAATATTTATATTTAATTTTTGTATCAGCGTCTTACACGTGTTTCATTGTGCGTATAGCAGATGTAGCTATCTCACCAACATCAGCTATATGCACAATTAAACATGTATAAGCCGCTGAAGAAATACATATAAAAAAATTTTCTTTGTATTATTAGAGAAAAAAAAATATATATAATTAAAAAAATACAAATCATAATTATAGATTCACTATTTGTGATAAGTGGAATGTAAATGTGCTCTGGAAGTGATAATACGTCTATATTGAGCTTATCATTCGTAAGAATTTTTCATATTTTATAAAGAATGTATACTTTAATACATAAACAAATGTAATTCATTCTCTCTTATATATGATGGACTCTCCCCCGTCGATTTCAATGTATGAGGTTCATCAACAACAGCTTATGATTTTTTTTTTTATAGTAGTGAAGGCTTTGTGTAGAACCAAGCACACTTTTTGCTATTACTGCTAATCTTTGTCGGTACAGATGACTGCTACCAGACAACACACACAGTACAACACAGGTTTTTACATCAGAGTTACCTTCTCCTTGATGCATGTCTAAACTAAGACTGACCCATCTGGTACTGACCAAGCTCAAGTTGCTTAACTTCGGTGATCTGGTGAGAACCAGTGTGTCAACGTGATTGTGCCACACACACACACACACATATATATATATATATACATATACATATATATATATATATACATATATATATATATATATATATATATATATATATATATATATATATATATATATATATACAGTGATGATCATATTTATTGGCACGGTAAAATAAAAGTTAAATTTTGTCTAATAAATTCTAAAAAAGGGATTAAATTAAAGAAAATAACAAAGTATATTATGTATTTTTAACTGGCCTTTCCGATGCAGCAATCGGATTTTAGAAAAAATAAATAACAAAGGAACAACAAACATAATTGCAAAAAACCCTTGTTCAAAATTATTGGCACGGCTTTGTTTTTCTTTTAGTATCAGTATAATATCAATCAATTTCCGGTTTACGTGCTTTCTGAACTTTTTATAGCCATATTATGCTTGTTTAACGCTAATTCAGTGAATAATTTTTTTCAGATAATTTTTAGATAGCGATTTATTTAAACTATTATAAGTGACTAAATTATAATTTTCAATCGCCATGGTTAAAACTAAGGAACACAGCGAAGACGTCAGGAAGCTTGTTGTAGCATGCCATACCAATGGGGAGGGCTATGATAAGATTTCAAAGAAGCTAAACCTTCCCAAATCCACTGTTAGAGCCATAATAAACAAGTTCAAATCGCAAGGCCACGTTATGAGTTTAGAGGGTAGAGGGAGAAAAAGGATTCTTTCCCCAAGAGATGAACGGAAAATTGTTCGACAAGTAAAACAAAACCCAAGGATCTCTGTTGGGGAGATTGTTGATGAACAGAGCACCTCTGGAGTGAATGTATCTCGACATACAGTTGGTAGAGTTTTGAAGAGAGCTGGTTTAAAAGCATGTCGTCCGAGAAAGACTCCCTTATTGAAGCCTATGCACCTGAAAGCAAGGCTAGCCTTTGCAAAACGTCATATTGATAAAGATGTTGCATTCTGGAAACGTGTTCTATGGACTGACGAAACGAAAATAGAGTTATTTGGCCATAATAAAGTGTCTTATATTTACAGAAAATCTGGCGAAGCTTTCCTGCCTAAGAACACCATACCCACAGTGAAGCACGGTGGAGGCAGTTTGATGTTTTGGGGATCCTTTGCTGCCTCTGGACCAGGGCGACTTGTTAAGGTCACAGGTAGCATGAAAAAGGAAGATTATGTTAAAATATTGGATGAAAACCTGAACGACTCTGCTAAAGAGCTCTCACTTGGTCGTCGTTGGTGGTTCATGCAAGATAATGACCCAAAGCATTCGGCTAAACTGACTAAGAAATGGCTTGAGGACAATCATATTAATGTTTTGGAGTGGCCATCACAAAGCCCAGACCTTAATCCAATTGAAATTTATGGAGAACATTAAAATTGAGGGTAATGCAAAGGAAGCCTAAGAATCTTATTCAATTGGAGGATTATTGTCAGGAAGAGTGGGCTAAAATTACTACTGAAGAGTGCAACAACTTGGTTGTAAACTATGAAAAGCGACTGAGGAAGGTAATCAAGGCCAAAGGCTATACAATTGATTATTAAATAAATCGTGCCAATAATTTTGAACAAGGGTTTTTTGCAATTATGTTTGTTGTTCCTTTGTTATTTATTTTTTCTAAAATCCGATTGCTGCATGGGAAAGGCCAGTTAAAAATACATAATATACTTTGTTATTTTCTTTAATTTAATCCCTTTTTTAGAATTTATTAGACAAAGTTTAACTTTTATTTTACCGTGCCAATAAATATGATCATCACTGTATAAGAAAAGAGGATTAAGAAGAGTAAGATAATAATCATCATCGCATTTCAAAGCTAAATGCTTCTCATCAGAAGAGAAGAAAAACACATTATACAAGAGCACGGGCTAAGAAGACAACACCGATCTTATATACATTTAAGAATAGCCCTTATTCTTGAATAATGCTTTTTGTTTTTATCTTCCTCTGATGAGTAGCATTTAGTTTTGAAATGCCATGACTTGAAAAATATTTGCACCATTTCCGTTTCACTCATTGTAATCACTCTCATTTTTCGTCTTGATATGTAATAAAGTTCTAATGTAATTTAATTATCTCCCTGTCTTTCTTTCATAAATTGCTCCTCTTAATCGGGTAGAGCATCTATCAAAGCAGGTTAGCCCTTTCTCTCTGAAAAAATCTACTTTTACAAGTTAACTTTACTTATATATATATATATATATATATATATATATATATATATATATATATAACTTTATTCGATTGGCAAAATTTTAGAATAATTATAAAAAAGTGAACCATATCGTAAATTCAATCAACTAAAAAATGGAAACCGGGGTGAGGAAAAGAAAAAAAATATATATATATATAATGGGGCAAGTTATATGTACAATTAAATAAAATAAATAAGTCGATTAAAAAACGATCGGTTTTTTTTTTTTTTTTTTTTTTTTTTTTTTTTAACCTCTCCGCTCGTATTCCATATATCACTACCAAATATTCTAAAAAATAATTTTCAGACTTATGACCCTTGAAAATGTTTGTCTGAACGAAAAGCGCTTTGGGTATATTTTAACGATCGTTTTTTAATCGACTTATTTATTTTATTTAATTGTACATATAACTTGCCCCAATATATATATATATATATATATATATATATATATATTGCAATGGTTAGATCAAGTTAACTAATTCAGTTAAACTTATCCAACAAACTTCCAAAAAATTATTTATAGGAAAAATAAATCAACACAAATCCAAGAAAAAATTCCTTAGCTCCGAAAAGTTCCAAATTGTCAATATTTTGTAAATAATCTAATTTTGTCATTTCCTCGCCACATATATGGATATTTATAACTGTCACATGTTTTTCCTAGCATTGTTTTTTTTATTAACACCAAGAGGAAGAAAGAACTGTACTTTCTTTTTTACTCGCTGTTTTGTTATGTATGATAATATTTTAACGATTTGCATTTTTGATTTTTAATTTTTGAAGACATGCTTCCTTTTTATAGATAAAGTGTGACAACACCTTCCATAAAAAAAAAATGCTCTGTTTATCTCTCTAATGTGCTATGAATTATATTAAGCAGATTCAATGTGTTAGCTGTTGAAATGAATCTTAACTAAGCAGACAAAACATGTTCGGCCAAAATCTATGTATATCAATATTAATATAGAGGGCATTTATAAAAGTTAATACAACGCAGAGGTGAATCCAAACTGACATACCGGTCGAAAAAGTTATGCAGATTCACCTTTTTATTAATACAACATATATTTTACTGATTTGTATTTATAATTGTTTTTAGAAATTAAATAGATATACGAAAATAAAAAAAAAATAGACCTTCGTCCATTTTGTTGATATATCACTTCAACACCAGGTTTCCTGCATTGTTATAGCTTATTTTACTCTTACATATATATTTAACAGTAAAGCTTGAGACAAACTACCTTACCTTTTATAGGTCTTTTTAATTATACTTTCTGCTTGCATTGTATTTTTACTTGCGTCAGTATGGTTAAATGGAAATTCCGTATTGTATGATATTTCGGGAAAAATCTTTTCATCATGTATGCGTTCAATTTCAATTCCAATGTGCATACGGGGGCTTTTAAAAATTGAAAAAGATCTGGAATTATTTTTATTTTATTATTGTTTTGTTTTTCTTTGGGTTTTTTTTGTACAGCTTTTTTGTTTTTCTTTGTTTTTTTTTATAAAATAAAAATGATTAATACTATTCGATTATCGTAACAGATTTCTGGTATTTAATCGATCTGAAAATATTTAGAATCATTTAATTTTAATTTACTTGCTGTCTACACTTGTACATATTACTTTACAGATATCTCTGGAGAAAATAATCAGCAGGGCAACTGACATCAGATAAAAGCTTCTGGAAACATTTCTATCAAGTCTTCCATGGATCGGGTTAAATTTTCAAAGTAAATTTAAACAAAAACACAACGTCTTCTACGAATACGTTGTTTTAACAAGACACTTCCAGAAAAAGCACATTATTCGGTTTTCTAAATTTTCAAATTAAACGTATACACTATTTTTTTCAAATATGTGACCAAACTCCTTATATTTAAAACTAGCGGGGGTATCCGGCGTTGCCCGAGTGTTTGTTTCCGGGACGGGGGGGGGAGTTTTAAAAAATGTTATGGTAGGTAAGTAGGAAGGATCAAACCCCGAGTCATGAGTAAAAGTAGGAAAATAAAGTGTGAAAAAAAAACAAAAAAAACATCTGCAACGTTAACAGTTCGGCCACCAAGAAAAGTCCATTCCAGTATTTAGGAAAAAAAAAAAAAAAACGACTACGGTAGGTCGGCGCAAACGTGAAAATATAATGTGAATTGTCCAGCACGCTAACCACTACGCCACAGAGCACTGCAGCTTAGTTTAGTGATTTTAAATAACTTCACATGAAAGAACTACGAAGCCAAACCGGTGTTCTCTTCTCAACTGTTCCTTGTGAACGATCCCCAAACGGTGTTAAGTGGTGGCAGGGGGAGGAGGAATTTATTAGAGAGAAAATATTTTACCACTTCCATTGATCTTAACCGATTTTGGCCGTGACTTCTCAGCAGAAAAAGTATAGAAATCTAAGATTATCGAGGAATTTGAGAAATAATAAGCCTATAACACACCTCAGATATTGTTCTGCCGTTTGTGCATATTATATTTGCATGAAATATCTTGATTTTTAATCCTATTAATGTCAAAATCCGACGGGAAAAAATGAGTTCATTTTATTTATATAGCGAAGAGATTAGCGCCAAATCATACAAGCATACACTTTGCCTAACCGTATTCTTAACACTACACAAGCTTACACATTGTTTCGGACTGGCAATAGTTATAAATTACACCGGACGTACAGTTTCCTCTCTCCACGAAGGGCTGATTCCTCGGGGTTAATACTCTACTCTATTGATATTCTTTCTGTATATCCGATGGCTTCATTTTGTCGAAATTCTAAAAATAAAAAACATTATCAAAATAATAATAAAAAATTAACACCATTATCACATGTCTAGATATAGTATCACAGCGACGAAAGTTTTATTGTTGCACTCTGCATATCAATGTATTGCTCATATGTCTCTTTTGGTTTTATCTTGCTTTAACATGTTTACGTTTTATCTAAGATGCGTATTCCTAACTTTCTGTCTTTCATATCAAAACTTTTATCAGTAAATCTATAATATTGGAGGAAAGCGGATAAGAGGAAAATGATTTTCAATGTATCGATATCGAACGCTGAAGAATCTCATATACTAATAACAAAAATGGAATTTCTAACAAATTTATTTGATTAAATGTGGCCTTTATATACCGATAGGTTTTAAACAAATATATATATAGTCACCCAGACAAACGGTTTCACTGTATCACAGCTCTTTAGTGTGGCTAGACTAGCAATTACCTCAAGTCACGGTTTAAACTCGACTGCATAGGCGTCGGTATATATATATATATATATATATATATATATATATATATATATATACAGTAAAAACCCGAATAAAGTGCTCAATATTATTGCGTAGCCAATATATATTTTCTTATAGTTTCTGTAAAGTCTGATGAAATTACTGGATCAGTGATATGATTTAGTAACCGAAACATGTGTAACTAAGTAGATAAAACGGTAATATATACACACACCCACACACACATACATACATATATATACTAGCAAAAGTACCCGTCGTTGATTGGGTTCAAAAAACAGCCTACAGAAAATGGACTCTGATTTATGAAAGTATAGTAGGTTATGAAAAGGAAGGGTTTTAAAGAGATAGCTTCGAATTTTGGGGTATCAAAACCAAAGCAAAATATGATGAAAGTAAAAATAAAATAGATAAAACCCATAATTTATTTTATGGAGGCCAGGCGCGAACGCAGACTCCACAATTTTAATGAACCACCATTCTGCCAGATCAAACATACCCATTCCTGTGTCTCGATACATCTTCTATCATTATGTGTAATCAGTTTTTTAAAATAGTCAAGCATATAGGAGCCTATTCCTGACCACACACACACACACAAAGACATTCAGCTTTATATTATAGATATATACTATAATTTATATAAATTATATGCGGCTAAAGTTTAAAATAAAAAAATATATAAGTATCTTTATACTTCCAAGAAAATTTCTATTTACATATATAAATTTTCAGCAACACAAAGTTCCTTTAAATAACTGAATCTAGACCGTCCAGAGTAGCACGGGACTCATCCATAAATAAGACATGTTGGAACTCCATTTTCATGCAATTTTGCACCCAAACCATTAGTTTTTTTTTTTAATGTTGTTTACTCAATGGAAGCCTTGAAACAGGTTTGATGTTCTTTGCCATCTCATTCAACACATTTCATCGGGCTTGCCTGGATCTTGGAGTGATTCCAGCTCTTACAAAAATTGAAGCACTTGTGCTGTTTGGGTTTCGGTTGACTTCTATACGAAGTTTCCGAATATCACGATATGAAAGGTTTCACTTGTTGCCCTTATCCTTCCTGGTTCTTGGATCCCTTTCCAACTCCATGGCTTAATCTTTGATGGACAATCCTTTTGCGATTCCAGCAACAATTCTTTGCTTTTCGATAACCTTCATTCGCCCGTTTTTTTGGCATTTTAAGAAATCTGCAATAAAGCGATAGGCAGGAAGAATTCCTTGATAATAAATAAAATGCTATAGCTTAGTAGATATCGCATGGATTTGAATAAAATTTTGGGAAATAACTAACCTTAAAGCAATCCTTTGATGATACAATTTTCATTTTTTGTGACTTATTTTTAATGAAATATTGGTATTTAACTAATCTGCAATTAACCGATTGACACACACATAAAGTGTGTGTGTGTGTGTGTGTGTGTAGAAGTGTAAGCCATGTATAGTTTCAGAACAGTTTCCGATGATTCGTTGTTCTACACAAGTCCTGGGAAGTGACTGGTTTGCAGTAGACAGTTCTCAAGTTGGAATCTACAGAGCAAAAGATTCTTCCCGTGTTGACACGAAGAAGAAAACATATGCGAAATTGCTACAGAAAAGGTTTAATATTTATGGAGCAATTCTGGTTTCTGATTGGTTGGTAGCAGAACGTGAATTAATTTGATTCGTCAGTTCCTAGCAGCATCGTTTATAAATAGAATCTCCCGACTGTGCGAGATTATACCCCATTATACTCTGTGTGATGGGCTGTGTCTCCTAACGGCTTCGGCTGCAGGGAGACAGGGTAGAGTACTCGTCAAGGATTCATTCTTGACACTCAGCCTGATAGGTGAGGGTCCGGGAACCAGCCCAGCACCTATCGAACTGAGGTACACCGATTGAGTACTACCTAGGAGGTCCACCCTCCCAGGCCTTGCCACCGGGTTTACCGGCAAGGCAAGTTTATTGCTTGTCGCCTGAGGAGCCCCTACTGGGGAATGTCGATGGGGGGGTCCCAGGCAATTTTTGTTGAGGCGAGAGTGCTCCTTCTTTAGGGGAGCTCGCTTGTTCTCCACCTTCCGGCCTTGTGCCACATTTTGCTGCAGTGGACAGCAAATAAATATCTACCCCATTATAGTAAAAAATATTGTAACAGTGTGTGTGGAACCATTTTAAAAGTTAGATTAATGGAAATGATTGATATTTTTATTGAAGCATATAGAACAGCTGTCTTCCTTGCGATAATTTTTTTTTTTACTTATTTTTCTGTATAAGTTTAAACATTATACAAAAAATGAAAAAGATATGAAAAACTAAAATGACTTCACTTCATCCCAAGCAACGCTGTGTAGGTGCCACCAGTATATATATATTTCCATAGATATAAATGTGTATTTAGCAATAGACGTAACAGTATATTTAGAAGAGAGAATGGATGCAGAAATGGTAAAGCGTGGCAGATACTCGGATGATTGATACGGCAAACCAGGAACATTGTCTTTCAGTCTGAGTTCGAAGCCAAAAATATACCAAAATGTCTTTTCTTCTCGGATTATGACTTTTGAGACTTTGCCAATACAAGAGAATCGAACGTTCAAATTTAGTCCACAAAAGCAATTATGGAATATAATGTCCAAGATCAAAGAGGCAAAGATTGCAATTTAAAAACAAGTAAACAAAAAAAATGGACGCACAAAATAATGGAAAAGGTCATTAAACAAACTAAATGGCAAAATTACATTTATTCCAACTTAATTAAATGTTTAAAAATGTTCAGCGCAGTTTTTTTTTACACGCGTTTCTTATTCCCTTGCTATGTACACAACCTAACCACGTGAGTTTGTCGTAAACGCATACATACACACAATATACACACAAACACATATATGGAAAAATACACACACAAAATATGCATGTAAACACACACGTACACAAACAGAATACCCGGTGAACCAAGTGCAAAAGAAATACAAACAAATACCACTTAAAGAGACGGTTAGAATATTAAAAAGATCTCTCCGTTGGAGTAACTGAACTAATGGGAGAATGTTTGGCATCCGGTACAATGCCCCATCCCCAGGAAAAACAAGGTGATGAGAAAATTAAAACAAAGTGAAATACACGCATACATGAACACACATAAAATACACATACACAAATGTACACACATACACATAAAAACATACAAACACACAACACATATTGCTTTCTGTTATGCGCGCTTATTCTTCTTATATACACGATCCTAACCACGTGCTTTTCGCATACACATACATACACTCAAACAGGATACATACATGCATGAACATACACATATACACACAAACAAAATGCAAACACATACGAATGTTCAGAATAGACACACATTCAAAAACAACACACACACACATACATACATATACACATAGGAACACACCATTTATTGATTTTCATCCTCTCGCAGTATCGTTTATCATCGAACTGAAAATTGTATTACCTCGTAGCCTCGAGTGGTTTTAAGCCTTCATAAGTGGTAACACATTAGTATAAAAAGCATGGACCGGGTGTAACGATAAGGTTGTCCTAAAAAACACAACACTACAGTTTTATTTTAAAACTTTTATTGAAAAAAATCAATTCAGGTAACTTGATTATGTAGTAGAGCTGACATCTATTCAATGTAGCAACCTTCAGCCTCAATCACCGCCTCGATACGTGGCCAGAACTGGGAGCATGCCTATTCCACAAGAGCTAGCAGGAGTTCAGAGAATACTCGGCGGATGGCAGCGATCAGGCTGGTTTTGGTGTTGTTAGAGGTCATGTTGGTGATGTTCTTGACATATGACTAAATGATGTAGCCCCACGAGTTCAGTTAAGGGGAGGAGGGAACCAGTGAAAAAAGGGTACAAAGTCGTAGCATTCCAAGCCTGGGTTTCTTAGGACTTGTGGGCTGGCACACAATCCTGCTGCCACACCCAGGGTCTGTCAGCGGCCAGTTAATTGCACCCAGGCATCATCACACTCTTCAGCACGTCCAAGTGCACTTTGTCGAAGATGTGAAGTGGTATGATGTAGCTCTAACTTGAAACCACAGCAAAGACCATAACCATGGCCAGCAACTTCATTGAGGTGTGCCCTCAAGCATTGAACCATCTGGATTTGCATTTTGAGGGTGCTGGCAATGGTCTTGTTGTCATAACTTGGATGGGTAGGGTGTATGAGTTGTACAGCGGGACATCTCTGATCTCGGTCTCTTTGAATGTGATAGCACTTTCAGACATGATAGAAGACTTCTATCACTCTTGGAATCTGTACTAGCCAACTAGTAGATGGTCTGCAACAAAAAAAGAGAACCGGTTTTCATCAGACGGAAATGGAATCATGTCGTCTTTTCTAGGGCGACAATTTTATCGTTCCATCCTATATATATATATTCACTCGGGTGTCTTAAACATCACCACTGCATTCTAATTTTTATCAATAAAAGCAAAGCTTAAAAAAAAATCCTTGAATTTTAATAATTTCTAAAGCTTCTTACAATATAACGTTTTAAGGGCTAACAAAAAGATTGATAGAAATATTGAATGTAATCTATGACGGATGTGTGTGACTAATTTTTGATAAATGCAAATGTCCATGACAAATAGCAAAGAAAAGAATTGGTGTAAAAAAAAAAAAAGTATCATTATGCCTCTCATAACACTAAGTCCAGGTGGTAGAATATTCCGCCTTCCCCCTCTAGAAAAAAAAAAACTGTTTTACTAAAAGATATAATGGTTGTCTTTCAAGCGCTAGGGTAATTTTTCTTTATTTTTTTTTATTACATTTTCACCCCAAACAAGGCAAATTGCCACTTTGGTGTAGGGGGCTACTATCAAACGCAACAACTACTGGGGTACTATGTAGGGATTTGGGTAGCAAGATGTCGGTTCACGTTACACTTGAACTTCTGCACGTCAGTACAGTTGGGGAAGCAGGGTATGCCATTATCATGTTGACACACGGATTCTAGCCAGACCACTGAAGTTAAGAAATGTTGAGCCTGACCATTACCAGATGGGTGACCTTCTGGGAAGGTTAGGCGTGGGGCCAGCGCTCTCACCCCAAAAAAAGAACTCATTACAAAAGCATCTACAAAGTTGTGGATGGCCTATGCTACTCCAGAATGGAATTTCAAATGCTAACTGGTTCGAAAGTGAGTGATCATTTAACTTATTTATTCAAATTAAAGCTGATCCATTTCAAATTCAAATTAATTCATTTCAAATTAATTTATTCAAATTAAAGCTGATCCATTTCTACTTCGAAATAGTATTTTTATGGAAAACCTGCGTCAAGACAGAACAGAAGCAAGTTTAATTTTTTCGTTGACCAGGGTTCAAAAGAGAGTCGCCAACATGATAGGTCCTAAACTGTCATCCAAACTTTAACCACTGTCCCATCGACGAAATGTTGCATCCCTCTGTCTGTTTTACAAGTATTTTAATGGTAGATGTCCTGATGAACTACAATCCCTTGTATCCCCTTAACATAAATACCCCCAATGAACGCGACAACAATCAAGTAAAGATCCTTAAATGTAAGACGGCATTCTACTCCAATAGTTTCTCCCCCAGAACTGCTAGACTTTGGAACTCCCTTCTGGATTCATGTTTTCTCAACTATATTGACATGCAAAAGTTCAGGTGTAATGTGAATAGACATCTTGCTGCTCGACTCCCTACATAAGTATCCCTGCAAGTACTGTCCCCGATAGTAGCCCTACATCAAAGTGGCACTGTGCCTTGTTTGGGGTGAAAATTTCAAACTTGTTGCTAAGAACGTGTTCTCTTAACTTCTGACATTATTGTTGGAGATCGACTATTGTTTTTTTTGTTTTTTTTTTTCTAATTAACAACAAATCAAATTTTTAATCACATCCTCGTTCAGTGTACCCCCTTGATGGTAAAATTTAAAAAATGTGACCATGTTACTCACCATGTTGCTTAGAGTATATGTTCCAGACTCCATAATGATTCGTTTATTGGTTGTTAATGCTGGCAATTCAAATGAATTAATTTGCCAAAAAATAAAAAAAATGTATATTTCATTTGCCATGTAGGGAAAGGGTGCTAGAAATGAACACAAAAGAGGACATAACAGCCCAGCACTTGTCCAAATTCACCTTGAACTGTTCCATTGTTAGAGTATTTATTACCTCTCTTAAAAGTGTCTTCTAAAGTCTAATGACCCTGACTGAGAAAGGGAGTATCCTCTGGTTCAATAAAATTTGGCAGTGAAATAGTTATTGTTGGGTCCACGTAGACCTCTTTCTCATGCAGGAGTGAATAATAAACTCTGTGAAAAACAACACATCGAGGCTGCTTCCCAGTTGACACCAAATTGCCGTTTTCAAGTCCAATGTAACCAAATTTGTTAACTTCCTTTTAAATAATCCAATTCTGCTCAATCACCACTAGTTTTTTGACTTATAAAAATTTTTATCACATGACTTCAGAAATACTTCATACAAATATTGAGAAATAATGCACAAATAAAACTTTGCCCACTCTTTACCTTGTTAGGTGGAAATATAAAGTCTCATAACTGACTAGCGCTCTATTATATTCATTTTTTATGGAAATTGCTCCAGACAAGGTGTGAAGCCACTTGATGTAACTAACAAGAACAAAAGATGATTATTACAAAGACATAAGATGCCTATTAGCCTTTGTCTTGAATGGCAATGGCGATATCTAGGAGGAAAACTGTCAGAGGAAGGGAGTTCCACAAACCCCCAGTTCTTGAAAATAAGCTACTAGAGTAAGAAGCTGTATTATGAGGTATCAAAACGGGAAACTTGTGAATACCATTAGACAAAGGAATCAAATGCGTCTGAACAAAAGAAGCAAGAAATAGATCAGAAATTCTGAAGAACAAATTCCATAAATAGTATATATACAAAAGGTTGAGACTAGCAACATCATGTCTTTTATAGACAGGGTTGCAGAAATGAAGAAAGACTGAGGGAAATCCAATTGCAGATAGGTTTTTGCACCTAATCAAAACACCAGAAATAGGACAGATTCATCTACCCAAATAAAAGAACAGTACTCAATACGTGGCCTAGAAGCAGATTTGTAGAGATGGAGAATAGAATGTAGTTTCTGGTTTTAATGTGCACTCAGTTTGACAGATTTTTTACCAATAGGCTCCTCAGTTTAAACAAATTAGAAAGAAAATAAAAAGTGTGAAAGAAAAGCAAAATTGATCAGAAATAAAATACATGCAGTGAGAGAGAGAGAGAGAGAGAGAGAGAGAGATTATTATTTTTCTAGCGATAATGAAAATACAGTATGAGTTACTGCCCCTGGGAGTTTAGGAAGAATTGTCTCCCTTTCTATTGAATAGTCGCCCCACATTTTAGGGACGTTATATGAATACATTTGTATGTGTGCGTTTCATATATATATATATATAGAGAGAGAGAGAGAATGTGTGTGGGTGTATATGTGTATGTCTGTGTATTTTGTTGTATGTATGTATATATATATATATATATATATATATATGATGTCCCCATTCATGTAGTTATACTGCAAGAGTTGCACAATCGTCAGCCACACTTTTTCTGAATTGGCACTGTTTGGGTTCAGTGGCAAGGCCAAACACTGATTAGAAACAATGCTGAGATAAGCGGAGAGCATCTACAGCACCTGGAATTCTTAAATGGTCATCCATTTTAGTACTGCCCAGGTTCAACCTTGACCGGTAGTAGGTTTCAGGTTCAACGTTGCTTAACTTCAACACGTGTCAACATGATTATGCTGTACATATATAAATATTATCTATGGATACGTTGTCCACTGCATCTACAGCTCATCAGCGGGGCTGACAATACCCAGGCTTGATCGAGTCTGTGGATGGGTGTGTTATCATATCACTAGGAAGCCCTGGTAGAATTAAATGCTTAAAGTTATGACGAGTTTTGTTGTTTCTAGCAATAATTATATTCGGTATGAGTTACACCCCTGAGGATGTAAGAAAAACTTTCTTTCTTACAACTGAACAGTTACCCCACATTTACGGGATGTGTACATAGATATCTATTTATCAATCTCTCTCTCTACTCTGATTATATATATATATATATATATATATATATATATATATATATAGTGAAATTGTCTGTGTGTCTACATTTCGCAACCAAACTGTCAAATTTCAGTCTACAGACTCTAGATTTGACATAAGGGGTACTGCGATTTTGGAAAATCTATTTAATCATTTTTCGGACATAAATTTGGCTGTTAAGGGGGCAAAGTTCAACAATTTGATCTTTGAAAACTTTACTAAACTCCTCCGACAATTTTGGACCTAAACACTTGATATTTTAGATGTATGTTCCTTGGACATGGATCAAACTTTTTAATTTGATTTGAGCCTAAAACTAATGTTAAGGGATCAAAGTTTTTAAAACTTTGATCTCTCAGCCAATTTTTGGTCTAAATTTTGAAATTTTACATAAAGTGTATTCACACATAGGGCAGGCTTTTAAATTCGTTTTTAGCCGAAAATTTTACTGCCAAGGGGTCAAAGTTCAAAAGATTTACCCTTTACGGTCTCTAGCAAACTATTCAGCCAATTTTTGGTCTAAACATTTGAAATTTTACATAAATGGTATGTAGACATGCAGCAAGCGTTTTAATAAGTTTTTAGGCGAAAGTTTGGCTGCCAAAGGTCAAAGTTGAAAGAGTTGACCTTTACAAACTCTACCAAACTCCTCCGCCAAGTTTGGATCTAAACACTTGAAATTTTAAATGTGGGTTACCTGGATATGAGTCAAACTTTTTGATATATCTGCACATAAAGTTAGGAACAGATCAGCCCGAGCACAGCCGGGCTGAACTGCTAGTAAATATATATATATATATATATATATATATATATATATATATATATATATAGCACATACACACATATATCCGTTGTTTATATATATATTATATATATATATATATATATATATATATATATATATATATATATAATGTACTAGGAGGTTACCCGGTGTTGCCGGTCTTAAATATATTTTAATTTAATGTATTTATTATTATCATAGAGCCAATTCCTGTATAGTACTCATTAAAGAGTTGCTCAAATATATAGTTATTTCAAAAGTTAAGAAAATATGATATGAGGGTCATCAACTAGAATCGAAACCAAAACATAGTTCTCCAGTCTATGTTGATAGCATTTGAGCTATCGACAGATGGATAAGAAAGAGTTAAAATGATCCAATTTTAACAGATAAATGTATATTTGCGCATGTGTAGAAGAGCAATTTAGGTCGACTTACGCCTGCCAGATTCCAATTTTAAACATTTTTTGACCAATTAGTAGTTATTTTAACCGGTTGAAAATCAAATTAAATTTGTTCCCCAGATTCAAATCCTCTATGTATCAAGTTTTAAGTCTGTAGAGCAAAGATTGACAGAAGTTTGGTAGAGACCGCTTCTCAGACAGACAAGGTTACTTATATATATATATATATATATATATATATATATATATATAATAAAGTCGTATTCCAGTCTGTTTGTGCGTTTACAGTGTACGTCATATATGACATATATATATATATATATATATATATATATATATATCATATATAACGTCGTAGCAGATGCATTATGACCTCACATATAACGCCATAGAAGAAAGAGACTTCAAAAAGAAGGGGATGGTGGGGAATTGAAGTAAAGATTACCGGGCAATCCCGGGTATATTATCTAGGATATATATATATATATAGGGGTTGGACAAAATAAAGAAACATCTTAAAAATCAACAAAATTTATTTTAATATTGTGTAGGTCCACATTTTGTAGCAATTACAGCCTCAGTTCTCCGAGGTATTGATTCATACAAATTGTGGATTATTTTCCAACGGAATTTTATACCATTCTTCGGCTAAAACATCCTCTAGTTATTTTAAAGATGGCGGCGGAAATCGATTTCTTACTTGAATCTCCAAAATCGACCATAAATGTCCAATAATGTTGAGATCTGGGGATTGTGGTGGCTGAATCAGATGCTAAACTTTATTAGAATGCTCTTTGTGCCAATCTTTAATAATTCTAGCTGTATGGATTGGGGCATTATCATCTTGAAAGATGGTGTTTCCCTTCGGAAACAGCTCTTGAACCATAGAACGAACTTGATCACCCAAAATTCCTAAACAGTCTCGACTCTTAATTCTTCCATGAAGAGTAATCATTGTTCCAGCAGATTCACAAGAAACAGCACCCCAAATCATCACAGAACCCCGGCCATGCTTTACGGTTGAGAGAAGGCAGTCTGAATAAAATCCTTCTTTTGGCTGTCTCCAAACGTCGACCCGGCCGGTGGTCGGAAATAAGGAAAACAAGGATTCGTCAAAGAAAATCAAATTTTTCTACTGCTCGAGGGACCAATTTTGAAGGTTTTACACCACTCTAATCGCTTTAAAAAATTTGTCTTTGAGAGCAGAGGTTTTTTAATTGCAGCTCTTCCATAAAATCCAGATTTCTGCAGCTCTCGGTGAACGGTTTTCGTGGAAACTGGGTCCTGTAAATGTTTATTGAGCTCTGCAGTGATTTTAGGAGCCGGATTTTGAAGCTTGACCCTTCGGACGGCAAATATAAAAAAATTGGTCAGAAATATTAATTCCTTCACCCTCAACTGGGCACTTTTCTACAGGGAGGGGTCAGTTTTTTCGCCGAGATTTTCGAAAGTCCTCTCCCTTTTCGATTGTCTAGTCTTAATTTAAACGTTCGTCACTTCCGGTTTGGCGATGGGCGCCACGATAAAGACGTCAGGTTTTTCTTTTTTTTCTGTATTCTTATTTCCTCTTTCGCGGTACGGTTTTGAGCCTGCCTACTACCACTTTTTTTTTTGCTCAACCAACACCTTACACACACCTCCACTTTCTTTTCCGCCTTCTCGTCATAGGTTCGAGCCTGCCTACTACAACTGTTTTCCTTTTCGCTCAACACACGCCTACAAACACCATGGCAACGCCGGGCACCGAGGCTAATCTATTATATAAATCTCACGTGTCGGTTAAAAGTATATATGTATGTATATATGCCTAAAACCTTCGACAGAGGCAACGGATTTTTACGAGATTCATATTGCTTTGAAGCTCGACACTTTGGACGACGAAGATCGAAAGTTATACCCTCTTTTCGATTGACTCGCCTTAATTAAAAACTTCGCCACTTCCGGTTTGGTGATTGGCGCAACGTTATTTTTTTATTATTTTTTTTTTTTGCTCCAAACACACAGGCAAATAAATAATAAACAAAAAGATTTCATTGTTTAAAACACGCTCAAAGATTGATGCCAAAAATGTTAGGTTTTTCTCTTCTTTTGTCCAATCCCTATATATATATATATATATATATATATATATACTAGCAAAAGTACCCGTCGTTGATTGGGTTCAAAAACAGCCTACAGAAAATGGACTCTGATTTATTAAAGTATGATAGGTCTATGAAAAGGAAGGGTTGTAAAGAGATAGCTTCGAATTTGAGGGTATCAAAACCTAAGCAAAATATGATGAAAGTAAAAATAAAATAGATAAACCTCATAATTTATTATACCATACTTGTCCACACTGAAACACTTATCACAATATTCTGTGGATCTATATTAAAAAATCTTGTTAAACTTTGTGACATATTTCCATTCTATGGAGGTCAGGCTCAAACGAACACCCCATAATTTTATTGTACCATATTTCTTCAAACTGAAACATAATTGTAAAAGTATACTTACGCCGATAGATATGAAAAGTCTTTATTAAAGTTTGTGCTTATTTCCATTTTATGGAGGCCGGGCACGAACGCAGACCCCACAATTTTATTATACCATCCCTATTTAAGTTAAAACATACTTATCAAAGTATTATTATGTACATCTATATCAAAAACACTTGTAAACGTTTTTTTTTTTATTTTTAATTCATACTGTGGGAGCCAGGCTCGAACGCAGACCCACAATTTTTATGAACACCTTTCTGCCAGATCAAATATACCCATTCCTGATCCTTGATACATCTTCTATCATTATATGTAATCAGTTTTTTAAAATAGTCAACCATATAAGAGCCTATTCGTGACAAGACACACACACACAGACGTTCAGCTTTATATTATATATATATATATATATATATATATATATATATATATATATATATATATATATATATGTGTGCGTGTGTTGTAAAGTTTGTGAGCATCCCTAATCAGTTGACTGCCATATTCATCCATATTGATTCAAAGGTCAATATTCTGATAAGTCTTGCCTCATGTCTAATTATTCAAATGTATGCAAATACAAATGGGCTTCTAGTTATCAGATTGTATAATTATGATTTGCTCTGCGTTAGAATTTATTCTTTCCAAGCAAACAATTCACTTCCTCATGTAAATTAATCTGAACTTAACACACTTTGCTTCCATCATCTCAAACATTTGCTAAAACTGTGAAAAAAAAAAAATGATGCAATAATAATCGCCAGACAAGATCAATACTACAATCAAAACAATGTCATAAGTCAAGAATAAACGAAGGACAATTATTACTGGTGGCACCAATCGTGATTTGATGAGGATTCATAGGAAATCACTGCAATACGCCAACTAACCCATTCTACATGGTATGGATATGTGTGTACATATATATATATATATATATATATATATATATAGTTGAGATGGTAATTAATAAAAACTGAAGAAAGTACTCAATACTGTTATAGAGTAAATATGCGTTTTATTTTTTATTACCGTATTTTTCTGTTAAGTTACATTATTGTTTCGGCTACACGGCCGTTTTTTTTTTTTTGGCTGTCTGTAGCGTCCTCAGACTTTTACAGAAAGTAAGTCTGAGGACACGTGTAGCCGAAACAATAATGTAACTTAACAGAAAGATATGGTAATAAAAAATAAAACGTATATATATATATATATATATATATATATATATATATATATATGTGTTTACATGTGCGGCATAATCACTTTGACACACTGAGTCTTGTTAGATCATTAAAGTTAAGCAACGTTGAGCCTGGCTAGTATCAGATAGGTGACCATTTAGGAATTCTAGGCACTGTATGTGCTCTCCGCTTATCTTGGTATTGTTTCCCGTCATCCTGAACCTCCATTTGCACCTTGCAACACTGACTCAGGAAAGATGTGGTTGGAGATTGTGCAACTTTTGCCACAAAAATATCATATGCAGGCACCCTTACAGTGGGTATCCATAGTCTGTCAAGACTAAACAGAGCTACCATAAATATATATATATATATATATATATATATATATATATTTCGGCATATAAGACGACCCTTAAAGTTAAAAGTGTTGCAATCTCTAGCCTAGGCTAATCAAACATGGTTTGGTGATTTAGCAGTCGTCTTATACAACCGATATGATATGTTTATTAAAATTTGCTCCAATTTTGTACCGTGTCTTATCTGACGGACACCTTATACGCCACAATATACAGTATATTTTTTATAGAGACGTTCCAAAAGTAATGCCTCCTGTTTTTTATTCCACTTGAAACCATCAGAATGGATTGCAAATTGCATTGTGATGATGACTGAGTTCATACATTCATGATCTGAAAGTTTCATCTCTCTGTTGCAAATATTGACGGTGTGAAAGACACCTCTGACATGGATGTGATAAGATTTTTTTTTTATTACATTTTCACCCCAAACAAGGCACATTGCCACTTTGGTGTAGGGGGCTACTATCAGGGGCAGCAACTACTGGGGCACTATGTTGGGATTTGGGCAGCAAGATGTCGGTTCACATTATACTTGAACTTCTGCATGTCAGTACAGTTAGGACCTGCAGGGACCTGGAATGGAATTCCAGAGTCTAGCGGTTCTGGGGAAGAAACTACTGGAGTAGAAAGATCTTTTACATCTAGGGATCTCTACTGTGTGGAGGTGGGATTTAGTTGCCTGTCGGATTTGTCGAGGGTGTCTACGTCGTGGGGGCACAAGTGTCTGCAGTTCGTCAGAGCATTCACCATTAAAATACTTGTAGAACAGGCAGAGGGATGCAACATTTCGTCGATGGGACAGAGGCTGAAGCTTAGATGCCAGTTCAGGGCCTATCAGATTGGCGACTCTCTTTTGAACCTTGTCTAGGAGCGAGAGACTAGCAGCAGATGCACCAGCTCAAATATGACAGCAATACTCCATACATAGGCGAATGGTGGCCTTATAGAGGTACAGGATACTTTCAGGTGTCAGTAGTTTTCTAGTACGGTAGAGAGAGCCTACCTTTTTCGCAGCGGCCCTGGCAATGTTTTCAATATAACTGTTCCAACTCATGTTTCCTGTGAACGTTAGGCCAAGCAGTTTGAAAGATGTAGGATAGGTGGGTGTTTAAAATGAATGTTTCTGTTTAGAGCACAACTGAACCATGATACTTGACGTTTGCATTTTAAACTGTAATTCAAACCACTATATAAAAATAATTTGTTTTGCAGGTCCGAATGTATATATCATGTTTCAATTTTGTAGACCAGAAATTGGCAGAGTAGTTTGGTAGAAACCGTTTTGCACACACAGACAAGGTAACTTATATATACATACTAGAAGGCTGCCCAGCGTTGAAAATAAATATTATATTTTTAATTTGTGCAAATTTCTTATTTTCGAGTCAATTCTATATAAATGATTACCCAATATATAATGATTTCAAGTTATAAAAATATATATGATTTGGGTATCATCTGCTAGAATTGAAACCAAAGCGTTTAACTTTAAAGCCTTAATTGTTACCGTTTGAGTGACTGAGAGGGGGACATGAAAGGTAAAAATTAAACTTATTAACTTTGAGCTATGAATGCTTAATTTTGAGTATGCGCAAAAGAAACAGCAGGTGTAATGTTTTATTCAACTTACCCTGGCAAGGTCTACTATTTTGTTTTCAATTTGACACCTTAGCAGCAATTTTTGCTGCCTAAAAAAACAAATCGAAAGTGTGCTACATGTCCAAATACACTATATATCAATTTTCAACTCCGTAGACTAAATATTCAGAGAGAAGTTAGGTAGAGAGTTTTCACACACTCACCGACAAGGTCACTTATATATATAATTTAATTATATTTAATTATTTAATTATAATTAGTTAACCTTTATGTAGTCGCTCACATATCCATGACTGTGTGTAATGAAAAGTTTGTTTTAATGATTTTTAGATAGCAGATGTAGGCTTTTAATATTAACATCAGGGTGAGAAAAACTTAACTTTATATATATATATATATATATATATATATATATATATATACATTCAGAATAATGAAATACAATAAATCTGCTGGTGTGCAAATCCAGTGATTATCGGTCTTACAAAATATTATTGGATCTAATATTTTATATAAGACTATCCCAGCTAAATAAAATTGTTCAATATACTAGATAGAGCAAAGAAATCATAATTTAGGAATTTAAAATTTGTGATTTGAAGAAGTTAAATTTCGAATATAGAAATTTCATTGTATGCAAGACGAAGAATACAGTTTGTAAAATTACTATTTCACTATATTTTACTATACTGTATTTGTCTTGCATAAAATTTCTATATTTGAAATTTAACTCTTTCAAATCACAAACTTTTAATTCCTAAATTACGATATATATATATATATATATATATATATATTACTAGTTGGCCGCCTGGCGTGTCCAGTCATACAATACGCTTAAATATGAAATTTTAATTAATGCAGATTAATGTTACAAGGAATAATTTGCCCGGTGGACTAATTTGCATATAAAATTTTTAAATAATAATGATAAAGTTATTCACCAAATTCCATCTGTTTATTTAAAATATCTTGTCAGTTTATATTTATACTTGATGATGAATGCTCGGGAAAAGTCACTTCTGATTAATGTTTAGTTGTAAAATATGCAAACAAAGAAATGATTTGCAGCGATTTTAAACAGTACTCTTTATTTTATCATACACTGAACTCGTTAATAAGAAAAAATAAAAATAAAATGGTGAGGTATACCCTGGGTTAGATAGGGATCATTGAATGCTCTACCACTGAAATATATCTCCAGATGAAAATAAATGTGCTTTTTAAGAAAAAATGATTTGCTGAAATTTTATTATTTCTCTTAGCCGGTGTAACATAAAACATTCCCCCTGTAAAAATTGTTCTTTTTTTTATCTATAAGAGAGAAAGACTATTTTTAAGATGGGATTTTTTTTCGATTTTCAATACTTATTGGACAAATTTTGTACAAAACATATCTAAGAACACTGCCAGACATATAAATTGGCTTTGTATGAAATTTGCAAAAGATAGGCTCCGCTGTTTCGGAACCTATGAGGAAAGAACTCACACACACACACACACACACACACACACATGACTTTATGTAATAGTATATATTAGTGATGGGACGATTCCAATATTTTTCCCGATTCTGATACAATTACTAATTCCGATTTTTTAAACATATTTCAATGTTTAGTTTTTATTAGGGAGAGGAGACAGATTACCGTAAATGCAATATGTGCATATATGTTTTGAAAATGTAATAATACACTTGTGGGTAGGAGGGAGCTATAGATTTTAGTTTTACTGGTAGTTCCAAATATATAAATAATTATCTTTTTATCATTAGTACCAGTGATGGAAAATTAAACAAAGTAAAAAAAAACAGAAGATTTTTGGCATCAGAAAATTGGCATAAAATTTTTCCAATTAGATAGCAATTTTGATACGCACAAAAGTTCTGATTTTTCGGATTTCTGATTCCAATGCCAATTAATCGTCCCAACACTAATATATATATTGTATTAAATATTTTTTAACCAAAAATTTAATATATTAAAATGTATGAACAATCGGCAATGTACATATACCAATAAAAAATTAAACCAAAGTAAAAACATGAGGGGAGGGGGGTAGGTTCAATTGCTAGGTATTGTAATTAGCAAATCGCAATCTGTTCAGATATATATTAATCAGTGTTTTTACCGTCAGAAGAGATGCTATTTGGGAATATTTTTGAATAACAAAGTTTTAAATTGTCCGAATGGTGTCTAAACAATTGTAACTTCCCCAAAAAATACAAAATATAATGCTGTAATCTTCTTTTCTTGCTTTTGTAAAAACTTAGCAATATATATATATATATATATATATATATATAGCTATGATTTTTAGACTAAACCAGTGAAGTCATTTGTCTGTGTCATAAGAAACATCTTGTGATCTGGCCTGTGACGTATGTTTATGAGTTCCATAAAAAAAAGATATCAAATTCTGATTATGCACTCAATCATATGGCGGAGATAAAAACATATAAACAACTGACAAATGAGATTTCAAATAATGATAAGTAAAAAAAAGAGTTTTCATTATCAGCTCGTCGTTTTCTTTTTATCGCACAGCAAGTGCTTGCCATCGATCGATATTAGTTTCATTGGTTCAAATAATTTCATGCAAAGTTCCAATAAACAAACAAAAAATGTTTTTATTTTATTTTTCTAAAACATCATTGAAACGTATATACACATTAACTCATGCGTAATTTCTGCGAAACATTTTCTCTCAAAATATATGAATATATGCGTTTACTTGCATATATATAACAGATATATATATATATATATATATATACACGTGTGTATGCATATTTGTATATATGTGTCTGTACACAAGTGTGTGTGTGTGTATATTATTTGTGTGTGTGCGTATGTCTAAATGTATATATTTATGTATATGTATGCATTTATATATAAGCAAAAAATTAAACAAGTTTCATTTCATTCGGACAAAACACTAAGAAACGGGGCTTAATTAGAGTTGGGCCAGGTTTTTTTTTAGGGGGGGGGAAGTCACCCTATATATATATATATATAGAGAGAGAGAGAGAGAGATAGAGAAAGATAAATAGATTTAACACTTGTACTTTATATGAGATGCATAGATGTTCAACTAGTCCATTAAAGTCTCCTTTATATTTCACATCTTAAGTCAGCAAAGAAGTTATGGATATTAATTTTACTTTCACTTCTTGACCAGCTAACCTCATTATAGTCTATCTCTCTTTTGGTTTCTTGGTCTTTTTGAATTCCAGGACTAACATTCATCTTATCTGGTGGAGTATCCATCTTAGTGTTGTTACTATAATCCACAGAGAATGTGCACCATTTCTCGTGTAAACCAGGATAGGGTGGCAATACCGAGGGTATTTTTTTTTGGACTTTAAATAATATAGTATTTAGAATATTTAGTCAGGGTTTACTTTAGGCGGAACTATCTTTGTGTCAGGTTGTCCTAACAAAACCCCTGTACAGAGATACCTTAAGCAGATGAGGACAGCGTCTAGTAACCATTCAAATTCTCTGATATGTGTGAGTTCGTTCCCTATGGACTCTGAAACAACTGCCCAGATTTTTTTTTATTTCACGAAAATGTACTTTGTGTCTGGAAGTGTTCTTAGATAGGTGTTGTATCGGAATGCCCATAATAACATCCGATTAAAGAAGGAACATCCAATTTTTACCAACGTTAACAATTTTGTACAGCCTAACATTACATGCGCATTTAAAAAAGTTTTATCACCGCACAACCAGAAGGGCCTGGCGTATAAAATCAATAGTAGGTTATTTGGTAAGACAGGGATACATTCAAAATGGATGTTTTTGTTCATAGCACAAGGGAAGCATGATACTTGACATTTGCATATTAATCTTACATTCCAGCCATTAATTAACAATGTTATAAAATCAACCGTAGATTCTCTTTAGCGCAATATAGATTAGAATGTATTTTGAACTAAGTATCTGTGGGGAGGCATGTCAAGATTCCTCCCAATGCACCGCAGTGTGTCCCCAAATAGAGCAGGCAATCAATCGATTTGATTGAAAAAAATCGACTATTTAACCAGTTTCGATGACAATAAAAATATTGGAAGTGTGAAACATTCGTTGGTTTCCATACAATCCCGGGCAACGCCGGGTCTCTTTGCAAGTATATATATATATATATATATATATATATATATATATATACACACTTTGTGAAGCGTCTGACTACTCTTGCTTGCATCTTGTCTATTAAAAACATTGTTGTCATGAAAACCAGCTTACATTAAAAAAAAATTCACCCCCACCTTTTCCACAGTCCAATCACATCGAGTACAAATAAACTCAAGCTTAGTTTCAATCAGGAAACGATGTTTTGTTATGTTTTAGTTTCGGTTTCGATTCTAGCGAATGGTACTGAAATCATATATATATATATATTTTGTTACTTTTAAAATCATGACTATATATTGCGTACATAAAACTATGGAATCTGCGTAAATTAAAATATATTTAAGTGCATTTTACGATCGAGCAAGGCCAGGTGCCCTTGCTAGTATATAATTAATGATGGGACGGTTCCAATAATTTCCCCGATTTCGATACAATTCCCGATTCCATGATAAATTCTCGATTTCAATACAATTACCGATTCCGATTCTTTATAAATCTCTAATTATTTAACTATAATATTGTTATTATACCCGAATTTTGTAAAAACACATGTTTAATATGTAGATATTTTCCTAAACGTCAAAACACACTTGTGGAGGATGAGCTATCGATTTTAGTTTGACTTGTATTTTAAAATCAATAGATATTTACTGATTTATCAATATTAACGGCAATGGAAGATTTTATTTTAAACAAAATCGAATAAAAAAAATACAATTAGAAGAATCGTTTTGGCATCAGAAAATAGGCACCAATATTTTCGATACCCCCAAATGTCCCGATTTTTACGATTCCCGATTCTGATCAATCGTCCCAAAATTATATATATATATATATATATATATGTATATATATATATATATATATATATATATTCAAACTTGTTTTCTATAATGTTAATGCTTTTTAGTGAAATGAATCGTTTACGGAAATCAAAACAATGAAAAATAAAAACGGTTTAAGATCCTATGATTCTTTTTATTTATTTCTTTTATTGAATCGTTTTGTTTTTAACTTAGTCATAGCGATTTCTATGGATAAAGATGGAGAGCTTCTGAAAATGGCGAATTCGAGAGAATGATTTATTGTGTACTCAGTGCCTCCTGTGCCCTCAAGCTTAAAGGATTAATTCTCACAGCGGCATTGCAGCGTGAATAAGAGAGCTCCAGGAAGATCTTAGAGTGCACACCTTACAATGTCGATCTTTAATGCCGTTCTGCGAGTTGCTCGGAGTTGCAGAAAATCAACCGCGTTGTTTTCTTTTATTTACCAAACGGCCAACGTAGGGGTTCTTTGTTCTTTTGTCCTTGATAATTTTGTCCATGTCTTCGTTCTGGTGGAATGTCTCCTAGATCAATTGAAGTGTTTTCTCTGACTTTTTCCTTTTCTTTTTTTTATAAATTTATCAACCTTGTTGAATAGGTTTGGAAATTTGCAGCAAATACAATCGTTTTAGCTTGCTTTGTTGAATATGCGCAAAAATTAGCTACAAATACAAGGATTTTAGTTGTTTTTTTGTTTTTTTTAATTTTTGCATGTGGAAATGTGCAAAAAGATACAACGATCTTATTTTGTTGCTTCGAATATGTTTTAACATTGTTTTCATTGTAATAATGTTTCTGTCGGAGTAATTGTTTCCAGAAAGAAAATCAAGTGAATTAGTTTTCATGTGTAATGAACATGTTGCAAAGATAAAAGGAAAATTGGCTAGTCAAAATCAAATAGCGATTTGTCAGATTTATTACTATTTAGATCCAACATAAAAATCCGACAAGAAAACTTCATATATACATACATAGAGAGATAGATATTGCAAAACTGTATTAGTTTTCCCATATATCTAGCTATATATATATATATATATATATATATATATATATATATATATATATTGAATTGAATCATAATAAACGAATGTTTCACACTCCCATATTTTTATTGTCATCGAAATCGGTGAAATCGACCAATCAAATCTATTGATTATTTGCTCTAGCTTGGAACCCATCTTGGTGCATCGGGAGAAATCTTCGCATGCCTCCCTACAGTGACTTAATTCACACTACATTTTATTCTGCATTGAACTGTAGAGAGCCTATTGTTGATTGTATAAAATTATTTTTATATATCATGACTTGAATTAAAGTTTTAAAGGCAAAAGTCAAGTATCAGAGTTCGGTTATGCAGTAAACTGAAGCATTTATTTTGAACACGCCTCTGTCATATCAAAGAACTTACTGTTGATTGTATATGGCTGAGCTGTTCTGCTTGTGTGATAATAAAACTTAAATGCACTAGTGATGTTAGGCTGTATAAGGCGTTACCTTCATCAAAATCGCCGGCTCCTTCTTTCATTGGATATTTTCGATTTTCGGTACTTATCAGAGACATTTCGATATAAAACCTATGAACACTGCCAGATATATAAAACACGTTTGTGTGAAATTTTATAAACATTGATGTAGCTGTTGCGGAATCTATGGGGGACGAACAGACACCCACAGCAAATTCATTTTATATAATAGTAGATATATTATTTCAAACTAGTGACTGCGCCGCATTGGCACACAACGTCGAGTCAAACACAAAATCGAGTAGACTCATCATCAAGTACACTCAACATTGTCTTACCATCAACGCTTACCCTGTGAACTTGGAGTATGAGAAATTCCCATATGCACAAAACAAAATCACTGAAAAAACAAAAATACCCTAACTAAGGGTAAGGATAATGAGTAAACGTTGGATAAAATGATGGTTGAAATTATTACAAACTTGCCAGGATTCGAACCTGGAATCTTCTGATCCGTAGTCGAACGCGTTATCCATTGGACCACAAGTCCTGTCCGTATGCCGAAAGATTTTACCGCGACTGTATACAGACAGTGCTAAATTCTGTTGACATGGGCAGGTAACTTTTTCGACAATTTCACGAAACGGCCCCAAAACTCTCATTTCGGGCTTTTTGTGTGATTCGGCGCTGTTCATCACAAACCATATATAGATAAGGACAATCTAGGGTCTCATATTTTTCAATCCAGTGCATCCATTCGAAAGTTTTATTGAACACACACACACATACACACACAAACACACACACACACACACACACACATAAATAAATAAAACGTTTAGAATTTTATTAGTAGTATAGATAACTAGCATTTCAGTCCGGCGTTGCTCGGGTATTTGGAGGTGAATGTTGAGCAAAAAAAAAAAAAAAGCGGTCAATTTTTTAAACTTTGACCCCTTAAAATTTATCGTTTTGGGCTCAAATAAAGTTATTAAGTTAGATAAATGTCCAAGGAACCTATATCTAAAATTTCAAGTGTTTAGACCCAAAATTGTCGGAGGAGTTTGGTAGAGTTTTCAAAAGTCAAATCGTTGAACTTTGACCCCGTAATAGGCAAATTTCTGGCCGAAAACGAATCACATCAATTTTCCCAAATCTCAGTTCCCTGTATATCAAATTTCGAGTCTGTAGACTTAAAATTGACAGAGTTATTGCGTATGGAAATGTACACACACAGACAGACACTTTCACTTTTATAGATATACTAGCATTTCAGCCCGTCGTTGCCCGGGTATTTGGATGTGTATGTTGAGCATAAAAAAGCGGTATTTTTTTTTAACTTTGACCTCTATTTTGACCCTTAAAATTTATTGCTTTGGGCGCAAATAAAGTTATTAAGTTAGATCCATGTCCGAGGAACCTATATCTAAAATTTCAAATGTTTAGACCCAAAATTGTTGGAGGAGTTTGGTAGATTTCTCAAAGGTCAAATCGTTGAACTTTGACCCCTCAGCAGCCAAATTTCTGGCCAAACACGGATTACCTAGATTTTCCCAAATCTTCATACCCTGTATATCAAATTTCGAGTATGTAGACTGAAAATTGACAGTTATTATGTAGGGAAATGTACACACACAGACACGTACATTTTTATCGATGCAACAAAAATATATATGTATACATAAATATATATGGAAACAATTTTGTGTGTCCTGTAAACATTTTATGCAAATATTATGCAAGTATAAATCATGTACAATATCTGCATGAATATTATTACACGTAATAGTTAACTAAAGATGATCATCCCATAAGAAAACCGAAGCAACTAATAGGGAATTAATTAAAATGAATGTTTAAAATAATATGCAAATTAGCTAGATCTTTTGCTAGTGAATACAATTTCACAACCGATATATAAGAAAATTGTATTTTCTTTTTAAATAAATAGAAAAGAGGGTTTTTAATATGAATATCAATACACACAAAAGAAAAACGAATTTATAGGAGTATAAATCGATAGATGTATTTTTCAGCCTGTTTCACTTTTTCTAGGACCGATCTTGCTTAAATGTTTTGTGGGCATTTTTTATGATGTGCTACGAAATAAGTATTTCAGTGTCGGTTCGATGCAATCTTAGGTATCAATAGAGATTAGTCAACTCAATATCACATTTACTTCAGAATTTTTCTTGGAAAATACTGTGTCGAATCCGGTTGAAATTTCGTAGGAACCTTTATGATAAAGTGAAGCCAATTAAGTACTATAGGATCCGTTCTTTCATAATCAGGAGTTAGTATTTACTGCAAAAATGAGCACAACTTTTATCATATTAAATCTTCAATTTGGCACAAAGCACTCATTTTAAGTCAATGGGCTACAAGTATTGCTCATTTTAGCTATATATATATATATATATATATATATATATATATATATATATATATATATAAATTTCTTCTTACAGAAGTATTGGCTCGTGTCATCATTTTCTCTTGAAAAGACTTTACCTCACCATATCATTGTATCTGGATTTTTAATCTATCCTTTTATTTTTGATTTCTTTTCCCCGTTTTAAGAATTTTTTTGCACTAAAAATTATTTTTGCAATTATGTCTAGTTTTCATATCATGTTGTTTTAATAATTGCCAGTACCAGCTATAATATTCTTTTCCTCTGATGAGAAGACCTCATTTCTTTGAAATTCCGCGAATTAAGGAAATTTTAATATCTCCTATTTGAATATCCTGGCGAACAATATATTCATGTAAAATATAATTTACAGTTCTAAATTTGTGTTCCCTCCCTCCATCTCCCTCCCTCTCTATCGCTTTCTCTCTCTCTCTCGCTCTCTCTCTCTCTCTATCGCTTTCTCTCTCTCTCTCGCTCTCTCTCTATTTCTCTCTCGCTCTCGCTCTCTCTCTATCTCTCTCTCTTTCTATATATATATATATATGTTTTATTTACAGAAAGTTTAAATGAGATAAGTCATCGGTACTGTCGGTTTCAAACCTGATAATTAGGGACCGTTTTAGATGCCCATATCAAACTCTTCAGCCGATACTATGGTTTGAAACCAACGGTACCAATGACTTATCTAAACTTTCTGTAAATAAAACACAAATAATACGTTCTTATTTTCGGATTTTCTCTTATAATAGAGCACTCTGATGGGACCCCTTTTTTCCAAAAATAACTAATTATATATATATATTCTCATGTCCCTGTCAAAACTTATTTATCCATCTCAGCAGGCATTAGATAATCTTGTGAATGTGTGTAGAGGATACAATTTCTTGAAATCTGAGTCAATACAAATACTTGCATAGACTCAGGTATAATCTTGCCATCCAATCAATTTGTTCTCCAAAAAAAAACATTCAGCCATTTTGGACATTAACGCAAACGTTACCGCAATCTTCCCTCATAGAAAAAGGAAGAAAAATCTAGAATTCTCTGTTACGAGTATTTACATCTTGAAAGCGTCTGTAGTTTTTTTTTAAATTTTTAAATAGAGAAACAAAAACTCTAGAGCAAGCTATGATTGGATAGTCTTTAGTGTAGATGTGGCGTGGTCCCTGGCTTTGCTAGAGGCCATCTTGGAGCGTATTTGTGTATGGGCATGAACCACACCGACAGTTTATATGAATTGGGGTAAAAAGTGCCATCATTACTGATCATCATGGTGTTGTCTCACAATCTAGTCAATACTAGTACTAATGTACCCTTTTCTTTGAGTGCTTTTTGGGCTTTGATAAACAGTTTTCTCCTAGTAAAAAAATGTTTGGATCTTGGTTTAGGAGATAATAGCAGATTCAGAAGCGCCATTGTCTACCTCTGAACTTACTTTCTGCGACTGAGAAGGGCTAAGGTGTTTGAAGACCCTCAAAAGGGATACATTTCTTACAATGGTCTCTGACACCTACTTAATTTTCCTTTTTGTCTTCGTACTTATAGCTAATTCGGGAAAAATTACTTTTAACAGTAAAAGAAACTCTGAAAAAAACTTTACTACGCGATTTAAAAAAAAAATTTTTTTTATTTATTCTTATCTATTTATTTATTTTTTTTTTTAAATTTTATTTTTTCATTTTTATTTATTTATTTATTTATTTTTGTAAATTCACTTTTACCCCTAACAGTGCATATCGCCACTCGGACGTAAGGGGCTACTAATTTAACCATGCTAAGGAAAATTTAACAAGATATTTTTTACGTTGCATATAAACTTCTGCATATCAGTACAGCACAGGATAACAGGAAGAGCATTCCAAAGTCCAACTGTTTGAGAGAAGAAACTACTAGAGTAGAAAGCTTTCTAGCATTTAAAAACCTCAACAGTGAAGGTGTGAGATTTTGTTGCTTAGCGGGTTTGTCGGGGATATGTACGTTGAGGGGGGCACAAGTGCAACCAGATCATCAGAGCACATTGTATTAAAATATTTGTAAAACGGACACAGATTCAATATTGCGGCGATGGGACAGGGGTTATAACTTAGTAGATTAAAAATTTTTGTTTTGGACCCTAACCAAGAGGGAGAGACTAGTGCAGTGCAGCAGCCCAGATGTGACAACAATCTGTTAATCTGGCGTTTGTTTTTTTGTTTTTACCAGAATAACTTTTTATTACAAATAATCAAATCGATTGTTTTTAATAGTGACTAAGAACAAGAATCACTAATCAAAATGAAAAAAAAAAATATCCAAAATCGATAGCATTCCAGGAATGTAACATCCCTATGAGACCCAGTTACATCGCACCACGTAATCTATATATTAGTACGATAGCGTGTGTTATTTTCTGTGTCACGCTTATATCTTGGTCGCTTGATTGTTATGACCTTCCATTTTTTGTAATGAATAATTTTACCAAGAATTTTTCATAAGTTTTGGTTTCGGTTTCGATTATAGCTGATGGCACTCAAGTCATTTAATTTTTTTTTAATAAATAATTTTACTAAGAATTCTTTGGTTTTGGTCTCGATTAAAGCTAATGGCACTCCAATGATCTATGCCTTTTAAATAATTTTATCAAAAATTCTTCATAAGTCTTGATTTCGATTTTAGCTAATGGCAGCTTAGTAATCAATTCTTTTTATAAATAATTTTATCAAGAATTATTCATAAGTTTTGGTTTCGGTTTCAGCTGAAGGAACTAAAGTTTATATTCATAAGTGTAGGATTCGGTTTCGATTTAAGCTGATGAACTCAAGTCATATAGATATATTTTTTATTTTTGAAATCGCAATTTTATAATATATAAAAATCGATAGAACATTAACTCAATAATAATAGATATGAAATCTGCAAGAATTAAAATATATTTAAGCGTACTTTACGACCGGGCTTTGTCGGGCGTTCATGCTAGCTTGGATAAATACTTTTGCAATTTTAACAAAAAAGTTACGATAATATCAGTGTCTCCATTTCCACTGAACATCTACAGAATGCCAACCTAAATATATTACATATGAATGAGTCCCCTGTGGAATTTCCACAGGTCCCGCTAGTTTGTATGAATAAATTAAAAGTAAAACGAATTCTCTTGTTATAATTATCAAGTGTGAATGGAAGTCCTACAATATCTCTACTATTGTTTAAAAGAACTTTGTGTGTGTTCGTTCTTAATGGACTCCTAATCGACTGGGTCGATTTTTATGAAATTTCACTCAGATGTACTTTGTGCCTAGCAGTGTTCTTAGATTTTGTATCGGAATGTTTTGATAAGTATCCATAATCGGAAAAAAAAAATTAAATGAAAGGAGCACGCGATTTTGACTGAAGTTAACTTCTTGCACAGCCTAACATAACAAGTAGATCTGAGTAATTTTATAACCGCACAAGCAGAAAGACCAGTCATACAAAATCAACAGTAGGTTCTTGGAAATGGCAGGGACACAGTCAAAATGAATGTTTCTGTTTAGCGCACAATTGAACCATGATACTTGATTTTTGGATTTTAAACTATAATTCAAGCCATTATCTATGCACAAGTAGAAAGGCCCGGCATATAAAATCAAGAGTATGTTCTTTCATATGACAAGAGCGCGTTCGAAATGAATGCTCTTGTATAGGGCACAATTGAATCATGGGGTTTGTATTACTGTACACATAGATTCGAAAAAGTTATCAAAAAACAAATATATAACAAATAAATGTTATCAAAGGCAAGATAAGTTACATTTCTACCAAACTGGATATATTTTTGTGTTTTTATTCAATGTAACATGTTTATTCAGCTCGAAAAACATGCAGTGTTTACCGATGTATTGAAAAATTCAAAATGGCGCCCGACTCTCTCTTTAACACGGTAAGTTTGGGAAAAGGTGTTATAAATAATGAATTAGACAAAATACTATTTAAAAAAAAAAACGAATATATGTCAACTTATGTCACGGTAACATATTGAGCGAGTTTCTAACAGTATTTTGTCTAGTTTATGGTTTATAGCACTCTTTCCCGAACTTACCGTGTTAAAGAGAGAGTCGGGCGCCATTTTGAATTTTCCAATACATCGGTAAACACTGTATGTCTTTCGAGCTGAATAAACATGTTACATTGAATAAAAATACGAAAAATATATCCAGTTTGGTAGAAGAGTAACTTATCTTGCCTTTGATAACATTTATTTGTTATAAATTTGTTTTTCGACAACTTTTTCGAATCTATGTGTACAGTAATACAAACCCGAATCATGATACTTGATATTTGCATTTTAAACTTTAATGCAAGCCATTCTACAGAAATAATTTCATAAAATCAGCAGTAGATTCTCTACAGTGCAATGTAGACTACAGTGTATTGTGAACTAAGTAACTGCGGAGGGGATTGAAAAATGGGCGATTTTGCCGATTTTGATGACAATAAAATATGTGACGATGAAACATTCGTTGATCTTCATTCATTTCCGGGCAGCGTCGTGTGTTCCTACTCATTAAAATAAATACATTGCAATCAAAATTATAAAAAAACTATACGCTTGGGGCTAAGTTCAAAGTGTAGTATTTACATTTTAAGCATGTTTTTAAATCAGCTAGGCGTAATAATCTTGTGCCTAATTTATTAAATATGATTAAAATGTAAATTTTTTGATAATTTTTGTAAAAAAAATAATTTAAAGTGTAGTATCTGTTCTCCACAACATCAACGCCACTTGATGCCGGAAGTTTTCACGTGATTATCTCCCTTGAAAACATTCAACACAACAGTACACAACATCAGCGCTATTTGATAACGGAAGTTTTCGTGTAATTATCTCCCTTGATAATATCCAAACTACAAACTGACTTATATACACAAAGTGGCGGTTGTATTGTTAGTATCATTTGAAATCAAAATTAAAAATTCTGTAAGAATTTTTTTTTTCTGAATGTGATAGATTTATGCATCAACACGAAAATGAATTTATAATCTCGGTTTGTGAATTATTTTATTAAAAGTTTTAAAAAGCTAAGTAATGCATAAGCAAAATGATATCATGCAACAGGTGTTCATAATAATTTAAAAAAAAGCTGCGGAATTGGTAAGAATAACAAGATGACCCAAAGGCGATAAATGTAAGTGCACATTCTAAGAATGGTTAGCTAATGGAATTAGTTGTTTTTTTTTTCCCTATGATTTTCCTGTGCAAATGATACATGTTGTATGAGAGGGTTGAAAAAAAACTGAATCGATAGATAAATTAAAGTTTAGAAAGAATGCAAGAAATATTGGAATCGATAAAGTCTGTTTAAGAAACCGCTTTTTTTTTTTTCAGACTTTGAAAATTGATTTAAAACTTTCCGAGTTTGAGATGTAGAAATATAATTTATGCTAAATAGCTATTCAGGGTGAAAAAGTATACGTAGTATTACAAAGCCGATATCGTTCTTGGTAGACTTCATTACGTACTGTAGAAATATTTATCTTCTTCTCTGTATGAGCTTTTTTTAAAACCAACTCTGGACTTCAACTTTATCTTCATACTAGCAGACCGCCCGGGTTGCCATGTCGTAAAATACGCATAAATATTAGATTTAATTTGATGCAGAATTTTTATTCATTATCAACAGAAATACCGTAGGTTACGTCGACCAACCTAAGGTTAAATTCCTTTTAAAACATATAAAGTAAAAAAATACATAAATAAATAAAAAAATAAAATGGAACGAAACTGAGACATATGCATGCGAGTATCATGTTTTTTTTTTCTAAACAGTTCACTTCATATAAGTAAAAAAGAAGATACACGAGCTGAGATTGAAACCAAAAACCTAAAAACAGTGAATCGAGTACGATAACCATTAGACCAGCTTGACATGTTCGTCAAAAATTGTTCTCACACCTTATTCTTAACATAAGTAATCTGTTATGTGATCGATTCACGCATGCACATTAGTGAAACAGTTGACAAATAGATGACTCTGCCTCCCACATATTAATTTTTATTTTTATTTTGACCTCTTAGCAGCCCTTTTTCCCCGATGAAAATGGACTACAAAGTTTTCTACATGTCTGAATACCCTATATAGCAAATGTCAAGTCTGTAGATGAAAAATTTGTTGAGTATATAGGTTGAGAAGTGTCCTCTCACACACGCACGCACACATTCTCACTTTTTTTTTTTTTTTTTTTTACGTAGGCATCACCTCATTATCAAGGCCCAGAGGCCACTCAAAGATAAGGGTTAAAGAGTGTACAGTAGAAATTGGACAATATAGTAATCATTAGTAATGAAAATTTGGTAAATTTGATAACTTATATGGAACGGCTCATCAAGAACTTATTTACTTTAGACTTGAACACAACCATATTGTAGTCAGCCGGAAAGCAGGAAAACGGAAGACAATTCCACAGGCATGCAGTTCTAAGAAAGAAGCTTTGTTCATGGAATCTACGTTTAGGTTTAGGCACAGATAAAGAGTGGGGGTAATTATTGATAGTGTTTACAGCTAGACGAGTGTTTCTTGTGAAAGTTTGGCGAGGGGGGACCATAGATTGAAGCTCAGTCGAACACTTTCCATGAAAATAACGATACATCAGAGACAAACTCGCAACATCTCTTCTGTGAGATAGAGGTTGCAGCGAAGAGAAAAGGACATCTCCTACGAGGCTACGAAGTCTATTTTGAACTCTATCAAGGCAGGACAAGTCCTTTCTAGCAGCTCCTGCCCAGATGTGGCAACAGTATTTCATCTTTGGACGTACCTGGCTCTTATATAGATAGAGAATAGCATCAGCAGTGAGATATTTACCGGATCGATAGAAAGATCCCACCATTTTTCCAGCGGCCTTGGCAACAGATTTGATGTACGTGTTCCATTTAAGATCAGGAGTAATGATCAAGCCCAGAAGCCTGCCAAAACTTGAGGCCTCCTGAAGACGAGAGCCATTCATTTCAATTGATCCCAAAGGTGGATTAGAATGTTGATGATGTAAAGAGAGAAGCTTGGTTTTAGATGCATTAAAAGTAACCAGCCACTCCTTTCCCCATTGTACTACGTGCTCAAGATCAGAGGAGAGAGAATTGGAGAGAACTTGGTCGTTTGCTGTCTTAGATGTGCAACCATAAATGGTAGTGTCGTCAGCATAAATGTCTACAAATGATGTAAGGATGTGATTTGGAAGATCATTAATGTAGATCAGGAAAAGAGTTGGGCCCAGGATGGACCCCTGAGGGACACCGGCATTAATACTGTGAGCTTCTGATTTTTGCCCCTCAACTACTACTCTTATGAACCTATCAGAAAGAAATGATTTAATAATTGAGAAGACATTTCCAGCTATACCATAACTAGAGATCTTATGAAGTAAACCTTTATGCCATATCCTATCAAAGGCTTTAGATATGTCAAGAGCAATTGCCCTAGAAAGATTGCCACCGTCGAGAGATTTGCTAATCCTATGCGATATAACTGTAAGCACATCTGCTGTAGATCTAGCAGAACGGAAACCATATTGAGTGTCACTAAGAAGGTTATTTTTGTTGAGATGGTTGATTACTTCTGTATTTAACAAAGATTCTAGCAACTTACTCATGACGCACAGGAGACTTATTGGGGGATGAGCGATCACCTGAATTCTTAAATACAGGGCATACTGATGAGATTTTCCAGGGATATGGGAAACTATTCTCCTTAAGACAACGTTTAAACAGTTTTGTAAGTATGGGCGCTAGTTCAGGTTGAAGTTTTTTGAGTACTATAATTGGAATACCGTCAGGGCCAGTTGCTTTACTGGAATCAGGGTTTTTGATTAGCTTGGCAACATCACGTACAGATATACGTATATCACATAGCGTGTTTTCTGATACAGGAGGAAATATTGGGGGTTGGCGGCCTTGGTCGCAAAGGGTAGAATTAGCTGCAAAGTTATTGACAAAGAGTTTGGCTTTGTCTGATGCTGACGAGATTACCTCAGGTCCATTGATAATAGTTGGGATGGAGCGCACGCTTCTGTTCAGGATTCTGTTTGCTATTTGCCAAAACTGGTGGGAACCAAGCCGCTGCTCAGCTACTTTGGACTTAACAGATTGAGCATACAACTCTCTTGCGTTCCTTATTACTTTCTTACAATGGTTGCTGGCAGTCCTGAAAACGGCTTTAGTTTCCATACATCTATTACGTTTGAAGCAGTGGAAAAAGTGATTTCTGTGCGCAATGGCAGCAGCACATTCTGGAGAGAACCATGGCTGGCTGTTAGGTTTTTGCTGAAACTTTTTAGAGGGTATGAAATGGTCAATACCTACAATTAACCATTCAGTCAGGTCTAATACTATAGAGGACACATCCTTTTTAAACATGGAAAGCAGAGGTAGATCCGATATAAATGTACGGAAGCTATCCCAGTCAGCCTTAGTGCATCGATATACTGTACGATGGAGAGGTACGTCTAGTGACTTATTAGATTTCATTTTTATCTTAATTGACAGTGTGGTCGGAAGATCCAAGAGGCGACAGAACAGAAACTGAACATAGTTCAGGGCAAGTTGTGAGAAAAAGGTCTAGTAGGCTCGCATACTGGCCGTCATTGTCGGGCACACGGGTGGGTTCCTGAACAATCTGAGTGAGGTCATAGGCAATGGAGAAATCCTGACAGAACCTCCCCTCATCATCGGTCTTGTTTGAGTGGGTCAACCATTCGACGTTGTGAACATTGAAGTCACCACATACGTGAATGTTAGCTGAAGTATAAGCAGATAGGACTTGGTCAATTTTCTCAGATATGCTTTTAAAGATAGTAACTCCGCTGTTGTGGGGGCGATAGAGAGTAAATATAAATGCAGTAGTGTCAGCTAAAGCAACCCGGAAGCACATATAGGATAAGTTAGGATCTTCCCTGGAGATGTCCCTCCCATATGGAAAGCTATCTTTAATATAGGCACATATTCCATGCCCATGGCGATCTTGGGGGTCAGATTTAGAAGTTAAGTTAGAGTATCCTGTAATTGCAAACTCTTCTAGGGAAATAGTCTGTCCAATGCCAGTTTCACTTAAAAATAAAAGGTCTGGTTTAGTCTCCTGTAATTGGGTTTCAACCTCTGGAAGGTTAGAACGTAGACCCCTGATGTTGGAGAAGGAGACATGGTAGTAGGGGTCTACGTTGGGAGTTGGAGAACCGGGTTTACAGATATATAGCTTATTTCGATTTCTCTGACTACCGTCCTCATCTTAAGTATTATTTTCACAATATTTCGGTAAATGTAATCTCGTCGGGTGTATCTTTTCAAACTCGAGAATCTTTCTGCCGAACTTGGAATGTAACGTTACCCAGGAACTAACATTTGGTTGCCTCCCTAAAAAATCTCAAATTTGTCACAGAGGAAATTTATTGCAAATTTTTTTCAATGAACACCAGCTGAATGATATCGTATCTTTCAAACCTGATTGGAATTGAAATCTTATCGATGCAAGGGTGTAATGTAATAGTGTAAAGTTACCCAACATGTTGTAAGCTCAGTCGCAATGTAGACAAAGAATAGAAAATAACTTTAACTCGCTTTTTCTTTGTAACAACAGCATTTACGGCCGTAACGTCATCCACATGATCGACTTCTCGAACATCATCCACGCCTCTAACATGGTCTCGAACGTTATCGATGTCTCTAACGTGATCGTCTTTTACAGGCTCTTTCTCCTTTTTATAGTCTTTTTCTTTACCTGTGACGCCATTTCACATGCATTTGCATACGTGTGTCCGAACTTTGTTATAGAGAATATTTTTATTAAATATTTTTAAAACAAACACAAAGCTCTAATGTTGCAGTAATATGACAAGCAAGGGCTTAAGTACAGCCTTAAATGTTTAGCATAGCAAATGTCTTTTAATTTCATTTCTTAATAATTATTGATTATTACCATTTAGATTTTTCAGACTACTGTTTTCATCTTGAGTGTTATTTAGAGAACGTTTTGGTCGCTTCAACCTTCTTCGGGTGTATCTCGTATCTTTCTGCTGAACTGGGGAATCGGCACAGGAGTTCGAACAGAACCCTTTATTTAATTCTCAGAGCTAGCATGATTCTTTTCCATCCACTATGACTGGGTAGAAACCCTAAGTAATTCGCAATTGTATTTTGAATGTTGGCCGCACTAAGGATTGAACCTTCAGCCTCAAGAAGAGTGTAACTTTACACCTGCATTTTACTAAGTACCTTATCCACTACGCCCAGTTCATTAGCATGCTACGCCAATGGATTACATAAAGGGTTCGTTTGAAATTCTATGCAGATTCCTAAGTTTAAAAAAAACACCCCAAAAAGATCGGAGGTTACGTCGACCAAAAACGTTGTGGAAAAAAATACTCAGATGAGAACAGTCGTCCAAAAAAACCCAAATAAGATGAAATCTACAATTGGTTACGAAACCTCAATCCTCATCTCATGATTTCAGAAATGTAATATCTTCATCCCTGGTGTATAAACTTTATGGTCAAGAGCAGTTCCGGTCTGAAACAGTCTACATTTATTCATTTCATATTAATCAGATGATTATTGTTGGCATTCGTTTCCCTGATATCTTTCTTGTTAGAATTCTTTCTAGAAAGGCATCAGGTGCTTCCAGGAGGGACCATATGAAGTTTGACAACATAGCCAAGTGAAAGTGTTTCTGTTGAACGAATGGGATTCGAACTTGGCACATCTAGGTTGTCAGTTTGTGTCGCTGAACATTTAGCCACCGTTAGATCCCTGCATTAAGTGCTGCGTGTTGTCACCCTAATCGATGATGGAACTGCGGTTCATGTGGATGTGGATAGCGTTAATTGGGTGACATGTTGAATGATTTACTAGAACAAAGTCGTTCCTGGATAAAAGCATTACGGAGTATACATTTATTTATCTGCTCAGCATGAAATTTATTTGGTACTTCCGGAGGAAGTGGGACTGTCCACACATGCATTTTTTTTAATGGCTGACCGGTCCCTGAGGCACGCATATGTAAAGATTTCCATTCTTTCCTTTTCTTTGTTTATTCCAATAAAGTGTGGTTCATTGGGTACTTTTTTTTTTTAAACTTTAATTTATTGAAATAAAAAATAAACAAAGAATGGTTTAGTTGCTTTTGTTTAAAAATAAAATAATTTAGTTGGAACCAACTTTTACAGTGGTATATTGTATGGAAAAAATGTTCATAGATTAATTTTATTAGTTTTGTTCAATGAGCATGTAAAAAAAAAACTGTTACAACTTAAATCTATTGTAATAAAAAATGGTTCAGTTACTTTTATTTAAACATACATAAAGATTTTTGCGATTAAATAAACCAAGATAAGTAAATAAATAAGTTAAAAATGCTGCATGCTGCATTATAAAAATAAAGAAGGGTTTTCTGATTTAATAAACCATGTGCATGCATGGCCTTTGAAGGGAGCGGTCGTTAAACAAACTTGCATGTGGTCCTATTATTTATAAGAGCCAAATATGTCCTAGGAAGGAGTACTCTTGCCACATCTGGGTCAAAATAGACTCCGTAGTCTAGTAGGTGATGCCCTTTTCTCTTCTCTGCGATCTCTTTCCCACAGAAGAGACATTGCAAGCCTGTCTCTACTCTATCATTATTTTCATGGCAAGTGCTCGTCTGAGCTCCAATTTATTGCCCCCTTTGCTAAACTTTCACGAAAAACACTCATTTAGCTGAAATCACTATGTAAAATTTCCCCTACTCTTTATCTGTGCCTAAAACTAAACGCAAATTCCATAAACAAAACTTCTTTCTTAGAATTGCACACCTGTGGACTCTCTTTCGTTTTCCTGCTTTCCAGCTGATTACAATATGATCGGCTTCAAGTCCAATGTAAACAAGTTCTTGATCACCCGTTAGCTTACGTAATCCAATTTACCAAACACAATAGCGATCTGAGCCACTGTCGGGAAGGTTTATACCCTGTTGGCTGAGGTATATCTCTGATCCTATGAAGTTCTAGGAAGTGCCGCCCTCCTAGGTTTTGCCGCCTTCTTTGGTCAGGTTGTATGCAGTCATTTCGCTTTTTATATATAAACAAGTTTTTTCTTGGTCCATAACACTCCCTAGTACCTCGGATAGCAAGGTATGTTGTGGAGTTGAAGCAAAGAGGTGGTATACTTTTTACAATCACACCACCTGAGGTACCGAGTGCAAAAGGACTCTGTAACTCCATCAATACTCCTTAGTGCCTGGGATACCAGGCATGTTATGGAGTTGAAGTAAAGAGGAGGCTTTACTTTTAGAATGAATCTCGTATTAAGCAAGCACATCATGCTATTATGAAGAGACTTGTTGTCACTTAATCTCCAGTGGAAGGTTGGATAAAACCATTACATAACAACATTGATTGAAGCCATTTGAAAAAGTAAAAAAAAAAAAAATTATTCAATTTCCAACTCAGTGTGAATCTGGAAATTTCTACGATCAGTTCTGGATCTGCGAATGTCATCCGAGCAAATTGAATTGGTCCACAAAATTGACAACTCCTTAAAAGATGGAAGACATTTTGTTTTTCTTTCCTTTCTATGGGTTTCTGTGCTTCATAATAATTTCTATTCTTTACACGTCATCAAATCTGGTGTGATTTAAGAATTATGATTTGAAATTGCCACATCGAATGACATATCAAATGGGGAAAAACAAGAGCGGGAGAGAGAGGGGGATAATAATAACTTCTATTCTTAGCAAAAATTAATCTCACGATATTTCTTGGCTACTAATATTACAAAAAAAATAACAAATAAAACAAATATTCAATGATTTTTTCAAATTAAAAAAAAAATCTGAAATAATTTTTTATTTATTATTAAACTGCAAATTAACTGTCGAGAGAGAAAGTTTTCGAGATGGAAAGGAAATTGCTTTCGGATTCGTCGATTATTTTCCTTCTCAAAAAATAAAATGTTTAAAAAAGATGTGACCATAAGAAACAACAGTTTCTTTTATTCGTGTTCTTTAAATGGAACGGTAATAAAATGTTTCTTATATTATTTGGGTTCTTCAAACTATTGTCCTCATCTTGAGTGTTGTTATCACAACGTCTCAGCCGATGTAACCTCGGACCTTCTTTAGGCGTATCTTACTTTGACATGGTTAAAGTACGTTATAACAAATATTCACGATCCTAATATCTTTTTGATTTAAAACTGGCCACTATATTTTGGGGTGATTCATATTTTCTGTTTATTTACCAATTTTTTACATAACCATTATGAATTAAAGAAACATATGGTTGGGTAGAAGTCCTAAGTAATTTGCAATAGTATTCTGTGTATCGCCCACACTGAGGATTCTATGCAAAGACTCATGGCATAGTGGATAAAGTACTTGGTAATTTCAGTTGTAGGTTAGATTCTTCCCGAGGCTGAAGTTTATAATGTTTCACACAACATGTACAAAATTCACAAAAGGGTAAAATTTAAAAAAGAGCATTAGAAAATAAGAAATCTGAATCCCCACAAAATATAGAGGACAATCTTAAAGCAAAAACATTAGTGTAACAAGATGGCGATCCAAAAGAAAAAAAAAAAGCAGGATAGTAAAAGTGTGTTAAAACCGAGGTCAGGCATGGCCATCCTTCAGCCCCGAATCTTTTCATTGTTGTTACATTTATTACATCGTTTGGTAATATAAATGTACACACAAGAGGATACAGTAGTCCAGCACCTGTCCAAATTCACCTCGAATTGTTGCGTTCTTAGGGCATTTGTTACTTCACTTGGACGTCAAGTCCAAGTATTCTGACTGAGAGGACAGCCTTATTTCGGTTAAACAAAATGTTACTTCATACATCTCTCTCTCTCTCATCTCTCTCTCTCTCTTTCTATATATATATATATATATATATATATATATATATATATATATATATATATATATATATATATATATATATACAGGGTGGCCACAAAGTCACGCACCAATGTCAATTAAAAAAGTTACAAAATTAAAATTCAAAGTTCTTTACAAGGATTACAATTGCTCGATATGTTCGCCGTTTAGTGCGTGACTTTGTGGCCACCCTGTATATATATTATATATATATATATATATATATATATATATATATATATGAGAGAGAGAGAAAGAGGATAAAAGATCAATAATTGTGATATTATAAATCAGCTTCAAAAGAAAATCCGTTTTTTTTTTTTTTTTTTTTTCATTCCTTTTGAGGCTGGTTTATAATTTCACAATTATCTATCTTTTATCCTGCGTATTAATATAGCTATATGTAAATTCACCTGTCGAGTCTATTATATATCTGCAGCACTTCGAACACAACACTTTTAAAGTATTCATACATAAATTGAAACTTTGCTCTTTTAGACCTATCGTCTACTACTCCGTATAATATATATATATTACAATAGAAAAATGCGAGCAAAGGACTAGTTCTTTAAACTGGAAAAGAAAAGGACAAGATATTCTAGTAAAAAAAATATAATACATCTACAACTTAAAATATTGCAGCATTAATTGATTATATAATGTTATAAATTGAATTATAAAAAAAATATTAATGCTGCAATATTTTAAGTTATAAATTTATTATACTTTTTACTAGAATATCTCTTTTCCTTTTCTACAGGGTGGGCCAAAATAAGGGTCCTATCTTTAAATATAATCACATATATATATATATATATAGGACCCTTATTTTGGCCCACCCTGCAGTTTTAACAACTAGTCCTTTACTTTGCCATGTTTCAGCTCAACCATATTTCTTCTAATGCTCGCATTTTTCTATTGTAATCCATGATTTTTCCAGGCTTCTAGTAGGTTCACTTGTTCTTTGTTTAATTTCAGTCTTATTTTTTTGCCCCCATAAATATAACATACACATATGTAATAACAATATACGCCACTCGTCTGCTTAAAATAAAGTCCCTCAGTTATTTCCATTTCATTCTTTCTATTACACTTGTTACTTCTCTCTTCGCGAGTGCGGTGAATTGGTAGCAACAATAGTCGCTGAGGCGACGTGTTTGCTATGGAAACCAGTCATAAAAAACGTCGCTCACCTCCTTACGAACACCAGTAAATTCATCATAACTTTTGTTCTACTGAACGAAAATTGAAAATATTTTTTCACAATATAGCTGAAAGGTGATCTATAAACTGTAATAATTTTTTTAAATTTAGCCGAATAATGAGTGAGCGGTGCAGCTTTAAAACAGTTATAAAAGATTAAAACTGCCACTTTACCATATATTCATCGAACACTTCCGTGTTTGAATGATATGCATGTATATATATATAAAACCATGCATTTAAATAATACTAGTTCTATATATAAACATTTAATAAAAAACACAACTGTCCCCCTCCAATCTTAGAAAGGTCCTCGTTGACAACATAAAAATTGTACAACACGAAAATAATATTAAAAAATTAAAACTTCTTGAAGCGTCATATATTAGAATCTTTCAACCCACTATAAATGACATTGCATTTGAGAAAAACAGTAACGTTCTAAAATGCCTTGCGTAGTTCGTATTGGACGCACTTTGTTAACAGTGTCCACGAACTTAGTGATTTTAATACTCGAATTTTTAATCGACTTTTTATCGACTCTATAGATTTTAACTTATCGCCGTTAACTGTATATTTTAGTTTTCACTTTTAATTCTCATTTTCGTTCCTTCGCACTTTTACTTTAACATCTGATGATGATTCGTGGACGAATCGAAAGCGCTCGTGACAGCAACAACTATGGAAGTTTTATTAATAGTTTTGATTTTGATACAAAAAAGATTATACGGAAAATCGAAAAATTAAAAATAAGAATCATAAAGCAAAGTGTCTCTGTTGCATTTAATTATATTTGCTTGAATGAAAAAACGCTGCCTAAATATACCAATTTCAAATTATATATATATATATATATATATATATATATATATATATATATATATACACACACAAGTGATAACCCTTGAAATAACAAAACTATTGTGAATTCTTGAAAGCGCAAATCGATTCTGTGATTGCAGGAAATTGACTGACTTACTGGCGAAATAATTTTTCAACAAAGGACAACAAATTTTTATTTATTTTCATTTTTTTTATTTTATGTATATAGTTTTAATAGTTAAAGAAACTTCCAAGACTATATCAATATTTATATATTCATATATATAATTAACATAAAACACACTAGAATCAAATTCTCTACCAAATTCGGTTCATTTTAAGGTGTGAAATTAGTTCATAAGTTGTTTTTCTACCATTAAAACTCTTCCAAAGTCGTTTTCGCACTTAAAAACTGTCAGTTTCGTCCATTTCCTGTTAGTTTACGATTTCTCGGGTATGAATTTTCTTGTAATTTTATCGTTAAAAACTCATTAAAATTAGCTCAGTTCAGTTTTATTTAACTGTGTTTTACATGAATTGTGTGATGTTGTTGGGTGTTACGAGTTTCGAATGTTAATCATTTTGGATTTTTACCTCAATTAGAATGATACATGCGTATAAATACAAGTTTGATTATTTAGCTAAAAAGTGCCACAAAATAGTTATTTAAAAAGCCAAGCATTGGGTGAAGAGCATTCTGGCTTAGAAAAGGTTGATATGCCGTTAAGCAAACCAAATTGATATGCCGTTAAGCAAACGAAAACAATAAATTAATTTTTTACAGTATGTTATTTTTATATTAGTTGTACAAGAGTTTATCTATTAATTTATCTCTCTCCCGCTATATATGTTTCGATACTGGCTTGAGGCAGTTGCCTGTCTAGCCGCACTGATGAGGTGCGAAACAGTACTGTATGTGGATGACTATATATATATATATATATATATATATATATATATATATATATATATATATATTATTTACTATAATAATTATTAAATACCTACAGACACTAGTGTTTCATCCTGTCAGGAACCATCAGTGCAGGGAGTCACGATTAACGCCAGTCGAGAGACTCGAATCCCGGCAACAGGAGTCATGGCTGGCATCATTAGCAAGAACCCGAACCACTAGGCTACCGCAAACCGCCAGAGATACAAGTTGAAATGAAACATTTATTCTTATTAAATGCCTTAAGCGTCAGTCAGAGTAAACTTAACATTATATGACGATCTGCGCGTATCAGCTAAGTTGATCGACTTTATTACAGCTGAAAGTGCTCAATAGAGAGATTCATATTCTAAGGAAGTTTTGAGTATTTTATTAAAAATATGATTAAAAAGGATGCTGTTTAAATTCCTAGGAACGATTCTGTTTGCAGCTGAAGGTTATCCTGACTTGCACTAAATGTCACCCTTGTAAGAATCCACACTAGCTAACTTAATCGCTATTGGCGTAGGGTCCTTAATACGTTAACAGTTGATAATACCATAAAACAGATAACCCACCAAAACAAATAATGTCCGTGTATGCAGTCTACAATCGTCTTAGTTTTATTTCATGTATGTCAGCATTATATCTCATTATGGGAGGCTTGGTAGCATTTTATCTCCGGCGAAACACGCCACAAGTTCTTATTTGTGTTAAATCTTTAAATAGCAAAATTGATTAAAGCCATCTGGAGATTTTTTTTTTTTTGCGGGGTGGGAAGGGGGTCGATATGGATCTGGGGAAATTTCACCAATCGAATCCGGATCGGAAAATGTCATATGAATAAATTGAATTAGTCCGCCACAAAATGAACAGCTCCTTAAGAGAAAAAGAAAAGAAAAAAAAAGAAAGGAAAAATAGATTTCCACGAGTTCTCGGATTCTTACCAATGAAGAATTTCTGTTCTTTACATAAATAACTATCGCGTTCTGCTTCTGGTCACGTGGAATTGCGTGTAAACTCTTTTGTTGAATTCGAAAAAATGTAGTTCTAAGCAGAAAAAAAATGGTAGCATAACTCCAGTCAAAGAATTAATCCAGTCACGATCAGTATTCCTCATGTTTAGATAGAAAAAGATCACAGTAGAATTCGACAAGATTCAGTCTATTTTATAAAGCTGTTTTTACATCGGGGTAGTTCATTCTTATTCACACATGCTTATAAATAGAACCGTCCAAATCTTTGTGATAATATCTTTCGTATTAATTTTAATGTTGGAGGATGAGGTATGCCGTATGGGTATCACCCAGGAGGTTCACTTTCCCAGACCTTGCCACTCGGCTTTCAGGTGGGGTAAGTTTATTGCTTGCTGCCCGAGGCACCCTAACCGGTGAATGACGTCCAGGATTCCTAGGCCATTTTTGCTAGGCAAGAGTGCCCCTTCTTAAGGGGAGCTTGCTTGACATCCTCACTTTCCCAACCTTGTGTCACATAATGCTGAGGTGGGCAGCATTTAAATTTCTACTCTTCTATTATTTTTTAATGTTGGAGGATGAGTCCCCATTGCTGCTGCAGTTGCTTGGAGACTGGGTAGAAAGTGTTATATAATAGTCTTATTGTTATTGTTTTTGTTGTTATTATTTGTTATTATTCGTTGTTGTTGTTCTTTGTTAAAAGTGAGTCTTATTAAAGTGCAGTCTTAGAGAGTCTTATTACAAGTGATGTTGTTGTGTGTTCGTGTTATGACGAGATTCATGTATATAAAATGTTCATACTTAGAAGTGTAGAAGCTCTTTAAGTGTTGAGACATTGTGTATGTAAAAACATTTTAAAACACATGATATACAAGACATATAATGACAATTTCCACTTTACCTTTTTGGTAGAATTACAACACAAAGACGACGTTTATAAAAACACATGATGGGTTTATTTCCATGGACCGGCCGGTGGCTTTGCTTTCAGGAATTCAAAGTTTCACATTCTATGTTTCAAAGGTGACGGTCTCGCTTCTAGACGTTCGACTCCCAACTCCAGACTATCGTCTGTCGTCCTCAGACTCTCTCTCAGACTCCCCCTCAGTTTCTCCCTCCTTAACTCTAAAGTTTCTAACTATATCGAGAACTTCCCATTTTTCATGACGTCATACACATGTTAAAACATGTCTTCTTTCACGTGCTCTGGAAATGCGTGTCCAAAACTTTTTCCTTTGTTTACAAAAGGAATTTTAACCTATATTCCCAGTAACCTATATTTCCAATATGTTAAAAACATGTTTATTAAATTATCCTATAGTTGCATTCCTTCAATTGAATTTCATAACAGAATTGACAATGAACATTCTTTTCTTAAAACTATTTTATCTCTAAGCTTAACAATGGTTTGTTTTACATTCCATTTGCTAATTCTCTCTCGTAATCTATTTCTAAACCTAAATTACGAGGTTCGAATTTCGTCTATTCTATTTCATTTTCATTTTAACTAAATCTCTCTATTTTTATACTTACGTGAAAAGGGGACAGCCCTTATCATGTAACACAAAGTACCAGTCAAAAATATGTTCTTGATAATCAGCCGGACAGGTGCTGATTGTCAAGAACTACCCTGTACCTGGCGGATTGAGGTACGCCGCCTTAGTATTTAGGAGGTCCACCCTCCCAGGCTTTGCCACCTGGCTTTTGGGTGGGGTAAGTTTATCGCTTGAGGCGCCCGTGGTTGGGAAATACCGACAGATATGTCCAGGCAATTTTTCTAGATCAGAATGCTTCTCCTTTAGGGGCGCTGATTTGAACACCCAACCTTGTGTCACTTTTTGCTGAGGTAAATCTTTACCCTCCTTTCATTGATGATCTCCTTGCAACTTTAGTTACGAGGAAACTTGAGTAGAAATATCGGACGAGGATCTGTTTTTGATAATCAGTCCAGCAGGTGCTGAGTCATTTATGTGGCTGTGCACGTCGGACAGATGTATACTACTTGGATAATACCTAGGAGGTCCACTCTTGTCATCTGGTCCTTGGGTGGAGTAAGTTCATTGCTTATGACCTGAAGTATCCCTACTGGGAAATGCGACAGGGCTGTTCAGGAAAGAGGAAAAACTATCACAGAATGAGGAAATAGTTGATCAGCCAAACAAAAGTATGGCAAGTAAGGTTAGTACGAAACACAAAGAGATTAGGAAATAGGATTGTTAATCAAGGTTAGTAGAATGCTCACATGGAATGACATTCATCTTGAGAAAACCCCTTGTTTTGTCAAACTTTTAGGACTGCACTCCTTACCTGAAATGGAAAACTTATATTAGAATAACATTACAGGAATAATATACGAGGGTTTTTCCAAACTAAAACCTCATGTTTTTTCAACTCAAAAAGTTAAATAGCTACGAAGAAGAGAGTGGTACCATTAAAACGAACGACGTTTAGTGCTCCAGAATTTATTCTTCTACATAGTCGCCACCATTCTTGATGCACTTTTGCCAGCAATTCGATGACACATCTCTGCTTCTGACGAAAGTCCATGGCAATAGTTGCTTTCTTAGGGTCTCACGCTGTCAACATCTGTAACAGAGAAATGAAACGCTTTGGTGATGTATGCATATGTCTAGTCACCATAACAATACTATTTGCAAAATGAGGGTGGTTCCAAAAATAAAGCCTCCCATTTTTTAACCCAAAAAGTTGAAGAGATTTCAAGGCAGGAATGGTACTATCAAAACGAGCAACATTTTGTGCTCCAGAATTTATTTGTCCACATAGTCACCCTCATTAACAGTCGATTTTTGCCAGGAATTCAATGATGCATCTCTGTTTCTGACGCACGTTCGTGACAGGGGTTTCTTTCTGAGAGTCTAATATCATTAATATCTGAAACAGGGAGATGAAACTTACAGGTGATGAATGCATAAGTTCAGTCATCATAACAATGCAATTTGCAATCCCCTTAAATCCATTCGTGCGAAATAAAAGAGAAATAGGAGGCATTACTTTTGGAGCAGCACTCATATATGAAGTCATATTGTCTGAGTGTTTTCTCGTTAGCTATGTAGTTTACAAGTTAAACATGAAAATGTGAAGTTTTTTTCAAGATTTTATTTTGTCAGTGAAGAATTCCTGCAATTCGCCTTAAGGACAATAAATTTAATTTCTTAGACTTTAGTTTTACTTAATGGTTATTGGTTGATGGAGGAACAGAAAAGTTTTGAATCTGCAAAAGAATAAAACAGTAGTACTAAAAACATCCTTGTATGCAATATCGACAGATTAAAAATTTTAATTTCCCAGAGGCAGAGTTTTCTTTTGGTTTCTAATTTTACATTGTGTCATTGCGTAAAAAAAATTATATGAAAGTCACTTTCGATTTACCATTTTTCAGAGAATAAGAAGGAGACAATTTTTTTTATCTTTGAAGAAGAATGGAAAGAAATCTAGATAATAGGGTTTAGTGAGTTTAATGGTTTTTGTTGATGAAAGAACACACACAAAAAAAATTGCTCTACAAATTAGTAAAATCATAATAATGTAACCATATTTCTAAATTGAAATTTTAATTTTTACTAGTCTGGGTCCCCGACGTTGCCCGGGTGTTTAGAGGTGTGTGTTGAGCAAAAAAAAAAAAAAAGTTGTAGTAGGTAGGCAAGTTCGAACTCGTACTGCGAAGGAGGAAAAGAAAGTGAAAAAAAGACCCTGACGTGTTAGCTCTTGCACCCATTGCCAAACAGGAAAATGTAGGTTTAAATTATGGCTAGGCAATCGAAAGAGGCGATGACGTTCGAAAAGCAACCTTTTCCTGTAGAAAAGTTCCCAGTTGAGGGATGAAGAAATTAATGTTTTTAGCCAATGTTTTGATATTTGTCATCCGAATGGTCGAGCTTTAAAATGATACCAATCTGGTGAAAATCCGTCGCCCCTGTCAAAATATTGCGATACAAACATACATAATATATTTAAACAGACAAGTGAGCTTCATATTATAGATTGAACGGAGAATATTTTCACTCTCTCTTTCACATTAGCTTTTACTCTCCTCATGAACACCCCCCCCAAAAAAAAATAATAACCGTTTGTTAGGAGTCTCGAACCCAACCCTTCATTATTATTACGCGGGTACCGTGTTCGGACTCCAGCTAGGCTCTGGGGCATCGTTGCTGATTCTCTGTTTTCACTGCCTGCATTCAGGATTGAATTCAGCACCTTTGGGTAGCTGTAAACTTTGATACAACGTCTAGGATCACTCGGCCATATGTCACTAGTTACTAGTTTACAGTTACCCCCGTAATAATAATAAAGGGTTGGGTTCGAGACTCCTTACAAACGGTTCCCCAGTTTGATACAAAACACCTGATGAAGGCCGGAGGGCAAAACGGCCGAAACGTTGTGACTATAACAACCAAGATGAGGAAGTCAGTTCGACAATCTCAGGTATTAAGTATTGTTAGGAAACAGCTTTTTTTAATGTATATAAATGATAAATTTTTGTGTGCTAGGCTTAAAATGTGTACTTAAGAGTGATAGTCACTGCTGTATTAGTGCGGTGTAATATTCGCCTTGGATAATGAGAATGGTTTTAGGGAGGTAATTCTATGCGAGCTTAGAACGATTTCCCTGCTAAAGTGTATACGGCAATATGTATGCGCATGCACGCATATGTATATGTGCATACATACACACATGCACACACGATTCAATATTTTCATATTTACTTGTAAATCATAGTTATTTTATTTACTTTAATTTTTAATTTAATTTCCCAGAGGCAGAGGTTTTTTTTAATGTTTGAAAAAGTTTTCATTTCGAAAAATATTATACGAAAGTCACTTTCGATTTACTATTCTTCAGGGAATAAGAAGGTAGCAAGAATGAGAGGCAATCTACAGAATGATATTTAGTGGATGATAAAATGTCATGCCGCCATCGCCACACAAATGTCTTGATGAATTCAAGGACCATTCAAATGTGATTATCCCATTAGCTTAAGTGAAACAATATTTCCTTTCCTTCCAAGACGAACGAATCTCAGCAGGAACATAAAATTCCAATTAAAAACTACTTAAACTACAATACAACAATATTCATGAATGCTGTCTCGTTTTATAGTTAGGATTAGTGTTAGACTGTGTTAATAAAACCTGCCTTTCTTAAAGACTTAAATTTAATTCTCGTAATGATATTGACTGGCGACATTTACTTTGGATTTATTCATTCAAGTAGTGTCCTGACTGGTACAGGCATTGACGGCTATGGCTTTCCATCTACCCCCTCTCTCACTCTCTCCCTCTCTCGAATTCATTGTTGCTCACCATTTTTTGATGTTGCCCAGGTGTTCAGACTGTTAATTATGTTTCTCGCTGTTGCCATCTACTTTTTATACCCCCCCCGATCTTTCCCATTATTCTTTGTTAGTTCTTGGAAAGTAGTTTGATAACGAGCAGGTGCCACTTGTTTATCATAGTAATCCTTACGGAGCGAGGTGTTCTGATTTAGAACCCTATTTGAGCTGTTTCTCGAATAAAACGTTTGATGTATTGCCATAGTTGTACAAGCAGTAGGTTGCAGTTTCTTTCTGTCCGAGCAATGCCCATACTGGGCGATTGTCCTGACTATTGTACCCAGAGGTATCGTCTACTCAGCACAGCAAAATACGAAACCATGAATAGAATTATTTCTGTTTGCTTCCGTATTACATCGGGGGGTGGGGGGTAAGTGGATTCTCAACCATTCCCAAGAATCACCCACAGACTACTTTTCCTTTGACAGTAGTGCTACCCTGTTACACTACTTTGAATAGTATGCCCCTTCCCCCAAAATCAAAAAACAAGAACAAAATACGAAACTAAACAGAAAAGAAGTCAAACTAACAAGAATAAAAATAGGCCATACTCACTTAACCCACTCATATCTCCTAAAAAAAGAAAGCCAACTCATCTGTATACCTTGTCAAACACCACTCACAATCAAACACATATTAATTGAATGTACTGATTTTGTAACAGTAAGAAATCGATTCTACAAAGAAAACAATATTAAAGAGTTATTTGATAAAAACAATCCCCACACCATACTCTCATATCTTAAAAAAATTGGCCTTTATAAAATTTTTTAAAAAGAACCCTTTATACAACGGTCCTGGATATGACCTAAAACTATATCCGATGGTGAGGCCCCAGCTTGCGGGCTTTGGGGAGTGTGGAGCCATCCTTTAATTGCCATTGCTCCCAGGTCCACTCTGACCCGGAGTGGTAGTACCTGTTAAGGTCCCAACTATGGGTTACATAGAATCCGACTTAAAAAACAAATATACTCCATTAAAAATCGTTCCTCAAAATAACTAGATTCGGCATTAAATAACCTGAAAAAGGTTAATATGCCGTAAAACAAAAACAACCAACCAACCTTCTCCAGCAAAAAAAAAACATGGAAATTGAATAAAAAAAGCAAAAAAAAAAAAAAGCGATCTATCGCCAGTGATTATATTTGTGCTATATTTGTTTATCAGGTACTTAGAATAAATGTACCTGATATACAAAGGAAATATAGCACAACGGAGGAGAGGGGGGGAGCTGGTGCTTATGTTATTGCAAGCGCTAGGAGTATAGGGAGTATATTTTGCCATTTATAACTTGCTGAGTATTATCATTGTCAACAGAAAATAATTTTTTTTTAAGTTTCTTATTTTGTTTTTGTTGAGGAAGAGGCATCCTACCAGATGCTAGACATTCACCTACTATTTCAGACACCCCAACCAAGAGATCTTTTTAAAGATCTCCAGTATTTATTTTTCTACATAGTCACCACAATTCTCAGTGCACTTTTGCCAGTGATGAACGATGGCTGTGTATGGGCGTCTGGCGTGTACTTGTCATATAAAGGTCATTCCAAAAGTAAAGCCTATTTTTTATTTACAAAGTTGAAGAGTTACAAAGATGAGTGTGATAACATTTAAACGAGCAACTTTTTTTGCGCTCAGGAATTTATCTTTTTGCATAATCACCGCAATTCTCAGTGCACTTTTGCCAGAAATTCAATGACATGCCTTGAGTTTGTTGGGGACAGGACGGTCTGCAGTGTGTTAGACGAGCCCGTCCCCATGTGTGTATAATGGTGGATGTATTTAATGGTAGAGGAATTGAATAGACGAAAGGTCGCATGATGAAGACGAAAATATACCGTTATATATCAACGAAACAAATGCAATTTATTTGCATAAATATATACAGGAAAGAGTAATAGAAATGATAGGAAGATGAGTAACGTTACTTGCGGTTGACTGGCTAGTCATGACGCGGTGGTGGCTCATGGCTCCACCGGAGCGGTGGTTGTCACATCTTGACTGGTCGAGCGTTCAGCGGAAAAGAGGGTGAAATATGAGAAACAGGAAGTGACGTAGCTAGGTCGCTCTTCTGAGTTACAGGGCGAGAGTTTTTAACTCCCACAAGTTGGAAGCCATGTTTAGCTTTAGAAGAGTTTCCGATAGATGGTTATTCCATACAAGTCCTGGAGATGACGAGTTCTCAGAAGACAGCTGTTCTGTACAGGTTCCGGTTTTTGTAATTTTTGTAGTCAAAGAGCAAAAGATTCTTCCCGTGTTTACACGAAGAAAACATAGGTTGCTAAAGAAAAGGTTTAATTTTTATGGGGCAATTCTGGTTTTTGATTGGTTGATAGCATAAGTGAATTAATGTGATTCGTCAGATTCTAGCAGCAGCGTTTATAAATAGAATCTCACAACTGTGAGGGACCATATCTCCATAATGAGTCAAAAATATTGCAACAGCATGCCTCTGCTTCTGACGCATGTTCATCTGGCAATTGGCTAAGTAATTTAAAAAATTCTTTTTCCTGAGTGTCCGTTCTTCACTAGGTGTATTAGAATTTTTGTAGGAATGTTTGACACCCCTAACACGAAACTGCGAATAAAATATAAAAGAACTCGTAATTTCTTCTTTAAAAGTAGGGTTTTTATTTTCTTTATGGATTATACTTCCAAAATAAACTATTAAAGTTGTATAAAAAGTAATAGAAATATTATAAAAAAAAAAACAGTAATGAAATTAATTGAATGTTACCAGTTCATTATTTTTCAATTCTTAAACTTTAAAAATCTACCAAAATTCTTTTATTCATTCAATTTTTACGATATTTCCAGGGTCAATGTGAAATTTTATGCTCTTTCCAATAAACTGAATATAATATTTTAGACAAACGTTTTTTTTTTAATTCACGCCCCCCCCCCCATTTTGAAATGTCTATTAAAAAGTAAATAATTAATTTATAAGAAAGTTAGCGTTGGTGAAGGTGTACTCTCTATGTGTGCTGTTACCTTAGAAATAATTTAATACCTGTTAATTTAGTATCTGTTTGTTTATTTTATTTTCTAAATGGATTAAAGATAGGTGTCAGGATTTATCTGGTAGAAAAACTACAAGAAATAGAGAATTAGAGTTGGTGGAGATATGCTCTCGTTGTGTGATATTTAGATATTATTTTATCATTTTATTATTTTATTACCTGTTAATTTAGTATCTGTTCGTTTATTTATTTTCCGAATGGATTGAATACTTGGTGTCAGTCACATTTATCAAATAATTATTCAAATACTCGCCCCCCTCCTCCCTGCACGTATACGCATGCGCGTCTTTCAAGTCACTAAATGGGATGAAAGTTGCTTTAGGGTCTGCTGATTTAAATTAGATTCTAAATTGCAATAAAAAGACAAAGGAATTAAACGAAATGGTAAAATAAAAATAGAATAAAATAAAAAAAAGTCTTAAAGTAATCTGTCACCGGCAATAGAATAATTTAGTGAAGATTTTTATTAAATATTCAAAAAGTTTTTTTAAAAAAAAAAGATAATTCAAGTTAGAATAACTATTCAAACATTAAAAAGAAAATCTTATAAAATAAATGAAGTCTTTAAAAATTAAATTTAAAAAAAATCTAGCAAAAGGAAAACGAATCTAAACGAAAGGAATACAAATAATAATAATTAAAAAAATAAAAAGGTGTTTTCTTAAGAGGAAAGAAGAAGCTTTTATGCTTTATTGGCCAATCAGGGAGAGCATTTTGCGTTTCAAAGTTCCGGCGCATTGTGATCGTCAACAGAACGAAATTGAATAGATTTGGATCGGATCGTTAATGCTGGTATGGAACCGCAGTCACAGACAGCAAAATTACGACCACTAACCAATAATAGTTTTATAAAAAATTCTGAAGAATTCTGCTAAATAGAACAAACGAAAAACAAAATTAAAGGAGCCAAAATTGCTGGTTCAACAGAAAATGTTTCTAGTGTCTTGAAAAAGTGTTGAAAATACAATACAATAAAACCTCAGCTCGAGCGATAATATTTAATTTGCGACTTCAGAAAACAGGTTCCTAGCAGAAATCGAAAGAATATTGGTTGCCGTGTTTATTGTGCTAGATTTAGTGAGTTGGGTCGGAAATGTAAAAAAAAATAAATAAATAAATAAAATAAAATAAAAAAAATTGCTCACATAAATACCCTAGAACCATTTATCCAGGAAAACCAGATTTTTATAGTTCTTGATGACACAAGTAGTCGATAATTTTTCTCTCGATATTTTAAAGTTATTTGGATGTTTGTATAAAGACAGGCAACAGATCGATTTTTTTAAAATGTGTTCTTTTAAGTAAAAACGGACGAAGTAGCGAATGCAGACCCCAACCAATTTCAATGCGAATAAAGAAACAAAGGAACAAATTTCAGTCGACACCGGTTTTACCATAACCTTCTCAAACATATCACCTATGTAAACAACACGAGTGAGTTTTTTTTATATATATTCACATATCACAATATTGCAAAAACTATATTACTTACTTAATTGTCATATGGAAAATAGTAATATGTGCAAGCCTGTTCTAGTCTCACACAAAACACGCGTTCATATCTCAAGCCACTTTTCTTGTCATACGCGCACACAAACACACACGTACATATATTCACGTTCACACACACGCTAACGTACACACATGTGCGCACACGTACGCAACGTCACTTCCCTTTAAAGGAAATCCACACATGCGCAAAGGACACCGGAAACAACTACAAAAGCAAGAGACCTAAGCTTCCCCCCCTTTATCTATTCGGCTCCCGACCTGGGCGGTCGACGGACCAACCGCTCTCTTCAGGGCGCGCCCGCGCGCTTCACGTCCCTTGCTACTGTGTGGGGCAAGAGCCAAGAGACAGTACGTACACCTTACACACTTTCTCTCCCTATGGCCTGGATTGACTCTCTCTCTCTCTCTCTCTCTCTACAACAATAGACTTTCCCTCTCGCCAGCTAACAGCGAGAGACGCACGCCAAACTAAACACGTGCTGTATCCTTTCTTTTATTTGTTTCTTCACGAAATAAATTCTAGTTCGTTTATTTCAATTTTACGCGTTGTTCGTTTCTTTCTTAATTCAATTCATTTTACCTATTTTGTACGACTGGGGTATATATATAATATACCACCAGTCCGCTACAAATATATCTAAAAATTACAAAAAATTATCGAGTAGAAAATTATTTATGGTTAAAAGTAATTTTTACGTTAAATTGAGAAAAATTGCATTTTTCGTAGATGTTTTAGATCATGAAGATTGCATAAACAGGGGACATAACTCATATTGCTTTTTTGTTTTTTTGTTTTTCATCGTAATAGCAGCCGTACTATTTTTGTATTTAATTATTTGGACTATTATTCTCATCTTCTACTTGCCGTTCTCACGACGTTTCGGCCAATTATTCCTCTGACCTTCGTCAGGTTAACAGCAACGGGATGGGAATGTCGAATCCTCCAACTGCATCCATAGCAATTGCTGCCTTCAATAGCTGTTTTTATCTCACCATGGTTTGGTCAACTAATCCTCTGACCGGCTTTGAGTGGAATCGAAACTGCTACCACTAGACAATGCTCACCTGGAATCAGATATTCCGCATCTCTATCCACTGCACCACGGGCACCGACTTTTTTTTTTACATCATATAGTCACCGCTTATGAAGCCCCAGAATCCACTCAAGGATAACGATTAAAGATAATTCTATTGTTAGCATTGGTTTCCCTGATATCTTTCCAGATATAATATTTTTTTTTGTTTTTTTTTTAGAAAAAGACATCGAGTACTTACAGGAAGTACCACATAAAGGTTGCCTACATCCTAAACGAAATATTTCTCTGTGAATATGCATTCATTCATTTCGTATAAATCAGATGATTCTATAGTTGGCATTGGTTCCCCCGATATCTTTCCAGTTAGAATTTTTCTTTTAAAAAAGACATTGGGTGCTTACAGGAAGTACCACATGAAGGTTGTAAACGTTTTAAACAAAATATTATTCCTCTGAACTTCATTCGTTCATATTTTTTTTACATAGGCATCACCACTTATCAAGGCCAAGAGGCCACTCGAGGATAAGGGTTAAAGAGTGTACTGTACATATTGGACAATATAGTAATCGTTAGTAAATGGAAATTCGGTAAATTTGTTAACAAGTGGAACGGCTAATCAAGAACTTGTTTACGTTAGACTTGAAGACAACCATATTGTAGTCAGCTGGAAAGCAGGAAAACGCAATTCCACAGGCGTGCAGTTCTAAGAAAGAAGCTTTGTTCATGGAATCTACGTTTAGGTTTAGGCACAGATAACGAGTGGGGGGAATTATTAATAGTGTTTTCAGCTAGACGAGTGTTTCTTGTGAAAGTTTGGCGAGGGGGGGACCATGGACTGAAGCTCAGTCGAACACTTTCCATGAAAATAACGATAAAGCAGAGATAAATTCGCAACATCTCTTCTGTGAGATAGAGGTTGCAGAGAAGAGAAAAGGACATCTCCTACGAGGCTATGAAGTCTATTTTGAACTCTATCAAGACAGGATAAGTCCTTTCTAGCAGCTCCTGCCCAGATGTGGCAGCAGTATTCCATCCTTGGGCGTATCTGGCTCTTATATAGATAGAGAATTGCATCAGCAGTGAGATATCTACTGGATCGATAGAAGGATCCCACCATTTTTCCAGTGGTCTTGGCAACAGATTTGATGTACGAGTTCCATTTAAGATAAGGAGTAAAGGTCAAGCCCAGATATTGTATGAATTAGATGATTCTATCGTTGGCATTGGTTCCCCAATATGTTTCTAATTAGAATTCTATTTAGAAAGAGATTGGATACTTATAAGAAGTCTCACATGAAGGTTGCCTACATCCTAAACGAAATTGGGGTTGCTTAACAAATTACCTAGGCAAGCTTTTAAGAGTTACTCATCTAATACGGGAAGAATTATTTTTATATAAAAAAAAAAGTTCTCAGAACATAAACTTGGTGGCACTTGATTGCATCATGAGAAGGATTTAATCTGAAGCAAACCTATCTGTGGTAAATCTTCGAAACAGCTACATGGTAAACATCTGATGATCCCCGTTTTCTGTTTGACAATTAAGGTTCAGCTTTTTGTTTCCTCACTATTATATCATAGAATTCCTTTTTGTAATTGTGGATTTTCAAGTGGAAAGTCGATTATGTAGGTGCTATGATTGCAATATGTTGCATTTCGTATCCCTAACAATTTAAACTGCATTTTTAATTTCGATTTCAAAATTTTTTTTATGAAAACCAAGGCTTCTTCAGACTACATAGTCAACACTCTCCACATATGATCGTCACATATCCTAATGACATCGTGTGATTTAAAAAAAAAAGTGCATAACAAAATTAATATATATATATATATTTATATATATTGTAGTCATCGACATACAGTACTGTTTGTTGTATCATAACTCATCAGTGCCACTACCCATCGACCCATGGGAGCAGTGCCTGCAAATAACCTCGACAAATGTCTATTTTAAACAAACATTTGTCCACCACTTTTACAGTGCTCCAACCGCTTGTTTTCAAACAAAGAGCGAGTGTCGCATTTTTCAGCCAATTAAGTAGCGGGTAAGATTACGACAGTGCTCTAACCAAAGAGGGAGGCTTAAAATATATTTGTAGTCATCGACATACAGTACCGTTTTGTTGTATCACAACTCCTCAGTGCCGCTAGACTAGCACCTCTCGTGAGCCGAAGATATATATATCATAGTAAGTTATGAGAATATATATGGCAATTCTGCTTATGCATAAGATTGACGAATTCTCACGAGAATGAAACGCGGAATATTCTGTGTAACTTAATTGCCATATATATTTTCATAACTTACTACCTAGCTCTACCTATGTATTGAGCACTGTTGAAGTAAATATTGAAACATTTACACATAAAATTATATCTTTGTAAATTAATTCATGTGATTAAATGAAGTAATCATATATATATATATATATATATATATATGATTACTACATTTTTCTAAGATACTTTTAAGTGGGCCACCCTATATATATATATATATATATATATATATATATATATATATATATATATATATATATAGGGTGGCCCACTTAAAAGTATCTTAGAAAAATGTAGTAGATAGGAGGAATATTTAACAACATCTGTAGGAACGTTTAATAACATTTGCATATGCTGCCTGTCTCATGGTGTCAGTTGGTCGTTAAGAGAAAGATTAAAGAGATCGGGCTACTTTAAAGATAAAAAATTCAAAATAAGTAGATCTTCTCTGGTGATTCTCCTGATAGCACTGGTAATGTTCTCTTTTAGTTGGTCTAGACTGTAAGGATTATTTGCATAAACTTTTTTCTTTAAAGATAAAAACCACATGATAACAAGTCGGGGGAACGTGGTGGCCATAACCCTTTACTTATTGTTCTCTCTTCCTTAAACATGTCATGAACTCGTGTCAGTGATCTGTGAGACGTGTGGCATGTAGCGCCATCTTGTTGGAAAAAGAAATGAATTTTGTCTTGTGGTGTCAGTTGGTCGTTAAGAGAAAAATTAGAGAGATCGGGCTACTTTAAAGATAAAAAATTCAAAATAAGTAATATTTATATTTTTTATTTTCAGAAAGCTTAGATAAGATAAGCCATTATAAACAGGTGAGATAGATTGGCTTAAGAGAACTTGGTATGGAGCGCGAAAACGGTTCCCTATTATGTTTGAAACCGACCGTACCGATGACTTATCTAAACTTTCTGAAATTAAAAAAACGTGCTTGAAAGCAAAAGCATCTTGAAATTAGAAAAAATATAGAACAATCAGATAAACTATTTTAGAACACGCTTTTAAATGCGAAAAAAAAATTTTTTTTCTAATCAATTTGGAATTTTAAAAATCCCTCATCAGAGAAAGAGTTCTTAAGTTTTGTTGGTCTTTTTTTTTTTTCTCGGAAGTAAAAGAATAAAGTCCATCCTTTTTGTCGTATTATCGAGGCCGCGCTGGCTCTTATTGCACGTAGACTTCTTTAGTTTTCTTTTTTATCTATTAAGACGGTAAGCGTGCGGGCGGCAAGTAAAAGCACCTGGAGATGAAAAATATAGAATAAACAGATAAACTGTTTTAGATACGAAAAAAAAAAGTTTTTCTTTTCTAATGAATTTAATGATATATATCTATATATTAGTTTTTTGTCGCACTGACATTGATATTAAAAACCTACTTTTTCTATTTAAAATTATTAAAACGAACTTAATATACTCAGTCATGAATATGCTAGCGACTTCATAAAAGTTAACTAACGCGCATATCCCTTTATAAAACAAGCTTTCAATAATTAATTATTCATTTTTTAATGTTTTCTTTTTGGATGATGATTTCATTTACCCATCACACTCAGTTCTCTTTATGCATAGTTTTTACATTGTGCATAATTGCGCAATATTTAGGGTGTGAAAATTCTAGTACACGAACATGTATCTATCTCTCTTTTATATATATATATATATATATATTTTGTGTACAGAAAGTTGTTAGTTGAGACAGGTCATTGGTACCGTCGGTTTCAAGCCCGATAATAAGGCCCGTTTAAGGTATCCTTATCGAGCTCTCTTCAGCCAATATTCGTCTATCTTATAACCGGAAGTGTGAAGTATATATACCTCGCGAATCCGCGTTCAAATCTCGTTTTGTTTAATCCCCCCCTTTTTTTTTTTTTTTTTTTTTTTTTTTTTTTTTTTCTATCTATATCTATATCTATAATCTATATCTAAAAATACGTTTAAAGTTTTAAAAAATATATTTTTAATTATATCGAATCACGTTTAAAAATTTAAATTTAAAGCTTTGAAAAGTTGCATACATAGAAGGAAGGGTCTCCTAATAAATTGGATCAATGAAAAGAACAACACTTAGATGTTGTTTTATATATATATATATATATATAAGGAAAAAAAATTGTAAATACATAAATAATTAGTCGGTAAACTTGGATTTTAATCGCAATTAAATTATAGATTTTTAATTAATGTCATATATATATATATTATATTTTATAAATGTAATTTATAATCTATTTCGAATTTAAAACTATAGAAAAATATAATAATGTTAATAAACTAGGGAAATCACTTAGGATAGATAAATACTCACTTCCCCAAACCTTGAAAGATTTGGTTTTTAAAAAAATAATTTTTAAACGTATTTCGAAATTTTTAAACGTGATTCGATATAATTAAAAATATATTTTTTAAAACTTTAAACGTATTTTTAGAAATTTTTAAATGTTCGATATAATTAAACGAATTTTTAAGTTTTTAACCGATACCAATACAGATTTTAAAGTTTTTACACATAAGGAAAGAGATTTTAAAATTAAATGGGGTTCAAATTAAAATCGATTCATATAAAAAAAACATTTTTTCGAAATTAGATCTTAAATTTAAATAATTCAAAGTTGAAAATTAGGTATTACATTACCCGATATATATATATATATATATATATATATATATATGTATATATATGTATAGATATATATATAGATAGAAAAAAAAAAAAAAAAAAAAGGGGGGGGATTAAACAAAACGAGATTTGAACGTGGATTCGCGAGGTATATATACTTCACACTTCCGGTTATAAGATAGACGAATATTGGCTGAAGAGAGCTCGATAAGGATACCTTAAACGGGCCTTATTATCGGGCTTGAAACCGACGGTACCAATGACCTGTCTCAACTAACAACTTTCTGTACACAAAATATAAGTACGCTCTTAAAATTTGGATTTTCCTTTTAATTGAGCACTCTGCTGGAATTCTTTTTCCAAAAAAACTAATCATAATTATATATATATATATATATATAATGTGTGTGTGTGTGTATATATAATGTAAATGACCTTGTCTGTGTATCCTTTACCAATATTTGGTCTAGAAATTTGAAACTTGATATAAAAAGGATTGCGACCTGTGAAACAGATCCAGTTTGGTTTTTAGCTGATAAAAATAGCTGCTAAGAGCTTAAAACTGAAAAAAATTGAACGTGGCATGATTAAATCGACTAAACCTGTTTCCTTCTGCGCATGCGCAAATATACATTAAAAGTCGCTTAATTTTTTAACGTTTTCTTATGCGTCTGTTGATAGTTCAAACGGTAATAACTAGGGCTGACACGCTTAATGTTTCGGTTTCGATTCTAGCTTATGGCATCGAAGTCCTTTTTTTTTAGCTTTTGAAATCATTACTATATATTGGGTACAATATAATAATAAATTGCGAATTAACTCTGCATGAATTAAATTATCATATTTAAGCGTATTTTATGACCGAGCTATGCTGGATACAATAAAATGATGAATTGAGGATTGGCTCTATCATACTAAATACGAAATCTGCCTAAATTAAAATATGATATTTAAGTGTATTTTACTGATAACCTGCCAGCAAATATATCATCTGGTAAAAATAGCTAAGAGGTCCAAATTGAATGTGGGAACTTGGTTAGTCGCAAATATACATTTATACATTAAACCGAGTTATTTTTTTAAGTTTTGACATCCATCTGTTATTAGCTTAGCTAGTAACAAATAACCCTGGAGTACTAAACATTTTGCTTTCGATTCTAGCTGATGGCACCTGTTTTTTTTTTCAACTTCGAAAATTCCTACTATATTTTTGATGCAATATAATAAAAATAAAGAATTCACTCTCTAATAATAAATCCAAAATCTGCATAAATTACATTGTCATATTTAAGCGTACTAGAATAAGCGTACTTTAGATATAATAACAAAATGATTTAAATTCATACAGATCAGATTGATTCACAAAGGAAGAAAATTCAATGCAAATGACCAGCTCAATATTTAGCAATAAATTGATCATATATATATATATATATATATATAATTGGTCGAAGAGAAAAATTATTTCCAACTCGCATTTAGGTAAAAATGCACTTTCGTATAAATACTTGAATTCATTCAAAACGTATCGCAAACACCAAAATAAATAAAAATAACATCTACGTAAATTGCGATATATCCCAACAGTCGTTTAGGCTTCTTACCTTGAGGTCTAGATTTTGAATCTCGCTAGATTTAGCCACTCTGATGAGTCTTAGACGACGAAACACGTGCCAGTGAATAATTCTATTTTAAAATATATATATATATATATATATATATATATACATATACACACAGGAGACAAAAAGAAAGTCTGCACTTGTAATTTTTTCAAAAACTGCAAATTTTAGCTAAATTTAATGTAACTGTTTAAACAAACTATACCTTAGCTGATTGGTCTTTTATTCCTCTATAATTTTACCTGTTCATATTTGACTTTTAATTGAAATATTTTAGTGTTCACGTCAATTTATAAAAATAACTTCAAATTGAAGAGGCTATAAGAAAGTCCGCACAATGGAAAATTGTTATTTAAATGTAACTTAGGGACATTAAGGCAACATAAATGCGACAGGAACACAATGAACTAGTTTATAATTAGTAGCATAGCCATTCTGCAATTTGACAGCCTGCAATCTTTTGGGAATTCCTTGAATTAGACTGAAGCAATACTCCGTGGAAGGGCATCCCACTTTTCTTTAATTTTTGTCCAAAGTTCTTCCAAATTTGAAATTTTATCATTGTGTAGCTGTTGCTTGATGTAATGCCATACGTTTTTGATAGGATTGAGGTCTGGAGATTGTGCAGGCCAATCCAAACACGGAATATCATCAGAAACTTTTTGAAATTGCCAGCTGTATGAATGGGAGCATTATCCTGCATGAAGATGGGATTATCATCCAAATTCCGACCAAAGTAGGGTAGAAAATGCTCAGTCAACATATTAATGTACTTGGTCAATTAATTCGACATTGTAAGCGAATTATAGGCCCTGGACCATTGGTACTAATAATGCCCCACACCTAAACTGAACTTCCACCACCTTACAGTGTTGAAACTGAGCACCTAGGATTAAATTCTTCATCTTTCGTTCGATGACGTACTGCCTATCAACATTGCCTAACCTGTTGAACTTGCTTTCGTCACTAAAAAGCACTTTTGACAAATATGAAGAGACATGATCTTCATTGCATCTGTCGAAGTCCAGACGGCGCTTTCTGTTCTTTACAGAAATCATTGGCTTGCGTCTTGTAACATATCTCCACAAATCTAATTCCTTTAATCCGTTCTTGACAGTAGAAAGAAAGCACTTTTTAACAAGATTACACTGTTGTTGGATTTGAGGAGCCGTTTCAAATCTGTTCTTAGGCTGCGGATTTTGATATTATTGTCTTCCCTGTTAGAAGTAACCTTAGTACAGCCATATTGTCGGTGTTTTGGTGCGTTTGCACAGTCTTTCATACCGTTTTCTCATCACATTTCAATCTGCAGACGATTTCTCGATTGGATAAACCAGACAGGTGGAAATTAATAAGCTCTTGACGATCACTAAGAAAGAGTCGTGGCATATGGATTAAATGTAACGTTGTATAACCTGGAACAACAACAATTACTATTAAAGATGTTTGGTTGCCTGTTGCTGGATATGTTAAACTGATTTAGAGGCGATTATTTCAGCTGGTTTTAAGTGAATTTGTTGCTGCAGACTTTCTTTTTGCCTCCTCAATTTGAATTATTTTTTTAAATTGACGTGAACACTAGAATATTTCAATTAAAAGTCGAATATGAACAGGTGAAATTATAGAGGAATAAAAGACGAATCAAATGAGGTATAGGTTGTTTAAACAGTTATATTAAATTTAGCTTAAATTTGCAGTTTTTGAAAACATTACAAGTGCGGACTTTCTTTTTGCCGGCACAGTGTGTGTATATATATATATATATATATATATATGGCATCATAAGTAACTTATTCAGTTTCATTTAAATGTTAATTCCTAATGGCCGAGTGGAAGACTGCTGGCTCGCTAAGCGTAGATTAGATTAATTGACTGCGTTCATATCTCATGAGCAGCAATAGTTACAACTTCCTGCACTGATGATTGCGTAATCATAAAACTCTAGTGTCTGTGGGGTATAAAAGATTAACAGTTATTAAAATATATATATAATGTAGAATTTAGTATCCATATAAATTTAAAATGCATTTGTATAAATTTTTCAAATTTATTTTTAGATATTCATAGTTTCCTTAGACTGTATATCTATATATCTATAAAAGTGAACGTGTCTGTCTGTCTGTCTGTCTGTGTGTCTGTCTGTCTGTGTACATTTCCCTACGCAATAACTCTGTCAATTTTTAGTCTATAGACTCGAAATTTGAAATACCGGGTACTGAGATTTGGGAAAATCGATGTGACGGGTGTCAGCCAGAAATTTGGCTGTTAAGGGGTCAAATTTCAACGATTTGACCTTTAAGAACTCTACCAAACTCCTCCGACAATTTTGGGTCTAGACACTTGAAATCTTAGATATAGGTTCCTTGAACCTGGATCTAACTTAATAAAGTGATTTGAGACCGAAACAATAAATTTTAAGGGGTCATAATAGGGGTCAAAGTTTTAAAAAATTAACCATTTTTTTTGTTTTTTTTTTTGCTTTTTTTGCACAGCATACACCTCCAAACACCCGAGCAACGCCGGGCACCCCTGCTAGTATAGTAATAAAATTAAGATAAAAAATTAAATGATAATATAAATATATCAGGAAAAAATCTGCAACCGATTAAGAGCAGCAATGTATATATGTACATATATATGTGTGGGGGGGATATGTTTATTCAATTATATTTCGCCTTTTATTTATACCAATCCTTTAGTTTATGAAGCTCGATGTATTGACAGAACGTATAACAAATAAATGACAAAAGTCAAATGGATTATACCAAATTTTAAGATGTTGACCATCTTGCCGCTTATTCCTTTAAGTAAGATGACATGCACGATTATTGAAAGCACCTGTTTCGTAGCGCAAAATCATTCATTTAATTATTATATCAATCAATGAATTTATTTCGCCCTTAACTCATCAGACGAAAAAAGACATCAATTTTTAAAGAAAATATGACATCTGGGCATAATAACACACAATAACATCTCTCTCTCATATATAAAGCGAGATAAGACAAAATTCATATGAAAACTCCTGATAGATATTACTTGAAGTAATACTTTCAAGGAAATCCTAGCCAAAAAGAAAAAGCTCAATATTTAAGAATAGAGTAATATATAAGTTAATATATAAGTTTCGGGGTTAAATTTTAAATTCTGAAAAAATAACATATAGAGACATATATTCGATTTAAGAATTTATTGCTTGACAAAATTTAAAATTTAACCACCAAACCTATATATATATATATATATATATATATATATATATATATATATATATATATATATATATAATGAATTATTATATTCTTTTATAATACAGTGTACTCTTAGCAAGGCATCTGATTCTTAGCCATTGTACAGTAAATGGAAAATCCATGTGGTTTACTATAAAACTAGGCCCTTTTCATAAAAAAAAAACTTAAAAAAGAAAAGTTTATAATTAGTTTGCATTTTTACAGATAACTTGTTTATTCTTGAATGCATTTCTTCAAATATTACTTGTTATGCCTGCGTCCAACCATGTTTGGCACAAAATTTTAACTCCATTTTTTTTTTGTTAAATTCTAACCGCATTTTTTTCTAGGATGTTCATGACTGATCGCATTGACATGAACATCTTTATTTGCATCGTCTCATTTTGTGTTACAACAAGTTTATTTTGGGTTTTTTTTTTTGGTTAACTTTGAGATTGAAGTTTCCACTTGACTTCCGGTTGCACCTCCTCATGTTCAGATTGGCTTTTCTAAATAATAACGGTATGATTAGGAAAAGGTCATTCTTACAATGCTGAGGGTGTGGGGCTTTCTTTAACTATTCTGCACTTTCCTCTAACAAATTAATAAACACAAGATCGTAAAAATTTAGTTAGAAACTAAGAAGCAACCGGAAGTGAAATGAAAACTTGAATCATAAAGATAGCCGTTCGTTTTTATTATTATAATTATTTATTAACAAAAATCATGTTTGATCCAATTCTTCAGATCATGTAAGTAAATAAATTTGGGAATATGTTTTTTTTTATATTTAAAAAAAAAAAGAAGATTTTTTTTTCTTTCAGATTTTTGTCAAATGTATGTTTTAAATTTTAGGATGAATATTTGTTTATATGTATTATTATTATTATTATTATTATTATTATTATTATTATCATCATTATTATTATTATTATCATCATTATTATTATTATTATTATTATTATTATTATTTATTTTTTGTTTTTACTAAGATGAAGTTTTATCTTTTTTCAATATTTTCCAGTTTTCTTAATAGAAAACAAAAATCGTCAAATTTCACAATTAATTTCTTGAACTCAAAATCTTTCTAAACTTACGAGGTGCCTTAAATAAGTTCCGATACTTTTTCGTATGCGCACTTTTATTGATAGTACACACAGGAATCTCTGCCCCCCTCCAGGTAATCTCAACCGACTGCAATGCACTTATTATGACATTCCAACAACTTCCCGAAGACCCCATAGAAGTTCTCTTGTTTGAACGTATCATTGATCCTTGTCACAGCATCTTTCCTCTTCTCAATTGTCTCATAACGACAGCCTCTAAGGTTTTCCTTGAGCTTAGGGAATAACTAAAGTCACAAGGAGCAAGGTCTTCACTATAAGGAGGGTAAAGAACTGTTTTTAATGCCCATCTTGGTCAAATAGTCTCTGACAAGGATGGAGCTGTACACTGGTGCATTGGAAATGCTACTGGCTCGATTTGAAGAGTGCTGGCCTTTTCCAATGGAATCTCTTTTTAAGCTTCAACATAATATTTCTTGTTGATTATCTGTCTAGCGGGAACCCAGTGCATGGATGGGGTTGTAGACTGGTGCTTTCATGCAAATCTTCTGCATCTTCAATTCCTCATAAATAATTGTGTGTAAAGTTCCCAAGCTGACATAAAGCTGTGCACATATTATCTCTATAGACACACGACGGTCCTTATCCATGAAATTCTTTATTTGGCCAATCAACTTGTATTCTTAATTTCTTACTCCTCCCACACTTCTCATCATCCCTCACAGACTCCCTGCTTTTATTGAATCTCTTATGCCACTCAAAAACTGAGGCTCGATTCATGAAAGATGGTCCATAAGCAGTCTGAAGCATTCCATATGTTTCTGTGGCATTTTTTTCCAAGTTTGAAACACAATTTTATTGCATGTTATTGCATATCTTCTTCTCACGTCCAAATTGCATTTTTGAATTTCACCAACTGTGACAATTAGGCTTAAGTCGAATGAATTCCAATTCCTGTTATATTACTTTATTTGAACCAGAAATCATAAAAATTGGTCAATCATCTCATATGATCTATAGCAATAACATAATGAATTTTCAAGAGTCTACGACAATTTTAAAATGCCTGTACAATAAATGTCTGGAAACTTATTGAAGGCACCTTGTAGATCATTTTTCTGTATTCTTTTCTGAATTCTTTTCACCAAATATATTAATAAATATTAAAATATTATTAAAACAACAAACACAAAATCTAATATCCTTTTATGTGGCATAATAACACCCCAAACCTTTTCTTTGGCATCGCAAGTGCGTATGAAAAAAATGTTTTCTTTAGTTTAGGAACACAAATAAACAATAATAATTGAGTTTTGCGTCTAAACGTTTATTCAAGTCAGAAATTATGTTTTCTTACTCGATTCCAAGCTTGAAAATTAGTTCTTTTTTGTGTTTATGTCAAGTGAAAATTAAATTTACCCCCCAAAAACTCTTTGATACACTTACATATCATATAAAAATAACTATGCTCACGAAAAATTAGAAAAAAATGATCAACTACAAATTTAATTAAAGATACAAATCAATTTTATTGTAAATTTTATTTTCATTGTATTACATTTTTCATTTTTACTTGGTTAAATGAAAGACTGACTTATCTCCCCTGCTTGACATGTACTTCCGGTGCGTTTTCTCTTCACCAAAGATATTGTTAATAAAAAAGCACAAAAATCTAATATATTTTCTGTGGCATAATAAAAACCTAAACTTCTTTTTTTAGCATGATAAATGCTTATGAGAAATATTAATAACTTTTTTTAATCTATAAGCATAAATAATTGACTTTTGTCTTAACTTTTATTCAACCAGAAATTCCTGTTTCTTTCTCAGTTAAAAGCTTAGAAAAATAGTTCTTTTTCGGAGCTTTTATAGTACTAGAAGAGAGACCCGACGTTGCCCGGGATTGAATGATGATCAACGGATTTTTCACACTCCTATATTTTTATTGTCATTGAAATCGGTGAAATCGCCCGTTTTTTAATCAAATCGATTGATTGCCTGCACTAGTTGTGGACCCATCTCAGTGAACCAAGAGGAAGCTTCACATGCCTCCCCACACTGACTTAGTCCACAATACATTGTAATCTAAATTGCACTGTAGAGAACCTGTTATTGATTTGATCAAATTATTCTTTATGATTTTCACTTGTCACTAAAACTATATATTATTGGGTAAAAACCTATCAAGGTCAAGAGCTACTCGAGAATAAGAGTAAATGGGATGGCATGATTGTCTACCAAGATGATGGACATTATGCAAATAGTAACATTGCTCAAAGGTATGAACCCCGTTTGATAACTTAAAGGATGGTTTATGACACAAATTGGTTAATATTGGATTGAAAGATGACTGAATGATCATCAGCTCGGAATTACTTTTAAACTTCACACAAGGCAACCATTTTCCTATTTACTTTCCTTCTTACGACGGTAGAGTTGAACATTAGGTCGGTTTTAATGTGGGGGAAACTCAGCTCCCCAAAAAGGGGCACTATGGATAGGGACAACAATAAAAATTGTCTCAGTCATGAAGGATTTGTTTTCCACCGACTGAGGACAGAAAAGGTGAAGTGTAGCATCAGAACAGATACTACACTGTGATCTTAGCCCGAATGCTACAAAATATCAGCCATTTTAATCGATTATTGATTGATTAAATAATTACATCTGATGAATATTATGATTATTTGAAATTCAACTCACATGACACTGAAATTAATTTGGAAGCTGTCTGCAGAATGGAGAATAAATTCTGGATTGAATTAAAGTTTTAAGGTAAAAAAAAGGTAAATTTTACGACGTGACCCAGCGTCGTTTAACCCCTAAAATATGATCAACTTTTTTTTTTTTACCTAATAGGATTAAACGCCTTTTATAAATAATTTGAAAGGAGAAATTTTGAAAAAAGATATATATATATATATATATATATATATTCAACATTTTAGGATGTGGGATCACTTTTCTATATAAATTTAACGTAAAATGAGCACCCACTTTTTGGCCACCGAGCGTTCAACGAGACCTATCACTCCTAGCATTTTTTGCAAAATTTCTTCCTTTCATATTATTTATAAAGGTCGTTTAAATGTATTCGGCAAAAAAAACAAAAGTAGATCTTCATTTTTTATTTTTTTTTTTTTAGGAGTTAAGCGACGCTGGGTCACGTCGTAAAAATTTACAAAAAGAAAATAAATAAAAAGATAATAATAACGCGTATTGTTTATTTCTACTTCTAAACAATGTGAAATCATTATTTTTCTCGCGCGCACCTGTCGTGTCAAATCACGAGTAAAGAGAAAGAATAAACATTGATTAAAAAAAAATACTTTGCCACGAACACGTAAAACAAAAACTCAAGTGTACATTGTGAAACCCATATTCACGTTTCTTTTGAATGTTATCTTGAATTTCTGTCCTGTTTCACGCTGCACTCATAAAAATGTAACCCTTCAAAATACTCTCTAATCAAAAAAAAAAAAGAAAAAAAACACACCAAAAATCGTTAGTTCTCAAATTAACCTACAAATCTGTCACTCTCTTAAACTTAAGAATCGTAGAAAAATATTGAATAAATTTACAGCAACTACATATTCATCATATTTGTAAATTGCTCCTCTCAATACCAGAACAATTCTTTCATTTTCATATGCAAACATCCCAACAGACAAATTTTGAATAGATTTACAAAAATTACGTCTAAATAAACAACGGCGAAAATTTCTGTTTCCACCTGGCCCCGACCCTCTGTGGCTCGGGTGACAAGATCAAAGTGTAGTATCTGTTCCGGCAGATACTGCAAGCAAAGACCATATGTGGGGGTAACGCCACATATCAGACCTTGGTCAATGTAGGGATCACCCTACAGACAACAGTTACTATCCAGCTCCCATTTCCCACCTCTCGGGAGCTGGTCCCCTTTTCCCTTCCTCTCCCTCTCTCTCCACATTAAAAAACGGCCTTGTGCCTAATTTGCTCAATGGGGAAGCAAATAAATACACGCAGCTCCCCCCCCGGCCCTCTGTGGCCTCGGGCGATAAGATCAAAGTGTAGTATCTGTTCCGACAGATACTGCAAGCAAAGACCAGATGTGGGGGTAACCCCACATGCCTGACCTTTAACCAGCTCCCATTTCCCACCTCTCGGGAGCTGGTCCCCTTTTTCCCTTCCCCATCCCTTCACTCCTCACATTAAAAATTGGCCTTGTGCCTAATTTGCTCGGTGGGGGAGCAAATAAATACCCTCTGTGGCCTCGGGCGACAAGATCAAAGTGTAGTATCTGTTCCGACAGATACTGCAAGCAAAGACCATATGTGGGGGCAACCTCCCATATAAGACCTTGGTCAATGTAGGCGTAACCCTTCATACCAATTGTCACTATCCAGCTCCCCTACTCCCCGAGGAGTTGGTCCCCATTTTCCCATCACTCCTCACATTAAAAATCGTCCTTGTGCCTAATTTGCTCGGTGGGGGAGCAAATAAATACACACCTATTCTAATAATGTTTACATTAACACAGGTTATGCTAATTTAGTTTATATATTATATTCTAGCAAACAAGAGTTTTACTAAATAAAATTAGACACATGCCCAAGCATAAAATTTGGGAGGAAAGATCTATGGTCATTCTTGTCATTATACTTTTGATTTGTCTAAGCTATTCCTAGCTAGAATTCTCAGTCACCATAATACGACATTCACACCAGGGGTCGCCCTAATTAAGATTCCAAATCCAGTCTCTTTTTCAATTTTTATTTTTAGATATTGAAATACCGTATACATGATAATGTGGACAAATCCATAATCAGCCTCGGGATTTCTTAATTTGCATATATATTTCATAAACTGTTCTAATAAATTAACATTCTGTAATATACGTTTTTAATTTGCATTGTCATATTTTCTTATATTATACGCAATAATTTCGTCGGTAGTACAATGTCTGATGGTACTATTATGCTGAGACCAGGTACTATACTTTAATCTTAGCAAAAACAAAAAAGCCAAATTTATTTGCAGCAAATATTAAAATATTACATTTTAAACAAATTAGGCACAAGGCCATTCAAAAACGTCGGAAAGTGGGTATCGTTTGTTATGCTTGGTCACCATAACTAAAAAGAATATCTCACTGATAAGGACCATCAATCCCATCCATCATCATCAACCAGTGTGTCCGCAGTTGAGATTGAACTCACTACACGAGTTTGTAGTGTAATTCAAATCTTGTCGGTAGCTGAATACTTGATGCTTTGCCAGGGCTACCAAGGGTATTTTTTTATCGTGACGCCATCACTAGACGCTGAGGAGAGTCCCATCTACCCTCGAGAGAATGATAGACCACTCCAGCTTCCCAACCTAGTATTTTACCTTGCAGTACATACTGCGCCTCGCCTTCTCAAATGGTCAACCATCTGATACTGGTCAGGCTCAACGTTGCTTAACTTTGGTGATCTGTCGAGAACCGGTGTGTCAACATGATTGAAATAGGCAAAAGGTTATTCAGAAATGAGGGAAAATAATATCATTTGTTATGCTTGGTCACCATTAAAAAAAAAATGGTCACCATTAAAAAAAATGTCTATCCCAATCTCAACAAGGATCATCAATCACCATAATACCACATTTACTCCAGGGTCTGTCCTAATTTAAATTTCTTAAATAGTTAAAATTTTTATTGTTCATGAAAATAAAAAAAAAGATATCTAATCATTGACAAATCTGCATCGTACGTCAAGAATTCAGCTCACGCCACTCAACAGCAGTCCGAAGATTCCAAATAATACGGACATCCAGGTACAAGGATGTAATATTATGGCGATGGAACAGAAGTTTGAACTTTACATTTTGGGGATTTTTCTTATTTTAAAGATTTTGTCCGAAGTGAACCATATCACGTCATTTAATAAATCCTTTTTAAATATTCTTATTGATCACAAATTTATTGTGATCAATAAAGTTGATTACTCAGTACCTTCTTTGAAGGTGGATACGATTCGAAGCAATCGATCTGATCGGTTATGATCTAGTTTTTGAAACGGAGATCAGAGAACATGTCGATGCTGATTGATGTTTCTTCCCCCACACATAGATTGTTGATTGTTAAAGTCATACACATTGAGATTGAATAGGACATTTGTATATAGTTTACTCAGAATGTTTGACATTCTGTAGGACACATGAAGGCAGATGGCGCTGTGGTGCCGAACTCGGTTGTAATTCTAAAATCTGATTTGAACTGGAATTGCCCAGAGAAGTGTCTCAATATTCGATTCGATGCTTCCGTTCAGTCTCAAAAGACAAAGGATACCCCCTGTAGGGGCAGCTGCACGTGTAATTGCGAGGCAAGGGATGCGCAATGACCAACCACACCTCTCCTGTATCGGAACTGTTTGAGTCCAGTGGCAAGGAGAAGTCCAGGATGACCAGAAACAATGCTGAAATAAGCGGAAAGCACATACAGCAGCAGAAAGTCCCAAATGAATGGTCACCCATTTAGTGCTGACCAGGTTCAACGATGCTTAACTTCGGTGATCCAGTGGGAACCAGGGTATCAAAGTGATTATGTTGTATTTTGTCTCAATATATTTAAACGACTTGATTAATGATAGTCCTTATATAATTAAGGAAACCTTTGAAGGCTTTAAATTTACAGTTATTGAAAGCCATCAAAGCGTTTCGCTTTACCTGGAGAAATTTTGTCAGGCAGTGCTTAGGGCATTGATCAGGTCCATATAAGAGCATGCCTCGCTTGGGGGACATTTTGTGAGGATGTGTGTTATGATCTGCACTTTCCTGTACTTTACATATCCCCACTTATTCAGATTCTTGTACTTTACATATCCCCACTTATTCAGATTGTTCCGTGTTTTGGCGACTTTCACTTAAGTCAGGTTGAGTGTTACCCACCTTTTCTGAAGGAGTTTACAGCCTGCAGCGAGATCTTTTTTTGTCATCTTCAACAGACGCATTCCACTGATGCAGGCGAAAGTATACTGATGTTGGTTGTTTAAGGTTTGTAACTGTGGCGATGCTCTTGCAGGGTGATAGTCGCTGTAGCACCTCTATCTCACAGAAGAGATGTTGCGAGTTTGTCTCTGATGTATCGTTATTTTCATGGAAAGTGTTTAACTGAGCTTCAATCTATGGTCCCCCCTCGCCAAACTTTCACAAGAAACACTCGTCTAGCTGTAAACACTATCAATAATTTCCCCCACTCTTTATCTGTGCCTAAACCTAAACATAGATTCCATGAACAAAGCTTCTTTCTTAGAACTGCACGCCTGTGGAATTGTCTTCCGTTTTCCTGCTTTCCGGCTGACTACAATATGGTTGTGTTCAAGTCTAAAGTAAATAAGTTCTTGATGAGCCGTTCCATATAAGTTATTAAATTTACCAAATTTTCATTACTAATGATTACTATATTGACCAATTTCTACTGTACACTCTTTAACCCTTATCCTTGAGTGGCCTCTGGGCCTTGATAATGTGGTGATGCCTTTGTAAAAAAAAAAAAAAAAAAAAAAGCACCTTCAATGAAATGGAAAGAGATTAAGGGATGACAAATTTTTTTTTGTTTTATTTACTATAAAAGAATTTTGTAGGTCAGTCACTAAACAAAGCTCTGATAAAAAGAAGATATTGTGGAAACATCAAGGACTGATGATTAGGGCTATGACAACAGCATATTCTTTACCTTGTTTTAATTTTCATGTATATATCCATTGATATCTTATGTTTTTATGTAGAGTGCTATCGTTCTCGGTTGATTAATTGTCTGGCTGTGTCGGATATGTACTCGAGAATAAAAACAATGGAAAGAATATGCTGTTGTCCTAGCCCTACTGATGATCAAAAGAAAATTACAAGTAAAGTCCTATCTGCGTTTGAATAAAAAAAAAAGATCAGAACAATAGAAAGGAAATTAGTAGGAAATTAAGTGAAGGATAAACATAACTTTGAATTTTTGCGGTCCTCTATATTTAACGATGCATCAGCATGCATAAAGCATAATCATCTTGACATGCAATTCTTGTTAGATCACAAAAGTTAAACAACGTTAACCTTGGTCAGTACCAGATGGGTGACCAACTTGGGAATACCAGGAGCTGTATGTATGGGGATAAACCTAACATTGTCATCTCCCCTAATACGGATATGCATGCAACTAGGGACCGATTGCCAATTTCGTACTCCCATGGAACTTTCTTCTTCAGAGGAAGCCGATTAAACCTGCATTAGGATTAGTGCCTCAGTTTCATTCTCATTTTATTTCACGATTGCTAGAACTCGATTTTTTGACGTAGCTGATAGCTTTCATATTCTATAATAATATCAAAATAAAAACAAAATTTAAAAAAGAAAACGTATAAGTAAGTTTTTTTTTTAAAAATGCCAGATCCGTCTGATATATTTAAGGATTCTATCTATTTAGCGAAAACTAAACTGGTTTTACAAACAAAGGGGAGAGAACTGCTATTTTCTAAGTTGGAATCATATCCGCCAAACACTTATCGTTGGATAAGTTCTAGTTTTAAAGTATACTTTTTTAGCTTCTTATATCAAGTTGCTTCATGCCTTGTCTGAAGCTATTTCTACAATCTGCTCTTTATTTCAAAATTTATTAATTGAATCACATGACCAAAATTAATGTTATGAGAATCATTTTATTTTAATGCATACCGTGAACGCCAACAAAACAACACATATCTTCGATCAGACTATTAATCATATCTGGTAGAGAATACCATCATCGGCGGTCACTCGTGTCCGAGTAAGACTGTCCTCCGTTGTGGCTTCTGTGGGTCCTCAGGTGAGCATAGAGCCCAATCCTAGACCCAATTTGTCTTGTGCAATTTGGGCAGATAAAGGTAGTGGTGGTGGGGTGGGGTTGGGTGTGTCTGGTTGATAATCTGTCCTTTCTGTGCTTGCGTTTATCCTCAGCAGCTTGATTTAGGTCACTACTATAAAGCGCAGCATCTTTGTGGACAGCGCTCCTCCATGCCAACCTGCTGCCAGCCACGTCCTCCCATGTCTCAAGGTCCATGTGAAACCGCTTTAGATTTGCTTTGATGTTGTCCTTATACCTCATCTTTTGGCCACCCTGGGCACGCTTTCCCTCAACAAGCTGAGAGTAGAAAATCTGTTTTGGGAGGCGGAGATCCGGCATTCGGGCAACATGACCAGTCCATCTGAGCTGGCGTTGAGCAACAGTAGCGGTGATAGTGGGAATGTCAGCCTCACTCAGGACGCTGGTGTTGGTGCGTCGGTCCTTCCAACTAATTCTGAGGATTTTTCGGAGGCATCTTTGGTGGTACGTCTCCAGGGTTTTTACGTGCCTCCTGTATGTGGTCCAGGTCTCCGATCCATAGAGAAGAGTGGGCAGCAAGACAGCTTTATATACCATGATTTTGGTCTTTGCCAGAAGGTCACGGTTCTCAAATACTCTCTTCCTTAGCCTTGAGAAAGCCCAACTGGCACAGCTGAGACGGTGTTGTATTTCATCATCTATGTTGGCTTTTGATGATAGGATGCTGCCTGGATCAGCACTGGTAGAGAATACATAAACCTGTTGGATGTAAAAATTATTTGGACGTACATCAAACTGTATCCATGTATAAACACCAACGCCTTAAATACGTCAGATATTGTTTTGCTATCTAGTGTTATTAAATGAGAAAAATGCGTAAATCTTAAAATTCTTATAAAGATTCCAAATAAAAACAAAACAAGAAAAAAAAACGTAATGTAAAAGCAATTTTTTTTTTTATGTCTTATCATTGGAATACATTAAGAGGTTTTGTCGCGACTAGGCTGAGTAAAATACCGGATCTTTTAAAGCAAGGGTGTATAATGCTTTGTTTGCAATCTATTACAGAGTGAGTAGATTTCGAGGTATTCTCATTTATATATTAAACAATAAATCAAAGTAATTTAAACATACTTACGAAACTTTTAAGTTCATAATTCCTCTTTTTTTGCCGTTTGGGGGCGCTGCTTATTAAAGGATATCATAGCTATTCGTAGATATCATTTTTGGATGTGGTATGTGTTTTTAATTGGTCAATAACATTTTGGAAGATGCATTTTGAAAGCTGTGTTTTTAATTGGTTATTTTGGAAGATGTATTTTTAATGGGGTAATTACATCTTGGGAGGTGTGTTTTAATTGGTCAATAGCATTTTGGAGGTGTGTTTTTAATTAGTCAGTAGCATTTTAAGAGGGACGTTTTTAATTGGTCAAAGAGATGTGCTTTTAATTAGTCAATAGCATTTTGGAAGGTGTGTTTTTAATTGGTCAATAACATTTTGGAAGGTGTGTTTTTAATTGGTCAATAACATTTTGGGAGGTATTTTTTATATTGGTCAATAAATGTTTTTAGAGATGTGTTTTTAATTGGTCAATAACATTTTTGGAGGTCTGTTTTTTTTGTTTATGTATTTTCGACTAAAAAATTCTAATTCTATAAATCCAAAGCTGAAGAAAAAGAAATTTGAAAGTGTGTGTGTGTGTGTGTGTGTGTGTAGAAATACTAATTAGCACAATTTGCCTATTTAAGATTAATCTGACTTTTCAAACTAAATCTTTCCTGTTTAAAACTATCTGAGCTCAATAGGTCATGGTTGAATAATGCTCAATAATTGAATCACGTGATCAAAATTCCCCTCGCAATCTTGTAAGAATACACTCCAAATGAGAACAGATTATCAATTCTCATCTCAAAAATTCAGACACGTAACGTAGTTTCATGTTAATTGTTTTAACGACATAGCAGAATTCTAGTTGTAGCATTGTGAACATCATTTAATTTTAATGGATATTGTGGAAGGTGACGGTGGTCTAGTGGTTAAAGATAGGGACTGACAACCCAGGTGTTTAAAGTTCGAATCCAGTACGTTCCACAAAATCACGTTTAATTAGTATGTTGGAAAGCTTTACGTGGTTCCTCCTTTAATCCTTAATGTGATATCGAAACAATTCTGACTACGGAAATATCGGAGAAACCAATGCCAACAATAGAATCTTCAGATTAATCAGATAAAATGATGAGTGGATATTGTAACGGCAAAAAACCCCCAAAACGCAGATCAATGCATATTCGCAGCCAGAACATAAATAATATATGAATCTGGTTAGGAATGCATAAATCCGTTTGCTATAAAAACTGTATTCATAAATAACTGCCAACGCCCTAAATATGCCAGATACTTTTTGATTATCTAGATCAACGCAGTATTATACAACACGATAAAGAAGCATAATTGTCTCAATCCCCTCCTCTTAAAACAATAAAAATATTAAAAAAATAGCAACCACAAAATACAATAAGAAATAGCAATATAATGGTTTATTATATGAAGAAAAAGCATAAATGTTTCAATCCTACCCTTCTTAAAACAATAAAAAAAAAAACTTCTAAACTGCAAAAAGAAAGAAAAACCATCTGTGTGATATATTGATAGAACTTGTCGTAGCAGGAATCAGTTAAATCCTCGATGTTTTATAGAAAGGGCGTGTCCAATACGTTGATCGCGATCGACCACTCAATCTTAAAGATAGCACGAATAAATCCCGATGTATTAAGGCTTTTTTATTTATTTATTCGAGAACGGGGATCTTCAAAGTTTTCGAACGGAAGGGCAATATTAATGATTTTTTTCAGAGCTACACGGGCCAAAATATAAAAATGAGCTGGACGCGTTTTTATACTGTTTTACTTTTTAATTAAAATGGTTCTCCAAAGCCCCATTTTTTTAAAATCATTTTCTGAACACATTTCTATTTTAAAAGAATTTCATCAATATGTGTACCTTTTCCATAAGAACTATGCGTGCCAGATTAAAGATTTTGGTAGGCTGGATCTGGCTCGCAGGCCGTAGTTTGGAAACCTCTTTTCTAGACCATAAAAATGAATGAATAAATGAATCTGACTCCCTATGGCATGGGTCATTTGATTGAATCGTTCCTTATTAAGTTTCATTCTATCACCCTCGCCCTCTGTTTGAGCATTATGCAGATTTTTTTTTGTACTTGTACAGTTTAATCAAGATATAAAAAAGTGAAAATATTGAAAAAAGGTTATATTGCACGTATCCGTCATGGAATGAAGTCCCCCCCCCCCAAAAAAAAATTCCACTTAATTTCATCAAGTAGATTTTGTTTTACAGCGAAAAAACAATTTATGATACCGAGCAAAAGGTTCGATTTTTAGGAAGAAAAGATGGAGAGGGAGTGTCGGCGCTTTAACTGGAGTTATCTCCCCGGAGCGTTTCTACAATCCAACCAAAAACGTGTTTTTCCGCTTAAAAAAACGGATACGTACGATATAAACTTTTTTTGATATTTTCATTTTTTAATGTCTTCATTAAACTGTACAAATACCTTTTTTTTCAGTGGGATTTTCTTCTATATATCGCCATGCATATGCTGTTAACGCAAATAGATTCAGTTATCATAACAATGCAATTTACAACCCCCCTCCCCCATTAAAGCTGAATAACAAATAGAAGGCATTACTTTTGGAACCCCTCATAAATGAAATGATGTGCAGACATAGCATTACACGATTTGCATAAATATCACATTCCTATGTCGTCTGGATATTAGATCCTGCAAATTAATCATAGTTCGCAGTTCTTTCGTATTGCTATTGAATAATTGCACTGCAAACGTCACTATTCATTTATTAGTTTTCAAGTTTGGCAAATATCAGTATACAATTTGAGTCCATGTGGCACCAATTAATATGTGGAATATATATATATATATATATATATATATATATATATATATATATATATATATGAACGTGTGTGTGTCTGTGTACATTTTCCTGCGCAATAACTTTCATAATTTTCAGTCTACAGACTCGAAATTTGATATACAGGATACTGAGATTTGGGAAAATCTTTGTAATCCATTTTCGGCCAGAAATTTGACTGTTAAGGGGTCGAAGTTCAATGATTTGACCTTTGAGAACTCTACCAAACTCCTCCGCCAATTTTGGGTCTAAACGTTTGAAATTTTAAATATAGGTTCCATGGACATGGATCTTACTGAATAACTTGATTTGAGCACAAAACAGTAAATGTTAAGGGGTCATAATAGGGGTCAAAGTTTTAAAAAATGACTCAAGCTTGCCTTCCTACTAGCATTTTCTTTTTTGCTCAACATACGCATCCAAACATCCGGGCAATGCCGGGCTGAAATGCTAGTATATATATATATATATATATATATATATATATATATATATATATATATATATGTCCAAATTAAAAAGGGCGACTTTCTAAGTAAATAAAAAAAATGAGCTCCGGGGCGGAGCCAATATTAACCGTATGTATCGCTTGAAAAATCAACAATAACAAAATCTAAATTTATAAGCGATAAAAATAAACAGTATAATTAATCTAGGGATTATGGCCTAACGGTTAAGGCACCGGACTGTGGTAAACATGGTCTGAGGTTCGATCCCTAGAAATAGTTAAACTACGCGAGAGGTAATGACCTTGAAACACGCGTGTACGTAGATTACTGTTTTAAAAATAATAAATAAAAAATATATATATACGTCCAAATTAAAAAGGGCGACTTTCTAAGTAAATAAAAAAATGAGCTCCGAGGCGGAGCCAATATTAACCGTATGTATCGCTTGAAAAATCAACAATAACAAAATATATATATATATATATATATATATATATATATATATATATATATATATATATATATTAGACAGCGCCCCAGCGTAACCCGGTTGTAAACTGAAACATGTGCATGCAAATATTATGGGGTTTTTTTTCTACACAGTTCACTTACTGACATTGAAACCAAAACCTAAAGACAGTGAGTCAAGTATGATAACCATTAAGCCAGTTTGACACGTGCTTTATAATGTGTTTTCAAACCTACTTGCGTAAAGAATAAGGAAGCTGTCATGTGAACCATTCACGCTTGTGCATTTGGGAAACAGTTGACCAACAGAATACGGAAACTATCAGGTGAACCATTCATGCATGCGCATTCGTAAAACAGTTGACAGATAAAAATCATATGACCTCCACGTACCAGTTTTTCAATGCTGACACCTCGGTAGCCTTTTTTGTCCCCGATGAAAACCGATTAAAATGTTTTCCACGTGTCTGAATACCCTATGTACCAAATTTCAAGTCTGTAGATCAAAATTTCGTTGATTATATAGGTTGAAAATTGTCCTCACACACAGCATGCGTGCGTACGTGCGTGTGTAATCTACATCCATCTTTCAAGTTGTCTCTTTAATGTAGTTTGCATTTCGTCATTTTCATTCTAAATTTCAATATTCTTTATCGAAAATCAATAACACTAATTGTGCGTTTTGCTGAGAGACAATGATTGATTAAAATCGAACATCAATCGTGATTCACTTTATACAAAAGTTTAATAAAGTGTTGGTATCTCAAGACGTACATTGTACAATCGTTACTGCTGCTCGTACAGAAACAAATTAATTTATTAGTTTTCAAGTTTGGAAAATATTATTATACAATTAAGGTTGCCCACTTAACTTTGCACCAAGAAATATGTGGAATAGTAATGTTCAGTGCATTGAATAATATATAATAGTAATGCTTAGATGTAATATTTAGTATAGAAAAGAATCTCTATATCTAATATATACAGTTAAGTCAGTCGAACAGTTTTGTCATCGCAATCTTCTCTCCTTCAAAACTAATATTTGATTCAGAATAGCCATTTTATTTCAATTAACGTGGGTCCATCTTCATTCGTCATAATCTGTCGAGATGGTAGATTTCGGTAAAAGATTATGAAGTTCGGTAAACTCCATAATCTTTTTTTATGGCCACATTTAAGGAACGGGAACGGTGAAATTGTTGAGGTTGCTCAGAAGGTTTGTTACCTTGTGTCGCAGCAAGAATTTGGACCAAGGTCAATGTCTACCAGGCATGTGTACACAATGTGATGACGTATGAAAGTGAAACTGGATCAGTGAGGGTTGAGGAAATGCGTTGCATGGAGAGAAATGATATGAGAATTATACCTTTGACGTGTAACACAAATCTCATAGACAGGCTCAGTTCTTTTTTTTTTTTTTTGAAATTAACGGTCGTTTAAAAAGTAAAGCTTACTACTTTTTTACTCCAAATGTTTAAGAGCTACGAAGTTGGGAGTAGTACCATTAAAAAGAGCTCCAGAATTTATTTTTCTATATAGTTACCAATATGCTCGATGCACTGTTAATGTGCATGCATGCCACCACTATACACATTGAAAAACAGGAGGCGTGGCCTAACCTTGCACCTACACATCTATGACACCAAAGAATTGACGCTACGATAAATATTTTTCCTAAGATTATATGTTTACTTATATTTATAGAGAAGAATATACTGTAAATTGACAGAGTAGTTTGGTAGGGAAATGTACACACACACACAGACAATTTCACTTTTATAGATATATAGATAATAGCAGCAGTGAATGTATGCGAGCTGTCAGTGCCAAGTGTGGGAGAGAGGGGTGCCTAGTTCTGTGGTCAGTACTGAGTCAAGTAGGGGCGGGCAGTGTTGGGGTACGACAAGTATTTCGAATGCGCCAGTCTTATCAAAGAACCTACTGTTGATTTTAAATGGGCTGTATTATTTGTGCAGTGGTAAATCTTCTCAAATGCACTTGTAATGTTAAACCGTATAAAAATATAAATACACACACACACACAGAGACATGACAGAAAAGAATAGACACTAAGATAAATATTTTTCCTAAGATTAATATATGCTTATTTATATTTACATATAAGAATAGTACTGAAATAATTGGGAGCATCTTATTAAAATTGCATCAAACAATATTGAAACATGACAGGAACCAAAAGAGCAGCAGACCTATTAGAATTTCTGCAAGCACAAATCGTTGGTCAACATAAAGATGGTCTTAGTTAACACAAAATAGCAGGAAATCTTTCTACTATTAATAGTGATTGGACAATTCACAAGAGAGAACAAAATCTCATCCAAATCGCCCCGGGTCCTCTGAAAGAACCTTGCATCTTTTAAAAAGAAATGTTGAAGAGGATCCTCGGTGCGAAGGCTCTTACATTACAACAAAATCTGGTATCAGTCCCAGAACAGCCGTCAGGTATCTTCACAAGCTGGGCTACTATGGTAGCCCTGCCAATATCGAGCACAGAAAAGATTCGAGCTTAAGCGTTTAAACAATGTCAAAACATTATTAATTCACTACCTGATGATTTGATTATAGTAGTGAAGGCGTTGTGTAGAACCAACCACACATATTGGTATTACTGCTAACCTTTGTCGGTACAAATGACTACCTGAAGACAGAGTATACATCAGTTATATTCTCCCAGATGCATATTAACGAAGACTAGAGGAGGGGTCTCTCCCAATGAATTAATTAATGCGTCCTCAGATACCAACCTGGAAATTTCTAGGACTCGGTGTGGTATGCACAACACCTAGCCTTTCCAAATGGTCAACTATTTAGAACTGGCCAGGCTCAACGTTGTTTAACTTAGGTGATTTGACAAAAACTAGTGTCAACATGATTGTTCCATATATATATATATATATATATATATATATATATATGCCCTCTATCATGGGTTGAGCATTTTGGGAAGTGCTATACAAACTGCCATTAGTGTATTAAGCAATTCTCTTTGTGCAAACGAATCGAGCTTAGGCGTTTGGACAATGTAAAAACATTGTTAATTCACTACCTGCATAAGAGCAGCCGAATAGCGTAATGGTTAGAAGCCTCATTTGTCATTTGGGCAGTTGAGTTTCGATCCTGGTTCGAGGGAGTTCTTGTCTAGCCGCACTGATCAGCTGTGATGCAGCCAAACAGTACAGTATGTGGCTGACTATATATGCACACAAGCAATTAAATTAGTCAGATCTTCGCTTTTTGTCATTGATAGCTTCCTTCCTCCAAAATCAATATTTTATACAGAGTAGACATTTAATTTAATTGAATGCTGGTCCATCTTAAAAAAAAGATAGATGTAAATTTGTATTTGCTCTTGCAGAGTTACATCATCTTGCTTGTAGGAAAAATATATTTGATAAAAACCAAACAAACGTATAATTAAAAAAAAAGCAAAAGAATAGAAAGTCAAACCCAAATAGTAAGCTGTCTGATATTCAGCTACTTGATTTGGACTTATCTTTTTCTGTCGTTTCTTTTCACTATAAGCGTAGGAAGTGAACTTTGGGTTTAATTTTGGCAGCCTCGTAATGCTTGATTTCCTTATTTCTTCTTATAGTCCTTATATTCTTTGAGCGGTGTTTCTGACAAAGGAGTAGAATTGCCGTTTTTATTAAGGTTATAATTAGGACTAGAACAACAGCATATTCTTTTCATTGGTTTGACTTTCGAGTGTATATCCGTTGATATATTATACACGTTTATATAGAGTGATGTAGTTCCCGGTATCTGTGTTTGATATATACTCGAGAGTCAAAACAATGAAAAGAATATGCTGTTGTCATAGCCGTAGTCATAATTCACCCATAGTACACTTATCTTTGACTAACTTTTCTTGAACTATTATTTTTTAAATTTTATTTTTAATTTATTTTCTTTTAATTTTAATTTATATTTTAAGCTCATTACATCAAGTGGCTTTCTGTCTTGTCTGTAGCGATTGCTATAAAACAAAAACAAAAAATAAAATAAACAAAACAAATCGCAAGTAAAAACATTACCGACTAGCGCCGGATCGGTACAGCTAGTATTTAATAGAGGGTAACGTTTCAATAATGTTAGCAAATGCTCTTTCTGCTGAATTACAACGCATCAAAGGAAAATTGGCTGATTGATAAACCGTCAATGTAAAATTTCTAAAAGGCATTTTTCCAGTTGAAAAGAACGGCACAAAAATAGCTTTCGCTTAAATATGGTTAGAATAATTTTTAAGCTTTCCTTTTTTTCTTTCACAATAACGATTCTTCTTTGTAAGAATACAATTCTGCCTTGATAACATTCTGGTACGTCATTATCAGAAGGCCACATGTCACTGTATTATATTAAAGCTGAATTAATCAACGTTTGTTTCCATTAGGCTTTATATATATATATATATATATATATATATATATATATATATATATATATATATATATATATATATATATACACGCATAATATATTTTAATTCATACAGAAACTGCAACATGTGCGTGCGAGTGTTATGTTTTTTTTTTCTAAACAGTTCAATTCTTGTAAGTAAACAAAATAAAAAAATAAAAAATGGCCCATCTGAGATCGAAACCAAAACCTAAAAACAGTGAATCAAGCCCGATAACCATTAAGCCATGTTGACACGTATGTAAAAAGTGTTTTCAAACCTAATTATTCTTAATATAAAGAAGCTGGCATGTATCACGGCCACGCATTCGTTAAACAGTTGACCAACAGATAAAAATCCGATGACCCATCTCACGAACCAATTTTTCTCTTTTGACCCCTTAGCAGCACTTTTTTTCTAGAGGAAAGCCGATAAAGAATTTTCCACATGTCTGAATACCCAATATACTAAATTTCAAATCTGTAGATCAAGAATTGATTGAGTATATAGGTTGAGAAGTGTCTTCACATACACACACGTTCTCACTTTTATAGATATATTAATATATTTTTTTAAATTCTAAATAAGAAACCGAATATTTTGTTCTGATATTTTCTGCAGATATGATTATTTTTTTCTGAAATCATTGTGTGATTTGAAACTCTCCAACAAAATTAATAAACGCTTTTTTCAGAATCTATAAGCCCATTTGTATGTGAAAATTAATAGGTTTAGATTCGTTTTTTTTCCCAGGAAAACTAACATGCGCCCGGCGTTGCCTGGTCGCAAATCACGCTTAAATATATTTTAATTCAAGCAGTATTTATTATTATTATAGAGCCAATTATATATTTTGATCATTATATTGTAGTCAATATATCGTAATGACGTCAAAATTTATAGAAAAATCTGACTTGGGTGCCATCAGCCAGAATCGAAACCAAAAGATGTAGCTCTCCAGCGTTATTCGTAACCATCTGAGCTAAGTTCACAAATTAATAGTTTCACGGCACAATATTGAGCTCTTTAAATTTTTGCGGTGCACCTATTACATAAAATGTATATAGTCTACTGGTAGAGCCTTTTTACAATAACATAATATATTCAGCAGAATAGAAAGTGAATCTTGGGAGTATACTCGAGAAAATAAAATTTTATAAGGAAGCGAGTGTAGTCCGCCGTCTTTAAAATTAATCACCAACTATCTCCCCCTTAACAACGTATCTAGAAATAAGAGGTCAAAATCAACTTTTTAATAGCTATGATAATACTATTAATTGTTAAAAATAGTATAATTTGATTTTCTTAGTTAAAAAAAAATTACGTGATTTTTGGGATATGGCATCTTCGCTCCGTGATCTACATTATTAATATATATATATATATATATATATATATATATATATATATATATATATATATATATATTATGATTTTTAATTCGGTTGAAACTTAGACTTGAACATAAAATTCAATATTGAAAAAAAAAAAAAGATTTTAAAAAAAAAGCTAACGTAGTAAATCCACAGATTCGTATTTTATTTATTTTTACATATTCATCTTTATTTTCGGTTTCTTGCGAATTCTTGAAGTCCTTTAGCATGTGTTATGGTTTGGATTCAATTTTTAAAAAATCTTTTCTCTTTGTTTGCTGGTTCTTTAGATGCATTCATTTTATTGTTCTGTGTTGATATATCTATTTTCTTTCCATTTTTTTAAATTTATTTCTCTTCACCTATTTATTTTCACCATTTTATAAAACTTACCAGGCAAACAGCGCGCTCCATTTTTTTTATTTATTTGCGAACACCAGTAAAAAAAAAAAAATCGCGATCGTTATTTCTTTCCTTTGGTTTGTTAAAATTTGATTTCCACATTAAACTTTATTTTACTGCATTTATTTAACCATTCTTCCATTGAATCGATTAATCAATCGTTCCTCATCCAATCTCTCTCTGCTGTGATCGATAAACACAGTGTTTGATTTGTCCATCTATCTTTTTACCAACCATTTTATCTATTCATCGCGATAAGGGGAGGTAACCGAAGAAATAATGCTGCCATTTTGAAACTCCTCTTTCCGTGAAAAAGAAAAATGAAATCTTCGTGCTTGTAGAGCTTAGTTATTTTTTAGACCAACGTACTCCAGGTGAAAACATTATTACGTACTTATGTATCATGTCGAAAGTAGTATAAATTCTAAAAGTTACGGAAAATGATCCCGGTGCACAATAATCTACCTATATATATATATATATATAATGTGTGTGTATGAGGACAATTTTTAACCTATATACTCAATGAATTTTTGATCTACAGACATAAAATTTAGTATATAGGGTATTAAGACATGTGAACAACTTTTTAATCGGTTTTCATCCGGGAACAGGGCTGATAAGGGGTCAACAATGAAAAATTAGTACGCGGGGGTTATCGGAATTTTATCTGTTTGTCAACTGTTTCACGAATGCGTATGCGCGAATGGTTCATATTACAGCGCTTCTTATGCTAAGAATAAGTAGATTTAAGAACACTTTTTACAGTACGTATCAAGCTGGCCTAATGGTTATCGTACTTTAGGTTTTGATCTCAGCTTGAATATATATTTTTTTACTTAAAGAAGTTAACGTTTAGAAAAAAACCCATAATACTTGCATACACATGTCTTAGTTTTTGTATGAATAAAAATATAGCATTTATGCGTAGTTTATGACTGGGCAACGTCGGGCGGCCTGCTAGCTAAAAAGTAAAAATAGACGTTATCGAATTACCGAGTTTTATCATATGTTTTAAAGTGGAACTGTCATTCAACTAATTCATTATGACAAACTGGTTGATATTCTTTGACTTAAATTTACTTAAATTTATGGTGTTATTTTTAAACTAAACATAATTGTGGATGCTTGATTTTTGTTTGTTTGTTTGTTAAAAACACGTCTAGCACATCTTCCACTAGATAGAAATATCTTGTCGAAATTAGTAATTCCACAATTATGAAAAATGATCCAATAGATGTATTAAATGTATTTTTAACAAAAAGGCCTCCAAAATTACGTTTCTGTTTAAAAATAGCAAACCCTTAATCGAATTTGAGTCAAGGGAGATAACTGTTTTACATTGAAACACAAGATAAAAGTCTCTAATTCGATAAATTATGTCTTCAAAATAATTATCTTCCACTGGATTATTTTTGATTTTTTAATTTTTTTTTTTTATTAATCTCGACAATACATGTAATAATATTTTCACATGAAATGCGTTGATTTAAAAGATCACCACTCTACACAAGCACCCATATTTTTTTCTCCCGCAATCTCTTTCTGCTGTGATCGATGAACTCATTGTTTGATTCGTTTATTTATCGTTTCGTGTATTTTTCACAAGGGGAGGTAAGCGAAGGAGCCATGCTGTAATTTGAAACTCCTCTTTCCTGAGAAAGAAACCTTTTTTATCTTTTCATCGGGCGATTTTTCTTGTTACATTTTTCCTCCATTTTTCATTTCTTCTGATTCTTCGAAATATTCTGCATTCTATACTTGACCTGTTTTCAACTGATTCTCATTGTAAAAAAAATGTGCCATTATTAAGTATTGACTTTCATGGCATTGTAAGTATCGCTTGCTTTATTTTGTCCTTTAGTCCTCACGTTTCATGAACGATGTTTCTGACAAAGGAGGAAGAATTGCTGCTTTTGGGTTGGAATCTGTCTAACTCATATTGTTTGCTAGTTTTTGACCTTGAAGTGGAATTCTTTTATGACACTGGAAGTTAGAGAAAGAAACTAATTTTGGATTTGTTCCTTTTGTCGTTTGCTTGCAGACATTCTTTGAAGTGACCAAACACGAGACAATTAATTAGCTTCATGCCTTGTCTCGAGGGATTTCTATAAAACAAAAATTCTTCTTAGGCAATAACACTATATGGCGTAAACGCACAATAGACTTAGACACAATGACTTAAATAAAGATTTAGGTACAAAATATGCCCTAGTCTTATACGTAGACATAAATACAATATTTAGATACAAAAGGCTTCTCGGCCTTCGTACTGGGAGCATGCTGTAGTACAGGATGCTGCAAAAGTCCTGATCACATTTTGACATGAAATATCTTGAAAACTATTAAGGATATAAAAACGCATCTGGTATATTCAGAAAAGTTGTAATCTCAAGTTTTTTATGAAATTTTTAAAGATGTTCAATGTGAGTACGATTGGTCACATGACACACTTCAAGGTAATAGTCCAATTCTTGCCAAACGCATCCCAGCATTGTGTCGTCAATGGTTTCAACAGCTTCTATTATTCGGACTTCCAGCTCATCCACGTCTCTTGGAATGGGAGGCACATAGACCAATCAATTTCACACATTGCGATTTTTTGGGGGGATTTTTCACAAATCCCCAGAAAAAAATCGCAATGTGTGAAATTTTTCATGCGAAATGCACGTTGAACAAGTGTCCATAATTCAGTTTTTGCAAATTCAAGCACACAAAACGCCCTTTCTGGGTGAGTGAACGCCATTATTGAACCGGAAAAATCTGAAAAATCAATAGCCTTATAAAAGAACTTAATGCATTTAGCTTTCAAGTGGTACACTTTAATCTTGCTACCATTCATAGTTAAGCAGATATGCGGACATGGAATGTGTCCAAGACTTTTGGAACACCAAGATATCCAACAAATTTTATGAATAATTTATTTTTCATTAAAGTGATTCATACTCCACTCTCAGCAATATACTTTATTTTCATAACAACCTTCCCTATTTAAAACAGATGTTCCCTATGAAAGAAACAAACCTGTGTGTTTATTCTATATAGAAATATTTGAACAAAGGTTTTTGTCATTTAATTGCAAACATTCTTTGAGGTAATCGAACACGAGGAAATCAAAGGGAGTGACTTCAAGGAGAAAATCGAATCGGGGTTGGAGCAGCTCTTGACTGCGAGATCTTGGCAGCTGCTGATTTTCACCGTTTTTATTCTGCAATATGAAACCTTGCATCTTAGCATTTTTTGTTTTTCAAATTAGCATATTCGTAAACATTTATATTTCGAAAAGAAAAATGCTTATTCGCATACAGCACAATTTCACCTGCAAATTGTACACGGTTTTCACTTGTCAACTGTCTAGAATATTATGACAGACCGCTGTTCCAAACCGTGAGGATTTTTTTTTTTTTTTTTGCCGACATCTTGAATCCTGACAAAATAAACATTTCTGTAAGATTAAAATTATTTCCAAAAACAGCAGAGCTTACAAAAAAAAAAAAAATTATGCTTGAGATATATATATATATATATATATATATATATATATATGTGTGTGTTTTATTTTTTTATTACTGTCTTATCTCTTTGGTTACATATGTTTCGGATGTTGGACTATGTTTACGATCTAAAAGCCTCGTCAGACGTTACAGACCTATATATATATATATATATATATATATATATAATAAATTATATGATAGTTATTAAGAGATATGTGTATAGGACTGAACATAGCCAGATTTAAAGTCATGGCCTTAGAGAGTTGTGCTTGTGGCTCTACCACTGATTCAATCACTGTTACTGTTGTGGAGACGCCCACTAATTAACATATGTGGGTGAGTGAGATGTATAAATGTATCAATAACCAATACCTGGAGAGTTCTGCAACGACCGCCAAATAGGCAAGACGTCTACGTTGCCTCCAGCAAGGCATGCAACACACCACCTGGCGGAATATCTCCAACTGAAGTATATTTGAAGACATGTAAATATGTATATAACTTTTCTGCCTTATATATTATTGTTATACCTCTACTTTCCGTGTTCTTGTTAATTATTTGTGCAGACACAACAGTTACTAATAAATGTATCACTTTTCTTGTAAATGTCATTTATATGTACTTTTTAATATATACATGGTAAAAAGTTATGACAAGAATACGTTAGTAGAGCCAAATAAGTGTTTATCGTTATTACAACCTAAAGTGTATTAACTTAATCTATTGCAGATTGTTTCAATAGAAAGGATAAAAATTATCCATCCATATCGTCAGATGATTCAAGTTAAATTTGAAACAATTTGTACTGAATTAAGTTCATACACTTGAGATTATTATGATATAATTACCAGATTAGCCCGGTGTAAAACGAAGCGTTAAACTTAAAAGAAAAATGAAGTCAAAAATAGCATAAAGAAACTGGGATATGTGCATGCGACTATTATGTTTTTCTAAACAGTTCACTTCGTGGAATTAAAAAAAAATACTCTCACTGAGATCAAAACTAAAACCGAAAGACAGTAGATCAAGTACTATAACCATTAGGCCAGCTTGCGGCGTTCTTTAAAAAGTGTTTCCCAAACTTACTTATTCTTAACATAAGGAAGCTGTCATGTTAACGATATGCGCATATGCAGTCGTGAAACAATTGAGATAAAACTCTGATACTCCCCCACCCCCCAAGTACCAATCTTGATCATTTAGCAACATTTTTTCCCGGGTAAACACCGATTAAAATGTTTTCCACATATTTGAATACCCTATATACCAAATTTCTAGTTTGGAGATAAAAAAAAATTCATTGATTATATAGGTTAAGAGTACCTATTTACAATGCCTCCCCACAAGACAGACACCAGGGTCGTTTTTTAACGTGGAGAAAAGGTACAAAAATATAAAAAAAATTGTCTCAGTCGCGAAGGACTGCTCCTCTACCGAAAGAGAACAAGAAATGGAAGTGCAGCATCTGAAGAACAGATACTACATTTTGAGATATTAAATTCTTTATTCATTTTGTCGTGGGCAGAACAAAGATAAAGAGACTTTTTATGGGGTCTCTTCTGTTCATAGTATTCGTAGAATCCAAGGCGTATTCTGGTTCAAAGTTTTTTTTCAAAGGGGGTTCGGACTGTCTTTCAGAAATTTCTTTACTCTATATCTATGCATAGAACTAAACCCAAATTTCATTTAAAAAACAATTTCTTACCGCCTGTGAAACTCTTTACCAGAAATTTGCTTTCCAGCTGACTGTAACAGTCGTTTTCAAGTCCAATGTAAACAAGTTGTTGCTGAACTGTCCTTTTAAATAATTAAATCCTACTCAGTTATTCCCACTACTTAACATTGCAGCGTTGTCTCGCCAACCTCTTAATACTTATTAATCCTCCTTATCCTCGAGTAGCCTTCGATCCTTTATAAGATATTAACCCCCCCATTGTAAATTTGATCCGGTTCTAGGAAGCCAGCCATTCTCCAAAGTAGTACCTCTAGGAGACGGGTTGATTTATTGTCTGTTGTTTGTTTTCTTGATTAAAAAAAAAATTAACCAGAGCTCACCTGCTGTTCTAACAGGTCACATAATTTCTGTTTTTTTTTTAAGTAAAATATTTGAATTTAAATTAAAAAATTTTTTAAAAACTGCTATGTAAATTTAAAATATAATAATTTACTCAATTTATTCATAAAAAAATGTTTTCAATGTTACACGTTTCTTGAAATTTGATGAATAATTCTAAAGCATCAAATTAAATCGTTCATAACAGATTTGCGTTTGCGATTTGATGAAGATTTTTGGCTGATATTAAAATTCTTCAGTGGCCATTAATCATAGTTTGATGCTTAATGGCGCATTCACAAGATTTGAAAAGAAAACTTCATCTTTAACCCCCTTGCATAAAACGAAACTAAATTAAGTTAAATATCACTAACATTACGACTAATAACTATGTTAAAAAATTCATGATAATCGGTTAATTAGCATCGAAGTTACCCCATATAAACACGCACACACACATCTCTCTCTATATATATTCTCCTTTACTTTTTCTTTTTTCTCTTTAGCTTCACCCCCCCCTCCCTTCGTTTATATTTTTCTTTTCTCTCTGTCTTCCTCTTCTATTTAATTTTTCGATATGCAAACACGTGATCCTCGTTTTCTTAAATTACAATATTTAAGTAATTTGGTTGATTTCCATCTTCATCCAAGGATCACATCTTTCAAAAAGAAAATCATTCGTTATTCATAAGTAGGTCTAAGACAAGAGAATATTCTTATCATTGTTTTGACTCTCGAGTATATATCCGACACAGTTAGACAATCGAGAACCACATCTCTCTTTCTAAAAACATATAAGATATTAACTGATATATGCTCGAGAGTCAAAGTAATGAAAATAATATTCTGTTGTTATAGCCCTATTCGTTATACATTTATAATAGTTCATTAGTGACATATATCATCAATATAATTTTGCACAACTGGACTTCATCAGCACATAGAAAAAAACTTGTGAAAAATTATCATTAATGAACCTTTATATACTTGTATGCCAACAAATTAATGAACCTTTATATACTTGTATGCCAACAGCGAGGGCAAAAACAATTGTAGGCAAGGTGTTAGCAATAGAAGACGAACATTTTTAACAAGAGTAAATACTTTTCTCTATTTTATTACATGGTATCTTTATATATATATATATATATATATATATATATATATATATATATATATATATATATATATATATATATATATATATATAAAGATAAAACCTGGTTGCGATTACTTTATAAATATTAATTCTTTAATATTTATAATACACTTTAGTTTTACTACCTTGGATCATTTTGGTAAATTTAATTGTAATTTTTATTTTATATATATATATATATATATATATATATATATATATATATATATATATATACTAGCGAGGGGTACCCGGCGTTTCCCGGGTGTTTGGAGGTGTGTGTGTGGGGGGGGGGTAAAAAAGTAAGTATGTGAATCGAACACGAACTGTTGAGGCAAAGTTGTAAATTAAAGTGTGAAAAAAAAAAGTGCGACGTTAACCATTGCCCCACCGCGGGATGCTAACGGAAACACGTTTGAATTTATTTAATTATTTGGATTTTGCAGGTGCCCGTTTTAATGAGTTAATGAGGTCAAGTTTGACTTCAGGATTTTTATTTTCTCAAGATGTTATCGGAAAAAGACTAACCCACATGCGGCGAGCGACAAATGTTGAATATTTATCTTCCCGAAATCGAGCAAATTAAATAGACAGGCGAGTTTCGTTGTTAACTCTGAGATATTACGATTTATATGTGATGTAAAAGGTTGTGAAGCGACCGACCGCTTCTCTGAAAGAAGCCTTTTGTAGACATACAGAAAAAGTGAACACACATACAAACATACATACATTTTCGCTTTTATATTTATAGATAAATCATTACATGGTATCTTTATATATATATATATATATATATATATATATATATATATATATAGACGTTGTTTTGTTTTGGTTTTAACGATATGTTTTGAATGAATTCAATTATTTACGAAAGTGCATTTTTACCTAAATGCGAGTTGGGAATACTATTCCCTTTTAACCAATTTGGTACCCCCACATGGAGAGCAGTATATATATATTATTTTTAAAATGTAATTATCCACTGACACGTGTTTCGTCGTCTACGACTCATCAGAGTGGCTGTATCTCGCTAGATACAGCCACTCTGATGAGTTGTAGACGACGAAACACGTGTCAGTGGATAATTACATTTTAAAAATAATATATATATATATATATATATATATATATATGTTTGTGTGTATGTGTGTATGTTTTTATGTGCATTCGGATATTATTATTGCAATATATATTGATATGCAACGATTAACTCCTGATGAGTTTGTTGGTGAAAGGGTCCCCTGGGGGTGGTCCGTATATTATTTTCAAAGCGCTGTACGGTTTTTGTACCGATGAAAAGTTATATATGTAAAAGAATTATGATAAGTTTAGTACGACAATTAACTTAAAAGAAGATATAAATGTTTTTAATATTTATACAAACAATTCAATCTAGATGAAAATGCTCAATTATCGAAAAATGGAGAAGAGCTTGAATATAAGAACATAAAATTTAAAGAAATCAGCATAAAATGAAACCGCAAAACATGAAAACTAACATATTTGCATAAAAGGTAATAAAATTTCTGTTTTTAACTTAAATGCAGATTAAAAAAAAAAAAATTTCTTATATAGCCGAGAAAACATTAGAACAATTAGATTCTCTATCAAACTCCCTTAATGTCAATTCTTCATGGCAGGAACAATTTTATGATTAAAATGAATGTTGCTTTGGATAATTTGGTAATCATGAGTAAAAAAAAATTAAAAAGAAAGGGAAAATCGATTGTAACTTGAAAATTTATTAAAATCCAAATTTTATTTGGCATTTTTTTTTAAAATAATTTCTGAATCACTATGGCTTAGAAATTAATAAAACTAAAATTCAGGAAAAAGGTCGTTATTTTTATTTGATTTTAAAATGAGCTTTATCTAGCGTGAACCATTTGTGGACATCATCCTTTATAAATAAGAGGTCGTAAAGATAAATGTTGGCTTACAAATATTTTAAGTGTAATTTTAACGATACTAAAAAATAAGTTAATGCTTGCCTCATGTCACGCATGTATGTTGATCTGTCCTAATTTAAAATTATGTCAATCTACAACTCCAGGAGTGGGTTAAATAGTATAAATTCCAGCGGTGATATTCACTATTTTTTAAATTAAGTATTTCAATCTTTTTAGTCGTTTCTTTCTTAATTCCTTCCTCTATTTAATAAAAATTGAGAGGAAGAGAGAAGCCTGGTATTATCAGATCAGGATGTCTTAAGATACTGTCTTTCTGAAAAAAAATGCACCCAACACTGTTATTGTGTGTGTGTTTTTATTGACACCATGGATTACATGCTCAGTAGTCTATATTTCCATTAAGTCAATCTTCTATTGTTTTAAAAAATTTTTGTTGGTGTAAAATTTCTCTGTAAAATTTATTCTGTTAAGTTAGATTATGTGCATACACCCGAACGCTTCGCCACATACTTGATAACAAACTTCTGTTACCAATTATTTTTTAAATAATATTATCAATCTACTTTATCTACTAGGAGGTACCATTATCTCATTTATTTGCAATCTTCTTTTTTTTTTCACCATCTCTGGTTAATAGTTGATTGTTTTATAAGCCTTATCATTTTGTGCTGGTTGATGACAAATTGAAAGCCGGTGTTTTGTCTGGGTGCTTCATCACTAGAAAACACAACCACTAATCTCTGTCTTAGGGTCCAAAAATGTGTCTCCAACCAAATAGGTTCTTCATTATCAACCTAACTCCAACCAATGTCCTATCGGCACAATTTCGCACCCCTGTGCTTTTTTTTACAAAAAATTAAATGGAATATGCTCTAATGAACTCGTAGCGCTTATGTCAATTCAACATAAATGCCACTGATGAAGCTGACAAACAGCAAAATCCCGCCACTTCATTGTAGTGGCTATTAGATCACGGAAAACCTTTTACTCTAATAGCTTTCCCCTCGAACTGTTAGACTTGGAATTCCCTCCCAGGTTCCTGTTTTCCTGACTGTACTGACATAAAAACATTTTGATTTAATATGAACAAATATCACGCTATTCAACGCCCTCCATAGTAATTCTCTAGGCATAGTCAAAAATCATAGTCCCTTACATCCAAGAGACATTATACCTTGTTTAGGGTGGAAAAGTGTAAAAACAAAATCATACCTCATGTAACCTGCCCCTCCCTTATGTCTCTGATACTTTATCCTTAAGATGCGTTCTCGTCCCAATTAAAACTCCACAACAACCAAAAGAAAAAAAATATGAATTTGAAGAAGGCTGTTTATTAAGCTTTGGACGTCGCTTTCTCTTCTTCTAGTGTCGGAGGAGAGTATTCTGGGGCTACTTCTTAGTTTATAATAGATCCTGAAGTCACTTCTTTACACGTGTTGTCCATTTCAAACCATCACAAGGAAACCCTTACTTTTCTCGCTCGCTCGCTCTCTCTTCAAGCGATGTGATGTCACGTTTTCTTCAGCTAAGTTTATTTTATATAAATAGATAAACAAATATATATATATATGTATATATATATATATATATCTTCCTTTTTAATAAATGGGATCTCCCGATCACTGAAGACGTAATGGGAACATTTTTAAAAAAATTATGTCGCTTTTGGCTTATGTGAAATTGAAATATACCTTCTTGATCTTCTGTCTAGGAATCAATAGTAGTATCTATTCTGTGTAAATATGGTATAATAATATTGTGAGGGTTCAGTTCGCGCCGGGCGTCCATACAATGGAAATATGTCACTGACTACTAGAAGAATATTGGAGATAAACCGTAATAACCATATATATTCTGATACTACATTAACCAGATTACTTGGATAAATAATTTTGCTGTTTTAACAAAAGGGCTACAATAATATCGTGGGGTCTTCATCCACGCTGAACGTCCACAGTATGCCCATCAGCAATATATTACATATGAAAGATGCTGCTGTGGATCCCTTAATACAAAACAAACGTGAGATTTTGATTCTTGCTTTCTTCGATTTTCCTGGCCAACACCGGATTATTTTTACGTCAAACTAGTTGATAATAATGATTCTTCTTGCTTCATATCCCAAACATGTGCAACTATTCGCGGTTAACCATCTTAGAAATGCCAGAGGAATAGTTGGCCGAGACGTCGTGAAACAGCAACTATGAAGATGAAGATAACAGTCCGCAAATACATAAATAAATAAATGAAACTATATTGATACACTGCAGTCGATAATAATAAAAAGAAGAACACAAGATAAAAAAAATAACAAAAAAAAAACAACGAAATTTACAATCAAATAAAGCCAATTTTGAAACGAAACCATTTTCTTGTATCGGAAGACGATTTGGCTGCGATTCTCTATTCTTGTATTGTCGAAGCCAAATATTCTTGCAAAAAGAAACCAGCAGAAACAGGACTTGATCGGATGGATGTGATTGAGTTTTGGGTCACAACATCCATTCACGTGCACGAAGCCATAGAGATGCATGGTTGGAACCAGTGAAGTTATTATCTGGTAGATAGATACACGCACATATATGATGTATGCATACACTAATGGAAGTGCGTATCCGTTCTGCTGTAGACTGAATAACCTATTGGCAATCATAAATGTATTTATACAAGCAAAAATATGCACGTAATACGCAGACAAAAAAAAACAAAGTTTAAAAACATAAATAAATTCCAAATATAAATAAAAGTGTTTGTTTCTTATCGATGTCTTACGACGTATTGTTTGTTTGGTCTTAAAATTTATAATGCTAAACAAAAACTGATATAGTGGTCTCGTGGTAGAGGTTTAGACTTCTTACCGTGGGGTCCTGATTAAAAGCATCTCTCTCTCTCTCTCTCTCTCTCTCTCTCTCTCTCTCTCTCTCTCTCTCTCTAGAGATGCTTTTAATCAGGACCCCACGGTAAGAAGTCTAAACCTCTACCACGAGACAACTATATATATATATATATATATATATATATATATAATAGGACAACAAGAGAATGAAATGAAGACACAAACCTATACATAGGTAGATATAGAATGGATCATTTATTGAATAATGCAATACAGGCAAAAATTGTGGGGATAGAAGGGACTCTTTATGCCAGGGCATTTCGTAGCCTAACGCTTCTCATCAAAAGAGTAGAGAAGGTGCTAGGTAGCATGGTGGGGATGCAGCGTCTAGCGTAAGGTTCGTTAGGGATAGAAAAGTATAAGCTCCAATAATTATTGTTGAGCTTGGCATTATCCGGATAAGTCTCCTTTTGTGGAATTGATCTTCCCCTTTTCTCCTCTACTTAAAGCTATATATATATATATATATATATATATATATATATATATATAGAGAGAGAGAGAGAGAGAGAGAGCGAAAGAAAGAGAGAGAAAGGGGTGGGTTTGACCGGAAGTTTAGAAGGGAAATATTTAATTTAATGTATTCATACTTTAAAAGAACACTGCTCATAATACTGTAGATATATAATAAGATCAACAAGAATATTAATCCAACAGCTATATTAATATTAGAAATAAATATAAATGATTGTAAATTATGAATCAGTTTTAAAAGGAGAAACAAAACAAATCAATCGATTGTGTTTAGTTTCTCCTTTCGAAACTGAGTCATTATTTATAATTATTAATATTTATCCTTATTGGGAGGGATACTATGGTGGTGATTAAAAACGACAGGCGTGGGAAGTTATAAGGCTATAATACTGGATTTCAACATATACTATATGCTAGGTAATATGTGACAATATTTCTATGTTTTCTTTTTTGTAAGAAAAAGGTAGAAAGATAGGGGTGGCTAACAGGACAAAAATAGAATTTTGTATATGGATGATTGGCGTGGTGGAGTAATAGGGAATTTTACTATTAAAAATAACAATATTAATAATAACAAGTCAT
>NC_136494.1:15253039-15263039 GCF_053919585.1 Euprymna scolopes
TATATATTATATATATATTGTATATATATTATATATATATTGCATATATATATATATATTGTATATATATTATATATATATTGCATATATATATATATTGTATATATAATTATTGTATATATATTGTATATACATATCTATTTATCTATAAAAGTGAACGTGTCTGTCTGTCTGTGTACATTTCCCTACGCAATAACTCTGTCAATTCTTAGTCTAGAGACTCGAAATTTTAAATGCCGGGTACTGAGATTTGGGAAAATCGATGTGACGGGTGTCAGCCAGAAATTTGGCTGTTAAGGGGTCAAATTTCAACGATTTGACCTTTAAGAACTCTTCCAAACTCCTCCGACAATTTTGGGTCTAGACATTTGAAATTTTAGATCTAGGTTCCTTTTTTTTTTGCTCAGCATACACCTCCAAACACCCGGGCAACGACGGGCTCAAATGCTAGTATATATATATATATTGTATATATATATATTGTATATATATTGTAAATATATTTTATATATATTTTGTATATATTATATATATTGTATATATACTCTGTATATATTATATATATATTTTATATATATTTTATATATATTTTGTATATATTTTATATATTGTATATGTATTCTGTATATGTTATATCTATATATTGTATATATTTATTATATATATTGTATATATATTGTATATACATATATATATATATTGTATATATATATATTGTATATACATATATATTGTATATATATTATATATATTGTATATATACTATATATATATTGTATATACACATATATATATTGTATATATAGTATATATATATTGTATATACACATATATATAGTATATATATATATTGTATATACACACATATATATATATATTGTATATATATTTTATATATATATATATATATATTGTATATATATTCTCTCTCTATATATATATATATATTATATATATATTTTATATATATATATTATATATATATATACATATTATATATATATATACGAATGATATATATATACATATATATATATATATTATATTTTATGCATATATATATTATACATATATCATATATTATATATATTATATATTTTAAAGTACCCGTCGTTGACTGGGTTCAAAAACAGCTTCAGAAAATTGACTGTGATTTATGAAAGTATGATAGGTTATTAAAAGGAAAGGTTGTAAAGAGATAGTCTCCAATTTGGGGGTATCAAAACCAAAGTAAGATATGATGAAAGTAAAAATAAAACAGATAAACCCCATAATTTATTATACCATACCTGTTCATACTGACACACTTATCACAATATTCTGTGATCTATATTAAGAACCTTCTTAAACATCGTGATATTTCCATTCTATATTGAGGATAGGCTCGAACGAACACACAATAATGTTATTATACCATATTTCCTCAAACTGAAACATTATTATCAAAGTATACTTACGCAGATAGATATGAAAAGTCTTTATTAAAGTTTGTGCCTATTTCCATTCTATGGAGGCCAGGCGCGAACGCAGACCCCTTAATTTTATTATACCATCCCTATTTAAGTTGAAACATACTTATCAAATTATTCTTATGTACATCTGTATAAAAAATCCTTGTAAACGTTTTTTTTTTCTTAATTCTAAATTTTTTTATTTCCATATTTACGTGATCAGTTTTCTATTCATGACCAGACACACACACACGTTCAGCTTTATATTATTTATAATATAATATATATATATATATATATATATATATATATATATATTATATATTATAAATATATATATTATATAAATAATACATATATATATACATATATATTATATATATATTATATATTATATATATATTATATATATATTATGTATTACATGTATAATATATTGTATACTGTATATAATACATATATATTATATAATACATATATATTATATATAATACATATATATTATATATAATACATATATATTATATAGAATACATATATATTATATAGAATACATACATATTATATAGAATACATACATATTATATAGAATACATACATATTATATATAATACATATATATTATATATATAATACATATATATATTATATATATAATACATATATATTATATATATAATACATATATATATTATATATATAATACATATATATTATATATATAATACATATATATTATATATATAATACATATATTATATATATAATACATATATTATATATATATAATACATATATTATATATATAATTAGTATATATTATATATATAATTAGTATATATTATATATATAATAAGTATATATTATATATATAATAAGTATATATTATATATATAATACATATATTATATATATAAGTATATATTATATATATAATACATATATTATATATTATAGATATATCATACGTATATATTATATATAATACACATATATTATATATATAATACATATATATATTATATTTATATTATATAATACATATATATATTCTTTATATATATTATATATATAATACATATATATTATATATGTATTATATATAATACATATATATATTATATATGTATTATATATATAATACATATATATATTATATATAATACATATATATATATATGATATTTATATTATATAATACATATATATATATATTCTTTATATTATATATATAATACATATATATTATATATGTATTATATATATAATACATATATATATTATATATAATACATATATATATTATATATAATACATATATATATTATATATAATACATATTTATATTATATATAATACACATATACATTATATATATTTTATATATAATACATATTTATATTATATATAATACACATATACATTATATATATTTTATATATAATATATATATTATATATATAATATATATATGCATTATAGATATATATATATAATACATATATATATTATATATATTATATATATGATACATATATACATTATATATATATATTATATATATATTATATATATGATACATATATATATTATATATATAATACATATATATATATTATATATATAATACATATATACATTATATATAATACATATATCTATATATATATATTATATATATTATATATACATTATACATATAATACATATATTATATATAATACATATATATATTATATATATTATATATATAATACATATACGTATATATTATATATAATATATATAAGACATATAATCTATAATACACATATATTATATATATAATACACATATTATATACATATATCATACACATATATATAACACATATAATACACATATATATATATATAATATATATATATTATATATATAATACATATATATTTATTATATATGTATAATTTATATGTATTATATATATGATATATATACTATATATAATGCATAGATGTTATATATATATATATATTACATATATATATATATATTACATATATATATATATATATATATATATATATATATATATGTATATTATATTACTAACGTGGGTGCCCGGCATTGCCCGGGTATTTGGAGATGTATGTTGATGAAAAAAAAAACAAAAAAAAAACGGTCAACTTTTTTGGATGTTTACCCCTATTATGACTCCTTAAAATTTATTGTTTTTGGCTCAAATCAAGTTATTAGGTTAGATCCCTGTCCAAGTAACCTATATCTTTAATTTGAAGCGTGTAGACCCAAAATTGTCGGGGGAGTTTGGCAGTGTTCTCAAAGGTGAAATCGTTGAACTTTTCCCTTTAATCGCTAAATTTGTGGCCAAAAACCGATCACCTCGATTTTCCTTAATCCCAGTAATCTGTATATCAAATTTCGAGTCTGTAAACTAAAAATTGACAGATATTGCGTAGGGAAATGTATAGAGACAGACACTTTCACTTATATATATATATATATATAATACATATATATATTATGCATATATAATGCACATATATATATATATACTAGCGGCTGCCCGATTGTAAAATATGCTTAAATATGATATTTTAATTCATGCAAATTCGTATTTGTTATCATATATCCAATTCTCTAATGTTTTTTTTATACTGCACCTAATGAATAGTAATCATTTCAAAAGTTAAAGAAAAATATGACTTCGGTGCCATCAGCTAAAATCGAAACCAAACCATTTAGCAAGTCAACTTTAGTTATTACCGTTTGAACTATTGACAGACGCATAAGAAAGCGTTAAAAATTAAGTGACTTCAATGCATAAATATATTTTTTCGTATGCGTAGAAATAATCGGCTTAGGAATCTTATACTTGCCAAGTTCCATTTTTATTCAATAATGATCTCGTAGCAGCTATTTTTACCGGCTAAAAATTAAATCGAATTTGTTTCACCTGTCAAAATGTCCTATATATCAAGTTTCAAATATTGGCAGACGAGTTAAGTAGTGACCGTTCCGAAGACACACAGATATTGCAATGTATATATATATATATATATATATATATATATATATATATATATATATATTATACATTCATGCATATTTTTTATTTTTTACATTGTACATAGAATTTAGGATTAAAAATTCCAGTACACACACACATACACACACACACACACACACACACACATATATATATATATATATATATATAATGAGAGAGAAAGAGAGAGTAACTTCACATGCTAAAGTATATTCGTAACCTATAATTCAGTCCCAAAATATGAACTGCCGAAGGATTCAACAAATTATTTCTTGGTCTTTCCAAATGCTGAAGTCGAAAATATTAATAACATTTTGAGTTATTTTCAACACGTAAACGCATTATATAACAATGGCTTCTTTGGAAACATTTTCAAGTAAAAAAAAAAATCAGTACTATGAATGGTACAATGGACTGTGAAAAAAGTTGCCTTTTCGAATACAAATGAAAACATTATCTATTGTGCGTGTTTTCTTTTATATAATACCGACTTTATTTAATAATAGTTTCTTTCTTATTACCACCCTGCTTATTTTTGTGCCTCCAAAAGGTGACATTTTCATATGTTGTTTTTTTTTTCATGCATCTACACAAGTCGTAGCTTTAGTAAGTTTTGTTTCGTGCCAGATGGAGATACGTCCTTGGCAATCAGTTCAATAGTTACTTTGTTGCTGACATGCAGAGGCATCGGTCTGCTCATTCTTACAAGGTTCATCTTCCCAGCCTTTTCCTTCTCCCTAATAAATGGTTAGTTTACTACCAACCGATTAAAATGCCCCTACCAAGACATGCTAACGAGTCTGCTAAGGCATTTTTCTAGGCCAGGTTCACTTTACCTAATCCTTTGCCATTTTAAACTTTTTCCTGGGTAAAACCACAGTTTGACGGCCTGAACATAATCTGATGAATAAAAATACGCTTGAACACACTTGAAATGTGTAGAGATTACTTCCGTTTGTATGAAAACTTCATTGGTTTTTTTAGTGATTATCTCAGCATATGTACACATTTAAATTATGTTCTTGATATTACAAGCGTAATACTAACTAGATTTTAACTCGCGATGGTTCCTCCTTTGCTAATATATAACAAGCTCAAACACTATCACCGTTATCAAATTTTCATAGCATTATGTTCCAGCAACTAAACTGCAGTTTTACCCTCCCCTGAGCTCGTGTATAGTAGGTAAATATATACACAAGTCATAGTTGTGCTGTTATATGCCGCCAGATTTGCAGTGTTGCATTGGTTTGCTAGGTGAGGGTGTGATCTATGGCTTGAACAGGTGGATGACTAAATCGTTTGCTAGGGAAATTAACTTGGTTTTTCCCGTGCTGTACGGATGTTTCTAGAAAGGCTCTTACGACCTGGCACAAAAAACAGCTCCCCAAGAACTAAACGATAAAAACATAGACGATAAGCACATCCAATATATTAAGAAGTTGATAAGTTGTCAGCTACGTCTTATCTTGTACCGGGTCTTCTCTTTAAGTTCTTGACGTCATTAGGCATCATTAATTCTCTCCTGAGAATCAATTACCTGGAAAGGGATCTTTTGATACTGGAATTGAACGCTGTATGTAATAAACGAACAATATATTTTTAAAATATAAAAATAGAATTCTTTCATTTGAACATTTAAGAAGTACTGTTTGTATCGCACTTCCAAACTGAATTACAATTCTTCCCTCGTGGAAAGACATTAGATATATAGATAGAGGGATAGATACATATCAAAAACAAGTAGATTTTTGCATAAACAACTTGGCTCGCTGATATGCGTTAACATTTCGACACAATAAAATTATCCGGCTTGGTTTTACTTGTCTCCACTGAAAGACAATACATATTGAGTATATATACTGAATATTGAGAGATGGGGCTCCGCCTTCCCCTTCTAAAAATACCCTTATTATACCACAGATGAACTACATGAATATTTTCATTTAATCGAAATTTTTAAGTACATTAGAATACAAATCCGGCGTTGCCTGGCAATGAATCAGTATTCTAACATATTACTGCTCCCAAAGCTGAACCCTCTATTACCATTTTCATAATTTTCAAACAGGCATGTGTACACACTATAGGGAAATCCGTACAGAACAGGAAACATCTTTGGTTTGGTCACCTTATATTAGTAGGTATAGAACAGTTGAGGTAGCATGGCAGAATTCCGAAAAAAACACGAGAGAAAGTGATAAGGATGGACTTGGAAGAAAGAAGGATAAATAAAGACCTGGGCAAACATAGGTTAGTTGGGAAGTCAATTTGTATGGAGCGTCCATGTAAGCATGTAATTCAGACGTTAAACGGAATATGATGATGATTTTCCTTAATTTTTAAGTTTTCATCTTCTTTCTTTATGCCATTCTCTCACTTTCGTCGTCCTATGCTGCTGCTGCTTATTTACTCGTTTTCATTTCTTCTTTATTTACCTTATTTGTTGGCATCGTCCTCTTCTACAGCTACTGTTTTTCTACTTTCTCTATTTCCCTCTGAATATCCAATTGCTTTGTGTAAATATATATAAAACAATAATATTTATGTAATTATCTGTCTATAAAAACTCTTAGCAAAACCTTGACAAATTTTGATAAATAACCAGTGTATGTATATATATATATATATATATATATATATATGATGAATGAGTGACAAAACTCTATACTCCAAATTTCATGATTTTGACCATCTTACAATTTTATTCCGTTTTATTCAGTTGACATTTACAATTATTGACAGTATCTGTTTCGTAGCAGAAAATCAATCACTTAATCATTATTTCAATGGGTGAATCTATTTTGCTCTTAACTCATCAGAAGAAATAGCAACAATCAAGCCATCAAAAGGAGATAAAGTGCGTTTTGACAAGATTAAAAATCCGAAAATTAGAAGAGACTCTATAAATAACTTATATATTTACATTACGCCATTTTGAATTTACAAATAAAGCCACTAAAACCTATCTATTCGTACTAGCAAATTCTATTAGTTTAGTTTTATTCTGCCATAAATGTTCCATTTATTAATCAATGAAGTTATTATTTATAAATCAATATATCCATATTTACCCAAACAACATCAATAATTATAATCTATTACACTTGTTTGCATATACGAAACTAAACAAAAAAAAACTACTTTCCGATTTCCGGTTATATTAAATTATTTATTAATATGAATTAAATGTTATAAGTATATTTATTACTACATAAATTATAATTTTTAGTATTATTTTATTCTAAACTTATAATTTTATTTAGAAGAAATTAATAAGTTCACTTTATAATTCAATACTATAATTGTTTACCTTAAGCGAAGAAAGGTTAAAATTTAATTTACTTTTTAGTATAGCTGAGTTATCGACCTTTAATAATAATAATTAAGTCATTGATTTTGTGCTACAAAACAGATAGTGTCAAGAATTGTAAATGTCAACTGAATTAAAGGAATAAATTATAAGATGGTCAACATCATGAATTTTGGAATATAACATTTTGCCATTTGTTCTCTCTCTCTCTCATATATATATATATATATATATATATATATATATATAGGCAGGAACAAAATTGTAAGATGGTTAACATCAACTTTGGAATACAGACATTTGTCACTCATTCGTTATATTGCTCTGTAATTGCATTGAGCTTCTTAAATAAGTATTGGTATATATTATAAGGAAAAATAGTATATTTCCACAGAATATATATATATATATATATATATATATATATATACGTTTTATTTTTTATTACCGTATCTTTCTGTTAAGTTACATTATTGTTTCGGCTACACAAACCGTTTTTTTTTCGTCTCTAGCGTCCTCAGACTTTTACAGAATTTTTTCTGTAAAAGTCTGAGGACACTACAGACGGTAAAAAAAAAAACGGCCGTGTAGCCGAAACAATAATGTAACTTAACAGAAAGATACGGTAATAAAAAATAAAACGCATATTTGCTCTACAACAGTATTGAGCACTTTCTTCAGTTTTTATCAATTACCATCTCCACTCTCTCTCTTTCTCTCTCTCTCTCTCTCTCTCTCTCTATATATATATATATATATATATATATATATATATATATATATATATATATATATATATATATAATGTTGTCGGATTTTTAAAGCAATCCATCTAACAAACCAACACTTGATTCGAACTAATGTATTTTCGCTTTCCCCAGTTACTATATTATTCACATAAATATATTTTATTTCCTTTCAGATTTACTCCCTATAAACATGTTTCAGATACGATCTAATTCGAAGTCTAACTTTTTCAGAGAATTGGCAGAGAAGATGCGTCGATTAAAATTACCCATTAAAACGAAACTAAATTATTTTAATACTTGGGGGAAATGAAAAAAAGGGAGAGAACAGAAAAGGCTTAATTTTAAATTTTACTTCTTTAAAATTTTTTCTGTCACTGGTCTGTATAGCTAGATTTAAAAATAAGTCATAGCTGAAACATATATTCACATATGTAGCCAAAAGTATTTGTCCGAGCAAAACATATATTAAACTACAACTCAACTTGCTTTTGAATAACGCCTTATAAGCATAGAAGTTACATGAGATTAACATCTATGAACTAACAACCTTACAAACACGATATATAATGTTTTTGCGTGCGCGTGTATGTGTGTGAGTTCGATTCGTATGAACTTGGAAACGACTGGGACGACTTTTCGAAATTTTGCAGGAAGGTAATTGATATGTGTGGAAGTATTCTTACGTAGGGTTTGTATCGGGATGCGTCTGACAATAATCGATAATCGAAAAAATTCGATTAAAGAAGGGATTTTGATTTTGTTCAAAGTTAACACCTTTATGCAATCTGACATCACCTGTACATTGGCGAAGTTTTATCACCCTCACAAACAGAAAGGCCAGCCTATAAAATCTAGTGTAGATTCTTTTATAAGACAGGGGCGCGTTCGAAATGAATGATCTTTTTAAAGCACAATTGAATCATGATATTTGACTTATGCGTTTAAAACGTTAAAGGAAGCCATTATTTGCATATGATTTTATATAACCAACAGTAGATGTGACGCATCCTCCCGGTACACTGCGATGAGAGGGTGGGGGCTCCCCAACCAGAGCAAGAAATCAATCGATTTGGTTAAAATGTGGTCGATTTCACTGGTTTCAATTACAAGAAAAGTATGGCAGGTTAAAACATTTGTTGACCTCATTAAATACCAGATAATGTCAGGTTTCCCTGCTAGTTGTGTGTGTGTGTTCAAGTTTCAGCACATCTGCTTCCGTTTGAGTTGGATCTGGTGAGAAATGGCAATATATAATTAGACGCACGTGTTGATCACAGATTTCATCAGACCATTCATTTATTTTGGTTAATTGTATGCTTTTTATATCTTTCAGCAAACACACACATACATACATACATACACACACACACACACACACACACACACATATATATATATGGGGGTGGGTATGTGTGTGTTTTTATTTATATCGACAAATATT
>NC_136494.1:15268039-15278039 GCF_053919585.1 Euprymna scolopes
GAGAAGAATTAGTAAATACACACACAAATATACCCTCCATCGAATTTGCGTACAGTACAAACATACGACAAGATAACGAACAATATGAAGACACATAGAAGAGTAATTTTTTTGTTGCTCCATTGTATTATGTTTTATATAAACACTGATTATTTTATAGTTAACCTGCATAGGTACTCGGCGTTGCCCGGGTATGGAGAAGTGGTATAATAAGGGTATTAGGCAACCCCCCCCTAAAACAATAAAGTAACTGTGCGAGCGCAAAAAACTTAGCCGCAGTAGCCAGGCTTGAACCTGTAATGTGTAAGAGGAAAAGGAGGTGAAAAAAGCTAACACGTTAGCTGTTGAGTCTGTGGCGCACTTGTGAAGTCACTGGCCTTCGAAATAAGGTTTTTTTAAACGTACGTTGAGATTGCTAGAGGTTAAGGACTTGCAAAAATGTCGACGCAAAAAATGATCCTTTTTTGCGAAAAAAAAAAAAAAAAGGACCCAGTTGCCGGCCAAATAATTGGTTTGGGCCAATTTTTGGATATTTGTCAAACGAGAGATCGATCTTTTAAACATACCAATTTTGTCATTGTTTGATACGTCTGTCAAAAGTTTATGGCAGACATACAAAAATACACAGACACACACACAAACACGCATGTTGCCTTTTATATATTATACTATCCGGGGTACCCGGTGTTGCCGGGGGGTGGAGAGGTGGTGTAGGGGTGAAATCAAAACAACTGTAGGCATCTCGGGTGGAGAGATGTCTTTAAAAAGTGGTAATCGGGTGTAGAGAGGTGGGGGATTAAAATAACACTAGGCAGCCCGGGTGGAGAGAGGTGTTAAAAAAAGTGGTAGTAAGCAGGCAGGCTCGAACCCGTAACGTGAAGGAGGAAAAGGTGAAAAAAACCCTAACGTTTTAGCTGATGCGTCCATCGCGAGACCGGAAGTCGCGAGCGTTGGAATTAAGGTTAGTCGATCCAGCGGAGACGATGACTTACGAAAATGTCTACGAAAAAACGATCCATTCTGGTAGAAAAATGCCCAGTTGAGGGTGAATTAATGTTTTTACCCAATTTGTCAATATTTATCGTCCGAGAGACCGAGCTTTAAAACCAGACCGAGTTTGTCACGTTCCAACGCATCTGTCAGAAGTTTTGGCAGATATACAAACATACACACAATTTGCTTTTTATATAATAGATGAACTAATTTTGTCTTCAAACTTGGGGAAAATTAGTTCAAGTTTTTTCTACTAATTTCTACTGATAAAGGAGCAGATAGACGATCGATAATGCTAGAGATGTTGATTTGGAGAATATGGAAACATTTGTCTTCCTTGGCTTCAGAGTATGCCGTCTGATTAAGGCAGGACTAAAGTTGAACATTGCATCGGCGCTGCAAGATCTGCTTTCGTGCAGCGCCAACGATGCTTGTGAGAAAGGAGAGAAATCTCGCTCATCACCAAATCAGCATATCTACCAACCGACTGTTTAGATCATTCTCTTCTGCAGATTTGAAACTTGACTGAAGGTTGCTGACCAACGGAAGCTTAAAGTATTTGATAACAAATCTCTTCATGTCATCGCATTGGTCAAATGTGGGTAATAAAAGGAGAGTAGAAAGACCTTTTTGTCCTTTGGGCCCCACATTCCATTAGCAATGTCTCTGGCAAAGAGGAAAGAATTGCTGTTTTCTCGGCCATAATTTATCTAACACCTAGTTGTTGACCGTCAAGTAATTTTTGTAGCTTACTAGTAGGACTGTGACAACAAAATATTCTTTTAATTCTTTTGACTCTCGGGTATATATCCGACACAGTTAGACACACTTCATCAATCGAGAACCACATGCCTCTATATAAAAACATAAGATATTAACGGATATATACTTAAGAGTCAACACAATGAAAAGAATATGCTGTTGTTACAGCCGTACTTATTATATACAGTGGTTTCATGCCTTGCCTAGAGTAATTTATATATAAAAATAAAACAGAACAGCTGTGTCAATGATAGAATCTGCGAACATTCCTCTCTGCGGTGATTTTCTTTTCGGCGGTTTGCTCATACTGCTTGTCATCATTAGACTTTGATCGGAGACATTCTCGTTATGCCTTCACTATCCAATTGCCAAAAATATGTGCAGCTGAAAACCTTAAAAGTCAGGAAAGAGCTTGTCAAAATCTTCAGTTTAAAAGTTGACGCTTATTGGCTAGTGAATGCGAACTGACTTGCTATCTCGGTGGAGTTAGCACAAGAGCTCGTTAACATTGAATGGTTCCGAATTTTTTCGATGAGGACTGATTATTAGTATCGTGCCGATCCTTTTGACTACTGTTCTCATCTTAAGAGTTATTTTCACAACGAACCATTACTTATAAATAGTAGATAATATAACGTAAGGAATAGTGATGTTTACATCTAGAAACAGATACGTTTAAGGCCCTTAAATGTTCTTACTAGAATTGTCCGTGGCGCAGTGGATAGAGCACTTTGGTAAAATTCAGTTGTAAAAGTTACACCCATCTGGAGATTGAAAGTTCAATCCTAGGTGCGTGTGATGTCAAAAATTCAATTGCGAAAAACTTAGGTTTTCTACCCAGTTCTACAGAACGATAGCATGCTACCCCTGTTGATTAAATAAAGGGCTCTGTTCCAAATCCCATGCAGATTCCCGAATTCGACACAATACACCTGAAGACGGTTGCATCGAGCGAAACGTCTGTCAGTAGCAATGAAGATGAGAAGAGTAGTCCCAAAAAATACAAGCAATACGAACCATGCACTTCAACAATTCAATTTTGATCATTTATCGTTTCAAGGTGTTATTCATCACGAACCGAAAATCTAATTAACCCAGAACAATAGCATGGACTTATCCAAACTTTTAAAATATATGGTCAAGAAAACAATGCGGGCAAAGGTGAATACTGGCTTAAGATATCCACCGTTAATGCCAATCCAAGAAAAGAGAGGAATTAACAAAGCGGTGGGTGCGATTAGCTGCTAAAATCTAACGTTAACGAATCCTCAGAAGTTTAGCACGAGCGATACTACCCAGATTATCTCCCTTTTATTTAGGTGTGTCGTGAAAGTAAGAATAGTGTTAATAATTTCGATAACACGGTTCTTAATAAAAGTTAACCATAGAGAATCTATATAAGTTATTTTTAAATATAAAAGGATAACTCTACTCAGTAAAAAATAAACCAAAATTGCTCGGGGCTATAACAATAAAATAGAGTAGGTTCTCTCTTCCACTCTTTCTCGTTTTTTTCACATTCGTCTTCTGCACTTCTTTTTTACGTCCGCTCAACCCATTCCTCTCTCGTGTTTTAATACATTGAAAATAATATAAATGTAATTCATTGACGTCTACTTCGTATCATAGATAGCATTAGGAAGGATTGGAAAGCCAAACTCTTCTGACGAGCCTCTCTACTTGATATCCAAAGAACGAATGATTTCATTTGACTTGAAAAAAAATTTAAAAAACGCACTCCTGACGAAATCTGGCTCAATTGACTCCCAAAGAATGAATATATATATATATATACACTCTAGATAGTATTCACCCATGGCAACGCCGACCAAAAATATACCAACTTTGTGCGTGTTTGTTTTGTAGTTTTTCTTTTTTTTACTTTTAGCTGAACATACAAACATACATACACACAAATAACCGCTCTCTATATGTCTATAATAAATGAATATCTCAAACTTTCTCCGTAATAGGACGCTAGCCTATTATCGATTATGCACACACTCTCTAAGTACTGACCAGCTTGGACGTTGCTTAACTTCACTAGATCTGATAGAAACAGGTGTGTCAACATGATTAAGCTGATTTGACTTTTAACGTGATTTGACCTTTAAGGAATTTTAAAAGTAATTTTTGAAAGGTTTAGGGATAACGCAATCAAAATCAGCACGAAATAAAACGCACACACACACATATATATATATACACACACATAATAGCTGGCTGCCCAGCGTTGCTTGGTCGTAAGATACGCTTAAATATATATTTAAATTCATGCAGATGAAGTATTTATTATTATACAGACAATCATTTATCGATCATTATATTAGACCTAATATATACTATTGAGATTAGAACGATATATATATATATATATATATATATATATATATATAGATATATATATATATATATATATATATATATATATATATATATATATACACTTGTACCTCCCCGACGTAACTACCCCCGACAAGCTACTAAGTCTCATCCCTTTACAGTAGAGATCCCTAGGTGCAAGAAAGCCTTTTACTCCAATAGTTTCTTTCCCAGAACTGCGGTTCTTTGGAACTCCCTTCCGGGATTCTGCTTTCCCAACTGCACTGATATGCAGAAGTTCAAATGTAATGTTAACAAACATCTTTCTACTCATCTCCCTTCATGATGACCCTTCTAATAAAGTCCCTGATAGTAGCCCCCCGATTCAAAGTGGCACTGTGCCTTGTTTGGGGTGAAAATTGAATTTTAAAAAAAAAAAAATATATATATATGACTTGGGTGCCATCACCTAGAATCGAAACCAGAACATAAAACTCTTCATCCTCATTCCTTAGCCTCTGACCCACACATATATATATATATTCATATTCAAGCACGTGTGATTGAACACGACAGAGTTCTTTTTTCCGATTTTGTTGGATATCTTTTTAATTCGCCGAGCGTTTTTTTTTTATTATTTCAGTTGGCATGTTCAATCTGTTATATTCAATCAGACGTGCATGAATAATGATTTGCTGCTAATATATATATATATATATATATATATATATATATATATATATATATATATATATATATATCCCAAATCACAATAAAAATTTTCCTCACTCTCTCTCAGTGCCTAAACCAAAACGTGGATTCAATGAACAAAATTTCTTTCCAATAATTTTCCGTATGTGGAACTCTGTTCCGCTGTTTTGCTTTCCAGCTGACTACCATATTATCGTCTTCAAGCCCAACGTAAACAAGTTCTTATTGAAACGCCCTCTTAAATAAGCAAATTATATCAAATTTCGACTAAACGATGACTACGCTATTTCCCAATGACTGCCGTACACACATTAACTCTGATCCTCGAATGGCCTCCGGGCCTTGATATGTGATGACCCTTGTGTAAAAAAAACGCTCCGAGGATCAATTAACGTTTCTATGCCTTATTAATATTCTAAATCAAAATAATATATAAACTATAAACTCATAAGAACACGATCAAAAACAGAACTTTTTTTTTCAAAAGCGTTCAATATGTGAGAATAGCTTTTATAAATAAAACTATATGAATGTTAGGAAGAACCTATGCGGATAAACCAAGGTTTTGAAGCTTCATGGGGTTCAAGCTCAAGAGATATTTATTTTTAATTCTAGAGCCTGTATAAATAAACAAATTACTTTTGAGGAGAGAAAAAAATGTTTTTTTTAACTCACTGTAATATTTTTTAAAAAGTGCTCAATCTTATGAATGTAAAAAATATACTTAACAGGGCTGAAATAATTATTAATATTACAACCCATCCTATATGTCCCGATCGGATTTCATTCCTTCCAGAAACAATGGTCAGATGCTGCTTATGGTGTGGTTTAGTTCTTATTTGCGAATCACCTATACGAAAGCAGAAATAGTATTCGGCGATTGGGTCTCAGTTGTAGGTATGAAACTCGGTGTAATCTCGGGGCGTGTTAGGGGTGTGTTAATTCCGTGCGTGATCCGAGATTCTTTGAGTTACTTCGTAGTTTCAATTTGATTCTTCAAGATTCTGGTTTAAGTTTATTTTTAAAAATTAAAAAAAAAATTAATCCAATTATTTTTGTAAAACATAGTAAATAAAGAATAACAAAAATGAAATATATAAATATAAGGACAGGTTCTTTTTTTTTCTAAACATATTTCGTTGAATAATACAAACAAATTATCTCTACTCGTTCTGGTTTGGATACTTTACAATCTTTTAATTATTTTTTTTAATAAATTAATTTTCTTGTTTCAGGCAAGAACTGGCTGATGTAGTTGCAATAGTTTCTGTAAGCCACAGTACCTTTGAATACACTGCGAAAACTATAAATTCGAAATATTAGAAGCAATATTAATTAAACTTAAAAACAAATATCACTAAAATAAATTTTAATAACCGTAATAAAGTCCAAAAGCTCTTGTATTTGAATGATTCAATGTATTTAATAACAACTGAATTATATATATATATATATATATATATATATATATATATATATATATATATATATATATATATATATACGCGTAGTTACGCGATTGCTTTTGAACTTACCTGTTGGATTGGAAGTTTTTAATTCGACCGTGTTAGGATTTTACCATTCTTGGATTTTTTACCCTTCACCGAACTATCCATTCATGTGAAATCTTTTTATCATTTTTTCTTTTACCTTCTATTCCCCTTACCTCACCTTTTTTTTTTAACTAAGTAAGATCTGTGACTTACATGTGGTTTCATTAAATACTTTTACATGCAAAATCCGATCCCGCATTTTGCTAATTCCTGCCCTCTGATGAGAAGAGAGTATTTCTTCGAAACTCCGCGGATTAAGGACTATCCACTTATCTTGTGCTTCCTTTTTTAAAATTAAATATGTTTTTAACTCTTTTTCCAGATGTTTTTTAACATGTTTTATTAATCATTTGTTCATATTATAAGCTCTATTTCCTTTTCGGTTTTATTGAGCTTTTACATCTGGTTGAGATTACTTGTAAATATTAACTCTTTAATATTTATAATATATTTTAAGTTTACCATTTTGATTACCTTGGTAAACTTATTGTAATTTTTATTTCTTATATATATATATATATATATATATATATATATATATATATATATATATATATATAGTATTGAGTAAAATGATTCATAATTTTATAATTGAAAATTAGTTTCAAAAGGAAAGACAAAACAAAATCAATAGTTTGTACGATCGTTTCGGAAACGATGTTTTATTGAAATAGACAACATGTCTTGAACAATAATTTTATAAAAAGATTTTTTTATATTTAAACAAAGTCTCCCCATCGCAAAATAATGCGGGTGGGGTGGGGGTTCAAGACACAAAAATAAACCAGCATCTTTGTATTGAGGTAGATATTCCTTTTCCCGCCCGTTTTTAAAGTTAGTTCTTATTTTAGTCCATCTTTTTCTTGGCATGTTGTTAAAAGTTGTCTATTAATGGTTGCAAACAATTCTAATTTCCCCTCAAAATTAATATATACATAGTAAGTTATAAAATGTACAGTGATGATCATATTTATTGGCACGGTAAAATAAAAGTTAAATTTTGTCTAATAAATTCTAAAAAAGGGATTAAATTAAAGAAAATAACAAAGTATATTATGTATTTTTAACTGGCCTTTCCGATGCAGCAATCGGATTTTAGAAAAAAATAAATAACAAAGGAACAACAAACATAATTGCAAAAAACCCTTGTTCAAAATTATTGGCACGGCTTTGTTTTTCTTTTAGTATCAGTATAATATCAATCAATTTCCGGTTTACGTGCTTTCTGAACTTTTTTATAGCCATATTATGCTTGTTTAACGCTAATTCAGTGAATAATTTTTTTCAGATAATTTTTAGATAGCGATTTATTTAAACTATTATAAGTTACTAAATTATAATTTTCAATCGCCATGGTTAAAACTAAGGAACACAGCGAAGACGTCAGGAAGCTTGTTGTAGCATGCCATACCAATGGGGAGGGCTATGATAAGATTTCAAAGAAGCTAAACCTTCCCAAATCCACTGTTAGAGCCATAATAAACAAGTTCAAATCGCAAGGCCACGTTATGAGTTTAGAGGGTAGAGGGAGAAAAAGGATTCTTTCCCCAAGAGATGAACGGAAAATTGTTCGACAAGTAAAACAAAAACCCAAGGATCTCTGTTGGGGAGATTGTTGATGAACAGAGCACCTCTGGAGTGAATGTATCTCGACATACAGTTGATAGAGTTTTGAAGAGAGCTGGTTTAAAAGCATGTCGTCCGAGAAAGACTCCCTTATTGAAGCCTATGCACCTGAAAGCAAGGCTAGCCTTTGCAAAACGTCATATTGATAAAGATGTTGCATTCTGGAAACGTGTTCTATGGACTGACGAAACGAAAATAGAGTTATTTGGCCATAATAAAGTGTCTTATATTTACAGAAAATCTGGCGAAGCTTTCCTGCCTAAGAACACCATACCCACAGTGAAGCACGGTGGAGGCAGTTTGATGTTTTGGGGATCCTTTGCTGCCTCTGGACCAGGGCGACTTGTTAAGGTCACAGGTAGCATAAAAAAGGAAGATTATGTTAAAATATTGGATGAAAACCTGAAAGACTCTGCTAAAGAGCTCTCACTTGGTCGTCGTTGGTGGTTCATGCAAGATAATGACCCAAAGCATTCGGCTAAACTGACTAAGAAATGGCTTGAGGACAATCATATTAATGTTTTGGAGTGGCCATCACAAAGCCCAGACCTTAATCCAATTGAAATTTATGGAGAACATTAAAATTGAGGGTAATGCAAAGGAAGCCTAAGAATCTTATTCAATTGGAGGATTATTGTCAGGAAGAGTGGGCTAAAATTACTACTGAAGAGTGCAACAACTTGGTTGTAAACTATGAAAAGCGACTGAGGAAGGTAATCAAGGCCAAAGGCTATACAATTGATTATTAAATAAATCGTGCCAATAATTTTGAACAAGGGATTTTTGCAATTATGTTTGTTGTTCCTTTGTTATTTATTTTTTCTAAAATCCGATTGCTGCATCGGAAAGGCCAGTTAAAAATACATAATATACTTTGCTATTTTCTTTAATTTAATCCCTTTTTTAGAATTTATTAGACAAAATTTAACTTTTATTTTACCGTGCCAATAAATATGATCATCACTGTATATGGCGATTAAGCTACACTGAATATTTCGCGTTTCATCCACTCTAGGATTCTTCAGGCTTATGCTCTACCTACATATTGAACACTTTTGAAGTAAATACTTAAAGTTTACGCATAAATCTATACTTTCGTATATTAATTTTATGTGAGTAAATTAAGTAGTTATATATATACACATATATATACACACACACACATATATATGTATATATATATATATATATATATATATATATATATATATATATAAATCTTAACTTAGTCTTGTTAATTATTCCTGATGATGAATCCAGGCTAATTCGAAAGAGCTTGGGCCAATAATAACTATGGAAACTACATCAGCCAGTCTTTGCCTGAAGCAAGTAAATAGAAAGTTTGAAAGGGTCTAAACCAGAATGAATAGACATAAATTGTGTGTGTTATTCACTGAAATCGGCAGCATTCTTTCTTTTAAGCATAAGTACATATACATACATATATTTGTTTGTATTCCTTATAAGGAATTCTCTCGCTTACCCCCCTCCATAATGCATGGAACTATCTTGTCTCATTCCCATACTTTGGTGTGTTCATTCCACTAGATGCCGGATGTCCACTTCTCGAACAAATTGAAAATGGCCGGGTCGATATAGAACAGCCAAACATGATAGGTACAACTGCTAAATATACTTGCTCCCCCGGCTTCCACCTAGCCGGACGAGCTCTACGGACATGCACCTCTGAAGGGACGTGGGACGGGAAAGAACCAAGCTGTGAAAGAGGTGAGTCTGAATGTCACACACAAAAAAAATATTCTTCTTTTTTTCATTTCTTTTATTCTTGTTTTTCTTTCTTTTTCGTTCCTAATTTTCCTTCTTTTTTTATCTAATTGTTTTTGTTTTATTTTCTGGTGTCGCAATTTTTTCGACGTGTTTTGCTTCTGTCGTAATTTCGTTTGCGCTTTATTTGCTTTTTCCTTTTCTGAGATGTTCGTGGTTGTGGCTGTGCCCCGTGTCCGTTCTTTCTTGTCCTGTGTTCTTCATCTGACCCTATATATAGAAGATTTGAATAAAAGTAACCCCTAAAC
>NC_136494.1:15290539-15295539 GCF_053919585.1 Euprymna scolopes
AGATGAACAAAGGCCACGTAAAACATGTTGTTCTTTCGGAGTTTGGACAAATAAGAAAGTGTATGCCTTTTGAGCTGAGACAAGCGGATATAGATGCTATCCGTTTGATTGTAGAAAAGCTGTCTATAAAAACTTATGTGTCACATTTGTTAACTACGTGTATTTGTGAAGAAGCGCCCGCATCCACAACGAACATTTTTATATACATGCAGGACACACTGAATATTTCTATACTCTGTACACACGCATTCATTAGATATCAAAGACACTGTTATATACAGCATTAGACGATACAAGATCCCATGCAATATATATAGACACATGTAAGCAATATAGACACACACACACACACACACATTTACCCTTCACCAGACTACCATTCACGTGAAATCACCTTTTTCTTCACCATATTCCCTCTGCTTCACTATTTGTTACCAAGTAAGATCTATGACTTACTTGTAGTTTCATCAAATACTTTTGCAAGCAAATTCCGATCCCGCATTTTTCTAAATCCTACCCTCTGATGAGAAGGAAAGTATTTCTTCAAAACTCCGCGGATAAAAGACTATCCACTTATTTTGTGCTTCCTTTTTAAAATTAAACATGTTTTAACTCTTTTTCAAAGGTTTTTTTTAACATGTTTTATTAACTACTTGTTCTTATATATATATATATATATATATAAAACTGAATGTCTATGTGTGTGTGTCTCGTCACGAATAGGCTCCTATATGGTTGACTATTTTAAAAAACTGATTACATATAATGAGAGAAAATGTATTGAGACACAGGAATGGGTATGTTTGATCTGGCAAAACGGTGGTTCATTAAAATTGTGGGGGTCTGCGTTCGCGCCTGGTCCACAAAGTGTGGAAATAAAAAATTAAAAAAACATTTCCAAGTGTTTTTGATATAGATGTACATCATAATTCTTTGATAAGTATGTTTTAACTTAAATAGGGATGGTATAATAAAATTGTGGGGTCTGCGTTCGCGCCTGGCCTCAATAGAATCGAAATAGGCACAAACTTTAATAAAGACTTTTCATGTGTATCTGCGTAAGTATACTTTGATAATTATGTTTCAGTTTGGAGAAATATGGTATAATAAAATTATAGGGTGTTCGTTCGCATCTGACCTCCATAGAATGGAAATATGTCACAAAGTTTAACAAGGTTTTTTAATATGGATTCACAGAATATTGTGATAAGTGTGTCAGTGTGAACAGGTATGGTATAATAAATTATGGGGTTTTCTATTTTATTTTTACTTTCATCATATTTTGTTTTGGTTTTGATACCCCCAAATTCGAAGCTATCTCTTTACAACCCTTCCTTTTCATAACCTATCATACTTTAATAAATCAGAGTCCATTTTCTGTAGGCTGCTTTTGAACCCAGTCAACGATGGGTACTTTTACTTTTGCATATATATATATATATATATATATATATATATATATATATATATAGCCCGGACTATCCATCAATACTACCTACATCAATTATTTCAGTTTGCCTCATTCATTTGGCATTCTGTTGTGGTTGGTATTGCATGCCGGTTCAACTACATTGGCAAGCTGAAGCATCTGTTTTTGGCAGCTCACCCTCTCAGACCTTGTCTCCTTGCTCCCCAGTGGAGTAAGTTCATTGCTTATTGTTTGAGGCGACCTATCCAGGGAATGCTGACTGGGCTACAGTTTTTCAGGGCCTGAGTGCCCTTCTTTAGAAATTCTTGCGCGTTCTTCTGGCCTTTAAACCTTGTGTCACATAACTCTGCAGTGGGAAGTAAATACCTAAAACACTGCGACACTTCCAATGACCGTTGCAAATTGTTTTCAATTTTCGTAACAGCCGTTTACTATTGATTTCTTTTCTTTAGAATTGTAGTGGTAATAAGCTTACAAAAATTCCACTACTCTTTGCATCCTGACAGTGAAGGTCTGAATGGTGCTGTTCATCCTTGATCTTTCTCTCTTTCTATGTTCCTTGAAACTTTTGTGCGGTAAAAACCATGTTTTGTGGCACCATTTTGTAGAGGTGCGTCAAATTATGGCAGTCTTGGCAGTTTTACTCCTATTATTATTATTTTTACTCACTAGCAGTTTTTACACAGGTTATCAGTGATTACTCATCGACAGTAACCAGTGGTGTTGCCTGGAGTCTGGCTGACAAGTTTCCCCAGATCTTCAGTACTCTCCACCTCTTTTGATAACATTTGCAAATGTTTCTGTGCTATAACAACAGGTGCTTGCTATTGACTTCCTGTTTGCAATGACCACTGGTCTTCGAATGGCAATGAACCTCGCTAAGTGCTAGTCTTCTTTGCACTCCTTCAGTTGATGTCTGGTTGTACTTTCTTTCCCCAGTCTTTGCATGCTCCTTGACCATTCAGGACTATTTGATATGGCATCACTCGATACCTATACGACAATTATTATTGTTATTTGTGCCCCCTTGAAGTTTATACACTGGTCATCATCAGAGATTACTCATTGACATCAGCAGGTGGTGTTCCCTGGAATCTGTAAGTCAACAAGTCGCCCAAGGTTTCCAGTATTCCACACTTTTTATACTCATATAAATGACTTAACCCTTTATGACCTTATTGAACCAATTCGTTCTATCGGAAATAACTGAATATAACATAAATAAAGTGGGAATTGATTCAAACACGCCTTGTGTACGTATTAGTTCAGTATGTGGGTAGATGCCAGATACCTCCAGATTGCAACTACCCATTGCTTACATTCAGTGTACCGCCATCTAAAATTTACAATAAATATTTTTAATCATCTACATCGAAATTTAAGTAATAAAAGCTTTATCTCCTTGTCTGTATTAGAATCGCCTCCTAGAAATTAATCTATATATTGGATTGGCCAGAAAGTTCGCTTGTTTTTTGTTTTTGTTTTTTTTTTCCAGAAAGGAGTAACCCAAATATCAAGTTTAAAAACATAACTGAGTTTATGCAATTCATTTTCTACAGCCGATTTGGAAACCTTGAAAATGCTTGTGATTTGTCTAGTTGTCAAACGGCAATCTTCAAGTATGGCTTTAAATTGATCGCTGTTGATCATCTTTGGCCTGTCAGGGTGAGGAATATCTATAACGTCATATTTTTATGGAGAAGTTTTGTAGTTAACTTTCTTGTTCTGTAGTATAAAAAAATAAAATAAGATATTGCTAGTGTTATGCTGCTCTTTCATTTCGGGGCCTAAAATACAAGCAAAACTGTAAGATTGGAGATTTATAACACAAATAAATCGATACGGGATTTGAAGAATAGGAATCTAAAACAAGATTTTACAAACCAATATATATATATATATATATATATTAGCCTGCAAGCCCGGCGTTGCCCGGGTGTTTGGAAGTGCATGTTGAGCCCCCCCCCAAAAAAAAAGCAGTCAATTTTTTAACTTTGACCCTATTATGACCCCTTTACATTTATTGTTTTAGACTCCAATCAAATTATTAAGTTAGAACGATGTCCAAGGAACCTATATCTAAAATTTTATGTTGTCGGAGGAGTTTGGTAGAGTTCTCAAAGGTCAAATCGTTGAACTTTGGCCCTTTAACAGCCAAATTTCTGACCGAAAATCGATTACAAAGATTTTCCCAAATCTCAGTACTCTGTATATCAAATTTCGAGTCTGTAGACTAAAAATTGACAGAGTTATTGTGTAGGGCTGATGAGGTGAGCCATTCTTTGAAAATCCATGAATAAAAAAAAAGACTTTAATAATTATTTGGACTCCTTTGTCAAACAACAAATTTTGTTATAATTCCACATAATTTAACTAAATATCTCCATTTATACATGCAGTAGAATCCTGGGATACGGTGGCGCTAGAATACGTTTTTTTTTTTTTTTCAGGTTACGATGTGGAATAAGATGGGTTTTTTTTCCGGCTATGGTTACAGTATTTGCCCCGTCTTACGATGCTATTTATAATGTTATTTGATTATATACATGTGTATTATATACTGTACGGTATTTTCTTACTAATTTTTAATGCCGTATCTCGATGTTTTACTGTGTATGTGTGGGTGTGTGTGTGTGTATATATATATATAAATACTGAAACGGTCTGCCCATCGTAGCAAGATATGACTGTATTTATAATAAAATATAATTTGCTCTCTTTGATTGAGCACTATCAACGATCCTTGTTGAAATTCAATTCTTCATTTTTGGATATATTTCTACCTGAAATATATATATATATATATATATATATATATATATATATATATATATATAAGATGCAGCTACTAACCTTCATTATTATTTACTATTTATTGTTTAATATTTTAGTACTTTCATTTTTTAATGCTTATTACATTTATCTATTCTCAGATATTATTTTCGTTTTATAAAGTCTTATAATTTTGGAAAGCCACAATATTTTTAGCAGAGTTACAATGCTATTTACCAAATTATACGAGTTTTCAATAATAATAAACAAAAAAATATTAAAATAAATGTTGGTAAATTCACCTCGTTAAATATACACATTTCTCTCATCGGAACCACACTACCTTCTACTTTTTAAAAACTAATATATATATATATATATATATATATATATATATATATATATATATATATATATATATAGCATCATTCCAACTTCCGGTGGTTGAATACTCTGTCTAACTGTCAACTGTAAAAATCTGCCATAAATGGTATTCATAGATACTTAATTTCCTTTCAATTATTTAGTAGTTGTTGGAGCCCTGGGAGAAAGTATTTAGCCTGCTAAGCCAAGGATAGCTTTGTTGATTAAGTTCAGATCTCCTGACCAGCAGTGATTATCACTTCCTAGACTTATAATCGCAGAAGCATGAAACACTAATGTCTGTAGGTATAAAAATTCTTAATATTTATCTAATATATATATACATATATACATAGAATCGTTTTAAGTTATCATCCGTTGACTTCGGATTGGTACTTCATGCCAATTGATGGCTAAATAGGGTAACATTTGTGTT
>NC_136494.1:15298039-15310539 GCF_053919585.1 Euprymna scolopes
ATTTTACTAAATACAAGCTAATTTCCATGACAACAATGTTTTTGATAGAAAAGATGCAAGCAAGGGCGGTCGGACGGTCCGCCCAGTTTTATAATTAGATAAAATATAGCTTAATATTTTATGCATTCGACACATTCCCAATGCTGAAAATAAACATTTCAATAGTCATTTTCCATACGCTTCTGGAGAAATCCAATTTGATTCCGTATCAGATTATTTTTCGAATATCCTTAGAATATTTATTTTCGGAATCTGATATGAATATTTGAATATATATATCCATTAAGGGCGTTTTGAATATATTAATTATTATTCAATAGGGACCCGTGATTTCTAATACACTTATAATAGTGTAGTGAATAAAGGGCAATGGGTAATTTCTCCACTATCCAACAAGCAGAAGGTTGCATGCACGGCAACTGAGAAGGCGGAACTGCTTACCCGGGAATTCGCCTCAAACTCCACCTTAAAGCAAACAAACGACTCCCTCCCAAATTTCCTTATGTTGGCAGAAGCCACAATTGATGATATGAAAATCACCCCTTCTCATGTCCGCGATATCATCAAAATCTTAGGCACCCCTAAGGCGTGTGGGTCTGATCTCATCCCTGCTAGACTAATTAAGAAATGCTCAGCTAAGCTAGTCCTCGTACTTTCCAAACTTTACAACAAATGCTTTGCTGAATCTTACTTCCCTAATAGCTGGAAGGTGACTTCTGTGGTACCAGTGTACAAGAATTCTGGTGAAAGGACAGACCCTCTAAATTATCACCCTATCAATCTCCTCCCCGTATGCTAAAATCTTTGAGACACTAATCAATCAAGCATTAGTCCACCACTAATTTAGGCATTGTCGGTCTACTGCAGATATTTTAAGACACCTCTGAACGCATATATCATGCACTGGATAAGGTGGGCGAAGCCAGAGCGGTAGCCTTCGATATATGCAATATTTAACAAAGTCTGGCATAGAAGAGCTGCTAATGAAAATAAACTCATACAATATAACTGGACGAATCTATCTATATCTATAAAAGTGAACGTGTCTGTGTATCTGTGTGTCTGTCTGTGTGTGTATCTGTGTATCCGTGTGTGTACATTTCCCTACGCAGTAACTCTGTCAATTGTTAGTCTACAGACTCGAAATTTGATATACAGGGTACTGAGATTGGGGAAAATCTATGTGATCGGTTTCGGCCGGAAATTTGACTTTTAAGGGATATTAGAACAAGTACACTTACAAGAACGGCCAGAATCTTAAAAACGTATCTCGGTTGGAATGTATGAGATAACAGGTGAATTTCAATCATCCAAGAGGATGCTCCATCTTCAGCTAGAACAAAATGATTGGAAATCTCTCTCTCTCTCTCTCTCTGTCTATATATATATATATATATATAAGTGAACGTGTGTGTGTGTACATTTTCCAACACAATAACTCTGTCAATTTTTAGTCTACAGACTCGAAATTCGATATACAGAGTACTGAGATTTGGAAAAATCTTTGTGATCGGGTTTTCGTCAGAAATTTTGCTGGTAAGGGGTCAAAGTTCAACGATTTGACCTTTGAGAACTCTACCAAACTCCTCCGACAATTTTGGGTCTAAACATTTGAAATTTTAGATATAGGTTCCTTGGACATGGATCTAACTTAATAACTTGATTTGAGCCCAAAACAAAAGTTAAGGGGTCATAATAGAGGTCAAAGTTAAAAAATTGACCGTTTTTTTTGTTTTTTCTTTGCTCAGCATACACCTCCAAACATCCGAGCAATACCGGGCACCTATGCTAGTATATCTATGAAAGTGTGTGTGTGTCTGTGTACATTTCCCTATACAATAAGTCTGTCAATTTTCAGTCTACAGACACGAAATTTGATATACAGGGTACTGAGATTTGGGAAATACTTTGTAATCAGTTTTCGGACAGAAATTTTGCTGTTAAGGCGTCAAAGTCTAACGATTTGACCTTTGAGAACTCTACCAAAGTCTTCCGACAATTTTGGGTCTAAACACTTAAAATTTTAGATATAGATTCCTTGGACATGGATCGAACTTAATAACTTGATTTGAGCCCAAAACAAAAGTTAAGGGGTCATAATAGGGGTCAAAGTTTAAAAAATTGATCGTTTTTTTTTTTGTTCAACATACACCTCTAAACACCCGGGCAACGCCGGGATGAGATGCTAGTACTAAATATAATTAGATCCTTCTTAGACAATAGGACAATCGATGTTGTCGTTGATACATGTTCATCCAAGCTGCATAACATTAATGTGGGAATGGCTCAGGAATCGATCCTTGGACTACTATTATCTCTAATATTAATCAATGACTTCCCTGATAATATTGTGTCCGAGATGGGTATGTTTGTTGATGAGACCTTTCTTGCAATACTGTCATGCCATCTTCTGTATTTCTTTTTAAGCTAATTTCTCACAACTACTGTCAAGATGTACATTCCTACCTTTTTGTCCACAGAGTCGACATTGGGAACTTTCAGCGTTTTATCAATGAGTTACTTCACATAATTTGTCCTGAGCTCTTGCTCCTGCGCAGCACATATTAGGACTTCTGTCCCAACCTTTAAGGCACATTTGGACAACCATCGCCAGGTTTTTCTTCCCAATCGACTTGTTATAGATTATTATTATTATTATTGTTGTTGTTGTTCACAATATTGATGTTTTATCTCGGGAGTTGAGCTGCAATAACGGACCTCACCCATTGGTCTTAGGCATTGCAGCTATCTATTTTCTCTATATTATGCCCAACACTTTCCGAACAATTCTGACTGTTTCAAGTAAACAAGGTTTTTGTAACGTTTCTGCTGTTATTCCCAAATCCAACTTTTGTATTCATTTGTCAAAGTCTTTCGTCACCAATTCCAACGCCGCCCCCCTTACAATTTCTTTCAATTTCCAAATCCTATCAATCTCATTATTATTATTTTTGTTATCATCATCATTATTATTGTTATTATTATTACTATTATTATTATTATCATCTTAATTGTTATTACTATTATTATTATTATTGTTATTATCATATTTATTGTTATTACCATTATAATTGTTACTGTTATTATTAATATAATTATTATAGTGTTCGTGTTATAGTGATCATCATTATCATAATAGCGTTATTGTTGTTGTTTGTGATGATTATAAGAATAATGTTGTGCTCTGGATGATGATGATCATCATCATAATAGTGTTACTGCTGTTGTTGATAATGGTAATCTTAATGTTTACACGTCTGAACTGGTCACCATCTGTGATAAGAGGATAAAATCTTGTTTCTAATCCGGTCTTGCCAGGAAAGAGTTCTAAGAAAGGGAGGTAATTTCTTATAATTTCCAGTAATGATATTCAAACGTATATCAGCTGTGCACAAATAAATCAGTTATAAATAATATGACAAATCAATCTTCTCTGTATCCAGACTCGTTCCATTTATGGCCAGATTTCTTGGCGTTCGCTTTCTTTTTAGTTTAGTTTTATTTGATTTCATGAACGATCAGCCGTTGTCGTTTGATTAAAGCCAGATGTGATTATTATTTCCCCATAGAGATGGCAAATACAAATATTTTCTTTTAATTTCCAGTCAGATCTTTGAAGATAAATCTAAATTGTTGAATTGTTTTCTTTTGTCTGCTTCCCATGTGGAACTTTTTTGGGTGACAGATGGGCTTATCTACATATCTATCTTTATTAATGGCTTTCGTCTGTTTACATGGGTGTCCCACTTCTATTCCAAAACTAATATATCCACCCCACCCCTCAAAAAGTATATAGTATAAGTATATAACTTAATTTTATGCACGTAAAAGTATGCACGTAAAAATATGTAAATAATAAATTATTTACAAATAACACATCCCAAAAATGTGGGGCGACTAGAATATAAACGAAGGGTAGATAACCTCCCCCTTTAAAGCACTCATGGAGTTTTTAAAAAAAGCCTACAGAATCGCTTATGAACAAATAAATAAATCAACAATCTTACATTTAAAATGCGATAAAAACCGTGCATGGAATTGTTGAGATCTCGTGGTCCGGTGGTAAAACATTAGGCTATGTATCGAGCAGTAGCGAGTTCGAGTCTCAATAAGTTTAGCTATACTGACGAGAAGTAAAGCTTACAAAACATGTCATGTCTATAGATAACTAAATTTTAAACACGTATAATTATTTAAATTTGAAATTATTTACAAATCATACGTCCCAAAGATGTGGGGTGAGTAGAATATAAACTAAGTGCAGATAACCTTTCCCTTTAAAGCACTCATGGACTTAAACAAAAATACCACAGAATCGCTTATAAAACAAAAATAGTATTTTAACTGGTCTTTCATGCCTCAGTTTGAAATAGTATTTTCACTGGTCTGTTATGCCTCAGTTTGAAATAATATGTTCACTGGTATGTCATGCCTCAGTTGGAAATAGTATTTTAACTGGTCTTTCATGCCTCAATTTGAAATAGCATTTTCGCTGGTCTATCATGCCTCAGTTTGAAATAGTATTTTAACTGGTCTGTCATACTTCAATTTTAAATAGCGTTTCGCTGGTCTTTCGTGCCTCAGTTTGAAATAGTATTTTCACTGGTCTTTCATGCCTAAGTTGTAAATAGTATTTTCATTGGTCTTTCCTGCCTAAGTTGGAAATAGTATTTTCACTGGTCTTTCATGCATAAGTTTAAAATAGTATTTTCACTGGTCTTTCATGCCTAAGTTTAAAATAGTATTTTCACTGGTCTTTCATGCCTAAGTTTAAAATAGTATTTTCACTGGTCTTTCATGCCTAAGTTTGAAATAGCATTTTCACTGGTCTGTCATGCCTCAGTATTCTTCAATTTGAAATAGCATATTTGCTTGTTTATCAAATAAAAGTTTGAAATAGCATTTTCGATGGTCTGTCATGCTTTAGTTGGAAATAAAATTTTCGCCGATCTGTCATACTTGAGTCTGTAATGGTCGTTTAAAATAGCAGCTTTAATGCATCCATATATATATATATATATATATATATATATATATATATATATATATATATAAAAGATTCAAATTGAATGGACGCAACTTTTCTTGTTTTTATAAAGTTTTCTAAAAAATATTTCATACAAAAAATTTTTACAGAAAAAAACGACTTCATGTAAAAAAAAAAAATTAATTTTATAAAAGATACTTTCTGCTTTCTACGAAAAATGGCAGCATCGTTGTTTTCTGTGCTTACTTCGATCAGTGCATTAAGTTAATGTCCTCCTGCCGTGTTGGCCATCGCATGCTTTCAAACTGACTCAAAAAACAAATGGAAGTAAATAATTAAATAAAAGATAAAAATCGACAACTTTTTGTTTGTTCTTCAAATTAGAAAACTCGAGAGACTTTTAAGTTTCATAATGCGTGCATTTAGCGGCAAGAAATTGCGATATGCGTGAATGATTTCTTAAATTGTACTCTCTTTCTCTCTCTCTCTCTCCCTTTCTCTCTTTCTCTCTCTTTCTCTTTCTCTCTCTCTCTTTCTCTCTCTCTCTCTCTCAATTTTCGCTACCCATTTTCTCCGCTCAAATAATTTGCGATATGCGTGAATGATTTCTTAAATTATACTCTCTCTCTCTTTCTGTCTCTCTCTCTCTCTTTCTGTCTCTCTCTCTCTCTTTCTGTCTCTCTCTCTTTCTGTCTCTCTCTCTCTCTTTCTGTCTCTCTCTCTTTCTGTCTCTCTCTCTTTCTGTCTCTCTCTCTCTCTCTTTCTGTCTCTCTCTCTCTTTCTGTCTCTCTTTCTCTTTCTCTTTCTCTCTATCTCTTTCTCTTTCTCTCTCTTTTTCTTTCTGTCTCTCTCCCTCTCTCTCTCTCAATTTTCACAATTTTCACTGCCCATTTTCTCCGCTCAAATAATTTGTTTGTCAACAACGTTTCTTTCTGCTTTGATGATTAATATTCCTGGAATTGTTCAAATTCTTTTAATCGTCTCTCAGAACATACGCAGAGAACGACCCGTTTTGTATCGGCATATTTCGTCAGCTTACGTAAACCGCTGCGATATGATGAAACGCTCAGCCTGTGTAGCAGACGACAATCAATAAATTGGAAGAAAATACTAGTTGTAATCGTGGAAAAAATGTAAATCATTAAAAATAAATCATTTTAGTACAGTCGTCACGATGAATCTAACGGATATGTAGATTATGCTACGGTCATTGTAAAAAAGTTTTTATTTTTCCAGGAATGGAAAATAATCGGAAATACTTGTGGTCCCACGACATTGTAACAGTTAGAAATTTATAGCGATAGCATGTCATCGGTTTGGAACACATTGTGACCGATTAGAAAAAAAAAATTCGACAAGACATTTGCAAAGAGCACTTCCGTAGGAATCCCTCACAGACTATCTAAAACCTTTAAAAAAAAAACAGCAATGGCCTACCCCTGAACGTTATAAATGAAAAGAAAAAAAAAACGGAGTAGACCAAAAGCACCCGAAACATTTAAACTTGTTTGCATTTGTAGTCGGCTAGAAAAACAGGCCCGGAGAACAGGACTTCACCGGCGGGCAATTCTAGGAAAGAATCTTTTTTCATGGAATCTGCGTTTAGATTTAGGCGTAGATAGGGAGTGGGGAAATTGCTGATAGTAGTTTTAGCTAGCCGAGTGTTTTTTGTAGAAATCTGGCAAGGAAGGACCATAGATGTGCACTTTCCCTTGCCATGAAAATAAGATAACAATGTTCTGTAGGAAAGAGGCTGTAGGGAATAGAGAAGGGATTTCCATTTTCTACGTTGAAATTACTCTACGATAAATTGTTTCTATCATCATGTTTCATTTTTTTTTCTGGCCTATTAAAATTTGATCAACACTCGACATATTTCGGTGATTTACATAAGCGGCTGGAATATGCCGGCACAACATTCACAGAAAAACAGTTCGTTTTTTTCTCTGCATAAGGTTCGGTTCCTTTTTTTTTTTACAAAATCACTATCGAGAAAGTTGCATTTTGTAGCAAGGTTTAACTAGAAAAGCATTGTCTCGAGCGATCTCCAGTAACGCTTCCCCCCACCAAAAAAAAAAAACTGAGCAGCCTTCCTCACGATATAAAACAGCATCCTTTCTATTTTAAATGATGGCACCACCATAATAATTGTGTTGTCTGCCCAGAGATGTTTTTATGCCAGAAGACCGAACTGACCGGCATTGTTCTTTGCAGACAACTCCCGCAGAGTTCTTGGACTTCACACGCATACTGAACACATGCCAAATGCTTTTTTTATTATTATTCCTTTTGGAAATAACAGAACACAGACATACGAGTAGCTGCATGTGATTGCTGGACAAACAGGAAATATGCAAAATACTCATTACAAAAGCAGTAGTTTTTACAATATTGATATTTGAGTTTGAACCGCACTATAAAGAAAGTTTTTAAAACTTTTTTTGTTTAAATGTAAATAAACTAACACTATAAAATACAATTTGCTACTAGAACAGTTGCAGAAACTAACTGTAAAGCGAACAGGCAAAAGCAGATATTATTTTCTGAAAGAAATAGTTTACTTTGCAGACTAGTATATAATCATGTTTATCGGCTGTTTTCTTTGTTTGTATGTTTTTTTTTTTAATTACGTTTTCGCCCCAAACAAGGCATATTGCCACTTTGATGTAGGGGGCTACTATCAGGGACCTAAGTTCCAGGGTAGTATGTAGGGAGTTTAGCAGCAGGATGTCTGTTCACATTACACTTGAAGTTCTGCATGTCAGTACAGTTGGGGAAACAGAAAACCGGAAGAGAATTCCAAAGTCCTGCAGTTCTGGGGAAGAAGCTATTAGAGTAAAATGCTTTTGTTTACATCTAGGGATCTCAACTGTGTAGGGGTGGGAATTTGCTGCTTGTCGGGTTTGTTAGGGTTATTTTTCTCGTGGGGGGTACAGGGGCTTGTAGTTCGTCAGAGCATCCACCATTAAAATATTTGTAAAACAAGCAGAGGGATGTAGCATTTCGTCGGTGGGACAGGGACTGAAGTTTAGATGACAGTTCGGGAGCTATTAGGTTGGCGACTTTCTTTTGGACCCTGTCCAGGAAGGAGAGACTAGTAGCAGATGCACCAGCCCAAATGTGACAGCAGCACTCCAAACATGGACGAATGGTGTCTTTGTAGATGTATAGGAAGTTTTCACTTGTTGACTATTTCATTTCGGCTTTCAGATAATGTCGGATCATCAGGTGAGCATATGCACTATTTCAGGGATGGAGCTTCCTTTCGACGGCTTTTATGTATATTCAGTATTTATATAATAACATAAAAAAAACATTACATAAATATATATAGTTTTTAATAGAAGTGACTTTTATGTTTTTGAAAGTTCAAAGAAAATGTCACCGGAAGAAGACTAGATAGTGCAACTAGTACTGTACTGCACTAGACGAGATGAATGGGCTTTCTCCAAAGGACGAAGTTTCATGTTTATCAATGTAAGGGGAAATAACAATATTAAGTTTTTGCAGCTCTTGCAGGGAATTGTAGACATCCTTCTTCATATAGTACCTGTTCCAAAGGGTCACCCATTTGATACTGGCCAGGCTCAACTTTGCTTAACTTCGGTAATCCAACATGATTATGCCGTATATAGGATAAGAGTATAACTGCCTACAATATGTAAATACGTGTAGTATGCAACTAGATTGGTTCTTAGGTTCAGTTTTAGATGAGGGTTCGAATGGCTTGTTTGTTTAGATGGGGGTGCGAGTTGGCTTGTTTGTTTGACACTGTTAATACTCAGCTTGTGTCTTTCAATCGTAGAGGTATGCCTTTTCTTCCTATATCTTTACAATTCTATTAAGCGACCATGCACGGAGTATTGTTGTTACATTTGGGCTGGTGAATCTCTGTCCCATTTAAGGGTTCTTCATAAGGTGCTGAAACGTGTCTGTAATTTGCTTGGCTACACTTCTTTCTTCTTCTCTGCAATCTCACAGACGTGATTTTGCCAGTCTCAGTATTTTCTATAAATACTCTTATGTTATATGTTCTATAGAATTGTCTGAACCATTCCTTCATCCTTCATTTCCATCAACCATGCTAGTTGTCTCCACCAATTCGTTGTTTTGATACCTCATTGCTACACAGCTTCCTATTCTAGTAGCACTGAAAGGTTATGGAACTCTCTTTTACTACTCATTGTGTACCTTCTATTTACAGTCTTTGTCTTCTCAAGACTATGGTCGACAGGTATCTCTTGTCTTAGCGATAATCCTCTTTTGTTCTTATTAAGTTCTTATATCAAATGGGTTCATACCTTGTCCTAAGCGATTTTCATCAATTTTTTTTAAATCACTTCCTAACACTTTGTAATACAGCTTCCTATTCATGTAGCTTCTTCCCAAGAACTGCAAGCTTGTGGAACTCGGTTCTTGTTGCCTGTTTTTCTATTTAGAGTCATTTTTTTTCCAAGATTAAGTGCAATAGGCATCTCTTATCTTTTACAATAATCAGCTACCATTCTTGATAGCTTTTTACATTAAGTGGCTTCACGCCTTGTCTGGAGCGATTTCTATAAAAAAAAGTGGAAGAGTTTCTAGATAGATTTTATGCGAGAGTGCACTAAACCTCTTATAAAAGATTAATTTGCAACGCAGAAACATCTAATAGCAAACACCTTTTTTTTTTAATTTTTTTTTTAGAACAAATCAAAAAAAAAGGTTATTTCGAAAAAAGAAGAAGAACTGTGTCAGGGGTGAAAGGTAAAAGCAAGAAAAGGAATAGAAAGTTCAAGCATGTTTGCGTGTCGGAAGGCAGAAATTAAAATTGTCTTTAGGTTGTCTAGTGTAGGTCTTCGGTGACATAGTTGCAGCCTGGGAGTGGGGGGGATTTAATGGACACAGAGTGAGAAGAGAGATACTTGTCTTCTGTGGGGGTCTGATCTTCTCTGGTGGCTGCTGGCTTGTTCCTGACATGGGTAATTAGTTCCTTAAGGGGTATATAGGATTAATGCACCCTAGTAGCTGACTGATCAGTGTGTGGCCACATCGGTCAACAAGGGGGCATTAATCTTCAAGAGAAAATAGATTTTTATGGTGATTGCACTCCTTAATTGTTATTCATAAAGTTGGCAGTTCAACATATAGTTAATGTAGTGTATAATTTAGTTAACAAAGCCTTAATAAAAAGAAATTACTGTCAATAAACCCAAATGCAAAAGTACCAAAAGAACTCTTGCTGACAGGACAGAAACTTCATACAAAAAAATAATAGATGTACTGATTTTACATAAAAGAACGTAAAAAAAATCAATAAATCGATATTTTGACTGATTACAGTTCATCTTTGTTAGTATACTGGATAAACTTTACCATATAAAAAAAAACGTTCTATATTTCGATTTGTGAAAACTGTATTACTTTTTTATATATTTTATTTTTCATTTTTTCCCCCTTCATGATTAAAATTTGTAAAATAGAAATAGATTTCCATATTTTTTGTACTAAAAAAAGATGTATTCATATATTTTATTTTTCATTTTTGTAAATCGATGAAATATGATTGATCATTTAATTGATTAGCCAGAATAGATGGGTCATACAGAAAGCCGATAAATTTCCAGTCAAATGAAATGATAATCAATTTCTAATTAGGGCTTAGTAATAATAATTATCAGCAGCAGCAGCTTACTCGAAGTATTTTGGAATTCTAATTTATAGGATAGTTACAAATGCACACTAATCAGCCAATGATAGTTGCCAGAATTTTTGCATTTGTGCCCTCACCATATCCGAGTTAATGTTTATTTTACATATGTGATAAATGATTTGGATGAATTGATTTCTAAACTAACCTATTGCTGGCCAAGTCTTTAAGCACTAGTGTTGGGACGATTAATCGGAATCGGAAAGATCTGAACTTTTTGGGGGTATCTGAATCAGAAAAAAAAAATGTGCCAATTTCTCAATGTCAAAAACGATTTCTTCAATTTTTTTTTTTTTTTTTTTTTTGTCTTTGTTTAAGACTTAATTTTCCATTCCCGGTAGTAATGATAAAATAATAATTCAGTTTTTCAAAAATTATTTTGTAAACTAATATCCATGCATAAGTGTAATTTTATATTTCCAAAAAAATATATATGCACGTATTACATGGGTATTTATGGTAATTCGATCCCCCTTCAAAACAAATTTATAGCTGAATATTGAAAAAATTTTAAAGAATCGGAATCAGTAATTGCACCAGAATCAGAAATTTTGAACAGAATTGATAATTGTATCGAAATTGGAAAAAATATTGGAATCATTTCATCACTGTTAATCAGCCTTCTTTCCCTTAAGTTCACTTCCTCGTATGTTTATATTGGCCTTCATCTGCTAACTTACTTTGCTTTGATATCAACTCTTATCCATTCTTTCAACGTGGTCATACAATCAATAAAAATATATGGCAAGTCTCTGGTTCTGCACACACATCCCTATCTTCTTTAGATTTAATCTTCCCCTGACATGATCAGATCTAAGCTAGTCTTCAAGACACACATTATACATCCATCCTTTCATTCTCATATCATTTCTCTCCATGCAACGCATATCCTCCACTCCCACTACTCTTGTTTCGCTTCCCATGTCTACATTGACCTTTTTTGAACATCACACACACAGACATGTACATTCCAACCAAGAAATCTTTTCAAGATTCTAACCATCAACCCTCAATTGCACTTAAAAGAATGGTTCAAATATTAGAAAATATCTCTTGGTTGAAATATACAAGACAGGTGAATGCTTGGCATCCAATAGAATGCCTCATCCCCAGCTTGAATAAACTGATAAGAAAGCTACTGTTTGGTAATATTATAAGTTCCAAATCTCAGTGACTATTGATCAGAATTTAACAAATGAAGGCTCGTTAGAAAGGTAATGACCTGAATTGTGTTGTTGGCTATGTGAAATTTGCCCTTAAGATCGCACATAAAGGGGGGCATCTATCATACAGAGCCTATTTTTTGCACTTTTTTACAGCCATAAAATGTTTCAATCCTAGTCATTTGTTTTCCTAGTTTTGCATATGAATTACAAAATATCTGATATTTCTCCAAACCTCCGGCCTTGATGGAGAGGACTCGCTGTTATAGTTTCAAATGATCTGAAATAACAGCAAGGTTTGACTTGATTCCAACTATTTCTCATGTGTTATATCTCCCGTCTTTAGTTTTCAAACATGAAGTAAATTTCACAGTGTATAATGATTATTTGATAGTGGAGATATTCATAATCGTAACCTATTCCCAAAAAGAGGGGAGATATGACATATGAGAAATATTTGGAATCAAGTCTCCCCTTGCTGATATTTCAGATCAATTGAAAACCATAGCAGTAAGTTTTAGTCTCCTCTTCATCTAGGCCAGAGGTTTGGATATATATATATATATATATATATATATATATATATATATATATATATATACATGCACAAACATAATATATATATATATATATGCACAAACACAATATATATATATATATA
>NC_136494.1:15313039-15323039 GCF_053919585.1 Euprymna scolopes
GTGTATGTCTATTTAGCAGTTTTGCATGGTGCTGAACTCAAATTTAAATATGTTAAGGCCTCGGGGACATTTGGGGCTGAATAGGAGGGGTACAAATGATGGACTTAGACATTTCCTTTTTTGCATGGTGCAAAACTCAAATTTACATATGTTAAAACTGCACTGTTTGTTCATTTTCACCAGGATTTGTACGTCTCCTGGGAACTTTAAGGGCTAAATGACGGGGTGAGGTGCCTCATTCACTGTGCACTTACAGGGGACCACACATGCTTCACTTGTTTTCAAATTTTAATCAGTTTCCTTATGTTAGTTATTTTTATCAAAGCATTTCAGTTGCTTTATTGCGCTTTTGCTAGTCTTCAGGTGTTTCATGTATGTGTGTTCACTTTCAAGTGAGAAACTGTTAAAAACAAACCAGCAAATCTGATATTGGATTTTTTTTATTATTTCAGCATTGTCCCGGGTAGAATATATTATAATATTCATTCTATTTATTGGGGGGAGGGCAGTGGGAACAAGATTAATTAGGGGGGAACATTTAATGTGATTTTTCTAATGTTATGTTTTAATTCGTTCCTTCTTTGCCAAATTTGCTGAATAACGACTAAATGATATTTTTCCACATTTTAAAATATATAATATAATTTTTTATGTGTCTGACATCCATAAATCTGTTTCTTAATTGGATACATAAATAATAATTGCTTTGTTATTCTCGTACATGAATAGACAGATTCTATCAACTGCAACACATCTGAAGAGAAAAGATAGAGAGAATTACAGCCATAAATCTTATCGTGACTGGTAATATCTCTACTATTATATAAAAGGAACTTTGTCTCTGTGTGTTTCTTCTCTATGGACTTGAAAACGGTCGGGATGATTTTTATAAAATTTCACAGGAAGGTACTTCTTGAGGCTGGCAGTGTTTATAGATAAGTGGGAATTCTTGGTAAAATTATTTATTACAAGAAATGGAAGTACATAATAATTAAATGACCCGGATGTAAGCGTGACACAGAAAATAACACACACGCTATCGTATTAATATATAGATGACAAAAACACTTCAACCAGAAATTTGGTAGTTTGTCTATGTAGAGATTCTGTGATACTGGAATTGATCTAACTATATATTTAACGATCCAGGCGTTATTCATGGTTCTGGCATTTTAGACGTGTTTTTGTTACATTCAAATATATACATTATCTATTGTCTATTTTTTTTGTTTTCATTTTATTTAAAACTAGCATTTCAGCCCGGCGTTGCCCGGGTGTTTGGATGTGTATGCTGAGCAAAAAAAAAAAAAAAAAGCGGTAAATTAATTTTTTTAAACTTTGACCCCTATTATGACCCCTTGACATTGATTGTTTTGGGCTCAAATCAAGTTATTAAGTCAGATCAATGTCTAAGGAACCTATATCCAACATTTCAAGTGTTTAGACCCAAAATTGGCGGAGGAGTTTGGTAGAGTTCTCAAAGGTCAAATCGTTGAACTTTGACCCCTTACCAGCCAAATTTCTGACGAAAACCCGATCACAAAGATTTTTCCAAATCTCAGTACTCTGTATATCAAATTTCGAGTCTGTAGACTAAAAACTGACAGAGTTATTGTGTTGGAAAATGTACACACACACACACACACACACACACGTTCACTTTTATATATATATATATATACTAGCAGGGGTGCCCGGCGTTGCTCGGGTGTTTGGAGGTGTATGCTGTGCAAAAAAAGCAAAAAAACAAAAAAATGGTTAATTTTTTAAAACTTTGACCCCTATTATGACCCCTTAAAATTTATAGTTTCGGGCTCAAATCACTTTATTAAGTTAGATCCAGGTCTAGGAACCTATATCTAAAATTTCAAGGGTGTAGACCCAAAATTGTCGGAGGAGTTTGGTAGAGTTCTTAAAGGTCAAATCGTTGAAATTTGACCCCTTAACAGCCAAATTTCTGGCTTACACCCGTCACATCGATTTTCCTAAATCTCAGTACGCGGTATTTCAAATTTCGAGTCTATAGACTAAAAATTGACAGAGTTATTGCGTAGGGAAATGTACACAGACAGACAGACAGACAGACACGTTCACTTTTATAGATATACTAGCATTTCAGCCCGGCGTTGTCCGGGTGTTTGGAGGTGTATGTTGAGAAAAAAAAAAGAAAAAGAAAAAGCGGTCAATTTTTTTAAACTTTGACCCCTATTATGTCCCCTTAACATTTATTGTTTTGGACTCAAATCAAGTTATTAAGTTATATCCATGTCCAAGGAACCTATATCTAAAATTTCAAGTGTTTAGACACACAATTGGCGGAGGAGTTTGGTAGAATTCTCAAAGGTCAAATCGTTGAACTTTGACCCCTTGCTCGGGTGTTTGGAGGTGTATGCTGTGCAAAAAAAGCAAAAAAACAAAAAAATGGTTAATTTTTTAAAACTTTGATCCCTATTATGACCCCTTAAAATTTATAGTTTCGGGCTCAAATCACTTTATTAAGTTAGATCCAGGTCTAGGAACCTATATCTAAAATTTCAAGTGTCTAGACCCAAAATTGTCGGAGGAGTTTGGTAAAGTTCTTAAAGGTCAAATCGTTGAAATTTGACCCCTTAACAGCCAAATTTCTGGCTGGCACCCGTCACATCGATTTTTCTAAATCTCAGTACCCGGTATTTCAAATTTCGAGTCTATAGACTAAAAATTGACAGAGTTATTGCGTAGGGAAATGTACACAGACAGACAGACAGACAGACACGTTCACTTTTATAGATATATAGATAGAGAGAGAGAGAGATTTTTCCAATCATTTTGTTCTAGCCGAAGATGGAGCATCCTCTTGGATGATTGAAATTCACCTGTTATCTCATAGATTCCAACCGAGATACGTTTTTAAGATTCTGGCCGTTCTTGTAAGTGTACTTGTTCTAATATCTCTTTATATTATTTCATGAGGTATATTTGCCAGGAAGCTTTTGAAATTCTCTTCCTTTTTTTTTTCCTCCATTTTTTTCATCTTTTTTCTTCTAGGAGGCGGGGCATCCAACCATATGTCTGAAATTTTAGTGAGTTCAACCAAGAGATCTTTTTAGGATTCTATAGCAATACATCACTCATCAATTCATGTTTGCTCCTCAGACAGTGGCCGACAAATCGTAGGCGTCTCTCCCTGATGGTATTAGATATGGCAGGCAGGTTGCCATCAAGTTGCTGCTTCGTGGGATGATGTTGCAAAGATATATTTATTACTGTTCGTAGCATACTTCCTATCTGTGGCTAGATCTAAATGCAAACTCCATGAACAAAGCTTCTTTCTTGGAACTGTCCACCTGTGAAACTCTGTTTTGTTGGCATGATTTCCAGCTGACTAAAAGATGGTTTCATTCAAGTCTAATGTAAACAAGTTCTTGTTTAGTCGTCCCCTTGAATAATTCAATTATACCAAATTTCCAGCACTAACGATTACTAACTGCTGTTCAGGTTATCACCATACACAAATTAACCCTTATCCTCGAGTGGCTTTTGGGTCTTGTAAAACAAAGATAGAATAGACTAGATTTATAACTTAGTGGGACCATAGAAAGCATACTAAAAATATATTCTTGTAATCAGACAGATAATTATTTTTACAATCGTGTCACTTCTTATCAAGGTCAAAAGATCGCTCGAGGATAAGTATTTATAGAGTTTAACAGTTGAATGGTTAAACATCGAGTTAGGGTTAATAACAATAGTTGTAAACTATTTAGAATTGGTTATTTAAGAGGACGGCTCAGCATGAATTTGTTTACATTGGACTTGAAGATACCAGTGTCATAGCCAGCTGGTAAACGACCCTATAGTACTATGTTCTATAGAGGGGTAGTTCTAGGGAAGAAACTTTGCTGGTAGAATTTTTGTTTAGTTTTAGAGATAGAGTGAGTGAGAGAGAAATTATGGACAATGGTTGTAGCTAGACGGGTTCTTCTGAATGTTTTACAGGGGTGGGCATAAATTGAAGCTCAGTCGAAAAATGAAAAATGACGATAGATTAGAGATGTCTCTTTTATGAGAAAGAGAAAATAGGGTAGAGAGTAGGGCTTTCCCCACTAGATTTTGAAGCTGGTTTTGTGATAGACTGCAGCAGAAAATGCGTCACAACAGCAAATAAAAATTCTGCGCAAAATTCTTCGTTTATCATTCTTGCATTCTAGGCACGCTTTGATGCGGCATTGAAATTCAGCCAACGCTTGCCAGGCGTCAGGCATATCTTTACGTTTATCACATGCGAGCTGCCTTTTAACGTATTTTTAACATCCAAGCAACGGACAAGGAACTTATTTGCCTCACACGGCTCTCTTCCATCCACGGTCTGCTGGAGCAGCATCGGCTGTACTGGCTCAGCTCTGTTCATTGCATGCCTGATGGGATAATCTCGAAAGACTCACTTTATGGCGTACTGACCGAGGGAACCCAACCAACCATCCGTAACAAATTGCAGTTTAAGGATATGTGTAGGCATGACATAAAGGTTATGGACATTAACATGGACAGCTGGAACTCGTTAGCCTGTGAACATGCGTCTTGAAGGCACAAAATCAATACGAGGCATTCGTTGCAACAGAGCTGCTTCCAGGAGATCAGTTAATAAGGAAAAAGATCAACTCGCTTTGTCTTCCGTTGTTTTTATTTTGACTTTTATGGTACTGGCAGGGCACCTGGCGTTGGTCGGTCGTAAAATATTGCTTAAATAAGATATTTATTATTATTACTCACAGCTCTTCAATGCAGCTACAGCAGCAACTGCCTCAAGCTGGAATCGAAACTCGACAGCCTAGACGAAAATCAGCACTTCTAATCGCTATTCTATTTTGGTTGCTGCTAAATAGATAGATGAAATAATAATGCTTAGCATGTTCCATTTATTTATACAATGAGCGTTATATGCTTGTGGTATGTTTTTTTTTATTTTACTTATCATATTATACTCTACCAAAGAAAGGGAACATGTTTAGTCATCCACAGATATACTGTTTCGCTGTATCACAGCTCATAACTGCAGTTAGACCAGCAACTGACTTAAATATTTTTAATTATATCACACACATACACACACACACACACACACACGCTCTCTCTCTCTCTCTCTCTCTCTCTCTCTCTCTCTCTCTCTCGGGCACACGGGTGGGTTCGTGGACAATCTCAGTGAGGCCATAGGCAATGGCGAAATCATAACAGAACCTCCCCTCATCATCTGTCTTGTTTGGGTTGGTCAGCCATTCCACATTGTGGACATTGAAGTCACCCCCATCTATATCTATCTATCTATCTATCTATCAATCTATATATATATATATATGTGTATATATAGAGAGAGAGAAAGAGATGATGACGAAGAAGGAAACAAACCAAAGAATTCTCAAAATAAAGAGGAAACCTTAATGAATATATAATCTGCTCTGTTTTCTTTTTACATCTCTCCATATATATTAATTTTCTCATCAGTTGAAGCTGGGGATTGGGTACCCATTTTGCCTTTTACATCTTAGATTATCTTATATATATATATATATATATATATATATATATATATATATATATATACTAGCAAAAGTACCCGTCGTTGACTGGGTTCAAAAACGGCCTACAGAAAATGGACTCTAATTTATGAAAGTATTATAGGTTATGAAAAGGAAGGGTTGCAAAGTGATAGCTTCGAATTTTGGGGTATCAAAACACTTATCACAATATTCTGTGGATCTGTATCAAAAACCTTGTTAAAATTTGTGACATATTTCCATTCTATGCGGTCAGGCGCGAACGAACACCCCATAATTTTATTATACCATATTTCTTCAAACTGAAACATAATTATCAAAGTATACTTACGCAGATAGATGTGAAAAGTCTTTATTAAAGTGTGTGCCTATTTCCATTCTATGGAGGCCAGGCGCGAACGCAGACCCTTAATTTTATTATACCATCCCTATTTAAGTTAAAACATTTATTAAAGTTTTCTTATGTACATCTATATCAAAAACCCTTGTAAACGCGTTTTTTTTTTTCATTTTTTATTTCCATACTTTGAGGGCCAGGCGCGAACGCAGGCCGCACAATTTTTATGAACCACCGTTCTGCCAGATCAAACATACCCATCCCTGTGTCTCAATACATTTTCTGTCATTATATGTAATCATTTTTTTTTTAAATAGTCAACCATATAGGAGCCTATTCGTGACCACACACACACACACACACAGACGTTCAGCTTTATATTATATATATATATGTATGTATGTGTGTATCTAAGCAGGCTGTTAGCAATGTAAGATACCTGGATATTGATGTGACGTATGAACAAAAACAGACAAACGAATTTCGCATTTTGATTGTAAACCTTCGTATACCTATTTATTTTTCATAATCTTTTCCATATAGATTGGTAAATGTGTAAAAATGTTTCATATAACCGGGGTGGTAAATGTTTTTGATAAGTTCGCGATGTACGGCTCTTTTTCAAAAGTTAAACCAAAAGTGTGCCGAAAAAATGTCCTATTCCTTGCACTGTTTTCACTGATTTATATGTGAATGATGTTATATAGTGGTATGCATATATAACAGGCGGGTATATATATATATATATATATATATATATATATATATATATATATATATTTATATAATTTATAGTGTGTGTGTCTAATGTTCATCTTATGAATATATTTATAATAGTGCATGCTATATAGGATCTATATAATGTGTGCGAATATACATCTAGCAACGTTGTGTCGTTTGGTCGATCTAAGGTTCGTTGTGAGCGGATATACATTCAAACACAGTGCAGGATAATAACGTACGATACAGTGCTTTAAATAAAAAGGACGAATAACATTTTCTTGTAAGGTACATGCCGTCCTCCATTATTTTCTTTTTCATAGTTCTTCCATGCTGCAAAAATAATTCTTCATCGGAAAGAAAGCGCCATGACACGAACTTGTATTTCTTTATATAAACATATATTCACATTCCGGGATCTCCGGAGTTTTAACACATTTTAGAGTCTTACATTGTCCCCAATTAGCCGACGAAATGCCTCCACGACTGACAGCTGGTCTCTCTGTTCTATCTCTCTATTTCAACAAGATAACATGTATATATAAACACTATCCCTTTATTTTGTTAACTGACGTCACAGGTAAATCTTTTTTTTTTTTTTCTAAATTAAGTTTTGTTTTTCTAAAATCAGAATTCCAATCTTCCTTATTTAAATAAACCCTGTAACAGTTTATTATTTTGGCGAAACTAAATTTCAACTATCATTGTCATAAATATTTCTACTAATTCGTAACACCCTCCTCATGCCTAGGGAATGTAAACTAGAGTCAGGTGACAAGCCCTTCATGTGCTTTAAACTAACTTTACAACATAGCGTTAGCTACCTGTATTTTCTTTATCGCTCTCCATCAACCCAGGACTGTACTATAATCAATCATGTCTCTGACAGCATAGATATAGCACTCTCCCTTGACACTAGCACCCAAATACATGTATTTGGAGACTTTAACGCCAACCACAGAAATTGGCTTGGCTTCTCTAACTACACTGACACAGCTGGTAGCGTCATCCATAACTTTGCTATATCCCATTCCCTGACCTGTTTCCCAGATCGCGAGGACCAGTAAGCCTCACTTTTGGATCTATTTCTGACAATTGTTCCTGATGATTGTGTAATAAATGCTCATTGCCCAATCGGGAATGCTGATCATGCTGTGATAATGATAGACATTACTCTCAACTCTCGACTCGAAGTTGAAGAGCCGTTGCTCAAAACGTCAAGGTACTACAATAAGCCTGACTGGGATGCCATTAGAGATCACATCAGAGACGCCCCATGGGTAAATATCTTTTCTCTTTCAGCAGAACAGCGTGCAAATGAGATTACTGAATGGTTCAAAGCAGCAATTGAAGCACATGTTCCTACACGGAAGTTCTACAGTAAACCCCACTCTCCCCAATGGTTTACTTCTACTTTCGCAGCTGCCATTGCTCAAAGGTAACCTGCATACCGTAGATTTATCCGGCATAAATTCTGCACAAACAGACAAAAGTATATAGAAGTTAGAAATAATTGCAAGAAAGAAGTAGCAAGAGTTAAGAGTAAATACACTGGAACCACCACGAAACGCATTGAAGTGCAAAAATTAGGAACTCATGATTTCTGAAAAATCTACAATAGTGTAGTAAATAATGGGCAATCGACAATACCCCCCCCCCACTATCAAACAATCATGAGGTTGTTTGCACAACAACTGAGAAAGCTAACATGCTTGCCCGTCAATTTGCTTCAAACTCTACCTTGGACTCAGCAAGCCATTCCCTCTCTGATTTCCTCTACAGACAGAAACCACGCCTTCCCTAGTGCATGATATTATAAAAAACCTAGACACCTCAAAAACATTTAGACCTGACCTCATCCAGGCTGTGCTATTAAAAAAAAATGCTTTGCTGAGGTTGCTCCTGTTCTCTCTAAACTCTTTAACAAATTCCTTAAGGAATCTTGCTTTCCTGGCTGCTAGAAAACTGCTTCTGTGGTACTAGTTTACAAAAACTCTGTCGAAAGAACTGATCCATTAAATTATCGCCCAAATATTTGAGTCCTTAATTAATCAAGCTTTAGTCTAACACCTTACAGCTGCTAAACTTCTGTCAGACCACCAATCTGGATTTAGGCAAGCCCGTTTATACCAATCACTGGATAAGGCAGGGGAAAGGAGGGAAGTAGCCCTAGATATATCTAATGCTTTTTACAGAGTATGGCACGATGGCCTTCTGATGAAAATAAAATCCTATGGTATTACTGGACGAATGCTTAGCATAATTAGATCCTTCTTAAATGAGAGAAGAATCCAGGTTGTCCTCGATGGGCGTACGTCCAGAAAATTTGATATAAATCCGGGTGTGCCTCAGGGATCGATTCTTGGACCTTTGTTATTTCTGATATTCATAAATGACTTACCTGATAAAATTGTCTCTGAGATGGGTATATTTGCCGACGACACCACGCTCTATAGCAGGCATGTGGGGAAAACTAATGAGCAGATATCTAAGGTAATGGCTGAAACCCTAGAGGAAGACCTTCAGTCTGTAGTAGAATGGGGTCAAAAATGGATGGCAACGTTCAACGCTGCCAAGACAAAGCTCGTTTCTTTTAATAATTACATGAAACCTTACCAACCACCAATAGCTATGGCTAGAGATACTTTACCTGAGAGCAGTTCGTTCAAGCTCCTTGGCTTAACTTTCACAGGAAACATGAGTTGGAATAGATATATCGAGATCATTGCTAAGGCTGCTGCAAAGTAAGTGGGCTCTCTTTATCGTGCTAGAAAGTTACTTACGCCTGAAAGTATCCTGTACCTCTACAAAGCCACCATTCGCCCATGTATGGAGTACTGCTGGCACATTTGCGCTGGTGCATCTGCTACTAGTCTCTCTCTCCTGGGCAGTGTCCAAAAGAGAGTCGCAAATCTAATAGGTCCCAAACTATCATCTAAACTTCAGCCCTTGTCCCACCGATGAAATGTTGCATACCCCTGCCTGTTTTACAAGTATTTTAATGGCGGATGCCCTTATACCCCCTCGACGAAAATACCCCCGACATTCTCGACAAACCCGACAAGCAGCGAAGTCCCACCCCTATACAGTAGAGATCCCTAGATGTAAGAAAGCCTTTTACTCTAATAGTTTCTTCCCCAGAACTGCAGGACTTTGGAATTCTCTTCCGGTTTCCTGCTTCCCCAACTTTACTGATATGCAGAAGTGCAAGTGTAATGTGAACATACATCTTGCTGCTAAACTCCCTAGATAGTACCCCTTTAACTTAGGTCCCTCATAGTAGCCCCCTACATGAAAGTGGCAACATGCCTTGTTCGGGGCGAAAATGTAATAAAAAAACATTTTTTAATTTTTCCTATATTCCTTTTTTTTTTTTTTTTTGCTATTGAAACGTTCTTTATTGAGTATT
>NC_136494.1:15325539-15368039 GCF_053919585.1 Euprymna scolopes
CTCAAATGGTCTTCACAAGGAGTCTGTATTTCGTGTCTACATGCTTGTTCTTCACATCCTCGCTTCCTGGCTTGAGGCACGTCTGTTCACGTCCGTGACCAAACTTAAGCTCTTCTCTTTTCTCTAATCTTCCCGATCTCTTGCCCTACCTCATTATTGAAAAGTACACGTCTCTCGACGTGTGACCTGTCCACGTACGCCTTCCCAAAGTCATTTTGTTTACTTAACCTAGCTAATTTATGTAAACATCATCAGCTAAAACCCATTGCTACACTTTATTCTATAAACAATAAATAACCCCCAATATAAACTATTTTAACAATATCACTGGATGGATGGATGGATAGATAGATAGATAGATAGATAGATAGACCGATAATAAGTAATTTAATTTTTAACCATATTATTATCTAACAAATGGAATCGAAAAAGACAATCGACAATGTAATTTCTTCTAGTCGCCAGTCGAGGACAAATCCGACCTATGTTTATGTACATCTTTAGACATAGCTATTATTTGGATTGTATGGACTACTGTTCTCATCTTTCAGATAATTTAGCCTCTGATCTTCTTAAGGTATGTATTGTCAAACTCGGAGGTCTTTCTGTTGAAGTCGGAAATCTGCACGGTATTTCAAACAGAACCCTTAATTTAATATTCAGGGAAAGGATGCTTTTACTCCGTCAGCCATATACATCTATAATATAAATTTCACCTTGGTCTTTAAATGTATGTATGTGTGTATGTATGTATGTATGTAACCCAGTACTACCTGCCTCATGGTCGGGCTACTGGCGACTAAACTGGTTCCCCCACCAGACTTGTTTGGTGAGGAGGGTTGCTAGTCTCCCTGAAGGATTAAAAACAAGACCTTCCAAAGGGCAAATGAACCCTTTTTCGGGGTCAACGGCCAACTAGAACCATGTGTGTTTGTGTGTATGTATATGTGTGTTGGGGTGGAGAGGGCTCCTTTAAGTCGTGATGAAGGCAAACTTTCTAGGAGAAGCAAATCTCTGATTTAAAAAACCATAAAGTGGGAGACCAGTACCTGCATTAAGCTGGTCTGCAGTTTAACTTGTTGCTGGCTATCTTGCTCTTGCTTGTTGCTGGATCTCAACGTTTTGAACCAAGAGAGAGACTTAGCTCTCGTACAAAGCTAAGACTGTAACATCATCTGTGTATAGATACTCCCTCAAGGATTTGTCTATAAAAATGGTCCTGTAGCGATGGAAGTCATTTTGGGGCTCATTGACTTTAAGTGTCTGAGGGAGTGGCACTCGTCTGACAAGACGTTGCAATCATCATGTATGTATGTATGACAGAAATCCCAAGTAATTCACAATTGTATTTTTAGTTTTGGCCGCACATCCAGAAGAGTATAAATTTACAAATGAATGTTACCAAGTGATGAATCTGGTTGACACTTTAAATACAATTGCAAATTACTATTATTATTTATAAAGAAAATAATTTTTAAGCGGTTAATGGGAATTTGTAGACACTCCGATAATAAATACGTCTGATTTAAAAATCTATTTTTGGAGAGCTATTTTAAGGAGGAGTTAATCAATGATGGAGTTTAGTTAGATTTTTTTTCCAATGCTGTACGATATTTTCTCTTAGTCAAAGGTCTGTACACCGTAAGGATTTTTTTTGGGGGGGGGTTCTTTTTGGTGGATTATGGATTTGCACCAATTAATTTTATTTCAGAAGTTACTTTGGTTTTATGTTTTTTTCGGTGAGACTAGAAAATCTGTGAATGCGCTATTTTGGCTGGGGTTTCTTCTGTTGCTTTCGGCCGACTCCCAATTTCCAATCTTGTTCCATTGATTGATTGCCAACGATGACCTCTATGTTATCTACTCATTTCCTTCCTTTCATTATGAAAGTTAATGACCGCAAAGTCCAAAGTTGAAGGCCACGTCCTTAATCTCCACGTATGCTGATGCATGTTTGCTTTATCACAAATTAATATTTGCAAAGTTAATAACAGCAAGTGTCTGGGAGAACAAGCTTCTACAAAGTCATTCTTTTCTAAACACGCTTGTATTTTTGAATGTACACTAGCAGACCGCTCGGCGTTGCCCGGTCGTAAGATACACTTAAATATTATAACTTAATTTATGCACATTCCGTATATATATATATATATATATATATATATATATATATATATATATATATATATATATATACTAGCAAAAGTACCCGTCATTGACTGGGTTCAAAAACAGCCTACAGAAAATGGACTTTGATTTATGAAAGTATGATAGGTTATGAAAAGGAAAGGTTGTAAAGAGATAACTTCGAATTTGGGGGTATCAAAACCAAAGCAAAATATGATGAAAGTAAAAATAAAATAGATAAACCCATAAGTTATTATACCATACCTGTTCACACTGAAACACTTATCACAATATTCTGTGGATCTATATTAAAAAAAAACTTGTTAAACTTTGTGACATATTTCCATTCTATGGAGGTCAGGCGAGAACGAATACCCCATAATTATACCATATTTCTTCAAACTGAAACATAATTATCAAATTATAATTACGCAGATAGATACGAAAAGTCTTTATTAAAGTTTGTGCCTATTTCCATTCTATGGAGGCCAGGCGCGAACGCAGACCCCACAATTTTATTATACCATCCCTATTTAAGTTTAAACATACTTATCAAACTATTCTTATGTACATCTATATCAAAAACAGTTGCAAACGTTTTTTTTTTTTTTAATTTTTAAATTTTTTATTTCCACACTTTGTGGACCAGGCGCGAACGCAGACCCCATAATTTTCATGAACCACCGTTCTGCCAGATCAAACATACCCATTCCTGTGTCTCGATACATCTTCTATCATTATATGCAATCAGTTTTTTTTTTTTTAAATAGTCAACTATATAGGAGCTTATTCGTGACCAGACACACACACATACACACACACACATTCAGCTTTATATTATATATATATATATATATATATATATATATATATATATATATATATATATATATATATATATAGAGAGAGAGAGAGACAGGGGTAGATATATAAAATTTAGCTGTTATCTCATTTTTAAAAGATGGAATTGCCTGATCGGAGAAGACAAGATTCAACCAATCAAATGCATATATATATATATATATATATATATATATATATATATATATATATATATATATAATGAATCATCCTTATTCTAAAAGATGGAATCGCCCGATTGTTGAAGACAAGATGCAAGCAAATAACCTTATTTTCATGGCAAATGTTTGTCTGGGCTCCAATCTATGATCCCCCCTCGCCAAACTTTCACAAGAAACACTCGTCTAGCTGAAAACACTATTAATAATTTCCCCCCACTCTTTATCTGTGCATAAACGTAAACGTAGATTCCATGAACAAAGTTTCTTTTTTAGAACTGCACGCCTGCAGAACTGTCTTTCGTTTTCCTGCTTTCCACCTGACTACAATATGATTGTCTTCAAGTCCAATGTAAACAAAGTCTTGATGAGCCGTTCCACTTAAGTAAGCAAATTTACTGAATTTCCATTACTAAGGTTTACTATATTGTCCAGTTGACTACTGTACACTCTTTAACCCTTATCCTCGAGTGGCCTCTGATAAGTGGTGATGCCTATGTAAAAAAAGTTTCACAGAGTTTTATAATTATATAGATTAAACATCAGATCTGATTCGTGACTATTTAATATGTAAATACTAGAAAAATTCCTTGGAATTAATAAAAAGGAATTCCCTAAACAGTTTCGCACCGATTGTATGTCTTATTACCAAGATTCTCATCAATGCTGCTATCCGTTATGCCTCACTCACTCAAGAGAGCATCCTATAACTCTACAACACCACCATTTTTGCTTGGCGTAATGTTGGAACATCTGGACTGGGGCATCTACCACTAGTCTCTCACTCTTAGACAAGTTTTTTTTTTTAAGACTTTAAAATCGAATAGGTATTGCACTATCAACCAAGCTCAAACCTCTGTCCCATCGCCGCCATGTTGCTTCCCTGTGCTTGTTTTACAAATAGTTCAATGCTATGTGCTCTGATGAACTCATAGCATTTGTAACTCTTCAACATATATACTCTTGACTAACTCGACAAGAAGCAAAATTCGACCCTTTCACTGTTGAGAATCCTAGATGCCGAAAAGCCTTCTACTCAATTAGTTCCTCCCCTCAGACTGCTACACCTTGGAATTCATTTCCTGTTTCCCTGTATTAATCTGCAGAAGTTTATGTGACTCTTAAACCAAGTAGTTTGAAGTATGAGCTCTAAAATGCTATTTAGTTCAATTCTTGAAAGTCTGTTGGACATAATTTTATCGATATAGGTTTTCATAGCAAAGATAGCAAATAAAATAGCAGACTTACCTTCACTCTGGATCTGAAATGGAACATATACATCAAATCGGTTGCTATTCTATTGACAAACTTGGCCCTGTCGGTGGGGCATTAGAATACGCCGACTGCCCCCCCCCCCCTGCAGAGGGTAAAAGTCCCTCAATGGGGGTCCTAGATATGACCTTAAACTATATCCAGTGGTGAGGCCCCAGCTTGTGGGCTATTGGGAGTGTGGAGCCACCCTTTAATTATCATTGCTCCCAGGTCCACTCTGACCCGGAGTGGTAGTACCTGTTAGGGTCCCAACTATGGGTTAAATAGAAACCGACGTGGAAACAACAAATATATTCTATTAAAAAATGTTTCTTCAAAATCTTTGGATTCGGCATTAAATAACCCGAAAAGGGTTGATATGCCGTAATAAAAAAACAAACAACCATCTATTGACGAACTAGGTCTACTAGTACATAGTATCCATCCAGACGCAATGAAAGCTAATTTATAAGTTAATGTTTCAAATAGTTGTTTATCCAACTTTGCGACATTTTTGTTTTCGTTTGTTCATAATTTTATATCGTTTATTTATTATTTTTTTTTTCAGTTTTTCAGAAGAAATTGTAATTCTGTAGAATTATATGAATAAATTAGAATGTCTTCTTTTTCTTCTCCTAGATAAATATCGAATAATATATTCAGATCACAGTTATGAAGAACAGATAAAAGTAAAAGTTCAACCGTATTCTCTTTTTTAGTGAATAATTGTGTTTGGCATTGCACCGACGTTTTCTTTGTGTTATCCTCGGAACGAAACAGGATGCAAAAACCTGCGTTTTTACTAAGTCTACCAATATATATATTTATTTAAATGAAGATGATATTTACTTCCAACCTACCGCAGAAAGATGTAACGCAAGGTCGGGAAGTTGGGGAAAATCAAGCCACTGAAAGAGAATCACTCTGGCCTATTAAAAATTGCGGGGGCAGCCCCGTTTGCATTCCCCGCTAATAGTGCCTCGGTCAGCTATCAAGAAAATTATTCCACCTGAAAGACAGAGGGCAGCAGGCTGGAAAGTTGGACCTCCTAGAACTGCACAGGATACCAGTACTTCTTCAGTCAACAGGGGGGGGAATAGCTCATACTTTGTCGGCTTTGGGGGCCTAGGTAATTCCTGGCTGAAGAGTTAGGCGAAACAGATTTTCATCTCGAAAATATTAAAAGGGAAGTTACTCTTTTGCCCTTGGTTATCTTCTTTTCCTTAAAGATATTTGAAGAGCAGGTATTTCTCCTGGCACACTCCAGATTAACATGTATCATAGAGCTCTTTCCAAATAAGATGTTTTAGACTAAAAAGTAAGTACATATCGATACATATTTACTTTTTTTGTAATTCTCATAAACTATTCTGTCCTTTCGTCCGCCAATGACGTCATCAGGCACTTGCATTTTTAATGAAAGAATCCATCTATTGTTTCGAGATTTTCTCTTCATCAGACTTTATAACTAATTTAAATGTCTACCTCTTCATCTCGTTACACGTATGCAAAACCTTTTAAACACACAGAAAACACTGGAGACAGTTAGAATGTAATTTGCTTTACTCCTCGCAGACGTGATGTTGTTAGCCTCAGATTTTTCTGTGAGTTCTGTTATAGAATTTGTTTTTCAGAATTGTCTGATTTATTCCATGCATCCTTGTTTAAGTTCGTCCAACTCACTGATCTAGGGGTCTTTATCAATTTTCCGCTCTGATACCTCATTATCTCTACTATTATATAAAAGAAACTTTGTGTGGGTGAATTTGTGCTCTGTGGACTCGAAGGTACATTATGTGCCTGACAGAGTTCTAAGATAGGTTTTGTATTGGAATGTGTTTGATAAGTATCGATAATCAATAATCGCAATAATCCAATGATAAAAGGAACGGGCGATTTTGATCGGAGTTTACACCTTTCACGGCCTAACATTACAAGCGCATTTTAGACGTTTTATTAGTACACAAGTAGTAAGGCAAGGAATATAAAAATCAACGGTAGATTATTTGATTTGATACAGGAGTGTTCGAAATGAATATTTCTGTTTAGAGCACGATTGAAGCATAATACTTGACTTTTACATTTTAAACTTTAATGTGACGTAATTTACAATACATTGTAGTCTACAGCTATTGTGGACTAAGTCACTCCGAGCAGGAGTGTGAAGCTTTCTTCCAGTGCACGGGGGTGGGTCCCCAACGAGAGCAGGCAATCAATCGATTTGAGTGAAAAATGGGCATTTCACAGATTTTGATGATAGTAAAAATATGGGAATGTGAAACATTTGTTGATCATCATTCAATCCCGGGCAATGTCGGGTCTCCCTACTAGTGTACAATATATTTTTTTTATTTCGGTTGCATATTGCCAAGAACTGCAGACTTTGGAACTTCCTACTTTACTGACTGTTTTCATGATTTACCTCTAACTTAGCTCTCTTCAAGACTGTGATCAATAGGCATCTCCCAATTTTGCAATAATAATGGTTCGTTCTTTTTTAGCTTCTTACATTAAGCGGCTTCGTGCCTTGTCTTTAGCGACTTTCACCAAGAAAGATGCAAAAGAAAACTTTTAGAAATACAAACAACAAAGAACCGTCACGAGTTTTTTGTTGTTTTAGCTAGATTGATATTGTTGTTTTTGTTGTTGTTTTAGCTAGATTTATATCCCAACCGCTATGAAACCATTTGTATTTCTCTGCATATAATTGTGTGTAGGTTTTCAAATTGTGTGTGTGTGTGTGTGTGTGTGTGTGTGTGATATCACATGTTCTTTACAATGATGGTTTCTGATATGAGCCTCGAAAGAGATATTCGTTTTAAGTAGCTGAGTGGTTTTGGCTACCGTATTCGAGTAATAATAATAATAATACTAATAAGTTGCTTTACTGAACAAGTGTTCTTTCTGGATCTTGTATAAGTAGTTTAATAATCGGTATTAAACCACTTGTATATCTCTGCATATAACTGTGTGCAGGTTTTCAAATCTGTGCGTGTGTGTGATGTTACAGGTTCTTTACGAAGATGGTTTCTCATATGTGCCTCGAATGATATATTCGTTTTAAGTAGCTGAGTGGTTTTGGCTATTATATTCAAGTAATAATCATGTAAGTTGTCTCTCAGCACTTATATTTTGAAATGTTGGAACGTGGCGTTTGCTACGCGAGATTAACGCCAAGGGTGTGAGTTATAGAAACGTTGATTTCATTTGAATAAATAAAATATGCATCAAGTGCGCTTGAAAGCCAAATCGACAATATGGCAAGAAAAAAGAAAAAGAAAACATACTGAGGATGGAATTGGACTGCGAAATATATTTAAATTATAAATTTCAAGCAAGTAAAATATTTGTTGATTTTACTAATATTGTGTTGTGGTTTGGCTTTCAAGCGCACGCATTTGATGCGTATTTTATTTTAAAGTTTGTTTTTTATTGTTTCACGATAGCACAAGAAGTGGTAAAACTAAAACAATTTTTGACAAATTATTTCCATATGGTTTCGTATTTCGTTTCATGTTTAGTGACTTCCGTTCCATATTTAGGCAAATTAAATCAATGATTCTATAATAAACTCACACTCTTATCTTAGAATATATTTCTTCTTGGCTGGAAGATGATTAGAAAATAAATATCGAGATGTTGAATATTTACAAGAAAACATTTCATTCATAATTTAACCATTTACCTGTACGATTTATTATTTACAGATTATATCCAAAAGAAATTCTCATTAGTATTTCTTGTCTCGATTTGTCATGAGGACAGAACCAATGAGGACCTCTGTATCATACAACTGCTTTACAGAAACTGCAATTTTTTTTCTATTTCAAACAAGCCTCTTCAACCATAGTTTCTATTTCAACCAATCAGAGCCTCTGTTACATCTCAGATTCCTTTCATTAAACATTTGTAGGTAATCTTTACAAGTGATAAAAACAGACTTGAAAGAAAGAAGGATAAAGCCTTTGTCAGAGAGAGGTGAATTCGGTATATGAGGCCAATGCCGTATATGGCATTAAGCATTTCTATGTAATCTTTACAAACTAATATTATTGTTGCGGTGTAAACGGTCAAAGGAATAACGAAGTGACTCCGAAACAGGGAAATTAATAATATATTAACATAAATACAGACTAGTAACGTACATTTCGGCGTAAAAGGCAACCGTTAGATAAGACGAGGTACAAAATTGGAGAAAATTATAATAAATTTATCGTATATCGGTTGTATAACACGACTGCTAAATCACGAAACCATGTTTGTTAAGCCTAGGCTAGAGATTGTAGCATCCAATATCAACATAAAATATTGTTTTTTAAAGGTGATTTTTTTTCTTTTTAACTTTAAGGGTCGTTTTATACGCTGAAATATACAGTGTGTTAGTTGAATGGGAATTCCACTCAACTGAAGGACAAATAATGTTACGACAATCTTCCTCTGAGTCTTAGGTCCAGACTGTCTGGAAAGCTGAACGCTGCTTACTGGAAATGACGTCAGAGATAGTCCATTGTCGTAATTTGTAGGGGTGCCATCTATATACCCACGACAACAGAACTGAAGACACTGAATGCTTTGACTTTCAGTGTCTTCAGTTCATTTTTATTTTCCGTTTGAGGAAGCATGTTAATGATGTCATTTCCGGTCTTACGCTGAGGCATATATGAGCTCTGATCATTTATTGACAACTGAGGAAAACAAACCGTTTGCTAAGAATTTATAAGCAGCTTTTATAGGACATGCTGGGTTAGGGTCAAGAGAAAGAGGGTTAAATATAATCGTAAAAATACACTTCAAGGACAGACTGCAAATGACTGTGAATAAAGTTAAATTTTTGGCAGACCAGTAAGGAGATTTTGCACATATCTCGGTTTTGAGAAATGAAATGGTTCATTACTGCAAATAACATTTTCGAATTGCCAGTAGAACGAATTAACAGAGGGAAAGAATTTTTTTAACTGAGATATTTTTGAATACATTCTTCTTAGCTGAAAGATGACCGAATGGAAGCTAGAACATGGAGATACTGAAGTTTTGTTTTACGCAACCGTTTATGTTCTTCCCTCGTTACATGTATTGGCACCGTTGTTGACCTTCAGAAAATTGTTGAAATGATTAGACTGTCAATGTTTTGTGTGTATTTTAGCTTTCTGTATGTTACTGATGCCACTTCCGGTTTGAAGTTGAGAAACTATTTATTAAGAATTATGAAGCAACTTTTATAGGCAATATTGGATCAAAAGAAAGCGGGTTTAATATAATCGACGTAACACGTATTCCTATGATTCAGCTCAATTCTACATTATTTAAACAAAGATATTTCTGGTCACAATTTCGCTTCCTTCTGCATACAGTTTAGAATTTTGTTTTCAGTTCTTGTTGCGTCCATCAGTTGCATTTTCTACATTCTTGACATAATTGCCTTTTAATATTCCTTCAACAAAAAGATTTGTCTATTGTCTCGTGTCTTTTCTTTTTTCATCGGAAAACCTTTGTTTTATGCAAATGTCTACTTTCACACGCCGTCACATCTATCTACAGAACATAGTTGAACGTTCAGAAAACACTTGAGATAGAAGGTTTTGACCATCAGTGTCGATTTGAAAGTGCATGTCACTGTCGGTTTTAAAAGGAAGCAAATATCGGCTGTGATTATTCCGTGTCAGTTGAGGCTGACAATTATTAAGCAACTTTAATAAAACGTACTGGACTAGAGGAAAGAGGGCCAAGTATACCTAAAGAAATTTTCATTAACATTTCTTATATCGATTTTTTTTTTCATGAGAACAGAAGCCCAGAAGAACAGCTGTATGATACAGCAGTTTTACAGAAACTGCATTTTGTTTCTAACTATTTCAAACAAGCCATTTCAACCAAATAATGTATTTCAACCAAATAATATATTTCAACCAATCAGGGCCTCTGTTACATCTTAGATTTCGTTAATAAAGCATTTCTATGTAATCTGTATATTGATAAAAGTAGAATGGAAAGAAAGATGGATAAAAGCTTGGCCAGAGAGAGGTTAATGTGTAAAAATGCCATATACTAAGTTTGGTGCAATTCTGTTCAGTAGTTTTGACGGGTATAATCGACTAATACACAAACTTGCTTGATTATGATATAGATAACGGAGGTTTATAAGGGATCAAGGTTTGCATAGATTGAACCAATAAATGCTGTTCAACGGTTGATTCTCGCTCGCTGGTGACCTCCCTACAGAACCCAACAGTCTTCTGATACTAGTTAAATGCCAAAACGCTATGAAATCCGGATCTAATGTATGGTGGAAAGGGTTTTTGTAAAGAAAGTTTTGCTCTCTTCTAAATAAATTAGCATATAATTTTTTTTAGAGATTTTTCGTCTTACTAAAGATAAAATTGATATTATTATTTAAGCATGGTGAAAAGACTATTCCATTTTTAGTAATTTCTTTTAAAATAAGTGAAGGAAATATAGTTAAAATATACCTGAAATAATGCAAAATACATAGATATATAAGAATAGATACGAACAAAGAAATAAGAGAAAGCAGCGTTAGATTTACATAATGGTTCCATACAAAACGGATAATGCACTTATCTTACGAGTAGGTCTTAGATCTTCAAGGCTACCCATTATGGTGATCGCGCTAGTCAAATACATTTGGGCTGGTGAATCTGCTACTAGTCTCTCACTCTAAGACATTATTCAAAAGAGACTCGCTAACTTAATAGGTCCCGCACTATCAGCTAGGCTTCAACCTCTGTCCCATCGAAATGTTGTATCCCAAGTATTTTAATAGTAGGTGCTCCGACGAACTACATACCCTTGTATTCCCTCTATGTAAATACCCCCAACAAAGCTGACACGCAATAAAATCTCACCCCTACACAGTAGAGATCCCCAAATGTAAGAAAACCTTCTACTCTAATAGTTTCTTTTCTAGGACTGCTAGACTTTGGGATTCTTTTCTGGGTTCCTGTTTCCCTGACTATACTGACATGCAGAAGTTCAAATGTAATGTAAACCGCTGCTCAATTCCTTACGTCGTATCCCTGAAAATTAAGTCCTAGATAGTAGCCCACTACATCAAAGTGGCACTGTGCCTTGCATGGGATGAAAACGCAATAAAAAATATACTAGGCTGCCACTACAAAAGCTGCTTCACTCTCCGTTTCTTTCTTACAGTATACCAACTTACTGATGATGCCGAAGTCTGCTCTTTGACGAAAAAGTTCGAAAAAAAAAACGTAAACGACGTATATTAATATTTTTGATTCACACATAAAAAAGATCAGAAAAATGGGGGGGGATGGTTTAATCAAACAGAATTTTCTGTCGTCTTTAATAATGTTTGTTAAATTGAATCTCATAAATCGTTTTTCCAATGAACCTGTTCAATCTCGTCTCGCTGTTCACCAGTTTAACTGGTCTTTACTCGTAATATGTTATTTTCTCGCAATCAAGTCGGTATTAAAAAAGGGATCTCATTAAATATTTCGTTTTATTGCATAAAAAAAGTTTAAATCTTTAAATAGAAACTAGCAAGCCGCCCAGCCTTTCCTGGGCGTAAGATACACTGAAATATGATATTTTAATTCATGCAGATTACATATTTATTTTAATAGAGAAAGGTCCTGGATATGACCTTAAACTATATCCGATGGTGAGGCCCCAGCTTGCAGGCCTTAGGGAGCGTGGAGCCACCCTTTAATTGCCATTGCTCCCAGGTCCACTCTGTTAGGGTTCCAACTATGGGTTAAATAGAATACGACTTAAAAAACAAATATACTATATTAAAAAATCGTTCTTCAAAATCACCAGATTCGGCATTAAATAACCTGAAAAGGGTTGATATGCCGTAAAACAAAACAACCAATCCAAACTTAATAGAGAATTTTCTCTATTGATTATTATATTGTACCTAATATATATATGACTTGGGTGCCATTAAAACCAACAAAAAATTAAATTGATGATAGAATTAAATATAAATTAGAAAAGCAAATGTCAAAATGACCCAGACAAGATAACGTTAAACGGCGCAAATAATATAGGGCACAAAAAGAAGAGAAAAAAGAGAGGTCAACTGAAATGTACAGGTTATTACTTAAGAAAATGTCAGCAAGAGTTATTAAAAGACACTAAATGGAAAAAATAAATAAATAAAAAAATAAAATAAAATAAAAATTATTTTATATATATAACATTTAAGCAAGAATGTTTGAGAAGTTTTATCACACAAGCCGAAAGTAAAATTTAGAGTAGGTTCTTTGATATGACAAGGGCGCGTTAGAAATGAAGGTTTCACTTTACACAATTGACGTATGAGACTTGACATTTGCTTTCTAAACTTTAATTCAAGCAATTATATATAAAAAATAATTTCACAGAATAAACAGTATGTTCTCTACAGTGCAATGTAGACTACAATGTATTGTGAACTAAGCCACCGCGAGAGGCATTCTAGTGCACCGCGATAGATCCCCAACTAGAATAGGCAATCCATTACTTTGATTGAAAATAAAAATATAAGAGTGTGAAATATTCGTCGATCATAATTCTATCCCCTACTAGTATATATATATATATATATATATATATATATATATATATATATATATATACATATATATATATATATATATATATATGATTTTCTGAATGTGAGAGATTATATATGATAAATTCCACAACCAAACAGAGCCACAAGAGCCATAACAGTCAAGAACCGGAAATCCAAGAAGTTTCGCCCTCATTTAGACTCCTCAGTTAGACACATCCGAACTCAGGATTCGAAACCCGAGCCTCTTGCATGCGAGGCAAACACTTTGTTAAGTGAACAAACGCCCCGCACACAATAAATTCTATTAACTAACACAGATCAAGCAAACCGTGCTGAAATTCGACTGTGAAATGGACCTACTTCGTCTTGACAGGGGAAGCGGTCAGCCAACCAGATAACTCCAAGCCGATGTCTCTCAAGTAGGGGTTTCAACTCGAAGGGACAATGCCATCCAGCAATTCTAACCGAGCGAGCAATTAATTATAGGCTCTTGTCGGCTGCCACATTGTTTGGCTGTGGAATTTATTATATATATACTAGCTGGCAACCCGGCATTGTCTGATCGTACAATACGCTTAAACATGATATTTTAATTTATGCAGATTACATATTATTATAGAATCAATCCTCTATTGATTATAATACCATGAGGAATAATTGCCCAGTGGACTAATTCGCTAAAAATAAAAAATAAAATGAAACAATAATCGTGATAATGATGTTCATCAAATTCCGTCTGTGTTTGTTTACAATATCACGTCAGCTGATATTTGGGGTTGACGCAGCATGCCCTGAAAGAAGTCACTTCTGATGAATGTTTAGTTTTAAAATATGCAAACGAAGAAATGATTTGCAACGATTCTAAACGGTGGTACTTCTTTTATCATAAAGTGAACTCATTAATAAGAAAAAATTAAAATAAAATGGTGAGGTACACCCGGGGTCGAACAGGGGATCATCCGATCTGTAGTCGAATGCTCTACTACTAAGCTATATCTCCTGATTATAATAAATCTGTTTGTTTTTTTTAGAAGAAATGATTTGCTGAAATTTTATTATCTCTTTTGTCGGTGTAACGTAAAATATCCCCCCTGTAAAAATTATTCTTTTTAATCTAAAAGAAAGAACAGATTTTTTTAAGATCGGATTTTTTTTTTCGATTTACATCTTGTAAATTTCTATACAAAACCTATCTAAGAACACTGCCAGACATATAAATTAGCTTTTTGTGAAGTTTGCAAAAGATAGGCCCAACCGTTTCAGTATCTATGAGGAAGGAACTCACACATACAAACACGCAAAGTGACTTATATATAATAGATAGATAGACAGGCAGACAGATAAAGATAGATAGATGAAGTGACTTACATATAATAGTAGAGATACAGTGATTTTTTTTTTTTTAATTATCGTTTTTGTGGTATTTATTGTTAGAATCAGGCCATAGATATGCTTGTCTCACTGCTATGGCCGCTGATTGGATAATATTCCCTTGCTTCCTGATTGGATGATAATTGTTAGGCATATCTTGCTTTTCATTGGATGTGAACAGCCCTTATCTTGTATAATGTGCTTTTGTTGAGTCCTTAAAGACACCTACCTTTGTTAGCTTCTTTGAGTAGTGATTTCCTTGTGTTATTTGCCTCTGACTGGATATTGTATGCTCTTGTGCATTTGTTCATTCTAGTTTTTTTTTTTTTTAACTTTTTTTTTTTTTTTTTTTTTTTTTTTTACTTTTTTAGGCATTAACATTTTCTTCCCCAGGTTTTTCTTATTTGATCAGAGATTTATCATTTTTTTTTTTTTTTTTTATTTTTATCTTCGCTCAGAATATTTACGCACCAACTTTTATTTCTGAAGTATTTTTTAAAGACCTGAATGTTACACATTAGTGAGCAAGTGTGTAAATGATTAGATACACTAGGACATAAAAGTCACTGTATGTGTGAGCTCCTTTCTTATAGGTTCCGAAACGGCTGAGGCTATGTTTTGCAAATTTCACACGAAGGTAATTTATATATCTGGTAGTGTTCTTCGATATGTTTTTAACAGATATTCATCTGATAAGTATCAAAACGCGAAAAAATCCGACCTTAAAAAATAGTCTCTCTTATAGATAAAAAAGAGAATTTACAGGGGAATATTTTACGTTACACCAGCCAAAGGAAATAATAAATCTCAGCAAATCATTTCTTGTTATATGAAGAAAACAAAACGATTTATTGTCATCTGGAGATATAGCTGAGTGGTAGATCATTTGACTACAAATCGAATTATCCCCTGTTCAAGCTCGGGTGTACTTCACCATTTTATTTTAATCTTTTCTTATTAATAAATTAAATTTTCGATAAAAGATGTACCATTTAAAAACGCCGCAAATCATTTCTTCATTTGCATATTTTAAAACTAAAGATTATTCAGAAGTGAATTTTCCAAGGAATTTATCGTCAGGTTCAACATGATATTGCAAACAAATGCAGATAGATTTCATTATTATTTATTTCTAATTTATTATTATTTATTTATTTATTTGTAAATTAGTCCACCAAGCAAATTATTCCTTGTAATATATTATAATCAATAGAAGATCGATTCTATAATAATAATAATAATAATAATATATACGCAATCTGCAATTATTAAAATATCGTTTTTGAGTGTATTTTACGGCCGGGCAACGCCGAGCGTCCAAGTAGTTCTTTTATTGAAATAAAGAAAAACATTCTTACTAATAACGTTTTGTCAGTATAATAATAGGCTAAACCTTATAGAACACCATAAAAACTAATGATGCTTCGTTAGTACGAAAATAAAGATAAAAGTAAACAAAACCATAACAACTAGTGAGACCTGTGGAAATTTATATGTAATATATTACTGCTGGGCATTCTGTGGGCGTTCATCGTGAATGAAGACCCTGCGATATTATTGTAGCCCTTTTGTTAAAACTGTAAATGTATTTTTCTAAGTAATCTGGTTAATGTAGTGTCACAATATATCTGTTTGTTCCGGTTTATCTCCAATATCCTTATAGAAGTTTGTGACACATTTCCATTGTATGGACGCCCGGCGCGAATGGAAACCCTACGATATCATTATACCATCTTTAGGCAGAACAGATACTACCCTTGGACCCCAGCCATAAGATTAAGAAAGTACATTGTAGTTTCATCTACGTCTCAAAAGCAATATCAATTTTTAAAACTTAATTTTTTTTTTCTACGTTGCGTCTTTGGTGATCGGGATATCTGATGTTTTTTTTAAAGGGAGATAGAAGTTGATAACATGACTTGAGCGAACCTATATACTGATTTAATGTTCATAGTATGTTATTATCTTTTATCCCTCTTTTTAATAAATAGGATCTCCTGATCGAATAATTTATAATCCGGAAACCATGATACACGTACGTACATTAAAGTTACTACATTATTAATATATAGGTTATTACAATAACGGAATGTTATTAGCCTTTTTGTTTTGTTAAATGTTATCTATACTATATTCTGCGTGTTCCTTCCTTAATTAGTCCGTACGTTAAACTTTGAAAATAAAAATGGCCAAATACAATTTTTGAACGCCAGATTGCTTGTAAAAAAAAGGCCAAATTCGTTAAATTTTAATTTTAAGAGGCTAACCTTGCACCCTGGACAAGAATATGAGAGTGACAACCTTTTTGATGTACCCTCGTTTTTGAATATCTTTATAATATGTTGTTGTGATGATGTGCAAAAATAAAGCTCGTAGTAATTTCGACGTGCAGCGATTCTGTACTGAATGAATAAAGTCGACGAAATGTGACGTAAAAAACATTTTCTCTTAAAATATCATTTTATTATTTGTATTGAACTATGTAGCACAATACTACTTTTGGAGTATTTATTAATACTTATTAATTTATCTCATTTCGGTCAGTTCTAGGTTTTACATACAATGGGCTCTTATCGAAGTATTAATAAACTTATATTTGCTGCATATTATTGGGTTTTTGTTGAAACTTTACTAAAATGGAACATATTTTATGAAATTTTTGCTTCGAAAGTTTGGATCCCCGCTGGGTCCTTCCTGGCTACACCTTGAAACTATTAGGGTAGAAATCTTTCTGGCAGCTATTGACATCTACAGTGAAAAGATGGTGATTTGCTGCTTGTCGGATACGTCGAGGATTTTTATACTGAGGGGACATAAGTGTTACGAGTTCGTCAGAGTACATTCCATTATAGAACAGACCTAGTGATACAACACTGCGCCGCCCCCTTAAGTAAGACACACTATCAAATCTCCAATACTAATGATTACTACAATACTATCTCATTGATTACTGTACACGCAATAACCTTTATCCCTGAGTGGCCTCCGGGCCTTGATAAGTGGTAACCCCCATGTAAAAAAAAAAAAAAATGTAACATGGGTTGAGGCTTGATCTACGAGGGACGTTCCAAAAGTAATGTCTCCTAATTTTTTTTTTTTATTCCGCCTGAATTCATCGGAGAGGATTGAAAATTGCATTGCTATGATGACCGAACTTACGCATTCATGATCTGAAATTTTCATCGCTTTCTTGCAGATATTGACGGTGTGAGACTCTAAAAAAAGCAACACCTGTCATGGATATGCGTTAAAAGCAGAGATGTATCATTGAATTCCTCCATGCCGGAGAAAAGCGAACCAATAAATATTTGCGGCGCCTTTTGAACGTTTACGAATACCGATGCAGTTGATGTTAGCACAGTTAAAAGATGGGTTCGCCGATTTCAGAGTGGTGACAGAGTTGTAAGTTACAAAGCATGCTCTAGATTTTTACGGCGGAGGCGTCTTTCATCGCCGGTAAAACTGCATTGAGAATGGTGGTGACTATGTAGAAAAATAAATTCTGGACCATGAAAAGTCACTCGTCTTAATGGTACGAGTTCCGTTTTCATAGCTCTTCAACGTTTTAGTGTTTGAATAAAAACAATAAGAGGCCTTACCTTTGGGACGACCTCTGTATTAGATTAGAGAATTCTTTCTGGGTGCGGTTTAATGCAAGTATTATAATGTAAGCAACTCTGTTCCGTCTGCCTACTTCCCACCTGACTACAACCTGGATGTCTTCAAGTCCAACGTAAACAAGTCCTGATGAACCGCCCCCTTAAGTGAACACTTCATTAAATCTCCACACTAATGTACTGTATTTGCAATGACCCTTATCCTTGAGTGGCTTCCGGGCCTTGATAAGTGGTGACCACCGTGTAAAAAAAAAAAAAAAAAAAAAACTAGTGGTAGATGCACCAACGCAGATGTGACAACCAGACTCAATGTATGGACGGATGGTGGCTTTGTTGAGATAGAGGATATTGCCATGTATGAATAGTCTTCTAGCTCGGTAGAGGGAGCCCACCTTCTCATTAGTACACCTACCTTCTTCGAAACTTATCTATGAATGAATTTATTTTGATTCCTTTTTGCCGCCAGGCACGGTTTGATTTGCGTAGGTTGATCCTATTATCCCAACTGCCACATTATTTCTACATCTTTGCAATAAGATAAATTATGTTATTTTTTTTTTTTTTTTTTTTTTTACAAAGGCATCACCACATTATCAAGGCCCAGAGGCCACTCAAGGATAAGGGTTAAAGAGTGTACAGTAGAAGTTGGTCAATATAGTAATCATTAGTAATGAAAATTTGGTAAATTTAATAACTTATATGTAACGGCTCATCAAGAACTTATTTACCTTAGACTTGAACACAACCATATTGTAGTCAGCCGGAAAGCAGGAAAACGGAAGACAGTTCCACAGGCGTGCAGTTCTAAGAAAGAAGCTTTGTTCATGGAATCTATGTTTAGGTTTAGGCACAGATAAAGAGTGGGGGGAATTATTGATAATGTTTTCAGCTAGACGAGTGTTTCTTGTGAAAGTTTGGCGAGGGGGGACCATAGATTGAAGCTCAGTTGAACACTTTCCATGAAAATAACGATACATCAGAGACAAACTCGCAACATCTCTTCTGTTATGTTATGTGTTATGATAAATGTTTAATTTTTTATTGTCAAGGAAATAATGGCTTTGACAATACATTAACTTCGAAGCAATGTTTGATTGTAGAATTTCTATTTAACACAGTGAACTTGACTTCTACTTTTAGAGTGCGTCTTAAACAATCATTTATGGGATAATGACTCTGACTTTGAAATCTTTTCAAAAGATCTTTATCCCTTTTCTCTCTCTCTCTCACTCTCTCATATATATGTATATCTGTAGGAATATTCGTTACGCACTTATATTTCCTTTTTATATATACCAATCTTTATTTATGGAGCTTAATTTAGAAATTCAAAATGGCGTAATGTAAGCAAACTATAAGTTATTTGCAGCTTCTCTTCCAATTTTCGGATTTGTAATAATGTCTAAACGCATTTATTTCCTTTTGGTGGATTGATTGTTGCTATTTCTTCTGATGAGTTAAGGGCAAAATAGATTCGCTGATTTATATAATAATTAAGTGAATGATTTTGTGCTGCGAAACATATACTGTCAAGAATTGTGTCAGCTGAATAAAAGGAATAAATTGTAAGATGGTCAACATCATGAAATTTGGAATATAGACATTTGTCATTTATATATATATTTATATATATATATAATATATATATATATATATATATATATATACTATTTTATAAAAGTGACTTTGTGTATGTGTGAGTTTCTTTCCTCATATGTTCCGAAACGGCTGAGATTATCTTTTGCATATTTCACAGGCAAGTAATTTTTTTTATGTCTGGCAATGTTCTTAGATATGTTGTGTACAGATATTCATCCGATGGTTATAAAAAATCGAATAAATCTGATCTTAAAAATAGTCTTACTCTCTTATAGATAAAAAGAAGAATTTTTACAGGGAAATATTCTAACCCGTCCAAGAGTAACAGTACACTCTCATCAAATCATTTCTTTTTAAAAGCAACAGATTTTTGTTATCTGGAGAAATAGCTCTGTGGTAGAGCATTCGACTATAGATCGAATAATTCCCTTGTTCAAGCTTATGTATACCTCACCATTTTATTTTAATGTTTTCTTATTAATGAGTTCAATTTATAATAAAAGAAGAGGGGTATCATTTAAACTCGCCGCAAATCATTTTTTCGGTTTCATATTTTAAAACTAAACATTATTCAGAAGTGATTTTTTCCAAACAAATATCAGCTGACGTGATATTGTAAACAAACACAGATGGAATTTGATGGACAACATTGTCATTATTATTTTTATGTCAATTAGTTCACCGGACAAATAATTCCTCGTAATATATAATATTCAAAAGAGGATAGTTTCTATAATAATACATGCACTATCTGTATAAATTAAAATATCATGTTTAAGCGTATCGTACGACTGGGCAACTCTGGGCGTCAAACTAGTATATATATATATATATATATATATATATATATATATATATATACTAGCAAGCTTCCCGGTTGTAAAATTAGCATAAATATTATATTTTAATCAATGCAGATTTCTTATCTCTTCTCTTCTCTATATAAATAAAATGAACTCATTTTTCCCGTCTGATTTTGACATTAATAGGATTAAAAATCAAGATATTTCATGCAAATATAATATGCACAAACGGCAGAACAATATCTGAGATGTGTTATAGGCTTATTATTTCTCAAATTCCTCGATGATCTTAGATTTCTATACTTTTTCTGTTGAGAAGTCACGGCCAAAATCGGTTAAGATCAATGGAAGTGGTAAAATATTTTCTCTCTAATAAATTCCTCCTCCCCCTGCCACCACTTAACACCGTTTGGGGATCGTTCACAAGGAACAGTTGAGAAGAGAACACCGGTTTGGCTTCGTAGTTCTTTCATGTGAAGTTATTTAAAATCACTAAACTAAGCTGCAGTGCTCTGTGGCGTAGTGGTTAGCGTGCTGGACAATTCACATTATATTTTCACGTTCGCGCCGTCCTACCGTAGTCGTTTTTTTTGTTTTTTTGTTTTTGTTTCCCCCTAAACAACTGGAATGGACTTTTCTTGGTGGCCGAACAGTTAACGTTGCAGATGTTTTTTTTTGGGTTTTTTGTTTTTTTTTCACACTTTATTTTCCTACTTTTACTCATGACTCCGGGTTTGATCCTTCCTACTTACCTACCATAACATTTTTTAAACCCCCCCCCGTCCCGGAAACAAACACTCGGGCAACGCCGGGTACCCCCGCTAGTTGATAATAAATAGAAATACGGTAAGTATTAAACGTAGTGTTAAATTTCTTTTAAAAACTGAAGTAAAAAAAATAAACGGAAAGAAATTAAGACATGTATATGCTAGTATTATATTTTTTCTAAAGAATTCACTACTTGTAAGTAAAATATACTCGAGCTGAGATCGAAACCTAAACCTAAAGACAGTGAGTCAAGTACGATAACCATTAGACGAGCTTACGCCGATCTTTAAAAATAGATTTCAAACCTACTTATTCTTAACACGAGAAAGCTGTTATATTTCACTACTGTGCCTGCACAGGCGTTAAATAGTTACCAAACAGATAAAAATCCGATGACCACCAAGTATCAATTTTTCAATATGTATACCTTAGCAGCCCCTTTTTCCGGATTAAAATGGATTAAAAAGTTTTCGCCATGCCTGATTACACAATATACTTAATTTGAAGTCTGTAGATCAAAATCTCGTTGAGTATATAGGTTGAGAAGTGTCATCACTCACAGTCTCACTTATATGTATGAATCAGAGGTAGAAGTGGTAAAATACAGGAAAAAAGTGATCAATGTACGTTGGCAGAGCTGCATATGTTTTTTTTTTATTTTTTAAAATCTCATTTATCGACTTAGTTCATTACAATTGTTTCAGCAAATCCTTCCAATCCAACTTATTCGATCCAAGACGCAAGTATACACTTCTTCCATACCCTTTTTCTCTCTTTCCATCTCCATTTTGTCACATTATTATTTTTTTATATATAAAATTGCCTATTCTCCCTTTTTTATGTCCGCACACTGACCTGAAGGAGCCGCATCCCATTCTCTTCTCATTTTACCTTTCACCACCTGAAGACACAAACAGTATTGTCTGCCGAAACAATTGTAATGAACTAAGTCAATACATGAGGCTTTAAAAAATAACCCCATACATCTGAAGAGGACGCTTCACAGAACGTCTGAAACGCGTTAAAAACGATTTAAATGATTTAAAAACATTATTACAATGATCTACACATAATTTTCAATGAAAAACCAAAACACGGAATAATAAAATAATGTTAAAAAATACACATTGTTGGTGACCCCCACCTTATATATATATATATATATATATATATATATATATATATATATATATATATATATATATATATATATATACTCCCTATATTGGAAAGTGATAAACTGGCATCAGCTTATTAAGCGATGCTCTTTGAGTAAACAAATGGAGCTTAGGCGTTTGGACAATGTTTGAACATTCACATGCTCGTCATCGCTGTCGTCTAGCTGGTCGAGTTTCAAAAGGTAGTTTTGTCTAGCTGCACTGATAAGCTGTGATACAGCGAAACAGTACTGAATGTGGATGACTAATATATATATATATATATATATACACACTTATTGCTATAATTTTTAAATACCTACAGACACTAGTGTTTCATCCTTTTGTGCAGAGTCTCACTATTACCACCGGTTGGGAGATTCGAATCACGAAGCCATTTCCGACTCTATTAGCAGGGAACAAACCCACACGGCCAACGTTAACTGCGGGAAATATCGTTGAAATTTAAACATTTATTTTTAAATGTCGAGGCGTCTGTCCATAGTGATGTAACGATTATAACATCATGATCTACGCACAAGCTTATTTTCACATTTGTGAAAACCTATGCACATATACACGAGTTTTTAAAGTAATCTTAGCCCCCGTTCTCCAAAAGAAGAAAACTCTATACTTAAATATTTAAAAAAAAGAATTTGAATCGGGGAAAAACACTGCAATCGTCCCATCATTAAGAAATACATATGTTGTCAGTGAAACTGGTTGGGTGACGGAGAAAAGAGAAAAGATAAAAAAAAACTCGTTATTAATAAAATGAATTATAAAAAGTAGTTTGTTAGTTTGGGCTTAGATTAGCATAATAAAGAATCACCCTGGATCATAACGTTAAATCAGTAATAAAATTTAGCTGAGTGGAAAACAAAGATAACGTTATATAAAAATAGAAGTGCGAGACATTCTTTGAACTTGATGTCGCCCGAGAATCGCACAAGATCCAGAAGAAATTGACAACTCTCGGAAATGAGAAAAATACCATAAAAACATAAATGTAAAAAAAAATCACGCAAACACTTTCTTTTCAAATAGAATAACTTATTCAGATTGGCACTTATGCCGGCAATTAAAAACAAAACAAAAAAAAAACGCAGAAAAGACTGTATAATATACGTACCAGTCATAAACCCAAGATGAAACATTCCAAAAATCACGTAATTTAATCAAGTGTGTTTTTATTTCATTCAAGCAAATCAAATTTTACGACTAAGAGTCGTAATGCTTACGTCGGTCATGATTAATTTTAATCATGAAATGATTAAATGAAATACAAAAGAGGAGGAATAAGTCAAATCGCCGTGCCGATGTGAAAAGTAAGCCTTATGTTCAATGCAGTTTAATAATCTATAAAAGTGAACAGTGTCTGTGTATTTGTCTATGTGTCTGTCTGTCTGTGTGTCTACATTTCCCTACGCCATAACTCTGTCAATTTTCAGTCTACAGACTCGAAATTTAATATACAGGATATTGAGATTTGGGAATATCGATGTGATCGGTTTCCGGCCAGAAATTTGGCGATTAAAGGGTCAAAGTTCAAAGATTTGACCTTTGAGAACTCTACCAAACTCCTCTGACAATTTTTTGTCTAAACACTTGAAATTGTAGATATAGGTTCCTTCGACATGGATCTAACTTAATAATTTGATTTGAGCCCAAAACAAATGCTAAAGGGTCATAATAGAGGTTAAAGTTTTAAAAAAAAATTTTCTTTTTTTTTTTTTTTTGCTCAACATACACCTCCAAACACCCGGGCAACGCCGGGCACCCATGCTAGTAAAATCGATAAAAATGGTAAATTTTCCTAGTTTTAAATGATTGATTTATGTGCTTTCTTTGGAATACAACCTTTTCGTTCTGAAACAAGTGCGTACATAATACAGATTTTTCTGTTATTTTTAAATGCCTCCATAAGTGTCAATCCGAATAAGCACTGTAACTTGCATTAAAGGTTACTTTGATGTTATGTACATCTTTCCCACCGCTGGAAGATGTGACACAAGATCGGAAGGTGAAAGAGAGTCAGATTAGCGCCCATAAAGGAGCAGTACTCTGGTCTAATAAAAATTGTATGGGAAGGCCTGCTGGCATTCCCCAGTAGAGTTGCCGGTGCTAGTGTACGAAAGCGGTCACAAACATTTTGCCTCTTTCTGATCTCGGAAATGTCATGTCACGTAATACTAACTGACCGGTATAAGATCAAATGACATCGCCTCCTCTCTTTTTTTTTATCCGAGCGGTCTTTCAATCACCCCAGGCCTCAATCATGAAAGTTAATAAGTAGCATTTTTAACACAATTAGAATAGAAAGAATTATGTAATAACCTATCATCTGAGAAAATAACTTCCATCACAAAACAGGAATAATGAACGTATTATTATATTGGCTCATAAGAAGTTTCCACACAGATCATCAAAGATCTCTCCTTGAAAACAAGCTGCGGAGTTCCCTGGAAGCTGAGTGACAACAAGTCTCCACAGATTTCCAGTACTCTCCACCTCTTTCGATAACATGTCCAAATAAATTTGCATTATCGCAACAGCTGCTTACGATTTATTTCTTGCAGGCAGCGGCCATTGGTCTCCACTGGAATTTTAGTGGCAATAAGCCTTCCCAAGATTCTCTTCGCACTTGTCCAGCAGAGGTCTGGTCAGCGCTAGTGTTTCCATTCTTCTTCATCCTTCTCGTCTATTTGGCATCACTCTTTTGGGGAGAGGGTCGGTTATGGGGCAATGGGAGGAGATAGAGAACTTGTAGATATGTAGCTTCAATGTTCTTGGTTTCATGTCATGCTTCGTGTTTTGCCTTTGCAGCAGTTTGTCTGGCCCGCGTATGTGGCTAATATGTATTAGTCTCCGTATTCAAGGGTTTTTCTTAAAATTTCAGCTGTTTTCATTATTGTTATTCGCTGTATCTTTCCAACCATTTCGCTGTGTCCAATTTCTCCCATTCTTGTTTCAAAGTTTTTCGGAATTGTTCCTAGTGCCCCTACTATTATAGGTATTATCTTGATTTTCTTCATCATTCATATTCCCCTCAGCTCTCTGGCTAGCTCTGTGTATTTGCTCCATTTCTCCTTTTCTTTGATATTCACGCTGTCAGATGTAACAGCGTCTAATTCTTCTACATCTGGTCTTTTTTGCTTGAATGGGTTTATCTATTTGTATGTCAATATCTCATAGGACTTTGTGCTTCTCGTTTTCAAATACTGTTCCCGACTTAGGCTTGAACCAGTTGTCTCTGCGTTCGAGATACTGTTGTTTGCATAATTCCCAGTGAAGCCCACCCCACTTGGTCGTGACCGTTCTTGTATTCCTTTTGGGCGTTTGCTACATTAGCTTACTATATGGTTTATCGTTTCGTCTCTTTTCCCACAGTCTGCATTTACTGTTTTGGTTATCTTTCAGATGCAAGGTTCCTTGTTTACTTGCGATTGTAACGATGTAAGATTCCGTTGTACGGAAGACCAAATCGGCCATAATTTAAATATTTAAATTTATTTACTGAATTTAAATATTTAAATTGATATACTGTTTAAATGATAATATACGTCTACGATGTTTTTATTGGCGCTTTTCTTCGTATTTTTTAATAACATTTTTTTGCACCATTTACAAGTTTTTTTTACAAATAATTTTTTTAATACTGTAATAGTAAAATTATTTTAGTAAAATTCTATATTGGATACGTTTTTTTTATGAAGTTTAAGTAAAAAAAGTTCACTTTTTTATTATTAAAAATACATTTCATGAAAACACTCATTTTAAAATGCTCACGTTGTTTAATTAAAAGTTCTCAATTTTAATCTAATAGTTTTATAATTTTGTTATTTTGTTACAAATTTCTAATAAAGATTATTTTAATTTTAACGGTAATTTGGTTTTCATTATAAACTCCGTCATGTTAAAGGCTTGAAAATCACTTTAAATCAATTTTAATATTAAAAAAAAAAAAGAGAAATCAACAGGAAAAAAATCTCGTGTGAAAACATTACGAGATACTTTTTCCGTATAATTAATAAATGTATCTTTATTTTACTATTACAGTATTAAAAAAATTATTTGTAAAAAGAACTTGTAAATGGTGCAAAAAATGTTATTAAAAATACGAAGAAAAGCGCCAATAAAAACATGATAGACATTTTGGCCGATTTGGTCTTCCGTACAACGGAATCTTACATCGTTAAAACCGCAAGTAAACAATGAACCTTGCATCTGAAAGATAACCACTGTTTTATTTGTTGATCTTTGCTTTGATGTGTTTAGTTCTTATTGAGTTATCTTGTGCTGCAATTATTAGGGATTCAGTTTCTCGGTTTACGTGTCCTTTTTGTATTCATGTCCAAGTGTTTTTATTATGCTCATTTTTGTAATTCTTATGAATCTTCTGTGTAGTTGTTTCTCTTCCCATTTTTCTTTTCTTGTCTTATTCTTTGTTTTTTTTTTTGTTTTTTGTTTTCTCGGTGTCTCTCGCTGTCGTAATAATCCTTTCAATGTTCTGTATTATATATTTTTCTAGTTCTTTTATTGTGTCATTCACAGAGTCTTCTATACAAACCAGTCCTCTCCCGCCGCTATTCTTTTTCACGTAGAGACGGTCAGCATCGTCCTTTGGGTGGAGTGCATTGTGCATGGTCATGAGTTTCTTGGTCTTCTGATCGAACTGTCTGTTTTTATTTAGTCCACTCTATGAATCGTCCAGAGTATCTTACTAGTGATACTGCCCATGTATTTATACCTGTTATTAGCTTTCTGCTATATAATTAAGTTTCCAGGAGTTTTCTTATTCTCTTTCAGTTCTATTGCTTTGATAGTATCTGCTTCCAGAACTCCCAAGTATTTATAGTCGTCTTGTTCCCATAGTGCTCTCATCTCCGTTTTGTTGGGTAGTTCCATGTCGTCTGTTGTCTCCAGTTTTCCATTTCTTATAACTAGTAGTGTGCACATTTTCACCCCAAACTCTATTTGAATGTCCTGGATGAAGATCCTGGTAGTGTTTATCCGTGTCTCTAGTTCCTTTTCGCTCCTTGCAAAAAGTTTCATATCGTCCATGTATATCCAGCTTGGCATTTTCTTAGTATATTGTTCACGGCTATCATGGCTGTGATGAACAGTAATGGTGATAGTGAATCTCTTTGGAAGATGCTTCTTTGTATGTTAATTTCTGTTATGTTTTGTCTATCAACTGTCATTTCAAGTCTCCATGTTCTCATCACATTTTCAATCACGTTGATGATCCTGCTTGGTATTTTATACGTTTTTAAATATGGTATAATCCATGTTTCGGGGGAGCCTGTCATACGCTTTTTTATAATCAATCCATGCCGTAGCTAAATTCTTTTTCCTTCGTTTCACCCCCTTCAAGATCTTTTTATCTATATGTAGCAGATTATTATTATTATTATTAGTATTATTATTATTATTATTATTATTATTATTATTATTATTATTGTTGTTATTAAGCTTTTATCTTCTGTATCAAAGGGGGGTAAGAATGGTAGCAACTGGATTGAACATTACAATCCATATATATTTACACTTAAATCTAAAAGCGTATTTCCACGAATAATATAAACACCATTTTTAGTACATATTTGTATATAGAAATGAAATAACAACCTCATATCAAGTAATTAGCTTGAATATATATATATATATATATATATATATATATATATATATAATTAAACTGTTGACCTTGCCTGTTTGCTTTTTCCTGTTTTGTAAGAATTTAATGCGTTTTATTGAACCAGTGAACTCCAAACCAATTCAATTTCTATATTTTCCTACTTGTCTTTTTTTTTCCGCCGCGCATTCTTTTCTACTCTCCCAAGTGACGAAAAGCTTTTAATTCTGTGCATTTCTATTGCAAGCCACGCATAGCTGCACACAATAGTATTACTAATATTGGCCGGTGTTTACTATTAGTATTATTATGACTTCTGTTCTCATCTTGAGTGTTATTCTCGCAACGTTATTGACGATCGGGCGTTTCCATCTTTTAAAATAGGACAAGTGAATTTATATGAATAATCTCTCTCTCTCTCTCTCACACACACACACACACACACATATATATATATATATATATATATATATATATATATTGATCGGTAGTTTTATTTTTACATGAGAAAATCAGTTTTAAGTGATTAATGGGAAGTCATGGGCATTACAACATAAGTCTAGCAAGTTTGGAATCATCGTTTCTTTTTTTTTTAATTTTTCAAAATCGCAGGTGAGACAGATATTTATTTAAAAATAAAACTACTTGATCCATTTATGTGCTGTTTGGAATATGATATTTTCGTTCAGTCACAGGTACATATATGATACAGATATTTTCTTTATTTTGTTTTTTTTTAAGGTAGGGGGAATTCTGAATAAGAACTCAATATGCATATAAAATATATTGAATTTCGTGTGTGTTTGTATGTATATATATATATATATATATATATATATATATATATAAATTTAGTTGTTAAAATTAAATTCTGAAAATCAAAATATAAACACATATATTCGAGTTAAAAATTTATTGTTTGACAAAAGGAATATATAGAAGGAGTTATATCAATTTCCTTAATCCATGGATTTTCAATAATGGCTCATATCATCAGAGGAAATGAAATGCGGTTAGCAAAATGTTCAGCTGTGAAAAGGCACGTATTTTGCTTTTCAGCACAAATATTGAAAATAGATATTTGGGTGATGAATGATAGTTATATAAAAATAATTATTGGAAGAGGGAATTTCATACAACTTGGACAGTCCATTATCGGAAGGAGTATAATGTCCGCCGGGGTTTTATTTCCAAGTAGGCAGAATATTGGTCCAGGGAAGAATGCAGTAATCCCATATAACAAAGATGCGTGGTTGCTCTTTATTGATATTCTAAAAGGTATACGGGGCGGCCGTATTCGTTGATGTGTTGAATGCGTTTTCGTATATGTAATCCAGATTCTTTTTTGGTGTTGGCACAGTAAATCAGATATAGGATGATGGAATTATATATGCATGTCTATGGTGCAATGGTCTGGATAGCAAAATATTCCGAGAGATGATTTTTAGAAGCGATGTGTTGGACGAATAGCTTCTAATATGAGATTGATACTGGGTGAACTACCAGTCAGATTTCTTGTTGAGAAGGGGTGAGGGAAGCCTTTTAGATAAAGGAACGAGGAGGATGGGGTTGAGGTTGAGAGGGTAAGGAGAGAAGGGGGAGGGTTGATTTGGGCTAGGAGAATTGTGCTTAATGGAATTTCTTCGGAGGGGGGTTGTATGTTAGTATTCGGTAAAATTAATTTTAGGTTCAAATGGGAAATGTACATTCTTGTGATGTTTTGATGGGAGTGTTTATGAGATGGGGTGGATGTGCTGCTTTTGCTGTGTAGGTGGGTGAGTAGGTGAAATAGAAATGGAGACGAGGCATGGTCTAAAGTTTTAGAATGTTTGAGGGATTATTTATTTAAGTGATTTAAAGATTGGGTGTTTTCAATTATGAGGGTATATTTAAAAGTAACTTGATTTGCTGAGATACATTTTGTTTATTCCGCTTGTTATCGTAGTGTGATCTGGTTAAATTAAATTTATTTAAAACGTATATATTTCTGTTTAGAGGCGATGTATGGATAAATAGGCTTTGCTATTCGTTGGGTTGGAATCGATGTTGAAGTGGATGCTTTATATACTGTGGTTAATTAGCTATTCTTATATTGGAGGGACTTGATGCATATGCGGGGCTGAGTGTGAGCTTGTCCAATCTTTGAATCTAACTATTTATATAATAAGCTGTATAACTATCAGTCAAACATACGCCTAAGCGCAGATACAAACATATAGACACTCACACATACACGTATATATATATATATATATATATATATATATATATATATATATATAGCATTCACATACACATATATATCCATCTATACCATGCGTACACACATATATACTTATATACACACGTGTGCATATACTATTGCACAGGTATACACAATTACATATATACATATCACAAAACATACACGCTTGCACACATGTGAATAAATGCACATACATCGTAAACTACAAATACATCTGATCGCGCCAATGGGCGCGGGTTCCCAAGTGTACAGCTGCGCCCGTGTATACGACCGAACATCCTTGTAAACATTTGTATACATGCACGCCACACTCGCACATGCATACCAGCGTATACATACAACAAATAACCATGTCCCTATTAGTGATATGCCCATACGGAGATAAAGGCTCGCATGTCATGTATTTACATATACAATTACAACGAGCCCGCACATCAATTAAACATGTACATGCATCAACTACTGATCGGGTTTAATAATTCTATTCTAGATTGGGAGAGTAATCCCCATTTTCCTACGTATACAGATGGTCCAGGGAGATGCAGACAGCTGGAGCGCATTAAATTACGGCGAATGTGTGTCACATATATACACACACACACACACACACACACACACACACACACACATATATATATATATATATATATATATATATATATACATGCATACATACTCCAGTACATACTTATATATATATATATATATATATATATATATATATATATATATATACACAGAAAGCATACTCACATGCGTGCACACATATGTACACACACATACATAAGGAAATGAAATTAATGGGACTAATTTATATATATATATATATATATATATATATATATATATATACACACACACAGGCATATACGTACACAAACTCACAAAAACATAAGTACATATATACACACACGTATGCATTAGCACAGATACAGAGATGCGTGTACACATACATCATCCACCCACCTATGCATGCATACATACACACTCATACATATGTAAACCCATGTGCATACATATAAGGGCATATTGCCATAGCTAGTTCAATTTAACTTTAATTTTTTGCTTTGCATCTTTATAGATGTATTTTTAGTTCTCCCAATTGTATTAATCCAGACTAGCGGGGCCAATGGAAATTCCACAACATACTCTTTCATATGTAATGTATTAATGTTGGCATTCTGTGGATGTTCAGTGCAAATGGAGACGCTCTGATATTATTGTAGCCCTTTTGTTAAAAGTACAAAAGTATTTATCTAAGCTAGCAGGGACGTTAGGTCGTAAGATACGCTTGAATATGATATTTAGTTTATGCAGATTTCGTTTATATTGTTATAGAGTCAATTTTCTTTCGATTTTATATATTATAAATTTGTGATTTCAAAAATAAAATAAATTATATTTATATGTCTTAACTGCATCAGCTTAAACCTAAACCAAACCTTATAAAGAAAAAAGTATGTTTATATATTCATATACATTGAGTTCCTTCAGCTACAACCAAAACCAAACGCCAGGAAGAATTCCTGGTAAAATTATTTATAAAAAAAAAAATGCCTTGAGCGGCATCAGCTACAATCGAAACCGAAACCAAAACTTAAGAACTCTTGGTAAAATTATTTATAATATAAATCTCTCCTGTCTGTTTAAATGTACGTGTGTATGCATGTATGTCTGCTTAAAACTTTCGACAGAAGCGATGGATTTTCACGATATCAGTATCGTCCTTAACCACGACCCTTCGGACGGCAAATATAACAAAATTGGCTAAAAACATTAATCGCTTCACCCTCAACTGGGCACTTTTCTACTCGGATGGGTCACTTTTTTTGCGAAATTTTCGAAAGTAATCCCGTCTTTTCGATTGACTAGCCTTAATTGAAACTTACATCACTTCCGGTTTGGCAATGGGCGCAACAGCAAAGGCGTCATGTTTTTTTTTTTGTTTTTTGTTGTTATTTTTATGTTCTTGTCCCCTGTTCGCGGTATGGGTTCGAGCCTGCCTGTCTACTAACATTTTTTTTATATACACACCTCCAAACACCCGGGCTACGCCGAGCACCCAGGCTAGTTTATTATACAAAAATTGGAAAGTCCTAACAATTAAACGACACACCAAATAACACACGTATTAATATATAAATGAATCAGTAAAAATAAAACTGGAACTCCACTTGCCGATTTCACAGTTCATGCAAATAACCATTTTTACTTCTTTTACTTTTATCTCGATCTCAATCACATAAATGGCCGAACTATAAATTAGATATCTCAGTAGATAATGAAAAATAAATAGTCAAAAAGCGGGGGGAAAAAAGTGTAAAAAGCGTTCAATATATCGCAAAATATAGAAACATTGATATTCAATTGATTTTAGTCTCTTCTTGGGAAACTTTGATTTTTTAAATTTTTTTATTTCTTGATTTTTTTTTTTATTTCTGGAAATAATTTACAAAATTATAGCTGTGAAATAAATTATTCATTAATTTCCACTTTGGTATATACTTCTCGCAATCAAGTGACCAATCGTGCCGATTGGACGTCTCATCTTCCCGTTATTTTAACCGATCGTTGAATTCATTTAGTTCTAATGAGCCAACCAATTTCCGAACATGTTCTGCGTTCTTTCCTGCCAATCCCCGTTCTGTGATTGCATTAAGCGAATTAAAGTTTCTGTCTTATTGTTGTTAAATGCATATAATTGTTTTCGTAATGAATAACACAGAATCTTAATAAATTACTTCCAATATGGGCTTTTTAAAGAAAAAAAAAATCTAGTCCGTGTCGCTCTTGCGTTATTTATTTATTATTTTTTTACTAGCAGGACCCGTGGAAATCCCAGGGTTTAACTACCCTTGAATTTCCACGGGTCCTGCTAGTAAAAAATGTATCATTATAGAGTCAATTTTCTATCGGTTTTATATATTATAAGTTGTGATTTCAAAAATAAAAATATATATATATATATATATATATATATATATATATATATCCATATGACTTAGGTGCATCTGCTTGAATCGAAACCAAATTTTATGAAGAAAAAATATATATTTATATACTAGCATTTCAGTCCGGCGTTGCCCGGGTGTTTGGAGGTGTATGTTGAGCAAAAAACAAAAAAAAAGCTATCAATTTTTTACAAACTTTGACCCCTATTATGATCCCTTAACATTTATTGTCTTGGGCTCAAATCAAGTTATTAAGTTAGATCCATGTCCAGGGGACCTATATCTAAAATCTCAACTGTTTAGACCATTAAATTGTTGGAGGAGTTTGATAGAGTTCTCAAAAGGTCAAATCGTTGAACTGTGACCCCTTAACAGTCAAATTTCGGGCATAAAACGGATCACAAAAATGTTCCCAAATCTCAGTACTCTGTATATCAAATTTCGAGTCTGTAGACTTAAAATTGACAGAGTTATTGTGTAGGGAAATGTACACACACAGACACACACACTTTTATAAATATAAAGATATAGATTTATATAACTTGAGTTCCTTCAGTTATAACTGAAACCAAACCTCATGAAGAATTCTTGGTAAAATTATTTATAAAAATAAAGATGACAATGTGTTTTTGAAACACATAAATAAAATGAATAAGAAAATAAAATAAAACAAATAACGACGAATTGAAGACAGTTTTTCTTTAGTAATTTTTTTTTTAACATTTTAAACCTAAAAAGAATTAAGTGAAAAATTTAGATTATTTTCAATGAAAACTCAACACACAACACATTGTCTTTTTTTTTGTTTTGTTTTGTTTTTTGAAAAATGTTTCAATATAAATTATAAAGGAACAAATGTCAATTCACTTGCACATTTTTTTTAACTTTACAAAGAATCTCATCAAAATAACTTACAGTCTCCTCTCAATATGAATTTTTTTAAATTATAAAATAAAACATCCAATTTGAAACCGTAAACAGACAGCCATGTTTATTTCCTGGTTTGAACATTTTGGAGTGGAAATGGTTTTAATGATTTTTAACTGATAAAGAGCGACTATAAAGAGAGGTAATTTGTTTCTCATTAATTAATGTTTGCGGTGATGATGATATTTTTGTGACGTCGGACAAGTAAATTAATATATAGATTATTTTTCACTAATTTAAGTAACTGTTTATATCTTTTTTTTTCTTAAAAACTATGAAGAAAGCTAATATCAAAAGTAAAGCTATATGATACAGAACGGTTCATAAAGCACTTTACATTTTAAAAATTAAATAATTTTTTTCTATTAAAATATTTTAATTTCTCTTTTCAGAATTATAAAATAAAATCTTTCAATTTTTTTTGTATAGATAGGTTTACAACAGAATAACGAGTGAAGATAATTGAGTTGAACTTTGAAAATAGACAGTCAACTGCTGCAACGCAAGCATCTTATATGTGCTATTTCAATAGTTGACATACTCCTAGTATGGTCCATTTCAATGTTTAACATCCTCCTAGTAGACCTGCAATAATCAATTTAGTGACGCGTTTTCAAGAGAAGAACTAAATGGTAGGTCTAGGCTTGAACGTGATCGCTTAGTACGTACACCCGAAAATACTGAAGATGTATGGCGTAGCATTGAAGAAACCCCAACCACAACCACTCGAAGATGTTCTCAAGAACTTGCCATCTCACAGTTGTCTACAGCGCATTCAAAAAGACTTGCATATGTATCTTTACAAGGTTTAATTAGTGCAGTTTTTACAACCACCAGACTTCCAGAAACGGCTAAATTACGCTGTTAGGTTTGAGGAAACTGCAAGAAATGGCAATGACTTTATTCACAAGTTGATAATAGGTGATTTTTTTTTTTTTTTTTTTTACAAGGGTGTCACCACTTATCAAGGCCCAGAGGCCACTCAAGGATAAGGGTTAATAGGTATACATTAGTCATTGTGATTTTAGCATAGTAAACAGTGGGAATTTTGAAACTTGGATTACTTAGGGGGACGATTCAATTAGAACTTGTTCACATTGGACTTTTTCTTTTTTTTTTTTCATAGGTATCAACTCATTATCAAGGTCAAAGAGGCAACTCAAGGATAAGGGTTAAAGAGTGTACAGTAGAAATTGGACAAAATAATAATCATTAGTAATGTAAATTTGTTAAATTTGATAACTTATATGGAACGGCTCATCAAGAACTTATTTACGTTAGACTTGAAGACAACCATATTGTAGTCAGCCGGAAAGCAGGAAAACGGAAGACAGTTCCACAGGCGTGCAGTTCTAATAAAAAAGCTTTGTTCATGGAACCTACGTTTAGGTGTAGGCACAGATAAAGATTGGGGGGAATTATTGATAGTGTTTACAGCTAGACGAGTGTTTCTTGTGAAAGTTTTGCGAGGGGGGACCATAGATTGAAGCTCAGTCGAACACTTTCCATGAAAATAACGATACATCAGAGACAAACTCGCAACCTCTCTTCTGTGAGATAGAGGTTGCAAGGAAGAGAAAAGGACATCCTCTACGAGGCTACGAAGTCTATTTTGAACTCTATCAAGGCATGGCGCTCATTTCTATTCAAATGGATATGTCAAGAAGCAGAATACCAATTTCTGGGGAACCGTAAATCCACGTTAAGTTCATGCGAGTTCAATGCATCCAGTTTAGTCACAGTATGGTGTGGAGTAACGTCAGGAAGAGTTATTGGACCCTTCTTTGATATGCGAATGAAAATGCTGTGACTGTAACTGATGGGATGTATAGATATATACGAGTGAATTTTTTTTTATTCAACCTCAGTTATTAAACATGCGAGGGTGTTGGTGGCAACAAGATGGAGTAACTGCACACACAGTTAGAACCACAATGCAGGTGATGCTTCAGGATCGAAAAATATCTCGAAATTTCGATTTTGAATGCCCTCCATGTTTAACTGATTTGACAGCACCAGACTTTTGGCGTTGGGGATATCTAAAAGACAAAGTGTATGCAAATAAGTTTCAAACCATCCAAGAACTTAAGGCAAACATACGTCAGAAAATTCTTTCCATACAACCTCCGATGTTAAGAACTGTAATGGAGAGTAGCTTAGAAAGAGCTCGACTTTGCGAAGCCGAGAATGGAGGCTACTTAAGAGACATTATCTTTCGTAATTAAGTCAGAACAAATTCCCACACCCTAAACTGTGTAATTAAAAAAGAAGGAATTAAATGCAGTTATTTAATGAAATTTGTTTCATTTTCAAACTGTAAAGTGAGTTATGGGCTACCCTGTATGTGTATGTATATGTGTACACACATATATATATATATATATATATATATATATATATATATATATATCATAATCTACCCGGCGTTGCCCGGTATTAAACATAACATTAAATTCCTTTAAAAAAACGAAGTAAAAAAAACAACGGAAAGAAACTGAGACACGTGTATGCGAGTATTATGTTTTCTCTATACAGTTCATTTCTTGTAATTAAAAAAAACTCCAGCTGATATCGAAACTAAAACGCAAAGACAACGAGTAAAGAACGATAACCATTAGGTCAGCTTGCCACAATTTTAACATGTGTTTTCGAAGTTCTTGAAACAGTTAACAAAAAAATAAAAAACTGAATGAAAACTGATTAAAATTTTTTCATATATATGAATACCTTGTATCCCAAATTCCAAGTCTCCAGATCAAAAAATTGTTCAGTATATAGGTTGAGAAATATCTTCATACACATTTTATAGATATATAGATATAGGTATATGTGTGTGTATATATATGCATATGCGTATACATTTGTTTGTATTTGTGTATATGTATGTATGTTTTTATACGTCATAATCATGGTGACACACCGGTTCTCGTCAGATCACCGAAGTTAAGCAACATTGAGCCTGGCTATTACCAGATGGGTGGCCATTTGGGAATTCTAGGCGCTGTATGTGCTTTCTGCTTATCTCAGCATTGTTTCCAGTCGTCCTGAACCTCCACTTGCCACTGGTATTCAACAATGTTAACTCAGGAGAGGTGCGGTTGGAGATTGCGCAACTCTTGCTACAAAAATTTCATGTGCAGGCACCTTTACAGTGGGTATCCATAGTCTGTCAAGACTGAAGAACGTCATATATATTTTTATGTATATATATATATATATATATATATGTGTGTGTGTGTGTGTGTATGTGTGTGCGTCTGGCGTTTCTTAAATTAGGTTATCTACAGATATCAGCTTCCTGACTTAAGTGCATCGCAGATTAGTATTTTTTTTTCCTTTCCATTCGCAAAACTCTTATGTTCTACAAAGACAAAAACAATATTTGTTTTCTACAAAACAACCAAACCAAACCAAACACTTTGAATAAATATTTGAAGATATAAATAGCTTGAAGCATATAAATGTTTGCCAAATGGATTGAAGCCGAAAAGGGTTGATATGTCATTAAGACTTTTTTCCAATAATTGCCAGATTTAGTTTTAAACAACCTGAAAACGGTTGATATGCCGTAAAAAAAAACCCGACTAAACCAAACATCGTAATTAAATATTTGAAAATACGAGGTGCCTTAAATAAGTTTCTGGACTTTTTCATATAGTCATTTTTATTGACAGTGTTCACATGAAACTCTAGTCCCATTTGAAGTTATCTCCTTCGGCTGCAATGCACTTGTTGTACTGTCACAACCACTTCTGGAAAACCCCATAGAAGTCCTCTTGTGTGAGTGTGTTAGTGATCCTCCTCAATTGTCTCATAACGACAGCCTCTTAGGTCTGGGCAATAGGGAGGTTGATGAACCGTCTTAATGCCAATTTTGGTCAAATAGTCTGTGACAAAGATAGAGTTTTGGGCTGGTGCATTCGTGCAGATCTTCCGCATCTTCAGTTCCTCGCAAATAATTGTGTGTACAGTTCCCACACTGACATCAAACTGTGGCCTTATTACCTCTAACAGACACACACAGTCCTTATTAATGAAATTCGTTATTTGACCAATCAACTCTGGTGTTCTGACTCTCTTTTCCCACACATCTCATCATCCCTCACAAACTCCTTACGTTCCTTGAATCTCTTATGCCACTCAAAAACTGATGCTCGATTCATGCAAGATGGTCCAAGAGCAGTCTGAAACATTCCATACGTTTCTGTGGTATTTTTTCCAAGTTTAACAGAATTTTATTGGATATCGTTCGTCTTAAGTGTCCTCACATCCAGATTGCATTTTTGAAATTCACTGGCTCTGACAAAGCTTTAGGAAGGGTATATTTCACTTCCTACTGTAACTGTTCATTTGAACCTGAAATCATAAAACTTGGTAAGTAATCTCATAAGACGCATAGCAATAACATATTAAATTTTTAAGAGTCTACAAAACTTTGAAATGCCTGCACAAAAAATGTCTGGAAACTGACGTAAGGCACCTCATATAAATAAATTTAAATATAATTTTTTTTTTCCAAAATTACAAAATTGGAAAAATCAAAAGTTAAACTATTTCATATCTAACAGGAACGTTTTCGATTCCTCATCGATTCATCTTTAGGAAACAAAAAACAAAAGAAAAGAAAAGTTGCAGAAAATAAGAAACGTGAAGTCAGGCTGCTTTGTAAAATTCCCTACTTTTCTCCAGCTTTCTTTTCCATTTTTTTTTTACACTTGAAGATGCTTCGACGAAGAATCGAGAATGTTTGCTACATGCATGAAGCATGCATTACATTTTTTTTTCACAAAATGATCACCATTATGTTTACCAATTTTTTTTCTTAGATGAGAGAATACTAGCTAAAACCATGCACAATATATGTGTATATAGGTTTTTTGGTAAAATATGTTTATTCAATTATATTTTACTTTTTGTGTATACCAATCTTTTAGCTTAGAAGCTCAATGTGGGATAAATATAACAATAGAGCATATATAAAAGAATTGCAGTTATAGTCACATTCCATTTTTATTAATTTCCCTATACGATAAGATTGTTTTATAATTTACTAATACTAATGATATATATACATATAGTACTGTTTCGCTGTATTACAGTTCATCAGTGTGGCTAGACAAGCAACTACTTCAAGTCAGGATTGAAACTCTACTACATAGGCAACAGTCAGCACTTCTCGCTGTTACGCTATTTGGCTGCTACTAAGATGCCATGTGAAATTACAATGAGTGAATATTGTCCAAACGCCTAAGCTCTATTTGTTCACACAAAGTGTATTGCTTTGCACATAAGCAGCAGTTTTTTTTTAAACTTTTTATTTCATTCCCCAATATGCTCAACCCAAGATAAGAAGCATTTATAGTCATCTATAACCGCATCCGCATTGCTGGACTAGCAACTACCTCAAGCCAGGATTGAACCTCGATAGCTTAGGCTGCTGAGATGATGTTTTAATTCATGTATATTGCGTATGTAGCATCAATTCTCTATCGAATATTATTTATTACGAAGAAATAATCTGCCCGGTGAACAAATTCGCAAAAAAATAAAAAATAATAACGATAATGTCGTTCATCAAATTCCATCTGCGTTTACTTACAATATCATGTTAGTTGATATTTGGGTTTGGCGATTAATGCAATCAAAAAGTCACTTCTGATTAATGTTTTGTTTTAAAATATGTAAACGAAGAAATGACTTGCTGAGATCTTATTATCTCCCTTGGCCGGTGTAACGTAAAATATTCGCCTATAAAAAATTCGTTTTTTATCTATAAAAAAGAAAGACTATTTTTAGAATCGGATTTTTTCGATCGTCCAAACTTATTGGATGAATTTCTGTACGAAGCATATCTAAGAACACTGCCAGACATGTAAATTACCTTTTTGTGAAATTTGCAAAAGATAGGCTCGTCCGTTTTGGAACCTATTAGCAAAGAACTTACACATACACACAAAGTGATATATATATAGTGGTGATCACTTTTCAAAAGTATGGTTGGTTGGTTGCTTCTGTTTTACGGCATATCAACCCTTTTCAGGTTATTTAATGTCGAATCCAGTAATTTTGAAGAAAAATGTTTTAATAGAATATATTTTTTTTTTCAAGTTGGTTTCTATTTAACCCATAATTGGGACCCTAACAGGTACTACCACTCCAGGTCAGAGTGAACCTGGGAGCAATGGCAATTAAGGGGTGCCTCCACACTCCCCAAAGCCTACAAGCTAGGGCCTCACCATCGGATATAGTTTAAGTTCATATCCAGGACTGCAAAATTATGTCAGTCGAATTTTTAAAGTGAGTTCAAAATAGCATTTGAGCTGACAAATCGATATTTAATTCTGACTATCCAGTCCATTACGAACATTATTATTGTGCCATTTGTCAGAAAAACATAAAGCTAACATTTGTGTTATCATTTCCATATGTTATCCGTCACAAAATTATTTATGTGGTTAATTTGTGGTGTTATTCCTGTCCTTGGTAGAAGCCATTAAAAAGTTTATACTTCAAAACGGTTACAAAAGAAGTTATATATTTTTGCCTTTATCCCTATCTATCTCTCTATCTCTCTCTTCTTATATATATATATATATATATATATATATATATATATATTTGTATATACACACAGACACACACACACACTAAAAACAACGCATTCATTGTTGCGAAGCTCATATGTCAAAATTGATGGGGGGGGCCATTTTTTTTATAGATATATGCCGGGATGAATGTAAACATATATTCTTTTGTGACCTTATTTGTCTATGCTTACAGAACGGTCTCTACCAAACTATTCTGTCAATTTTAGGCTACACACTTAAAACTTGATATATCGAGGCTTCAGACCTGTGGAGCGTAATCGATTTGGTTTTTAGCCAGAAAATGGGGATCAAAACGTTGTATGCAGGTGCAAATATACATTTATGTTTTCTTGCGTTAATTTGTGAAGTTGGATAATCATGTATCGTTAGCTCAGATAGTAGCAAATACTGCTCGAATGCTGAATGTTTTGGTTTCGATTCTAATAGATGACATACAAATCATATTAAAAAATAAACTTTTGATATCATATTATATATTGGGTACAATATAATAATTAATAGAGAATTGGCTCTGTAATAATTCATAGAAAATCTACAGAAATTAAAATAACATATTTATCTGTATTTTATGACCATGTAACGCTAGGCGGCGCTCTTGTCTAAAAAAATTTATTTGTTTTCAGCATGCATGGGAGTGTGCACACGTCGATATATACATTTCATTCGATCTTCTAAGCTCTGAATATATTAATTTTATTTTCTTTATATAATCAAGTTAACTTCTGAAATAATATTTGCAAAATTACCTCATAATTCGTTAAAGAAATGAAACTAATTATCTATAAATACTCTAAAAATTATATTCATTTTGTCACAGTTGAGAGGAAAAGAGAAAGGACGGGCTACACAATACTATGTAATGCAATTTCGCGTTTTCGATTGGAGACCCGCGATAGTTTTGTATAGGACTGAAATAAATTAAATAAAACAAAGGAGATAATTTTCGTGTAATTTAGACACCTTGCTCTCTTGTACATTTTTTCGACTGCATTTTAAAAAGAATTTGCGAATATTTGATCAAAATGCATGAACGCCAGTTTTTTTCTTTGGCGTCTTTATTTAAGATAAATAATTAGAATACACACACACACACACATATGTATATATATATATATATGTGTTGCTATTTTTTCTGATGAGTTAAGGGTAAAATATATTCACTAATTGATATAATAATTAGGTGATTGATTTTGCGCTAAGAAACAGATATCGTCAAGAATTGTAAATCTCAACTGAATTAAAGGAATAAATTATAAGATGGTTAACATCATGAACTTTGGAATATAAACTTTTGTAATCCGTTCATTTTATATTGTGAGAATGTGTGTGTGGAGGACAACTCTCAACCTTTATACTCAACAAATTGTTTTTCCTACAGACTTGAAATTGGGTATATTGCCTATTCAGACATGTGGAAAATTTTTAATTGGTTTTCGTCAAAAACAAAAGAGGGTTGCTAACGGGTTTAAGATGCCACAGAAACGTACGGAATTCTTAATATTGTTTTGGGCCATCTTGCATGAACCGAGCATCAGTTTTTGAGTGAGAAAAGAGACTCAAGGAAGGCAGCGAGTCTGTGAGGGATGATGAGGTGTGGGAGGAGTAAGGAAGTCAGAACACCAGAGGTGATTAACCAAAAGAAAAATTTCATGAATGAGGATTGTCCTGTGTCTATAGAGACAATAAGTACACAGTTTGATGTCAGTGTGGGAACTGTACACACAATTATTCACAAGCAAGTGAAGATGTTGAATATTTGTGTGAAAGTTGTCCCATAGGTGCTTCATTCTTGCCACAGACTATTCGAACAAGATGGGCACCTAACCCTTGCTTCCCGTCACGTTTAGTTATTCCCTAAGCTCAAGGAAAACCGA
>NC_136494.1:15370539-15423039 GCF_053919585.1 Euprymna scolopes
TTGAGAACTGCAAATTAAAGCTAAATCGAATTAATTGTTTAAATATATGCATATATACTATTATATCCATCTATAATATAAAGCTCACCCTTCTGTTTAAATGTATAACGTATCTAGCTACAAATAAAAAAAATAATTTTACTGAGACAGGCTTTTAGGTCTGACCTTTACTCCTGTTTGAGATGCGACATGTATATCAAATCCGTTGCCAATGTGGCTGGAAAAATGGTGGGATCGTTCTACTGCTCCAGCAAATGTCTCACTGCTGATGCAATTCTCTACCTGTATACGAGCTAAGTATGTCTAAGAATGGAGTAATGTTGCCACATCTGGGCAGGAACTGCTAGAAGCTGCTTATCCTACCTTGACAGAGTTCAAAATAGATTCATAGCCTAGTGGAGGGTGCCCTTTTCTCTTCCCTGCAGCCTCTGTCGCACAGAAACGACGTTGCAAGCCTGCCTCTACTTTATTGTTATTTTCCTAGCAAGTGCTCGTTTGAGATCCAATCTATGGTCTCCCCTGGCCTTACTTTCACGAAAAACTCTATCTATCTGAAACCACGATCAATAATTGCCCCACTCTTTATCTGTGTCTAAACCTAAATGTAGATTCCATAAACAAAGCTTTTCTCTACATGCTTGTCTACGCCAGCAGTTCTATTCATCGTTTTTGTTTTGTCTAGTAGGTTCTTTAGAAAAAAGTGTATGCAAAGAGACGTCTGCCGAGTTTTATTCAAGGTTTTATTTGCAAAGAATCGACTTGAGAGACAGAGACTAATGTTATCCTAGCTAATTATTTGCTTAACTTTCTAACTATACTGAAAGGCACAGACGGACAAACATCGAAGCAACATTCACCTTAATTACAAGTTTTTTAGATTATTTCTGAATTCAGTGTAACCCTTGTCAAAATTCAGATTAGCTAACTTAATTGTTATTGACGTACGGTCCCTAATACGCTACAATACTATAAAGATGAATAAACTGTGTACGAGTGTAATATAGTGCATATGCACGTATGTAAATGCATGCGGAGTGAAATCAGCTGTAGGTGGGTTGGTAGATGACTATAAAAAAGGAAAGCCGAAGATCTTGGGAGAGAGAAAATAACGTTCGAAATCTGGGGAGAGACGTGCAGGGCGTTTTACATCATGTGAATGATGTCACGGCTGCAATGTTTGACAGTGCTAGATTTAGGTATAAAACGACCCAAGCAGCTAACGTCTTGCAATCTATAGTTGTCTCATAAAGAATCCATCTTCATTTAAACATGTTAAAGGAGAAAACCGACAGACAGGAAGACAGGCAAACATATAGTCTTTTATATATTAGATAAAAGGCTATATGTCTGTCTGCCTGCCTATCTCCATATTTTCAAACTCTATCTAAAAAGCCAAGTACAGCCAAGGATGGAGTACTGCTGCCACATCTGGGCACGGGTTGCTAAAAACAGCCTATCCTGCCTTGACAGTACAAAATAGACTTTGTGGCCTAGTGGGGGATGCCCTTTTCTCTTCCCTTCAGCATCTCTCCCACAGAAGAGACGTTGCGAGCCTGTCTTTGTTTTATCGTTACTTCCATGGAAAGTGCTCGTCTGAGCTCCAATCTCTGGTCCCCCCTCGCCAATCTTTCATAATAAACACCTGTCTAGCTGAAATCACTGTCATTAATTGTCCCCATTCTTTATCTGTGCCTAAGTCAAAACGTAGATTCTATGAGCAAAGATTCTTTCTTAGAAGTGCACGCCTGTAGAACTCTTCGTTTGCCTGTTTCCCCCCCCCCCTGACTATAACTTGGATGTCTTCACGTCCAACATAAACAAATTCCTGATGAACCGCCCCCTTAAGTAAGGCACTTTATCAAATCTCCATTACTAACGATTACTACGATATTATCCCATTGATTACTGTATACGCAATAACCGTTATCCCCGAGTGGCTTCCGGGCCATGATAAGTGGTGACTACCATGTAAAAAAAAAAAAAAAAAAAAAAAAAACGCTATCTCTCCAAAACTAAAAGTCGCAAAGCAGCGCTAGGGGCCTCAGATAATTGGATTTTTTGCAGACCATTCTTTTACGGGTCTTTAGCCAATTAAAATAGATCTTAATGAGTTAAAAATGAATCAAAATTGAAGAAAAAAAAATCGTTATACATTTCGTCCATTCATCTTAGTCTATTTTTAATTTTAAATCAGTTCATATGTGTGTCACGTTAGTACAGTGGTAACGTCACCAGCTTTGAATGCTACAGTTTTTGCTTTCGGTTTCAATTCTAGCTGATGGCACCAAATACTTTTTTTTTTACTTTTGAAATCACGAACATGTCTGTAAGTATAAAAATAATTATTTCTAATATACTAGCAGGGGATGAGGCGCCCCGTCAAAAAAAACGCTTAAATATTATATTTTAATTTGTTCAGATCTCGTATATATTATTGTAGAGTCGTGATTTTGAAAAAGTGAAAGTATATGAATAAGATAATGAGATGTATGTTTGCATGTGTAAACACATTAGTACTACTTTTGCTCATAACATTATCAAATAGAGAAAACAAAGAAATTATATATCTAGATTTAAACTTATGGGTGTATATAGTTTTTTTTTTTTACTTGGAAGTCACCACATATCAAGGTTTGAAAGCCACACAAGGATAAGGATTAATGTATGTAAGGTGATAGTTTAGTAATCGTTAATGGTATAAATTGGGTAGAATTTGATTATTTATGGGGACGGCTCAACAAGAACTTGTTTACATTGGATTTGAAGGCTGTTGTATTTAACCGGAAAGCAGGCCAGCAGAACAGTGTTCCACAGGGGAACAGTTCTGGAAAAGAAGATTTTTTTCATGGAATCTGTGTTTAGATTTGGAGTGGAGGGAATCATATACAGTGGTTGTAGGCTAGTCGGGGGGAGGTGTTGTGAAAGTTTGGCAAGAGGGGGCGATAGTTTGGAGATTAGTGGAGCACTTGCCATGAAAATAACGATAGAGCAGAGACAGGCTCTTCTGTAGGATAATGATTGCAAGGAAGATAAAAAGGTATCCCCTACTCGGTTTCGAAGCCGGCCACACACGTGTTGATGTATGTGTGTAGATTTGCTGATAAGTAGTTGCGAGGTACTTATAAATTTGTATGAGTAGATGGACATTTATAAATTCATGGGAAGTTTTGCTTTAGATGAGAAAATCTATATATCTATAAAAGTGAAAATGTATGTATGTCTGTCTGTCCGTCTATGTGCATTTCCCTAAGCAATAACTCTGTCAGTTTTCGGTCTACAGACTCGAGATTTGACATAAGAGGTACTGAGATTTGGGAAAATCTTTTTAATGGTTTTCGGCCAGAAATTAGGTTGTCAAAAGGTCAAAGTCCAACGATTTGACCTTTAAGAACTCTACCTAACTCCTCTGCCAATTTTGGGTCTAAACACTTGAAATTTTAGATATAGGTTCCTTAGACATGGATCTAACTTTATAATTCAATAGGAGCTCAAAACAATAAATGCTAAGGGGTCATAATTGGGGTTTAAATTTTTAAAAACATGGACCTCTGCGCTCCGTACCAAATAGCTCAGCCAATTTTTGCTGCAGACATTTGAAATTTTACATAAAGTGTATTCAGACATAGGGCAAGCTTTTTAATCGTTTTTTTTTTTTTTCTGAAAATTTGACTTCCAAGGGATCAAAATTCAAAAGATTTTACCTTTGCGGTCTCTAGCAAACTATGAAGCCAATTTTGGATCTAAACATTAGAAAATTTACATAAAGGGTATTCAGACATGCAGCAAGCTTTTTAATCAGTTTTTGAGCGAAAATTTGGCGGGCAAGAAGTCAAAGTTGACAGAGTTTACCTTTGCAGACTCTACCAAACTCCCCCGCCAATTTTGGGTCTAAATACTTGACATTTTAGAGGTACGTTACTTGGACATGGGTCAAACATTTTAATTCGATTTGAGCCCAAAACAAATGTTAAGGGGTCAAAATTGGCGTCAAAGTTTTTAAAAAATTCAACCTCTGCGGTCTCTACTAACTTTTCTCTGTTAGTTACGGAAGCCTATAATATAGAAAAGCATTACCGCACATATTCACACTTTTAAATACATGCATATGCACATAAAGTTATGAACAGTACATAGGGCCTGAGCAAAGCCGGGTGGAATTGCTAGTAGATAATACGAGAAATGAAAGAGGGATAAAATAAATTAATATGCAAATAAATCAGGGTTGATCTTTACTTATCTTTATATCTATAACAGTGTGTGTGTGAGAGAACACTTCTCAACCTATATACTCAAAGGATTTTTTATCTACAGATTTGATTTTAGTATATAGAATAATCTGGAATGTAGAAAAGTTTTTAATCGGTTTACATCCGAAAAAAGAAAGTGCTTGCTAAAGGAGTCAAAATTGAAAAAAAATTTACTTGGGGAGACGTCGGATATTTTTATGCTTTCAACCGTTTCACGAATACGTATGGGCGGCCGTAAAACATGACAGCTTTTTTTTCTGCTAACAAGGTTTGCAAATACGCTGTAAAGGTCATGCCAAGCTGGTGTAATGGTTATCGTATTTGACTGATTGTTTTAAGGTTTTGGTTAAACTGTTAAAAAAAACCCATTGTTTTAAGGTTTTGGTTGAACTGTTAAAAAAAAAACCCATAATACTCTTATGCACACATCTCATAGTTTCTTTGCGTTATTTCATTATTTAGAGAAATTTAACGTTATATTTAATACCGGGCAACGCCGGGCACATTTATTAGTTTAATATAAAACATTGATCGGATTTTATAAATTTGATTTTAAGTAATTAAGAGAGTAGACAAAATAATGAAGGACATTCGAACCGGGACAAAGTGGAGGGAACTTGAATTTATTCTACAAGATGCGTATGGGTGTTTGAAACTTTAGATTTTTATGAGCGGTATACGTTTGTGAATGAATACATATGTTTAAGTATCAAGGTATGTATGTACACGAGTGTATATATGCATATGCACATGTGAATGAATATATATGTATTGGTGTACATTTGAAATTATATATATATATATATATTATTTTTTATTTTTTATTACATTTTCACCCCAAACAAGGCACATTGCCACTTTGGTGTAGGGGGCTACTATCAGGGGCAGCAACTATTGGGACAGTATGTTGGAATTTGAGCAGCAAAATGTCGGTTCACGTTACACTTGAACTTCTGCATGTCAGTAGAGTTGGGGAAGCAGGGACCTGGAATACACAGGAAACATAAGTTGGAACAATTACATTGAAAACATCGCCAGGGCCGCTGCAAAGAAGGTAGGCTCTCTCTACCGTGCTAGAAAACTACTGACACCTGAAAGTATCCTGTACCTCTATAAGGCCACCATTCGCCCATGTATGGAGTATTGCTGTCACATTTGGGCTGGTGCATCTGCTACTAGTCTCTCGCTCCTAGACAAGGTTCAAAAGAGAGTCGCCAATCTGATAGGCCCTGAACTGGCATCTAAGCTCCAGCCTCTGTCCCATCGACGAAACGTTGCATCCCTCTGCCTGTTCTACAAGTATTTTAATGGTGAATGCTTTGACGAACTGCAGACACTTGTGCCCCTACGACGTAGACACTCTCGACAAACCCGACAGGCAGCTAAATCCCACCCCCACGCAATAGAGATCCCTAGAGGTAAAAGATCTTTCTACTCCAGCAGTTTCTTCCCCAGAACCGCTAGACTCTGGAATTCCATTCCAGGTCCCTGTTTCTCCAACTGTACTGACCTGCAGAAGTTCAAGTGTAACGTGAACCGACATCTTGCTGCCCAAAGTTACTGCCCCTGATAGTAACCCCCTACACAAAAGTGGCAATGTGCCTTGTTTGGGGTGTAAATGTCATAAAAAAATTTAAAAACATATATATATATATGTAGTTAATGCATTTTTCTTCTATGAAATGTTATCTGCTACTTAACATTCTAGCAGCCACAGAAATAAAGCGGATCAATTTTAAAAGACGTTTTCGTATCCAAACCAAAAACTCTCAGCTTTCTTTCTTTCTTTTTTGTCTCTCCTTCTCTCTCACACACACTCTCTCTCTCACACTCTCTCTCTCTCACACTCTCTCTCTCACACACTCTCTCTCTCTCACACACTCTCTCTCTCTCACACACTCTCTCTCACACACTCTCTCACACTCTCTCTCTCACACACTCTCTCTCTCACTCTCTCTCTCTCTCTCTCTCTCTCTCTCTCTCTCTCTCTATCTCTCTCTCTCTAAAGAAGATATAAACAGACGCACGTGTATGACGCTGTTCCACAAAAAACATTTCTTTGGTAAACAAATGTTTACGATAAAAAAGAAAAGCAATTAAAAAAGCCAAATTCGTTACGTTTATTCTTCCTACTTCATTGAAGTAGTAGTCATAAATATCACAATACCGACCAACATCAAACGAAATATTCTGATAGTCTTTTCTCAGCGGAGACAAGCAAACAAGGAAACGAATTTTGGCGCCGCGATACTCAAGACGTAATGAACTGAAATATCTCGGCAAAATTATACACGTGTGATAAATTCACCGCCGTTTACCTGTTTTCAAGAAAATGTCATGGTATGTCCTCTAAAAAAAAATATTTCCTACTGCAAAGTATATTTCTACAAAATGTAACGTCCAAACGCAAAAAAGATTTAATAATAATAAAAAAAAAATAGAATAAAAAAAGAACCATCAAATTAAGCTAACTAAAAACAACCTTTCCTGAACAAAACATTCTGTTTACGAAATTACATATTTCTACAAAAAACGTCAATCTTTCAAACAAATATTTTCAAGAAACAAAACACACATAAAAATCCTTTATACGGACCTAATTAATTAATGCTTTCATATAAAAATCTTTTAAATAGCAAAACCCTTAGTTTCCCTGTCAGCAAAAAGAAAAATGGAAAACGCTTCCCTCCAACAAATAAACAATAAACACCAGAATTCACGGAAACGGCAGTGAAAGGCTTGTTTTCCCCTCTGGAAACGCAGTTCCATGTGAGCCATATAAGCTCAACTACAACATTCTTTACAGTAACATTCTATGCTTGCAGAGGTGGTTGCAAAAATACGTATATCGGTTCTTGAGTTGAAAAGCTGTGAGGGAGTAAAACGAGCACTAATCGAGCGACACGAATGGACAAAACCTGAATTGCTCGATAAATTAATGTCAACAGCAACAATAACAGGTCGGCCATCGTCATATTTACGGGAGATGCTGTCGTTAAAAAAAATAGGTATCGGAGAAGAAATTGCACTACACAAATTTCTCCTTGCTCTGCCAGCAACTATTTCTCGAAAAGGGCTAATGTGGTAATTATTACTGACCAGAACTCGATGTAGAGGGGGGAGGCAGTGGAATTCTGGGAGGCAGTCGTTCAAGCAAAAGGTTTAAAAAAGTGCTTGGTCGACTGATTTTATAGTAGTAGTAGTAGTAGTTTGTTGTCCACCACGTGAGTCGGACTGAACTTTGCATAGCATCAACTTGTGGGTTATAAAACACCCCTATCGTTGATGTGTTAGTTGGACTTTTTTGTTTAGTCAAGTTACACGTTTCACAGTTACTATTACAAAGACAATTTGTCGTTGTAAGCAACGAGGCAATACGTTGCAACTCCAGTTAGCCGAGAAAAGCCGAGAAGGATTCTCCACAGAAGTTAAGAGTTTCATTGTTTTTTCCTTCTACGTCGAGTTCAGGTTTAGCCGTTGAGTTGCAGAAACGCCCCCCCCTTAAGTCGGTTAAAATCCGACACTAATTCCTACACAATGTAGCGGAATTGGCAATAACCGAAATGGGGGGGGGGGGAAATAAAGAGCTTACCTCGGATACGTCTGTTGTTGTGTTGCGAGCCAAGGGGAAGAGAGTGGAAGAGAGTTCCAAGATGGTGTCCATGGGTTTTTATTGGCGTTGACCCCCCATGCAATTCTTGCAGAATCGCGTGTGCTCTCGCGCGAGTATACAAATATAATTCCCGGTCGCTATAAGGGCAGGACGCTGGAAAGCAGTCAGGCAGTGTCCTGCGGATTGTGTGTAGGTGGTTCTGGCGGTTGGATTGTTCATTGTGACGAAACACGAATCTGAGAGAAGCAAGTTTTTTTCTGTCTTTTTTCTGTCTCCTGCTTCTTCTTTCTCCACGACCATTACAGCCAAGAATCCCCTCTCCTCTGGAGGTGGGCCGTGCAGGGCGAAACTGACTATTTCCTATCTTTGTTCCTAATTTTTGCCTACCAAATTTTGCTACACGCAACTGGAAAAACTGGCAGATGAAATTATGCCCTTGCTGAAATAACAAAAATGAAACAGCGTTCATCGCCCAGCAAGCTACAAAAAAGTGGATATAAGAATAAGGACATCACGTTGGGAATAAAACTATACTTCTCGGAACAGAAAACTAAAGCGTGTAGAGAACATATCTATTTCGACGACCAAGCAAAGACATGCAAACCGTGATGCAAATGGTCTACGAAAAAGAATATAGAAATGCTACCCAACTCGCGGTCACCAACTCCTACACCAATTCTGTCCCCAGGAGTTTGCCGCTATTACAAATCACAGCACGATTAGGGACAACAATATAATAACACCAGCATCAATAATAAACGGTATTACACTAAACCCAACACCAGTGTCTATTTCTTCTGCCAATGGAGAGAGAGGATAAAATGACAAGCAAGCATAGAAATTGAAATACCAAGTCTGGGAAATTTCTTCTCTCGGACGTCCGTGGTCGCTGATATCACCATCCCACTCCTTGGATTCGATTTCTTAAACAAATTTGGTTCAACAATTGACTAGCGGAATAAAACCATTTACATATTTCTACAAAAAAAAGTGAGCCCTTCAAACACAAATCTTTTCAGGAAACAAAACATGCAACAAAAAAAAAACCTTTACACCAGAAAGAATTAAAAATTTACTACCAGAAAGAATATAAAATTACCTACAGTACCTCAAGTTAATGCAGCTATTAACAAAGTGGAACTACAGCCATCTATACAAACCAACCTGGATAAATACCCGGAAATTATTTCCCACACATGAACAAAGAATAGACACAGGTAGCAACTCACCATTTTTTGCAAAGTCTGACAAACTAAAAACGACTGAAGCAAACTTCAAGAAGCTATTAAACGAAGACGTGATAATCGCGTCAGATAGCGAATGATCGAGCCCACTACATCTTGTCCTTCAACAAAGTGGAGGATACCGCTGCTGTGGCGATAACTGTGCAGTAAATAGATTAACCAAATGCGATGGATATTCCATACTCAACATAAATCTGTTTATCATGGAACTCGCAAATAACAGCTTTCAAAAATAGATTTGATTTCAGCATGCCACCAACTCAAAATGCACCTAGATAATATTCCGAAAACAGTCATTTCTCCAATGGAGGATTTTTCATTACGAATTTATACCATTTGGATTAAAAAAAAACCAGCAGCGACATTTCAAGATATTTGGAGAGAAAAAAATTTGGAGATATTATCTGTGTCTTTATATAAATAGATGATATTTTAATTTTTAGCGACGACAAACATTCTCACACGAAAGACAGACACAGTTCTTAGAAAACAACTTAAAAAGTCAACATCCAAATCTATTTGTGATGTAATGTCACTAGATTTCTTACGCTTTAGGATAAATTCAAAGAGAATCACGCCAACTACTAATAAAGTAAAAGAAATAGAATCCTTCCAGTGTCCTAAAGATGGCAAAGGTCTTACGCAGATTTCTTTGTATGGTAGGGTTCTACAGAACCGGGATTTGCGGAGTTAGTTTTACCATTATCTGAAAGAATGTGGTTAATACCTAAAGGATCGATTACTTTGAATAATGTGGAAACACAATCTTTCTCTAATATTATAAAAGTACTCGAATTAACGGAATTATCCCATCCCCAAACTAAATTGTACACATTATCAACTGGTCGCAGACGGTAGTAAATATGCAGTAGGTGCTGCCTTGCATCAGGTCGTAAATGGAAATCCAATACCAATAAATTCTTTTTTAAAAAAAAACTAACTGTAACATAGACTCGATATTCCACTTTTGATCGTGAGCTGTTGGCGGCATATTTGTCTGTATTACACTTCAACCACCTTATAGAAGGTCGTCAAGTATTACTTTTGACGGACCACAAACCAATATGCAATGCATTCTTCAGTTTAAAATCTGCCTAGTTAGACAGACAATAAAGACAACTAGCAATCATGACATAATTAATTTCAGACATAGCCCATGTGAAAGGTAGCCAAAATGTGGTTGCAGAGTGTCTGTCTCGCCCAACACATGCTGTATAGATAGATATGTAAGATTTACCAGCACTGCCAGATGAACAAGAATCAGACCCTGAAATTCGGTTCGTTCAAGAATTAAAGAAATTTACATTACCCGGAAAAGATCAATATGTGCCAGATCAACTTCAAACTTGTTCAAAAGTTTGGATTAGAATTGATCGTGTTTGAAAAACGCTGGAAGCACCTTACTCGGGTCCTTACACGGTGCTCAAACGAACATCCAAATATATTTTAGTAGAAACTAATCAAAACACGTATACACAAGTTTTAATAGATCGTTTGAAACCTTACATGTAAATAAAAAAAACATACACAAAATACAACTACCAATACAAATAATATTAATTGTTTACCTCCTGAAAAAGTACATGAACACAAACTGAAAACGAAAACTTCACGTAGAACAGTGACATGGAAAAAACTAACGAATTTGTTTATTAATAGACAACAGGATAAAAAAACACTTAAGAGACATGCATAAAAAAAAAATTAATAAAACCATTCCACAAACCCCATTATTTTACGGGGGATTATTTTAATGGCCACAGAAATAAAACAGGATCTATTTTGATACAAAATACGAAAAGACGTTTCTTTTTTCTTTTGCCTTTTTCTTTCTCGCACTTCCTCCTTCTCTCTCTCTCTCTTTCTCCCTGTCTCTCTCTCCCGCTCTCTCCACAAGATATTAACAGACGCATGTATATGACGCTGTTCCACAAAATAACATATTTCTTTTGTAGAAAAATGTTTACGCTAGAATAAGCAATTAAGAGGCCAACTTTGTCACGTTAACTTTTCCTACTTCTTTGAAGTAGTAATCAAGAATACAACACTATATTGCCGACCAGTTCTTAAAATAGTATTACACTTTTAATTATCATAGATTTATTTATTTACTTATATATATATATATATAGCTCGTGTTGCCGAGTTCGAATCGGTCGACTAGTGTTAATTGTGACACCCTGCACTGAAGATTCCCAAAAGGATTAAACACTAGTGTCTGTAGGTATCTAATTATTATAGTAAAAAATAATTATGACAGCCCCTTTAAGAAATTCGGTTCTTATCGTTGAGCACTTTTAGTTGAATTAAAGTCAGTCAATTTTGCTCTTATGCATAGATCATCGTATAACGATTAGATCACTGTCTGATTGACGTAAATGAACATTTAAAATTATAATGTTTAAATTCAACGTTATTTCACGCGGTTAATGCTAGCCGAATGGATACGGTCTTTGCTAATCGAGCCAGAGATGTCTCGTGTTGCCGAGTTTGAATGTATCGACTGGTGTTAATCGTGACACTCTGCACTGAAGATTCCCGAAAGGATGAAACACTAGTGTATGTAGGTATCTAATTATTATAGTAAAAAATGATTATGTATAAATGTTTTAATTTGTATATTAATTTATAACTAAATTCTGTCAACAATTTAGTATTGATAAAGTGGTATTTTCCACTAAGAACACATATATTTAACAGTTCGCCTGCTTTTTTATTACCGAAACGGCTACAGGGTAAACGGCTAATGGTTCTCTTTAGTAATTCTGAACTTTCTCGGGGAAAGTCGGCGACATGTTGAATTTACTTAGTATTTCTGGGAATCAAAACTACGTTTTCCAATTTATTTAAAAAAACATATTTTTAGTAAATTTTTATAAAATACTCAATGTTTCTTCAGAAGAAAGTAACATTCGTACAACCAAAACAGAGAATCATAATTTTTTGTTTATTTTATTTTATTTTAAAATCGTTATTTACAGACGAATTCCTATATTTTTCTATAAATGCCTTACACGTGTTTCGTTGTGGTGATATCTGTTTGTCTCTGCTGAGCTGTGTGATGGCACAATGCGCCCCATTTCACATCATTACAACGAACCATTAAGTAAATTATATGTAATGCTTTTCTTTGTGTGTCCTTTGGGTTTGCTTTTATATTTTTTAAAGTCTTTTTTGTCTTGTTTTTATTTATTTTATGTTCGTTTGTCAATGTCTAATATTTAATATTATTTTGTCTTTTACTTTTTCCGAGTCCATTAGTTTCTTTCTTTATTTGCTAAATTTTCAGTGCATTATTATTATTATTATTATTATTATTATTATTATTATTATTATTATTATTATTTTCTTAAAAAAAACAAAAAAAAACTATTAAACTTAACTAACAAAAAAAAATGTTTCATTTGCAATACACTTTGCTTCTATTCACGTTTCAAGCACTTTTTCTCTCTGCTCTGTACGCTAACAAATCTCTCCGTCCCTGGAAATTTTGGTATTGCGTAGATTAGTGATCTTCTAGATCGACGCATTTCAGGTGAAAACATTGTTACATACTTACGTGTCGTGTCGAAATTAGTGTACGTTCTAAAACCAAAAAAAAAAAAAAAATGATTTAATCTCATGGATCCAGTAAAAAAAATAATTACAATTAAAAATAGAATTCACTGAGTTATAGATTTCTATCATATGCTTTAACGTGGAAAAGTTATAAGACTAATTCAGCATGGAAAACTGATTTATCTCCCTTTACTTAAACTAAGGCTCCACTATTTAGAAACCAACCCATTTCAGAACATAATTTTGGATGATTTGCTGTTAAAAATACATCTAGCACAGATTTTACTATATAATGAATGGTAATCTTTGGAAGTTATATTTATTTCGACATCACAAGTAAGTGCGATGCCTCTATTAATCTCAAGAGACAATGGATACCCCCTGTAAGGGTAACTGCGCATGGAATTGTTAGGCAATGGTTGCACAATCTCTAATCACACCTCTCTTGAATCAGCATTGCTTGGAAAAATGCTAGACGACTTGAAACAATGCCGAGATAAGTGGAGAGCACATACAGCATCTGGGATTTCCAAATGGTCACCCATTTTAGCACTGACCAGGTTCAACGTTGCTATAATTCGGTGATCTAATGGGAACCGGTGTGTCATCGTGAATTATGCCATGTATATACGTATCTTTTACAATAAATCATCCACAATTACAAGTTCTGAAATGCATTGGTTTAAATTAACGGGCTCTTAATGTGTAACGCTGCCGTAATTTATGAAAAATAAAACTGGAAAGAAAGAAATACAAATCCGAGTCGGCACTTTTTTTTTTAACAAAAGTTCTTTATTACACATTATTTTCCCGTCTGGATACCACTTAAAAGGTATCTCACTACCACCCGTCCAACTAGCCTAGCTCACGTTTCTCTTGTCTCCGACCGCTTGCCGGCCACAGCCGGCCCATTCTTCTCCTCGACTTTACACGTCCAGTTTCTTCGACGTCGCACTTTGTTTTTTCCCCCGAGCATGCGGTGTCTTTTTTTTTCTTGTTTCCTGTCGCGTCAACTCGTTTGATAATTTGCATATGCGCGTTTTCCGGCTACTGCTGCTGCTAATCTCTTCGCAAGCCAGCCATTCTTCGCTGCTGCTGCTACTTTCCCACGCGATCATATGCACTATTACAAAAAGATTTACAAGTAAGTATGTAACAATGTTTTCACCTGAAATGCGTTGGTTTAAAGGCCGCTAATCTACGCAAGCACTGAAAATTGTTTATACTTATATAACACTTATGAAAGCTAACAGCACCGTTAAACCCTACTAAACCAAATTCTGAATGTAATATTTCCAAGGGACAATGCTTGACTGTAGTATAATTAGTGTCTGCTTTTACTTTTGCCTAGGAGATTCTCGATGGACAACGCATAGACCAAACACCTACGACCACGATTATAGTGAGCATTTGGTTTCTTCTTTCTTGAAACAACTGATTGTCAACCACCCACCCCCAGCCACCCAACACCTCGCATCAAAAATGTATATATGTCTTCACTTTGTATGTTCACACATATTTATATACACATTCGTGCATACCTTTTTTATTTAACAAACTACACTGGTGATTTTTTGCGATAGGGATTGATTATTCATAATATTTGGATTCTTCACACTACTGTTCTCGCCTTGAATGTTATTTTCATAACGTTTCGTTTGACGTATCCTTCGACACTCTTCAGGTGTATATCGTCGAACTCTGAAATTTTCATGGAATTTCCAACGGAACGTTTTATTCAATTCAGAGGGGTAGCATGCTCTCGTTCCGTTAGCTACGACTGGGTAGAAGTCCTCATTAATTCGCAGTTGTATTTCGAGTGCCCCCCTCCACACACTGAGGATTAAGCCTTTAACCTCCAAAAGAGTGTAACTTCACAACTGAATTTTACCAAGTATGTTGTCCACTAAGCCAAGAGTCTTGCTTCGGAAATTCCGTGCAGGTACGCAAGTTCGACAGAAACATTCTTGAGTTCGACCGCAAGATTCCCGAGTTCCACAAGATACATCTGAAGAAGGTCATACCAAAATATTGTGAAAATAACACTCAAGATGAAAACTGTTATCCAAAGGATGCCCTACCAAAAAAAGAAAAAAAATACACTAGTGATACCGTTTCTGAAGAGTCACGGGATAAGCATAAAACATATACTCAAGAACTTATATCGCACCTGTTCCGGACTTTTCAGAAAACCGACGTAGTGAAGCTATGTCAACAGTTTTATTTGTTAAATAAATATGTCATAGCTCTCTTAATTAATTGAGCACTTTTCTCCTATTTCGCAAATATTTTTTTTTCAATAATTAAAATAAATATCTGCACAGTGAAAATATAAAAATTAAGTTTTTGCAGTTATGTACAGATTACTTTACAGTGTTATACATTAAGAACCGTTTCGTAAGATCCCGACTTTTATTTAGTATATCATATTTCAGCCCTAAACATTGTTATTCTCTCTTTCTCTCTTTCTCTCTCTCTCTCTCTCTCTCTCTCTCTCTATATATATATATATATATATATATATATATATATATATATATATATATATATATATATATATATATATATAGTAATTTATAAAATATATATGGCGATTAAGCTACACTGAATATTCTGCGTTTCATCCACTGTAGGATTCGTCAGGCTCATGCATAAGCCTGACGAATCCTACAGTGGATGAAACGCAGAATATTCAGTGTAGCTTAATCGCCATATATATTTTATAAATTACTAACTAGCTCTACCTACGTATTGAGCACTTTGAAGTAAATACTTAAAGTTTACGCATAAATCTATACGTTCGTATATTAAATTTGTGTGAGTAAATGAAGTAGTTATATATATATATATATATATATATATATATATATATAAATAAATATATATATATATATATATATATAGATGGATATTAAATATTTGTCTTTACATAAGCAGTAGTTTGTTGCTACACAGTCACGAGCATGTTTCGGTCTACTAGTATTTATTAACTAGAGACCTCTCCAAGCAACAACCCTTATTTTCGAAAGCGGATTTCTAAATGAAGAGCGAAAATTAACTTTTGGCAAAAGAGGATAAAGATAAATTTTAAATGTAACTCGCTCTACTTCTGTATTGAGCACTATTGTATTAACCTCGTTATTTTTTCACTGGTTACCCTACTTTTGAAAAATAGCAACCTCAAATTATACATATATATATATATATATATATATATGCCAGCCCCTTTAAGAAACTTGTTTCTTATCGTTGAGCACTTTCAGTTGAATTTAGTCGGTCAATTCAGCTCTTACGCATAGGTTATCATATAATAATAATGATTAAATTACCCTGACTGACATAAAAAAAAAAACATTCAAAAATAAAAATGTTTAATTTCAACGTAATTTCACATGGTTTACGGTAGCCGAATGAGTACGGACCTTACTAATCAAGACAGAGATGACTTGTGTCTCTAGGTTCGAATCTATCGACTGGTGTTAATCATGACACCCTGCACTGAAGATTCCTGAAATGGTGAAACACTAGTGTCTATAGGTATTTAATTATTATAATATATATATATATATATATATATATATATATGTGTGTGTGTGTGTATGTTATCCTGCATCACAGCTCTTCAGTGTGACTAGATTAGCAATTACCTAAAGCCAGGATGGAAACTCGACCTCCTTGGCGACAGTCAGCGCTTCTAACCGTTACGCTATTTGGCTATTGTTAAAATAGGTCTGCAAAATTACAATGATTAAATATTGTCCAAACGTCTAAGCTCTATTTGTTTGCACAAAGAGCATTGCTTTATAGACTAACGACACTTTATTTCTCTCCCCAATATATATATATATATATATATATATATATATATATATATATATATATATATATATATATATATTCCATAGTAAATCTTACTTGATTCGTCAAGAGTTTTATATTTGTTCCCGTGTTCTATAATATATTTCGGGGGAAACCTCTTTATCAAATCTTGAGTGTTTTAAATCTCTTAAAATCCGTGTGAACTGGTCATCATCATATCGTATGAATCCAAATATTCTATTGTTGGCATTCGTTTCCTCGATATTTTTCTAGTGAGAATTATTTCTAGAAAAAACATCAGCTACTTAGGGGAAGGTTGCCCACATTCTAAGTAAAAGTGATTTTTGTGCAACGAACTGGACCGATATTTTTTTTTGGGGGGGGAGGGGTTATACTGCAGTAAATATCAATGTCGCACACAGCTAATGTAATAAAATTAAAATAAGTATTTTACCTATATATATATATATATATATATATATATATATATATATATATATATAATTTTGGTGGTTAAATTTTAAATTCTGTAAAAAAAAAAAAACATATAGACACATATATTCAAATTTAGAAATTATTGTTTAACAAAAGGAATATATAGAAGGGATTGTGTAAATTTTCTTAATCCATGGATTTTCAATAATAATAAATTTAACCACCAAAATTATATATTGCTCTATTCTTAAATATTGAGCTTTTCCCTTTTGGCTAGGATCATCTTGAAAGTATTACTTCAAGTAATATCTATCAGGATTTTCATCTGAATTCTATCAGTGTCTTATCTCGCTTATATATATATATATATATATATATATATATATATATATATATATATATATATATATTGATGTATTTGTTGGAGTGACTTGGTTTACATATTAAATGTAAGATTCAATTAATTTCTTTCTTTTTTTTCAATATAAATTAAGAATAATATTATTTGGATTAATATTCTATTTGAATAGACTCGTTTGACTAAATGACCAAGTTCTCTCTGATTTTCTCTCCTCTGATCTAGAGCAAGTAGTACAATGGGGAAAGAGGAGACTTGTTACTTTTAATGCCTCTAAAACCAAGCTTCTAAAACCAAGAAAACTAAGAAGCTTAATGCCTCTAAAACCAAGCTTCTATCTTTACATCATCAACGCTTTGATCCCCATCTGGCATCAATTGAAATGAATGGCTCTCGCCTTGGGGAGGCTCCATGTTTTGACAAGCTTCTGGGATTGACCTTTACTCCTAATCTAAAATGAACACGTACGTCAAATTGGTTGCCACGGTTGTTGGGAAAATGGTGGGTTCCTTCTATCGATCTAATAGATATTTACCTGCTGATGCAATTCTCTACCTATATAAGAGCCAGGTACATCCAAGGATGGAGTATTGTTGCCACATTCAAAATAGACTTCGTAGCCTAGTAAGAGATACGCTTTTCACTTCCCTGCAACCTCTTTCTCACGGAAGAGACGTTGCGAGCCTGTCTCTGCTTTATCGTTATTTTCATGGCAAGTGCTCGTCTGAACTCCAATCTATAGTCCGCCTCACGAGAAACACTTTTCATGCCGAAAACACTATCTATAATTTCCCCCAACTCTTTATCTGTGCCCAGACCTAAACGTAGATTTCATGAACAAAGCTTCTTTCTTAGAACAGCCCACCTGTCGTACTCTCTTCCATTTGCCTGCTTTCCAGCTGATTACAATATGGTCGTCTTCAAGTCCAACGTAAACAAATTTTTGATGAGCCATTCTCCTTAAGTAATCCAATTTACCAACGATTATTATGATATTGTTCCTTTGACTATTGCACACGCTTCAACTCTTACCCTCGAGTAGCCTGTGGGCCTGGATAAGTGGTGATTCCTTTGTAAAAAAAAAGGTGAAACATAGAAAGATGTGAGAATTACAGAAAATATAAATACAAAAAAGACCAATCGAAAGACACGTTACAGAAAATATACTTTAATTTAAAAAAAACATAATAATTTTGGATCAGCTAGGTTTCAAGGTCCCTAGAAAAGAGCCAAGTGAAAGGGACGACGTCGACTCTACATTGGCTAACATTCGATGCACGTTGCAGGTTTTTTCGTCAAGATCAATTTTTATATTTGGACAGATTTATCGGCATAAATAAAACAGTAGTTGTATGTATGCTCGTCTGAACTCCATTATCTGGTCCACCCCCCCCCGCCAATCTTTCACAAAAAACACCCGACTAGCTGAAACCACTGTCAATAATTTTCCCCACTCTTTATCCGTGCCTAAATCAAGCGTAGATTCCATGAACAAAGCTTCTTTCTTAAAACTGCATGACTGTGGAACTCTCTGCCGCTTGCCTGTTTCCCCACCCCCGAATTCAACTTGGAGTTCTTCAAGTTCAACACAAACAAATTCCTGATGAACCACCTCCTTAATTAATGACACCTTATCAAATCTCCAATACTAACTATTACTATGATACTATCCCATTGATTACTGTACACACAATATCCCTTATCCCCGAGTGGCTCTTGGGCCTTGATAAGTGGTGGCCCCCCCATGTAAAAAAAAAAAAAAAGTGTGTGTGTCTGTGTAGAAATATTTAACCGATAAACTTTTACACCAAGGATGATTTATAATGATTAACATCTTTGTTTGGATGGATGAATAATGCATACTGAAGTTTGTCAGCAAGTTGAAATGCTAACTGTTCATTTCAACTTGTCGATATATAACTATTACTTATGCACATACGCAAATACATTCACAGTTGTAAGTGGTTTAATTTTAATTCTTTCTTATCTATCTTTCAATAGCTCAAACGGTAGGGAGTACGATGGCAGCGTTAAATGCTTTGGTCTCGATTCAAGCTGATGGCACTCAAGTCATTTTTTAAAATCTTTTTAAACCAGTACTATATATTAGGTACATAAAATATTCAATAGAAAATTAGCTCTGTAATAATAAATACAAAATCTGCATGGATTAAATATTTCTTTAAATATATATCAATAAGAACTTGAATATATATATTCAAGTTATCGAACCGCCCTCATAAATAATCAAATTATACCAAATTTCCACCACAAACGATTATTAGGTAAACTTTCCCATTGACTACAATACTCACATTGACGCTTATACTCGAGTAGCCTCCGGGCCTTGATATGTGGTGACCCCTTTGTAAAAAAAACAAAATAGGACTCAGGAGCGCAGTTAACTGTACTGGGCTCGATCTCGCAATCACAGAGCCTGTGATTCAATGTGTTAACACTACACTACAAAACCCATGATCTTTTCATTTAAATAAACACATTATTAAAGACAATAGTGAACTTCTGTTATACTTTTTTAAAAAGATTTTTCCGGTTTTTCTTAACTTCCATTGTGAGAAATCAAATAATAATAATAATAATTAACCCCATTACCACATCACTGCCCCCCCCCAAAAAAAAGGACGAGACCAAATAACCAAGTAGAATCAAGGAGGAAGGAAAGACTGATGAAGTGACCACACCTCAGCCGAGTAAGTGCGAAGAAGTCTAGGACCTTAGGGAGGCTTTTTGCCACTCAAATCCCAGCAAAGACCAATAGCTGCTGCCAATGAGAAATCAATAGCAAACAGATGTTGCGATAATGCAAATTTATTTGCAAATGTTATCGAAAGAGGTGGAGAGTACTGGAAACCTGGGGAGACTTGTCACACAGATTCCAGAGAACATCACAGGCTGTTTTCAGGGAAAGATCTCCAAAGACCTGTGTGAAAGCTCCTTGTGAGCTAATAATAATAATAGTTCCATGGGTGTCAATAACGTTTTAAATTCTTCGTCGAATCATCGTCAGGCAATAAAAGTAAATGAGCAAGAATGCTGGAGAGAACAAAAAAGAGGTTGGAGAAAAAGATGACATTTGTAGACAAATGCTAGATTGTCGGGGAACGTTAACGGTCTATATTCCATGTATCAGAATTTAGCTCACAGGGTAAAAATATGCAGTTTTAACATATTATTTCTGGTTTAATAGCCATTTTTGACATAATTTCTTGTTTAATAGGCATTTTTAGCATATTATTTTTGGCTTAATAGGCATTTTTAACATATTATTTCTGGTTTAATAGCCATTTTTAACATTATTTCTGGTTTAATAGGCATTTTTAACATTATTTCTGTTTTAATAGGTATTTTTAACGCATTGTTTCTGGTTTAATAGGCATTTTTTACATTATTTCTGGTTTAATAGGCATTTTTAGCATTATTTCTGGTATAATAGGCATTTTTAGCATTATTTCTGGTTTAATAGGCATTTTTTACATTATTTCTGGTATAATAGGCATTTTTAGCATTATTTCTGGTTTAATAGGCATTTTTTACATTATTTCTGGTATAATAGGCATTTTTAGCATTATTTCTGGTTTAATAGGCATTTTTAACATTATTTCTGGTTTAATAGGCAATATTATTAATTGTAGGTCATTGAGTTTTATGTAGATAGCTTAGAGTATTTTTTTTTTCAATTTGTTTTGAAATATATTATTTTCGTGTTATTAATAAGGATTTCCGAGAGGGGCAATTATGTTTGTATAGATGTTGATTAATTGAGCTAGAATTTAAAAGATGCATGATATATGTATATTGTGTGTGTATTTGAGCAGCATTTGTTCATTTAAGCAAGCATTGTAAAAAGAATGATTTACCTTAATCATACTTTTTTATTTTTTCAATTTTTCTAATGATTTTATTTTTTGCGTAAGAATCCCCCTGCCCCAAAAGATTCATGTATGTTTCATATATATAATAATAAGCCTAACTATGCCAGCGCTTTGTAGCGTAATGGTATGTGCAGTCAATCATAGTCTCCTCACTAATTCTGGATTCCATGATAATTCATACCAAATAAAATTATTGCTAAAAAAAAAATCGATATATATACCCATTACGAACATTAGTCAATATTAACATACATGTTAATTCTTTATATTTTGTGTGGTCACCATCATTATCTAAAACTGCCTTTACTCTCCTGGGCATGGAGTTTACCAGAGCTTCACATGTAGCCACTGGAATGCTCTTCCACTCTTCAATGACGACGTCACTGAGCTGGCAGATATTCGAGACTTTGCAGACCTCCACCTTCTGCTTGAGGTTGCCCTAAAGGTGTTCTATTGGGTTCAAGTCTGGAGCTAGTCCATCACTTTTACCCTCAGCCTCTTCAGTAAAGCAGTGGTTGTCTTGGATGTGTGTTTTGGGCCATTGTCATACTGGAACACTGCTTTGTGATCCAGTTTCTGGAGGGAGGGGATCATGCCCTGCTGCAGTATTTGACAGTACATGTTGGAGTTCATGTTTCCCTCAATGAAATGTATCTCTCCAATACCTTCAGCACACATGCAGCCCCAAACCATGACATTCCCACCACCATGCTTGACCGTAGGCATGACACACTTATCTTTGTACTCCTAAAATTGGTGTACATGGCTGTGACTCCAGGAGGAAGCCTCTTCTGAAGGCTCTACACAAGAAAGCCAACAAACAGTTTTCTGAAGACATGTCAACAAAGTCCATAGATAACTGGAACCATATCCTATGGTCTGATGAGACGAAATTTAATTTGTTTGGTTCTGATGGCCTTAAGCATGTGTGGCGGCGACCAAACGCTGTGTATATATATATATATATATATACATATATATATATATATATGTGTGTGTGTGTGTGTGCGCGCGCGTTTCCTTAAAACAAATATGCGTTTATAATGTATAAGGTTGATGTAAAAAAAATGTCGTTTTTTGTCAGACGTCAAAAATTATGACATTAGTTGCACCAACCTAATATATATTCAATAAGGCTATCTTAAAATCGGAAAGGGTTATCAAGCTCAATGAAAATGGATTTACACATTCAGAGCATATGTAGCTTTATTAAACATTCCAAAATCACAGGAATATACAGTCACATTCATATTGTTTAAATTTAGTAATTACTAAATTTAGTAAAGTATTTATATATATATATATATATATATATATATATATAGAGAGAGAGAGAGAGAGAGAGGAAATAAAAGGAACAAACCAAGTTATGTGTTCGTCAACGTTTTGTCTTTTATTTTGAGACTTCCTAAATAAAGACGAAATGTTGATGAACACATAACTCGGTTTGTTCCTTTTTCTTTCTCTATTTTGCCGGAATACTGTTTCCATTCTTCTACTTATCATATATATATATATATATATATATATATATATATATATATATATATATATATACATATATATATATATATATATATATATATATATATATACTAGCATGGGTGCCCGGCGTTGCCCGGGTGGTTGGAGATGTATGCTGAGCAAAAAACAAAACAAAACAAAAAACGGTCAATTTTTTTAATTTGACCCCTATTATTGTTTTGGGTTCAAGTCGAGTTATTAAGTTAGATCCATATCCAAGGAACCTATATCTAAAATTTCAAGCGTTTAGACCACAAATTGTCGGAGGAGTTTGGTAGAGTTCTCAAAGGTCAAATCATTGAACTTTTACCCCTTAACAGCCAAATTCCTGGCCGAAAACCGATCACATCGATTTTCCCAAATCTCAGTACCCAGTATATCAAATTTCGAGTATGTAGATTTAAAATTGACAGAGTTATTGCGTAGGGAAATATACACAGACACGTTCACTTTTATTTATATATATATATATATATATATTAGCATTTCAGCCCGGCGTTGCTTGGGTGTTTGGATGTGTATGTTGAGCAAAAAAAAAAAAATGGTAGTAGGAAGGCAGGCTCGAACCCGTACCGCAAAGGAGGAAAAGAACGGGGTAAAACCTAGCGTTTATGCTGTTACGACCACCGCCAAATCGGAAGCGACATTTTTTAAAATTAAGGCCAGACAATTTAAAGGAGAGGATAAATTAAAAAAATATCGGCGAAAAAAGTGACCCCCACCCCCTCTAGAAAAGTGCCTAGTTGAAGGGAAAGATATTAATGTTTTTAGCCAATTTTTCGATATTTGTTGAAAGTTTAAGGCAGACATGCAAACATACATACATACATACATACATTTATATATTGGTAACTAAAAATGTTCGACCCAAACTGATGAAAAAGCTTGCCCTATCTCTGAATACCCTTTATGTAAAATCTCAAATATTTAGACCAGAAATTGTCTGAGTAATTTGGAAGAGACCGCAGAGGTCAATTTTTTTTTAACTTTGACCCCTATTATGACCTCTTAAAATTTATTGTTTTGGGCTCAAATCAAGTAAAGTTAGATCCATGTCCAAGGGACCTGTATCTAAAATTTCTGGCCACAAACCGATCACATCGATTTTCTAAAATCTCAGTACCCTGTATATCAAATTTCGAGTCTGTAGACTAAAAATTGACAGTAATTGCGTAGGGAAATGTACACAGACACTTTCACTTTTATATATATATATATATATATATATATATATATATATATATATATATATATATATATATATATATAGATAGATAGATAGATAGATAGATTGTGAGGTTATTGAGAGAGAGAAGAAAGGCAGATATTAACTGAAACTGAGTCAGGTAAAGGAAATCAATTATAGATTTACTTTGTTTTTATTTTAAACCGACGGTATCGATGTTGTTCTGATCTTCAATAATATATATATATATATATATATATATATATATATATATATATATATATTAAAGAGGAGAGGGCAGGAGATACCATTGTATTCCTTGTGTTCAGTTAACCATAAAAGGTTTCCTTCTGACCATATTGTTTGGTTCGACGATAACTTTCTTCCAAAAAACATTTTAAACGGCATAAGGAAGCACAATGAAGTCCTTGAAGGGGATACGAACATGCTTCTGAAAAGAAACAACACAACGAAAGCAAAAAAAAAAAAAAAATTTTTTTTTTCAAGTAATAAAAAAAAAATTGACAGATGCCAAGGTATCTGGAAATGGATGTCTTCTGACAGGCGTTCTTGAAGGACGCACGAGAACCTGCACGAATAACGGAAGAAATAAGCATGCGCAGAGTTTGTTACATGCAGGAAGCGGACGTTCCCAACATTATGGAGAATACGGAAAGCATCACTGGCCTGCGATGTATATGCATATGTGGCACGGCCAACCTCTCCAATGTTGCTTTCTGTGGCATCGTCGGCAGAGCGATGCATATTGTCCGTGTACACGAGAACGTTATTTGTCGGAAGTGCGTTCGATAAGTTCCGCCATATTTGAGACGATGCTACTAAGCCCATCACTCATAGGGAGACATATTTGACAGGGGTGACCTGCAATGTCCTACTCGTACGTGAGGTTCATCTACTCTGACAGGTTTTTTAAAACTTATTCAAGGAGCAGCAATAAAAGTATACACTTTTCATATAATTATGGTCGCTATGGATCTAGAATCCCAGGAAAGGGTCTAAAGCAGAAATAAATAAATTGAACGCACACACACACACACACACATATATATATATATATATATATATATATATAGTAATTTATAAAATATATATGGCGATACAAAATAGTTTTAAAACTAACAAAAACAATAGAAAATAAACAAATTAAATAAACATGAATATACATAAACGATCACACATATATGTATGTATGTATATATATATATATATGTATATATATGTGTATATATGTATGTACACATATGTATATTTATATATAAACTAACAAAAAGAAAGAAAATGCCTGCCTTAAACCACTAACCTAGTTTTAAACCAGATCTTTTGTTCGATAAAATGCATGCCCATTGGCTGATAGGAAGGGGCGCGGTGGATACTAGAAAGCTGATTGGCTAACTAAATCCTCAATAGAAAAGGACCATATCAAAACGATAAACAACCACAGAATTCGCGCATAAGCCTGAGGAATCCTAGAGTGGATGAAACGCCGAATATTCAGTGTAGCTTAATCGCCATATATATTTTATAAATTACTAACTAGCTCTACATACGTATTGAGCACTTTTGAAGTAAATACTTAGTTTATGCATAAATTTATACCTTCGTATATTAATTTTATGTGAGTAAATGAAGTAGTTATATATATATATATATATATATATATATATATATATATATATATAATATATATATTGAGTGCAGTTTTAAAAAGTAAAATATTATATATATATTTCTTACTGCATTTTCACCCCAAATAAGGCACAGTGCCACTTTGATGTAATGGGCTATTATGTGGAACATAATTGCAGGAATACTATGCAGGGAGTTGAGCAGCAAGATGTCTGTTTACATTACACTTGGACTTCTGCATCTCAGTACAGTTGGGGAAGCAGGAACCCGGAAGGGAATTCCAATGTCTAGCAGTTCTGAGGAAGAAGCTATTTTCGTAGAAGGCTTTCTGGCATCTGGGGATTTCGACTGTGTAGGGGTGGGATTTTGCTGATTGTCAAATCTGTCGGGGGTATTTATGTCGAGAGGGGGCAATGGTTTATAGTTCATCAGAGCATCTACCATTAATTACTTGTAAAAATGGCAGAGATATGCAACATTTTATCGATGAGACAAAGGTTGAAGTTTAGCTTACAGTTCGGGACCTAATAGGTCGGCGATTCTCTTTTGAACTCTGTCCAAGAGTGAGAGACTAGTAATAGAGACACTAGCCCATGAGAGACAAGTGAGAGATGCACCAGCCCAAATGTGACAGCACTACTCCATACATGGGCTATTAGTGGCCTTGTAGAGATACAAGATACTTTCAGGTGTAAGTAACATTCGAACATGGTAGAGAGAGCCGACCTTCTCTGCAACTGTTGCGGCAATGTTCTCGGTGTATCTGTTCCAGCTCTCATTCCTTGTGAACGTTAAGCCAACGATTTTGAACAACGTCCTTTCAGGTAGTTTATCATTAGCCATAGCTTTTGGTGGTTGAGAAGATTTCTTGTAATTATTAAAGGAAACGAGCTTGGCCTTGGCAGCATTGAACGTTACCATCCAATCTTGGCTCCATTCTACTAGACTGGAGGCCTTCTTCAAGGGTTTCTACCATTGCCTCGGATATGAGTTCATTTGCTTTCCCCTCGTGCATGTTATAGGGCGCTGTGTCATCAGCAAATATACCCATCTCAGAGACAGTTTTATCAGGAAGGCCATTTATGAATATCAGGAATAATAATGGTCCAAGGATCGACCCTTGAGAAAATATTATTCATATTATATCCTGCATTTATATCCTATTGTTTTGACCTACGACCATCAAGGACAATCTGGATTCTTCTCTTATTTAAGAAGGATTTAATTATGTTAAGTATTCATCCAGTATTACCATATGATCTGATTTTCATGAGAAGACTATAGTGTCATACTCTGTCTAGTCTTATATATCTAGGACAACTGCCCCTCCCTCTCCTGTCTTATCTAGTGCAGCTGGAATGAGATCAGGTTCACATGCTATTGAGATATCTAGTTTTTTTTATGATATCATATAAACAAGCTCATGATTGTTTGATAGCGGGGGGAATTTTTTATTGACTATTATTTACTACACGGTTGTAAATTTTTCAGAAATCACGAGTTCCTAATTTCTGCACTTCAATGCGTTTTCTGGTGGTTTCACACAAAAAAAAACACTCGTCTAACCAAAACCACTATCAATAATTGTCCTCAAGTGGCCTCTGGGCTTTGATAAGTGGTGATTCCTGCGTAAAAAAAAAAGCTGTCGCTATTTCTTTCTTACAGTTACTTCTAGCTTCTATAAACTTTTGTCTCTTAGCACTGGACTTAGGTTTGATAAATCTGCGGTTTGCATGTTGCCTTTGAGCAATGCCAGCTGCGCAAGTAGAAGTAAACCATTGGGCAGATTGGGGTTTGCTATAGAACTTCTGTGTGAGAACATGTGCTTCAATTGCCGCTTTGAACAAATCAGTGGTCTCATTTGCGCATTGTTCTGCAGGAAGAGAAAATATTTGTTTGACTTCAGTGATCTGACGATAACCGGTGTGTCAACGTGATTATACCTTTATATATATGAACGAACACACACACACACACACATGATTTTTATTTTGCAAGCTATTTCATCCGAGAAAAAGTCCTATTTTTAAAACCTCGTAGAATAAGAGAAATCTTTGGTTATTTTCCTTGTTATGTAACATTTCATAAACTGATATAAATTTTTAGTTTTGATCATTATATTTTCTCTTATATCAATACTCTATTTATAACTAGCAGGGAGACCCGACATTGCTCGGGATCAAATAAGGATGAACGAATGTTCCACGCTTCCAATACTTTTATTGTCATCGAAATTGGTGAAATCACTCATTCGTCAATGTTGAACCATCCGCATTTGCATTTTGAGGGCGCTGACAATGGTCCTGTTGTCATAATTTGGACTAGTAGAGAGCATAAGTTGTACAGCGGTGCATCTGCGATTTCGCTCGATAAACGTTGTGTCAGTTTCAGACATGGTAGAAGGTTCCTATCGCTCTTGAAATTTATACACAACTTGCCAACTAGTAGATAGTCTACAACAAAAAAAGAAAACCTGTGTTCATCAAACGGAAATGGAATCCAGTCGTCTTTTTTTCTTTTTTTTGGGGGGGGGGCGATAATTTTATCGTTCCACATGTATATTATTTTACAGACGTATACTAGTGCGACACTCACATGATAATGTTTCGATCTAGAGTCATTAAAAATTAAGTTTGCCTCAGACAAAAAGTATCTCTATTTGTTCATATTGAAAAATAAAGTAAGAACAAAGGAAAACTTTAGATTTAAAACTGAAAGTGTCATATGAACAACTCTTTATTTAATTAAAAATAATAAAATTGATTAAGAGTTTTTAAAATGACCTACTTTAGCTTTGTCACACACGCACACACATATACACACACTTATATCTATTAAATGGGAGAAAAATAGAATTAATAATTTAATATAATATCATTTACATATTGTTTATCTTTATCAGACAGTTGTTCTCATCTTGAATGACATCTGAACAACGTTTCAGCCGATGTAACCTTCGACCTTCATCAGGTGTAAAAGTCGCCATGTTCTTTATCTTTTTTTTTCTTTTCCTGCCAAAACTTGGTGACTTTTTCACCTGTCGAAGGTTATATCTACCGAAACCTTGTGCAAATTGCACTCAAGATGAGAACAATTATCCAATGAACATAAATCTAAACAGTAAAACGTTGATACCTCATCTAAAAATCCATTTATATATGCTCAAAGTAATCAGAAAATTATGCTGATGAGGAGACTATATTTAAAAAAAAAAACGTGATATCGTCTTTGAAACGATCGTACATTATTCCAGACTGTTATCGTTTAGTTTTATTTAACTGGACCTCCACTGTTTTGTGGGCCAAGGTTCTTTTAACCAAAGGCTAAGGGTGAGGTAACCCTGACAAAAAATTCCAGAGGAGCTTAGACTCTGTAAGCTGTGGCATACATGACCCACCAGCGTGTGGAGTATGTTCTGGTGCCCAGCAACCTAAGTCCCAGTCATGGATCAAATGGCATGGTGGGTGGAGAGGACCCCCGTAAGGCAACCTCTCTAGGAGAAGGAAAACCCTGATATAAAACCTGCGGCGACTGTTGCTTCCAATGATGTTGACTTGCTCTTCTTTTTGGTTCAATGTGGCAGTTGTTTAGAGAGTGGGATTGTCTCAGTGCAAAGTCTTTCCTCACTATAAAAAGCTCCAAGCATGGGCATTACTTGATATGCAATGGAATACACATGTTGCAATTAGTGTGTATCTCAATAACAAAAAGGTTGGCTTTAGCCTAAATGGCAAACGGACATTCAGTGAGGACTGGTGCAGATATGGGTGTCAATGGCAATAACGGCTCTGGAACTTCCAGGGTCTGGCCTTGTAGGTGGTCGGGGCACCACAGCTTGGACCTGCTCATGTTTGCCTCATTTGAGCCAGAGATATATTAAGTAATGGCAATACTCGGGAACAAGTTGCTGCCATCATGTATGTATGTATGTATGTATGTATGTATGTATGTTACACGTTGGTTTGATTATATGGACACATGTTATAAACGTATAAATTAAGTTTACTGGTAAAATAAAGAAAGAAATAATTGGTCAGATTAAATATATTACCACATATGGAATAGACAGAAAGTCTGCAATGAAGGGATGGCCCTGTTAATAATAATAAAAAAGAACTTTAGGATACAGAATGACCACTATATACCAAAGTAAGTATACTTACGTCCTTAAATTAAAGTATAGCCATGCCCAACCCCCGCTAAGATGTTCTGGCCAGCCTGAAATATATTTCTCCTTCGCCCTTTTCACCCCTATTCCTTTTTTTCCACACATCTCCACTCCCTAACCCCACCTACTCGACATAACGAAATATATCCCTTCTTTTCCAGGCTTCAATATCCTTTTATATACATAATGAATGAATCTTGACTTTAGCCTTACTATTTTCGGTCTGATGAAGTGGGTCTCTCTCTAAATTGAGGTTCAACTGAAACATGTATGCACATATGTAACTAATCATATTTGTATAATAAACAGACTATATACCAACTCTGTCCTACATTGGGTACTCTTTAATAAACACAGGGGTTTCAGTAGATCTACATCTAGGAAGCCAAACTATACATCCATTCTATATATATATATATATATATATATATATATATATATATATATATATATATATATACTACCGGGGGGGGATTGCCCGGTCGTAAAATACGCTTAAATATAATATTTTAATTTGTCCAGATTTCGTATATATTATTATAGGATAGTGATTTCAAAAGCTAAAAAAAAAAGGTATTTGGGTGCCATCCGCTAGAATCGAAACAGAAACAAAACTGTAGCATTCCAAGCTGGTGAGGTTACCACTGTACCAACGTGACACGCACATGAACGTATTAAAAATTAAAAAAACAAACTAAGATGAATGTACAAAATTCATAACGAATTTGTTTAAATTTTGACCCATTTGTGACCCCTTAAAAACTATTTTAACCGGCTAGAGACCCATAAAAGAACGGTCCGTAACAACTTCAATCATTTGAGGCTCCTAGCACCACTGTGCGGCTTTTAGTTTCATAGGAGATAGAATTTGAAAATATGGAGACAGACGGACAGACAGACATATAGCCTTTTATATATTAGTTATATGAGAGAGGTATTAGTTTGTGTGAAATAGGTTTTATTCAATTCATATATGTTATGTGTATATCAATATGTCGATAAGAATAACACATATATACACTCGTTCTTCCCTTTTTAGAGATTTTTTGTTTTACCTTGCATTGTACTTTCAGCTTGAAAAAATTATTTAAAAAAAAAAGAAATTTTTGTTTGTTTTGTGACTATTATTTATCCAGTCTTTTATTTTTGTTCTTTTTGTTTTCTTCAACCTTCCCTCCTGCCTCCATTTTGGCTTCAATCCACGCATGACAAACATGGCATCCATTTTTTGAATCCAATCTTCATTTTTATTTACATACTTAGTACCCAGAGCTTTACAAATCATTAGCAAATAATGTAGTGCCACCCGAAACATCCACCCTTTCCTCTGGTCCGACAACCCCAGCCACTGTCTTAAGTAGATGTTGTAGTATTGTTTGAAGGTGGTTCTTTAGGTGCTTGTTTGCATTGGTGATCTTTTAAACCATCGCATTTCAGGTGAAAACATTATTACGTACTTACGTGCCATGGCGAAATCAGTATAAATTTTTAGAAATTATGATCCAATAGAAAAAAATTACAGGTATAAAATAGAATTTATTAAATTATCGAGCTTTATCATATGTTTTAATGCGGAAGAGTTGTGCGACCAATTCAGTTGAAAAACAAGGTAGATAACTTTCGGCTTAAATTGACAAATAAATGTTCCGCCATTTAAAAACAATCGCATTTCAGAACGTAATAGTGAATGATTTCTTTCTTAAAAGTACATCTGGCATATCTTCTATTGGATAATTTCTCGCAATTCTTGGAATTTATACTAATTTCGTGACAGCACGTACCTATCTAATAATGTTTTCACCTGAAATGTGTTGGTTTAAAAAAATCACCGGTATAAACCAGCGCCGTTGTTTAACCATCACCTCTAGATATGCAATCTTTCAGTATTTTTGTTAAATCTTTTTTTTTTTTTTTTTTACATATATGCTGAAATTGTATTTCACGAGTTTATAGCATTTGTAAGTTTGAGACATTTTATGTTTGCCTAGATACATTAAAGATTTTATTCCAGAAAAGAAACAGAAACCGGAAGTTCGGATTCAACATTTGGCCAAAAACAATAACTCCTAATAATCACTTCCGGTGTGAACATAAAATTTAAGATGAGAACAGTTATCCGAAAAATCTAAATAATACAACTAAGCTGGATAATCTACCAGACCAAATAAATTATTTTTCATTCCATTACTAACTCCAAATTGAAAAAGTGGAGAATATCTTTAAAGGAGCATTCTGATATGAAGGTATCCTATAAATAAAATGAAATTTTAGACCTAGAAATCAAGGCACCCCTTGATTTTTTTTTTACTCCTAACTGAAGCAGCTATCTCCCTGATTTCTACTTTCGCTTTTCCCGCTCACGTGCCCTTATTCCGAATTCGTCGAAGCGGACCAACACTGTTTGTTTCCGTTTTTTCTAAAAAAAAAAAAAGACCATTGACAATGTGTGTGTGTGTGTTTTTTATGTTCAACATAATTAGAACTGCTAGAAATTATTGCAATTAAAACAAAAGTCATTCTTATTTCGAATTATTTAATCAAGTAAAATGTCCTTTTTTACTAGATTACAAAGTTTAAAAAATGGTAATTCTTTTTTGCCACGCCAGCATGCCAAATTTCATTTCGTCATAAAAACAACTTTCTACAAAAAAACAAAACAAAAAACAACAACTTATTTTTACATTTTTATAAATATAAAAATATATATGAAAAAAAAACACGTTTAGTATTAAAAAAAAAAATCAAAATTATGCAACGGGGATGAAGTTGGCTTTTTTTTATTAAACGTTTGATTTTTTTTAAAATAATAAACGTGTGTTGTTTTTTCATATATATTTTTATGTTGATTCGCTTGATAAATGCATAAAGATCATTGTAAAAATATTTTTTTCATTTTTATCATTTAGAAAAAATAATTCAGCGTTGTGTTTTGTTTTACAATCGAAAACATCGACTTCGGCTATGTTGTTGGATTTAAAAATAATAAACGTGATTTTTCATACATGATTTTATGTTTATTCGCTAGATAATTTTTTTTTTCTGTAAGAAAGTTGTTTTTATGACGGAATGAAATTAACCGCACTGGCGTACTTTGGGGCGTCCTGGCGTGCTAAAAAAGAATTACCCTTCAAAACGCTACATTCAGTTTTTACGATATTTTTGTTTATTAAATTATGTAATTTGCTAGAATACCTTACTTCAATTGAATAATCAATTAAAAAATGTAGTTTTTACTTGATAAAATTATTCGAAATATATGATTTTTTTTATTTTAATTATTTTTTATTGTTCAGTAATTTCTATCAGTTTGAAATATCTTAAACATAAAAAACAAACATTTGTAATGACCGTTTTGGTAGGAACAAAAAAAAGTAAGTCCACTGACGTCGGCTCGCTGCTACAAATTCTAAATATGGGCATATAAGCGAGAAAAGCGAAAGTAAAAATCAGGGAGACATCTGCTACAAAAGGACCAATTTTTAATAAAAGTTTTATAACTTTGTAATAAAAAATGATTATAATGAAAGCTTTTATAAAATATGATGCTTATTTATCCATAAAAAAACGAGCGGGAGAACGAATTCAACACTTAACTATATTTAATAATCTTTATAACCTCTGATAATGATAAACACTTTACTTGGCCTCGGGATTTTTATCCTGAGCCCTCAAAATCAACAGAGATTCTTGCAACGACCTAGCCCCTATTAGTTTTGCAGTGGAAGTTTAGTTTTGTGCAGTCCTAGGAGGCCCACCTTTCCACGCTTTGCCTTCTCTGTTTGAGACAGGGTTAGTTTATTGAAAGTTGCCTGAGGCGCTCTAGCCAGGGAATGCCGACGGGTATGCCCAGCCACTTTTTGCAGGTTAGAGTGCCCCTCCTCGGGGCGCTGAATTTTTAATCCCATTTTCCGACCCTTGTGTCTAAGTTATTGCAGTGGGAGAGAACTAAACAGCCTTTACATGGCCTCTGGGCCAAGATCAGAGTGTAGTATCTGCGCTGATGCTACGCTAAACTGAATGTGTCTTTGGTCACTGGAGGGAAAAGCCTCTATACTGTGGCAATATTTATTGTTGCCTACTTCAAAAGTGCCTCTCTTTGGGAAACTGGTTTTTCCCCCACATTAAAAACGTCACATTTTGCTTTCTTTGGGAAGCATCAATATAAATAAACACATTACTTGTGTACAGCCTGCGTCCGGTGTTTGACAACATTCATTACATTTTCAAGAATAATAAAAAATACAAACAACAACAACACATTTGTAATTGAATAAAACGACATCGAATAATTTGGAAAAAATGTCAGTGAAAAAACCGACACTCGCTGTACGAAAGTGCCCACTTGATGGTAGAGGAATTAATGCTTTTGGTCAATTTTTCGATATTTGTCGTCCGAAGGGTCGAGCTTCAAAATGATACCGATCTCGTGAAAATCCGTCGACTCTTTCGAAAGTTTTAGGCAGGCATACATACATACATACATACATACATACATACATTGAAACAGACAGGTGAGATTTATATTACAGATGATACCACTAGCATATAATGTGCATCAAATAGTGACTTCTGAATGTAATGGTATTTCGATCATGATTTGTTGATTATCATCGCTGCAAATTCAGCAATTCTGTAAACTGAAATAATCTGTAAACTGAAATAATCTGTAAACTGAAATAATCTGTAAACTGAAATAATCATTTCACCAAAAGTTTGCTTCATCACTGAAGAAAAATTTGAAAGGAATTCTGGATCAATGGCAATGTTTCTCTTGGACGATTCACCAAATGTACTTTATGAATGGACCTCATTTGGCGCCACCTTCTGCACAAGTTGAATCTTGTAAGCGCGCAAACCAAGATCTTTATACAAAATTTTCCGTAAAATCGAATGAAGAGCACAAATTTAATTGCTAAGCACGTTGACAAATTGACACATTTGCAGCAGCATCAACAGTATTTTTGGCCTTCGGGCCAGGATCAAAGGGTAGTATCTGTTCTGATGCTACGCTAGAATTTTTTGTGAGGGAGAAATCGTTCAGTGAGACAATTTTTATTGTTTCTTTTCTCCACATTAAAAAACGACCCTGGTGTCTAACTCTGCCCTCGTGGGAGGGGGAGGGCAAAGTAAATAGGAACACTTTTCTTGACTTTCGAGTAAAGATCAAAGTGTCGTATTTGTTCCGATGCTACACTCAAATTGTTCTTCTCAGTGGAGAAGAAATCCTTCATGACTGAGATAATTTTTAAGTTTTGTTCCTGTTCTCCACACTAAAACACCGCCCTGGTATTTAACTCTGCCCTCGTGGGTGGGCGGAAAAGTAAATAGGAACATTATTCTTGTCCTTCGGGTCAAGATCAAAGTGTAGTATTTGTTCTGATGCTACACTCAAATTTTGTGTTCTCAGTGGAGAAATCCTTCACGATTGAGACAAGTTTTAATTTTTGTTCCTTTTTCTCCACATTAAAAACGGCCCTGGTGTCTAACTTTTTTTTTTTTTAAATTACATTTTCACCCCAAACAAGGCAGATTGCCACTTTGGTGTAGGGGGCTACTATCAGGGGAAACATCTACTGGGGTACTATGTAGGGATTTGGGCAGCGAGATGTTGGTTCACGTTGCACTTGAACTTATGCATGTCAGTACAGTTGGGGAAGCAGTGACCTGGAATGGAATTCCAAAGTCTAGCAGTTCTGGGGAAGAAACTACTGGAGTAGAAAGATCTTTTACATTTAGGGATCTCTACAGTGTGGGGGTGGGATTTTGCAGCTTGTCGGGTCTGTCGAGGGTGTTTACGTCGTGGGGGCACAAGTGCTTGCAGTTCATCAGAGCATTCACCATTATAATACTTGTAGAACAGGCAGAGGGATGCAACGTTTCGACGATGGGACAGAGGCTGAAGCTTAGATGCCAGTTTAGGGCCTATCAGATTTGCGACTCTCTTTTGAACCCTGTCAAGGAGCGAGAGACTAGTAGCCGATGCACCAGCCCAAATATGACAGCAATACTCCATACATGGGCGAATAGTGGCCTTGTAGAGGTACAGGATACTTTCGGGTGTTAGAAGTTTTCTAGCACGGTAGAGAGAGCCCACCTTCCTCGAAGCGGCCCTGGCAATGCTCTCGATGCCCTTGTGAGGAGGCAAAGTAAAGAGGAACACTGCTGTACAGCTACAATCAACTGTTGTAGGCGCACTCGAACAATAACGTCTTCCAGGATGAGTACTATCGCTTAGAGTGAACCTAATTTAAAACAAAACATGTACAGTTTCTCTTATTAATCGTTCTGATGATCGATTTTCGATTATGCCTATCATAAAACTCGCGTAATGTGTAATGTGATGCTCGAACTAAACCGTGATTTTTCAAAATAAATTTGTACAATTCACAAACACTGCTTAGGTGTCAACCACTTCATGATAAATTATCAAGTTGGGCTCAAAATAACGAATAGTTGCCAAATCGGCAATTAAAGGAAATAAAGTTGTCAATTTAAAGTTCGCCGCCTCTACCTAAAAAGCACCATATATATATATATATATATATATATATATATATATATATATATATATATATATATATATATATATATATATTGTGCGTGTTTTACGTAGAGGCGACGAACTTATATATAAATACGGCATAATCACGTTGACACACCCGTTCTCGTCAGATCACCGAAGTTAAGAAACGTTGAGCCTGGTTAGTACCAGATGGGTGACTATTTGGGAATTCTAGGCGCTTATCTCGACATTTGTCTCCAGTCGTCCTGTACGTCACTTGCCACTGGTATTTAATAATGTCGACTCTGGAGAGATGTGGTTTGAGTTGCGCATCTCCTGCCACAAAAAATTCGTGGGTGTCCATAGTCTGTCAAAGACTGAAGGAGCCTACTACTTTGTATATGTATATATATATAAGAACAAGTAGTTAATAAAACAGGTTAAAAACACTTTGAAAAAGGGTTTAAAACATATTTAATTTTAAAAAGGAAACATTAAATAAATGGATAGTCCTTAATCCGCGGAGTTTCGAAGGAAAATTTTCTTTCTCATCAGAGGGTAGGATTTAGCAAAATGCGGGATCGGATTTTGCTTGAAAAAGTATTAAACGAAACTACAATTAAGTCATAGTTCTTACTCGGTAACAAAAAGTGAAGCAGAGGGAATAGGGTGAAGAAAAAAGTGATTTCACACACACACACACACACACACACACACACACATATATATATATATATATATATATATATATAACTGTTCGTCCATTGTTGCCGATAAAGACCACGAACACTAACTGATAATACTGCAACTTGCGTGTGAATGTTTTTGCGGCAAGAGTTGCGTAATCAACATCGCATCTCTCCTCAGTCAGCACTGTTTTATACCAATGACAAGTAGAAATTTACAATGACTAGAAACAATGCCGAGATAAGCGGAGAGCACATACAGCGCCTGCTATTTCCAAATTGTCACCCATCTGGCACTGGCCTGGCTCATCGTTGGTAAATTTCGGTGATTCGACGAGAACCGGTGTATTAACGTCGTATATATAATAGTGATGGAACGATTTCAATATTTTTATTGATTCTTTACTAAATTCCTGGTTCCGATACAATTATCGATTCCGATTTTTTTATAAATCTCTAAATATTTAATTATGAAATGTTTTTGTCCCGATTACCTTAAAAACACATGTTAAATGTGCACATATTTTCTCGAACATAATATTACATTTGTGAGGGGGTGATCTATATATAGTGTTTAGCTTTAATGGTATTTTTAAATCAATATATATATATATAGAGAGAGAGAGTTTTAGGTAGTAAAATGTATTTGTAAATTAATCTATACAATTTTCCGCGTTTGATGACCTCGATTAGCAGTGGAAAAGTTTGCTTTAAACAAAATCAAATAAAAAAGATAATTTAAAAGAATCGTTTTTAGCATCGGAAAATAGGCAGAAATTATTCAGACTCAGATACTGATTTCGATACCCAAAAAAGTTTCCATTTTCCTGGTTATAATTATAATTCCGATTCCCATTAATCGCCTCAACACTAATAATAATATATATGTACACACACACACACACACACACACACACACACACACACACACATGTGTATATAGATATAACTAGCCTTGGTGCCCGGTGTTATCCAGCGGTTTGGAGGTGTTTGTTGAGCAAAAAAAAAAAAAAAAAGTGGCAGTAAGGCGGCAGGCTCGAACCCGTGACGCGAAGGCAAAAAAGAAAGTGAAAGAAAACCTGACGTTTCCCCCTCCCCTACTCCATAACGCGACCGGAAGTTCGGAACATTGAAATTAGTAAAGTCATTGCAACCGATGCTATGATTTGCAAAATAGCGACGCAAAAAAAAAAAAAAAAAAAAAAAACGACCCTCGTAGCAAAGTGGCCAGTTGAAGGCCAATTTTTCAATATTTGTCGACCTTCAAAACGATACCGGTCTTGTGAAAAATTTGTCGCCTCTGCCGAAAGTTTTAGGAAGACATACAAACATACATAATACATACATACAGGCATTAAAGCAGACAGATGAGATTTATATAATAGATAATGGTTGTATAGTTTGTTCCTAGGTGTAGATCCACTGAGACCCTTGTGATTATTAAAGAGAGTGCAATAAAGGATAGAGCAGGTATAGAGTATGTTTATTATATAAACATTATTGATTGCATATGTGCATACGTGTTTCAGTTGAATCTCAATTTAGAGAGGCCTACCTCATCAGACCGAGAAAAGAAAGGAGACTGAAACGAAAATTAATAATCTATTCATTTTTTATATAAAAAAGATAACTACTGCACATCTACCTCATAACTCTAACTACCCGTATTCTCGACCTAAACATCCCCTCTTTTTTCAGGGTTTTAGCCAGTTATCTTTATTATATACAAAATGAAATAACCTTGTTGTTCGTTTCATTGTCGTTTCTTTTCTCGGTCTGTGGTGGGTCTCTCTCAATTGAGATTTCACTGAAACATGTATGTATATATGTAACCAATAATGTTTGTAAAATAAACATACTATATTCCTATAAATTTGTGTTTTATGTATTAACATTCATATTAAAACTCTTTTTTTTCTATTTATTCAAAAAGAAAATACAACTTTCTTACATGTGGATCGTGGAATTGCATTCACTCGCAAAAGACCTAGCTAATTTGCATATTCTTTTAAACATTTATTTTAATAAATTCCCTATTAGTTTTTTTTTTTTTTTTTTCTGATGGGATGATCATCTTTAGTTAACTACTAACTAGTAGTTATATTCATGCAGGTAGTCTACATAATTTATACTTGCGTAATATTTTATATTAAACACAAATCTCTTTCTATATATATATTTATGTATGCGTATATATATTTGTTAAAAAGTTTTGCCTGCCAAACTCCTCTGTCAGTTTTTGGCCTATAGAATGGAACTTCATATATAGAGTATTCGAACTCATACGAAACTTTATATTTGGGTTTTAGCCAGGGAAAATCGGTGCTAAAGTGTGACAATTAAAGAAATGTAATTTGTCCGATTAGGTTCGAACGACGGCATTACAAATATGGATGCATAACGTAATAGCTATTAGTTCATGTTTTAATTTTTAGCCTTGTATCAAACATGTCTTTATAACCTAGGCATTAATGTCAAAGGAAAAAGTAAATCTTTAGCTAAACATTTTGGCTTTGATTCTTGCGGGTGGCGTACGAGCCATTTTTTTTTTTTAAGTTTTTAAATCGTTATTAGATATTAGGTCCAATATGATATAATAATAAATACGAACTCTGCATTAATCAAAATATTATATTTAAGCGTATTTTCGACCGGGCATTGCCAGGCAGCCTGCTAGTATATATATATATTTATTTATTTATTTAAGGTAATCAGTTACATTTGATCACTACAAACAGTCATCTGTTTCAGTCAATTAAACTTCGTCAGGCGACCCTGAACCATTCGACGCCAGAGAAAAAATAGAAAAGACTAAGCTCTTAAAAAAAAACTAAAAAGTTTTTAAGTGCTCAGTCTTTTCTTTTTTTTTTTCTTCTATGGCGTCGAATATTTCAAGGTCGCCTGATGAAATCTAATTGACTGAAACAGATGGCTGTTTGTAGCGACCAAATGTAACTGTTTGCCCTTTAAAAAATAATTTAAAAAATAGTTTTCTCTTGTGAATAAACACTATCTAACAACATCGTTATATTCATTAGTCCCTACTATTGAGCATCTCAAACCTGAATTGATATATATATATATATATATATATATATATATATATATATATCACACATACAATATCTTCGGAGTAGTGTGAATGCTGCACTAACATTTTCCGAAACTAAGCTAATATTATGTTCAATCTTGTTTACTGTTGCTTCGACAAATGAGCTTATTTTCCTCTTGTTTGATAAAGTCAGACATTTTATTGGATTCACCAAATTCAATGAGATTAAAAATGGTTTCGCAAACAACAAAAAAAAGCACAAGATATCTTAAAATCAACTGCAGAAAACGAAGAGACTACACAATGACTTGTAAAAACGATCCTCAATTTTTGTTTTTACTTTGAAAGCAGTAAAAGTTTCGAGAAAACGATAAGCAATACCAAGTAAGACAATAACAACGATGGTGGTGATACCTTATTGAGGCTCTCTTTCTCTCCATTGCTCCTCCATCTCCCTCTCCCCCTATTCCTCAACCTTTATCTACCTCCCTCTATCATCACCCTTCTCTCTCTTCCACTCTCTCTCTCTATCTCCTCCCCTTTTACTTAATCTTTTCTCCTCTCCCTACTTCCTCTCCCTGTTATCTCTTTCTCTGCGCTTATATCTACGCATTTCTCCCTTTCTCTCTATTTCCCCCTTTCTCTATTCCCCCTCCTCCTCTCTCTCTCTCTCTCTCTCTCTCTCTAGAGAGAGAGAGAGAGATATCTCCCTCTTCATCTTTCTTTCAATCTCTTCCTCGATCCTCGTCCTTTTCTCTTTACTTCCATCACCCACTTCTTTATACTGTGTGTATATAAACCGTATATATGAATATGAATTAATTTCCCCGTCTCTCTCCCTCTTTCTCTCCCCCCTCTCTCTTTCTCTCCTCTCTCTCTCTCTCTCTCTATATATATATATATATATTTTGTGTACAGAAAGTTGTTAGTTGAGACAGGTCATTGGTACCGTCGGTTTCAAGCCCGATAATAAGGCCCGTTTAAGGTATCCTTATCGAGCTCTCTTCAGCCAATATTCGTCTATCTTATAACCGGAAGTGTGAAGTATATATACCTCGCGAGTCCACGTTCAAATCTCGTTTTGTTTAATCCCCCCCTTTTTTTTTTTTTTTTTTTTTTTTTTTTTTATCTATCTATATCTATATCTATATATATATATATATATATATATATATATATCGGGTAATGTAATACCTAATTTTCAACTTTGAATTATTTAAATTTAAGATCTAATTTCGAAAAATGTTTTTTTTAATATATGAATCGATTTTAATTTGAACCCCATTTAATTTTAAAATCTCTTTCCTTATGTATAAAAACTTTAAAATCTGTATTGGTATCGGTTAAAAACTTAAAAATTCGTTTAATTATATCGAACATTTAAAAATTTCCAAAAATACGTTTAAAGTTTTAAAAAATATATTTTTAATTATATCGAATCACGTTTAAAAATTTCGAAATACGTTTAAAATTTATTTTTTAAAAACCCAAATCTTTCAAGGTTTGGGGAAGTGAGTATTTATCTATCCTAAGTGATTTCCCTAGTTTATTAACATTATTATATTTTTCTATAGTTTTAAATTCGAAATAGAATATAAATTACATTTATAAAATATTATATATATATATATATATGACATTAATTAAAAATCTATAATATAATTGCGATTAAAATCCAAGTTTACCGACTAATTATTTATGTATTTACAATTTTTTTTTTTTTTTTTTTTTTTTTTTTCCTTATATATATATATATATATAAACAACATCTAAGTGTTGTTCTTTTCATTGATCCAATTTATTAGGAGACCCTTCCTTCTATGTATGCAACTTTTCAAAGCTTCACTCCTCACATTTAAACATTTTATTTTTGGGTCATGAATGGACCGGAGGATGTAGTACTTCTCTGCGTTACAGAGTGAGCATTGACTTAATTCCGGGACGTAGGCTGGTCTATGCTCTATTTTTCTCCATTTTATGGAAAAGGGTGTATTTTTTTCTTTAAGCTCCCACACGCGGGTAGCTAATGCTGTATTCATCCTTGTTTTAGCTCTAAAGGAGCTCATATGTGCATAATACCTTTGTTTAAATTGGCCTTTTGTCATACCTATATATATTTCCGGTATATTTGTGGATTGTTCCGTTACTGTGGCCTCATAGACAAGGGATTCAGCTTTACAATTACCCTCCAATGGACAGCTATTTTTGGTCCTGCAAGAGCAGCCTGCGTTATCTATCTTTTTTGGTTCTTTGGATATTATCGACTTAATTGATGGAGCTGTCGAGTAACTAACTTTCACCGTGTTTCTATTAAAAAGTTTATGTAGTCTATGTGTTCTTGGAAAATGTTTGTCTAGAAGGCTAAGAAAACAATGCCCAACTCTAGTTTTAGTGTTCAATGAAAACGGAGGTAAGAACCAGATTATTTTCCGTTTCCTCTTTCGTTTTATATTTTCTTTATTCTGGGTTTGTTGAAATTTTATGTTTTCATTGAACCCACTTTGATGCAGTGCGTCATTATAATATGGTGCTGCTTTCTCGAACACTTCAGCGTTCGAAGAAAGCCGTGAAATCCTTTGGCTAATGTTCGCTACCATATTACATATCAATTATATATATATATATATATATATATATATATATATATATATATATATAGTAAGTTATGGGAATATATATGGCAATTAAGCTACACAGAATATTCCGTGTTTCATTCTTGTGAGAATTCGTCAGGCTTAAGCTTGACGAATTTTCACGAGAATGAAACGCTGAATATTCTTTGTAGCTTAATTACCATATATATTTTCATAAATTACTACCTAGCTCTCAGTATATATTGAGCACTGTTGAAGTAAATACTGAAAATTTACGCATATAAAATTATATCTTCGTATATTTATTTATTATTAACCCTTATCCCTGAGTGGCTTCCGGGCCTTGATAAGTGATGATCACTGTGTAAAAAAAAAAAAAAAAAAAATTTATGCGATTAAATGAAGTAGTATTATATATATGTGTGTGTGTTAGGAAGAGAGAGATTTTAAGGTAGTAAAATATATTTGCCAATTAATCGATACAGATTTTCCACTTTAATCACATAATGACTCGTTAGGATAAAATATAAATTCCAATCAAATATGAGATCTCAATACAACCTAAATATATGAAATAGACCTTGTCTTAAAAGGACATAAATTTAAGACTGTAAATTATAATTCACAACAATTTATTGTTCGACACTTCAAAAGAAATATTAAGATTAAGAATTACAAAAAAATGCGTTCTTTTCAATCAGAGAAAAAAATTTCGCAAATAATAATTATAGTAAAGCTATGAATTTGTTGGCACTGGCATAAATTGAAACTGCATTATATGAAAACCAATCATATATGCAAAAATGGTTACTGTAAGGAGTTCCTGAAATGGAGAAAAGAAATGAAAAAAAATAATGAAACGCTATGCTGTGGTTAGGTTGTTTCAAAACAATTATATATATATATAAAGTTAGAATGAGTATGTCTGGGGAGACAACTCTCGACCTATATACTCCATGAATTTTTGATCTACAGATTTGAAATTTGATATATAGGATATTCAGACACGTGAAAAACTGTTGAATCGGTTTTCATAAGCAAAAAATGCTTCTATGGGATCCAAATGGAAAAATTGGTACTTGGTGGGGTTAGGGTTACTTGGTGGGGTCATCGGATTTTTATCTGTTTGTCAACTGTTTCACAAGATCTGAAAAAACGTTTTAAAGATCTTGGCAATCTGGCCTAATGGTTATCGTACGTGACTCACTGTCTTTATGTCTTGGTTACGATCTCAGCTCGAGTATTTTTTTTTTTAATTATAAGAAGTTAACTGTTTAAAAAAAACATAATACTCGCATTCACATATCTGTTTCATTCCGTTTGTTTTTAAGGAATTTAACATTACGTTTAATACCGGGCAACACCAGGTAAATTTGTATATATATATATATATATATATATATAAAGCAAGATCTTATTGTGTTGTGTATATATATATATATATATATAAAGCAAGATCTTATGTATTGTGGTATCACAATTAAACCGTTGCTTTCAGACCCTAACCCTAACTAACCACATTTTTTTTACATGGTAGTCACCACTTATCAAGGCCCGGAAGCCACTCGGGGATAAAGGTTATTTCTTGTACAGTAATCAATGGGTTAATATCGTAGTAATCGTTAGTAATGGAGATTTAATAAAGTGTCTTACTTAAGGGAGCATTCCCTACTAAGACACGAAGTCTATTTTATACTCTGTCAAGGCAACATAGGCTGTTTTTAGCAACTCTTGCCCAGATGTGGCAGCAGTACTCCATCCTTGGACGTAGTTGGCTTTTATATAGATAGAGAATTGCATCAGTAGTGAGATAGCTTCTGGAGAGGTAGAAGGATACCACCATTTTTCTAGCGACCTTGGCAACAGACTTGCTGTACGTGTTCCATTTCAGATCAGGAGTAAAGGTCAAACCGTTGCTTTCAGACCCTAACCCTAACTAACCACGTAGTTTGAATCTCATGTTGTCAAGCGATTTAGCCTGACGATTTCCAACGAGTATGACACGTGGATGCCTCTGAGTAGCTTCACTGCCATATATTTTCAGACTAACTACCTAGCCCTACTCACAGATTGAACACTGTTCTAATAAACATTGAAAATCGATACATAAATCATAATACGCATATCTTTTATAAGTTTTTATGTAGATACATAAAACAATTATGTCTCTACTATTATATAAAAGGAACTTTGTGTGAGTCCGTTACACAAATGTATTTTATGTGTCTGGCAATGTTCATAAACAGGGTTTGTATCGGAATGTCTTAGACAATTATCAATAATTGATAACCGAAACAGTCGATTATTAAACCTTAACTAGCCCAACATCACAAGAGCATTTGAGAAATTTTATGGCCACAAAAGCTGAAAGGTTCAACATATAAAAAGTGGGTTCCTTGATATGGCAAAGGCACGTTTAAAACGAATGTTTATGTTTAAAACACAATTGCACCATGATACTTGACTTTCTCATTTTAAACTTAAATTCAAGAGATTATCACCACACAAGCAGTAAGGTCAGGCATATAAAGTAGGCAGCAGGTTCTTTGCTATGACAGGGGCGCGTTCAAAATTAGTGTTTCTGTTTAGAGCACAAATGTAGCATGATACTTAACTTTTACTTTTTAAACTTTAATTCAAGCCATTATATATATATATATATATATATATATATATATATATATATATATATATATATATAAAATAATTGCATAAAATTTACTGTAGGTTCTCGACAGTGCAATGTAAATTATAATATATTGTGAACTAAGTCACTGTGGGAAGGCATGTGACGCTTCCTCCCACTGCACCGCGATGGGTCCTCAACTAGAGCAGGGAGGCAACCAATCGATTTAATTGTCGAATTCACAGATTTTGATGACAATAAAGATATGGGAATGTAAAACATCCGTTGGTCATCATGCTAATCCTCTGAATTAAATAAAGGGTTGATATTTATTGGTGCTCTCCTCAGCAAGATGTGACACAAGGTCAGAAAGTGGGGATGTTTAGCCATCGCCCCTAAAGGAGAGTATGTCTGGCTTAAAACAAAATGGCTGGGCATCCCCATTGACATTCCCTGGCAGTGGCGACTCTGGCAACAAGCAATAAACTTGCCCCACTTGCCGTGTGACAAGGGCTGGGAGAGTGAACTTCTTAGGTAATACCCAAACGGTGTACATCAGTCCGACAGGTAGTGAGCCATGTGAATGGCCCATAACTTGTTGGGCTGATTGTCAGGACCGAATTTTTGACTGGTACTTTCTACTCGGTCTCCAAACAACCGAAGCAGCAAAGAGAGTCATCCTCATAATTATATACGAGAATATGAAATAAAGGGGTTTTTTACATGGTAGTCACCACTTATCAAGGCCCGGAAGCCACTCGGGGATAAGGGTTATTTCTTGTACAGTAATCAATTGGATAACATTGCGGTAATCGTTAGTAATGGAGATTTGATAAAGTGTCTTACTTAAGGGGGTGTTATCAGGAACTTGTTTATGTTGGACTTGAAGATATCCAAGTTGTAGTCAGGTGGGAAACAGGCAAACGGAAGAGAGTTCCACAGGCGTGCTCTTCTAAGAAAGAAGCTTTGTTCATGGAATCTACATTTTGATTAAGGCACAGATAACGAATGGAGAAAATTATTGACAATGGTTTCAGCTAGATGGGTGTTTATCGTGAAAGATTGGCGAGGGGGGCCAGAGATTGGAGCTCAGACGAGCACTTGCCATGGAAGTAACGATAAAACAAAGACAGGCTCGCAACGGCTCTTCTGTGCGAGAAAGGTTGCAGGGAAGAGAAAAGAGCATTCCCTACTAAGACACGAAGTCTATTTTATACTCTGTCAAGGCAACATAAGCTGTTTTTAGCAGCTCCTGCCCAGATGTGGCAGCAGTACTCCATCCTCGGACGTACTTGGCTTTTATATAGATAGAGAATTGCATCAGTAGTGAGATATCTTCTGGAGCGATAGAAAGATCCCACCATTTTTCTAGCGACCTTGGCAACAGACTTGATGTACGTGTTCCATTTCAGATCAGGAGTAAAGGTCAAACCCAGAAGCTTGTCAAAATGTGGAGCCTCCCCAAGACGAGAGCCATCCATTTCAATTGATGCCAGATGGGGATCGACAGAAAGATTCTTCAGTTCGACAAGATAGATCAGAAGAAGGTCGGAGGTTTCATTGATCGAAACGTTTTGAAAATAACACTCAAGATGAAAAAAAAGGAGTCTGAAGAATACAAATAATACGAAGCATCAATCCTCATCCCAAAAATTCAGAAACCTTTTACTCCATGCGTTTTTGTGTGTAAAATACTCGCATACATTGACAGTAGGTTTGACTTTGTTAAACAATGCCATAGCTGTTTATTCCGTTGTTCTAATACTTTTATCAAATCTTCATCTACTCCACTAATCCCAAAATTGAAACTGACAATCCTCTACAAGACATTTCTTTAAGAACAGAGGAGCTTTTCTATAGTTACTTTCAATCAGCTATTTAATGAAATAAAAAGAATCACATACAAATCGGTACGGACCCGGATTTATACAAAAGCAGTGTTGCCCGGTCGTAAGATACGCTTAAATATGATATTTTAATTAATGCAAATTACGTATTTATTATTATAGAGACGATTTTCTACCGATTATTTATTGAACTTAATATATGATAGTAAGATCAAAATTAAACAAATATATATATATATATATATATATATATATGACTTGGGTGCCGTCAGCTTAAATCGAAACCTAAACATACAACTTTCCACCCCATTCCTTAGCTTCCAAGACAAGCCCCCCACACACACATATATATACTTAAATATTTAAACATTAAAAAGTAAAAAATATTACCATATTAAAAAAAAACTTTTATTCGACATCGTTTCTTTTCGGTCGACTATTTTGAAATGACGAAAAATGACGATTCTTACTACACGTGCGTATAAAAACAAACGTTATTTTAGCAATCGTTAAAAGACTAAAACAGCAATTGTTAAATTCAAGAATTAAAGCATAACTAAAAATAAAATAAGTTGTACTTATGCATTTAATGAACCAGAAGTAACTCAGCGTTCGACTCGGATTTCTCTGGAACATGAGGTCTACAGCTCGGGTTTAGCTGCTGCCTAACGTAACATGGTAACCAGCCAATCACAATGCCGCGCGCTGAGTTTTAACTCGACGCGCGTACGCGCGTGCCGAGCATGAGATGAGAATTCTAACAGCAATTGGAAGAGAGAAAAAAGAAAGAAACAAACAAACAATTCGATCGGTGGATACGTATTCCTCCCTGGCATAACAAAATAATAATAATAATTAAAAATACTCGCCGGGATTCGCCAATATATATATATATATATATATATATATATATATATATATATATATATATATATATATATATAGGTTTGGGGTGTTTATTCCGAAAGCCGTTATTTACATGGGGAGGTTAGGGTGTTTATAATACGCTGGGGCAAGTCGTAAAAATTAACGAAGTTGCTATTATTTGTTGCAAAAATTGCTTCAAATTTATTTGACAAAAAAAAAATTATGTTTTCTACAAACATTTAATAAGAAATACAAATGAATGGTACGTTTTTTTGAGGTTTTTTTTCTACATTTAAAATTTTATTTTACTTTTCCTAGCGTTGTCATTATTTCATCGGCAATGCTCGGCTCTATCCGGCTGTTGACGTCATGCACCGGTGAAAGCCAAGCCGAACGCTGAGAAAACACAACACTTAAAATTTAATTCCTTGTGGATTTATTCAAACAGTCCTTTGGAAAATAAATATTTTAAAATAAAGTGGCGCTTATGCACTTATGCTACCGTGCTATTTTTAAAATAGTATTTTCACGTTAAATTCAATTTTTACAATATCTTTTTGTTTATTAAATTGTTAGGTGAAAGTACAGATAACCTGGTCGGTTTCTAATGTGTGGAAAATCTAGCTCCCGAATAAAAAAGGGTACTCTGGATAGTAACAAAAATAAAAATTGCCTCAGTCTCGAAGGATTTCTCCTCTACTGATCGAGGAAAAAAACGGTGAAGTGTAGTTCACCCTCTCTTTCTTTCCCTCTCTCTCTCTCTCTTCCTTTCTTAATATCTCTCTCCATCCATCTCTCCCTCTCTCTTACTCAATCTATCTTTCTCTCTATATCACCCTCTCCATCTCTTTGAGCATATCCCCTTTCTTTTTCTAACTTCCTCTATCTATCTCTCCTCTTCTCTCCTTTCCTCTGTCTCGCTCCCTCTCTGTTTCTAACTCTCCCCCTCTCTCTGTCTATCTCTCAATCCCTCTAGCCCTCTCTATCTCCTTCTCTTTCTCTACTTCCCTCTCACTTTATCTTTTCTATCTATATATCTTCCGCTCTATCTGTCCATCTCTAATCTCTCATCCTATTTTAGTCTTCTAAATAAATTACAGTGAATAAGGCATTGTTAAAACATGGATAAATCCTATTTTAGTTACCTAATTTACTTACTGTGAGAATAGAAGTTATTTGGAAATTACTGCTATCTTGAACAGCGCCAGGAGTAACTGGTAAAACCTTTCTAATTAAATTGATTTTGGCAGGCATTCGGTGACAAAAGGACATAGCCTTATCCCTTGCTGCATGCAGAATACCTGCGACCTTGCTACCAAGTAGAAAAATACTTATTCTACTTTGAAACATTCAATTTTTCAAAAATCTCATGTTCGACATCACAAAAACATCCAGTATGAAAAAAAATATTGCAGAAATGCAAACTTATTGTTTGGGATTAATGCACAATGATACGCAAAAATCACTTGAGGCTCTTGGTCGAGCCTTGCGAGATTTGCGTGGCAATGTCAGACCATTTCAGAATGCAGTAATATTGCTTGCAGGAGATTTCAGACAAATGTTACCTGTAATTCCTCAATCAATCAGCAGATGAAATAAAAGCTTGCCTCAAATACTCTACTTTTTGAGGTCATGTGAAGACATTAAATTTAACTCAAAATATGCGTTTGACTCATGTCAAGGTAACTTATATCTAACATTTCAGGTGTTTGGACCGAAAATTGGCGGATGAGTTTGGTAGAGTTTCCAAACGTTAAATCGTTGAACTTTGACTTCTTGACAGCCAAATTCTTGCCAAAATTCGATTAAAAAGACTTTCCCACATCTCAATATCCCTTATGTCAAATCACGAGTCTGTAGACTGAAAATTGACAGAGTAGTTTAGAAGGGAAATGTACACATACAGACACACAGACAATATCACTTATATATATATATATATATATATATATATATATATATATATATATATAGTAGTTTCCCTAAGTCTTGATAGACTAGGGATACCAACTGTAAGGATGCCGTGTGTGGTATTTTTCTGGCAAGAGTTGCACAATCTCCAACAGCACCTATTTCACACTAGCAGGACCTGTGGAAATTCGACAACGGTATCTTTCATCTGTAATATATTGCTGCTGAGCATTCTCTGGATGTTCAGCATGAATGGAGACCCTAGGATATTATTGTAGCCCTTTTGTTAAAACTGTAAATGTATTTATCCAGGTAATCTGATTAATGTATTGTCTCCTTACTACGGTTTATCTCTAATCTATATAATTATACAACTCAAATGACCTTGTAACGGGTGTTGTAACCCAACATCCGGTTTACGACTTCCGGTTGCGCAAGCGTACATAAATATAAACCCATAAGAGCGTAAACAAATAAACACAAATCGCTGGACCGGTTTCGTTCGAACAAATGACGTCTTTAGAAAAGCGAACATCTTAAATTTATTGAATAAAAAACTTCAAGATATTAGAAGCAAACGCAAAGCGTAATTATAAATAATATGTATAATCATCGACCTGTTTCATATATACGATATATATTATACTAAATAATCAACGCGACAATAAAACGTATTGTTTTACTTTTGTTTCGATAATTATATTTTTTTTCGCGTTTAAATTATCTAAATAAACAATTGTTAATACGTTCTGCATTTTTTTTACATCGTTCATTTCCGTATTACATTTGAGTTATTTTAACGCAATTTTCTTACAAATAAATCTACTTTAACCCGTTGACAATCATAAGAGCATTTAACAACGGCGATTTACCCTCGCCTTCCTCTTTATTCTCCATTCTTTAACACACCTTTCTTAAAAAACATTCATACATTTTCTTCTACACTACCAACATAAATAAATAACATCGAAAATGTGTTTTTTTATTGTGTTACGAATAAATAATCAACCCGACAATAAAACGTATTGTTTTACTGTGTACGTGTTCAGCGCCTCAATTGTTTGTTTTTTTTGTGTTTTTTTCGGGTTTAAATTAAAAGATCTATCAAAATTTGAATTTAACTTGAAGTATTATGGTATCTGTTCAGTGCACATTTACCTATAAGTATGGCAAACCACTTATAATTCAATGGCTGTAAGGTTTTTTTTTTTCAAAAATAGACAATTATAAACTGAAAGCCTCATAGAAATCTATCTATATTCTTTTTTTCATTTTAATATACTTTCATAGAAATGTTTCTGTTACGTCACAAAAAACTATTTCCGTTACGTCACAAGTGTCATGCTCATACATTAATTCCATAGCTAATATAACATACTGACCCAACGGGTCACGGGTAGTCTAGTATCCTTATAAGAGTATGTGACATATTTCCATTATATGGGCACCAAGCGTGAACGTAAACCTCACATCATCATTATACCATCTTTAGACAGAACATATACTACACTTGATTCCTAGCTAGAAAATCAAAAAGATATAAAAAATGTTCTAAAAGTGTAATCCCTTTTTTTTATTTAATTATATAATAATTTAATGGTCGTCGTACGTTATCACCTTTTACCCACCTTTTTAATAAATAGGATCTCCCGATCAAATAGTATATAATCTGGGAACCGCCACACGTACGTACGTACGTTAAAGGTACTAAAGTATTAACATATACTAGCTTACAGGCCGACGTTGCCCGGTTCTACAATACCCTTAGACATTATACAGGAAATTTTAATTCATGCAGATTGCGTACGTATTATTATAGAATCAATCTTCTATTGATTATTATAAATTACGAGGAATAATTTACCCAGTGGACTAATTCGCAAAAAAAAAAAAATAAATAAATAAATAATGATAATGCCGTTCATCAAATTCCATCTGTGTTTGTTTACAATATCACGTCAGCTGATATTTGGGTTTGATGATGAATGCCCTGGAAAAGTCATTTCTCATTAATGTTTAGTTTTAAAATGTGTAAACGAAGAAATGATTTGCAGTGATTTTAAATGGTACTTCTTTTAGCGTAAATTGAACTCATTAATAAGAAAAAAATTAAAATAAAATGGTAGGATACACCCGAACTTGAACAGGGGGATCATTCAATCTGTATTCGAATGCTCTATCACTGATGTATATCCCCAGATGACAATAAATCTGTTTGTTTGTTTTTTGTGGGGTTTTTTTTGTTGTTTTTTTTAAGAAGAAATGATTTGCTGAGATTATATTATTTTCTTGGCTGGGGTAACGTGAAATATTCTTCTGTAAAAATTATTTTTCATCTCTAAGAAAGAACGCTTATTTTTAAGACCGAATTTTTTCGATTTCCGAAAATGATTTGCTGAGATTTTATTTGGCCGGTGTAATGTAAACTATACCCTGTAAAAATGCTTCTTTTTGCTTATCTATAAGAGAAGAAATACTATTTTTAAGATCGGAGTTTTTGCGATTGTCAATACTTATCGGATAAATTTCTGTACACAACATATCTAAGAACACTGCCAGACATATAAAATACATTTGCGTGAAATTTGCAAAAGATAGGTTCAGCAGTTTCGGAACCTATGAGAAAGGAACACGCACACACGAAGTAACACGCACACACACACCGTATATATTCTCTCTCTCTCTCTCTCTCTCTCTCTCTCTCTCTCTCTCTCTCTAATCCA
>NC_136494.1:15428039-15453039 GCF_053919585.1 Euprymna scolopes
AGCTAGATCCAGCCACTCTGATGAATTGTAGACGACGAAACACGCGTCAGTTGATAAATATATTTTTTAAATAATATATATATATCGTTAGTTATCTTTCCAAACCAGCAAATGTATTTAATTCACACTTCATAATATTTCATATTTTATGATGTACGTCTTACATGTGTTTCGTTAAATTTATATATATATATATATATATATATATATATATGGTTTGTTATGTTTCCAAAGAAAATTTATTTATTTAAAGTTCGTATTTATATAAATATATATATATATAGAAAGAGAAAGATAGAAAGAGATAATATAGTTATCCTGTTTGACATATCACTACTTGATTCAAACTAGCCTAATGTTTTCTTTAATTAATTTATTGCCACGAATATATTTTCAATTATTTTCTTTGTTAGATTTTTTTATGAAAATACTTATTCGAGCTATTAAACAATTTTCTTTATTCATCGGATAATATTCACCTGAGACATTAATCGTTTTTTTTTGTTTTTTTTTCTTACTCGTAAGTCCAATTTTTCCTTCAGAATTTAATTTTTAGCCTTATAACAAACATGTCTTTAAAGCTCAGTGATTAACGGCAGAAAGAAAACTAAATCTTAAGCTAAACGTTTTGGTTTCGATTCTCGGAGGTGGCGGTCAGGTCATTTTTAAAAACCATTACTATATATTAGGTCCAATATAATAGTAAATACGAAATCTGCATTAATCAAAATATCATATTTTAGCATGTTTTACGGCCGGGTATTGCCAGGCGCCCTGCTAGTATATATATATATATATATATATATATATATATATATATATATATATATATATATATATATATATGTGTGTGTGTGTGCGTGTGTGTTTGTCTGTGCAACATTCTGACTTCAGTATATGGTTGTTGTTTTTTATAAATAAACAATGTTCATACATATTTTATAAAAAATAATTTTATATGCGATGTCTCCGTTCAGAATCTAGAGACAATGGATACCCCCTGTAAGGATAGCTGCGCGAGTAATTATTAAGCAAGGGTTGTACAATCACCAACCACACCTTTGCTGAATCGGCTCTGCTTGAGTCCAGTAGCAAGGAAAGTGTTAGACGACTGGAAACAATGCCGTGACAAGCAGAGACCACATACAGCATCTGGAATTCGTATATGGTCACCCATTTTAATAGTGACCAGGCTGACGTTTCTTAACTTCGGTGATCTAACAGGAACCGATGTGTCAACGGGATTATGTCATCTATATATATATATATATATATATATATATATATATATATATATATATAACTTATTTGTCTTTGTCATAAATAAATATTATCCATAGAAATATGTTTCATATTCACTGACACTCATCAGAGTGGTTATATAACTATAACTGACGGTCGTGATAAGAGAGCAGAATTCCAAATTTCATATTCTAAGGTCTACTACCTGAATGGTACCTCTATAAGATTAGGTTAAAGCTCATTATATATTTCTATTTGTCAAGATTGATATAAATAGCACTAATTCTTGAAAAACGTTCACGTGTTTGGAAATACCAAAATCTGAAAGAATTTCTCCCAAATTCAAAGAGAAGAAATTATGTCCCATGATTTAACGAAGCTTTGAAGATGCTAGAAAGAAAGCATCTCAGCAAAGTGATAAATCCAAACAAATTTAATTCTTTCACTTTTTCCATCCAAAATGTCTCGATTATCTAATCGTTCGGTGAGATAATGATAAAACCTTTTGGCATCAAGACGGAACATCTTGGATGGAATTCTTCATATCGTTCGTTCCAATCAAAGACTTTTTCAATATTGAGTGAAGTGAATCTGAAGCTTTTGTGCGTGCCTCATGGCAACGCACATCGTTATTTTTGTGAATCGAATTACCAAGAGGAAATCAAAAATAAAATAGCATAGAAACGTCTAAAAGTGCTTTTAAAAGGAAAACTAAAGTTATTTATTGGCCAATAATTCAATATATTTCATATATAAATAAAAGTGAGATATTCTACTATTTTCTATTCCTTGAACAAAAACTACATACAAAATCTGCTTTTCACACTACTGTCGGTAAAGCAAGAATAATCGAAAAATTTCGATTTTGATATTTATTCGTGTTTGATATTTTTTATCTTCTTTAAAACAGTTTTTAAATATTTGCATCAACCAGCACTGTTATAGCAAGCCTATAAAATTTTTGTTTTCTTCTAATTATTTTAAGTCTAGTGATAGTTATTTTCCTTACATGTTTGGATGAAGTCAAAACATACTTACTTCCCTTTGAATGTATAAAACGTGATTTGAACGAGAACTTACGAGATTACACTCTGGTGACGTAGGACGGGCGGCCATCTTTGTTTTTGATATTGTTACTGTGCTGAGAGCACAAGTGTTAAATAAATTTCTAATTTTTAATTTATTCCCATCGGTTTTGTCTGTTTCTTTCAATTTTCCTTTGAAGGAAAAACACAATTCTCTGAAACTCCATGGAATAAGGAAATAATTTATAAATAAAATTATCTCTTCGATTCCTTGTTTTTGAAACAATACATTTTGTCAATGTTAATTTGCATATTTTAATTTTCGCTCATATATATATATATATATATATATATATATATATATATATATATATGGGGAAATATGTTTATTCAACTATATTTCACATTTTATTCGTATCAGTTCTTTATTTTATGAAACTCGATGTAACTAAAGAGCATATACAAATAAATGACAAAAGTTTATATTCAAAATTTCAGGATGTTGACCATCTTATCGTTTATTTCTTTAAGTACGTTGAAATGCACGATTCTTGATAACACCTGTTTCGTAACGCAAATTCATTCATGAAATTATTATGTCAATTTTTTTTTATTTATTCCACCTTTGACCTAGATGAAAAAGGACCTTATCAACTTTAAAAGAAAATTAAGGAATACGGGCATGATTTGAAAATTGAAAGAGGGGTTGCAGTTATTTTGCAATATGTTATGCCATCTTATATATATATATATATATATATATATAAAATATAGGTATTCAAGAGAAAAACTCATGAATTTTACAAGGTTATTAAGAGTGCACAATATTAAAGGGAAAAAAGATATTTATATATTTATTTATTTAATATAATATATATATATATATTTATTTAATATAATATATATTTAATATATATATATATTTATTTAATATAATATATATTTAATATATATATATATATTTATTTAGTATAATATATATTTATTTAATATGATATATATATTTATTTAATATAATTTACTTATTTAATATATAAACCTACTTGTAAAATTTCAAACGCATTCCTTTATCAACCCTGGAATATTTTTGGACACTCTTCCTGCTTTTCTTTAAACTATAGCATTATATATATATATATATATATATATATATATATATATATATATATATATATATATATATATTATTAATGTTATTAGTATTTGAATAAATGAGTTGTTGTTCTTTTCGGCTCCTTATTTCAAGTTGTTTAATGTTTTATCTGATAGAGATTAGATAAACGCTTGTAATGCCTCAAGTGCGGAAAGTTTTTCATGAAATTCCGATTATATTGTTTATAGCTCCTTAATGCTAGGGCGGAACCTTTAAGGAAATTATAATTAGGCTGCCCAATTTAATGCATTATGTGAATTTCACCTGAATATGTCCATTTTTAAACGATACAAATAGACCTTAATTCTCTTCCTTTCATCATCATTGGTAGGCTAGCTGCATAGCTCTGTGGATGTTAAAATGTTCCTTTTGATCTGCGATTTTAATACTGTAACCGACAGAAAAATCATTCTCCAGGCTGATGATGCCAGAAAAAGGATGAAACACATGTACCTGAGGATAAGAATTTAAAAAATATCACAATATTGTTCATACTGTATATATACTAGCAAAAGTACCCGTCGCTTACTGGGTTCAAAAACAGCCTACAGAAAATGGACTGTGATTTATGAAAGCATGATAGGTTATAAAAAGGAAGGGTTGTAAAGAGATAGCTTCGAATTTGGGGATATCAAAACTAAAGCAAAATATGATGAAAGTAAAAATAGATAAACCCCATAATCTATTATACCATACCTGTTCACACTGAAACACTTATCACAATATTCTGTGGATCTATATTAAAAAAAAACTTGTTGAGCTTTGTGACATATTTCCATTCTATGGAGGTCAGGCGTGAACGAACAATCCATAATTTTATTATACCATATTTCTTCAAACTGAAACATAATTATCAAAGTATACTTACGCAGATAGATATGAAAAGTCTTTATTAAAGTTTGTGTCTATTTCCATTCTATGGAGGCCAGGCGCGAACGCAGACCCCACAATTTTAATATACCATCCCTATTTAAGTTAAAACATACTTACCAAAGTATTATTATGTACATCTATATAAAAAACACTTGTAAACTTTTTTTTAATTTTTTATTTCCATACTTTGTGAACCAGGCGCGAACGCAAACCCTACAATTTTAATGAATCATCATTATGGCAGATCAAACATACCCATTCCTGTGTCTCGATACGTCTTCTATCATTATATGTAATCAGTTTTCTATAATAGTCAACCATATAGGAGCCTATTTGTGACCACACACACAGACGTTCAACTTTATATTATATTTTATATATATATATATATATATATATATATATATATATATATATATATAGTATTAAACAAAATTGACAAAGATAAAAACAATATACAATCCTTATTCCAAAACTTATAAAAATAATAAAAACTCTACACGAATAAGTGGTGCAATTTAGATAACAAATATAAGATGTGGATTCAAAGTTAAGTGAAGCTTTATTACATCATCAAATACATAATACTTAAAAGAATAAAGAAAGCCTATTCAGGCCATGGCATTTCGAAGTCAAATGCTTTTCATCAGAAGAGTGAAAAAGTCAGGTTCATACATACTGAAGAGCTGCCATAAGGTAATCAGCTTAGGAATGACATAAATTTTTTTGAATATATGGTTAAATGGCAGTGTTAGCCATTTAGAACTGCTTTAAAGCTTCACTGCTCACTCACTTCTCGGCTAAATTTCAAACAATTATTACAATTTATAGATCACCATTTCAGCTATATTGTAAAAGTTTTTGTTCAATTTTCGTTCAGTAAGACGAAAGTTATTATTTTTTTGCTGTTCAAAATCGTAAACATATGTAAGGAGTTGATCGACGCTTTCTATGACTGGTTTCCATAGCAACCACGTTGCTTCAGCGAGTTCTGTTGCTACTAAATCACTGATGTCGCGAAAAGAGAAGTAACAAGTGAAACAGACAGAATTAAAGCATGAAAGGGAGATAATTGAGAGGGATTTTTTGAAAGCAGACGAGTGCCGTACATTGTTATTACATATGTGCTTATGGGAGCAAACAATAAGACTGAAATTAAACAAACAACAAGTGAATTTATAGAAAGCCTGGAAAAATCATGGATTACAACAGAAAAATTCTAGTATGAAAAGTAATATGGTTAAGCTTGAACATGGAAAAATAAAGGGCTAGTTGTTAAAACTGGAAAAGAAATGGACAAGATATTCTAGTAAAAAGTAAATGATACTTATAACTTAAAATATTGCAGCATTAAGAAGTGATTATATTATGTTATGAATTGAATTTTAAAATAAAATTCTTAATGCTGCAATATTTTAAGTCACTAATTTATTATATTGTCCTTTTCTTTTCTAGTTTTAACAACTAGTCTTTTATCTTTTTATGTTTAAGCTTTTCTTTCCAAAATTGTACCTTTCTTGTGTGACTTTTTCTCTGCCTTTATTAATTGTAAACATAAATGGTAGGATGGGTTACGAGTTAGTTTACATAGATATCAAAGAAAATAGAAAAAAATCACATCCGTCGCACGCAGGTATTCTAAATTTATCAATATTTTTATTTTCCAAAAATACGTTGTCTTTAATCTTTATCTTTTTTTTTCTTTTAAGTTTTTCTGTGTTTTCAATTACAATAAGTGGCATCTGGACTGATTTCATAAAAATACTTTATTACGATGCAACATGTTTGTTTTTATGATTATTTTTATTTTTCATTTTTTTCTTTACTATTCAGCATGTGTTTATTTCTTTCCAAAATTGATCATTTTGTGTGGCGTTTTTTTCTCTGCCTGTATTAACGGTTGGATAGGTAATAAGTTAGTTTTTATTTTCTTTTTAAGTTTTTGTGTAGTATCAATTTTCAGGGTTACGTTTTTTTTTTTTTGTGTGTGTGTGTGTGTGTGTGTGTGTGTGTGTGTGTGTGTGTGTGTGTGTAGCTCACATCTTAACTTAAAATACGTCTGGCCTTCAGCTGCCCAACTACATTTTTTTGATATTCCCGGAATAAGTAGTCTGTGAAAGAAAAGCGATTTGCTAAACGGAAGCTTGTTAGAGGTTTGATGGATTAGCAGGAACTATGATAATTACCCGGGCAAGGGTGGGCATAAAATTTGACAGATGCAAATATAAGATAATAACAAATCTTTCATCTGGGTTTGCTTATGCAAAAAGAGAGAAAAAAAAAGCAATTGTTTCTGTGTTGTGCTTCCATACTTTCCTTGCAACTTAAAAACAATAGTGAAGAATTTGTAGATATTCAATTTCACCCACCTATTATTTACTATCGTAATAAAGTGAAGTAGTTTTCACCATTTCCAAGACTATCAACGCATATCGTTCTTATATGGTTATCTTTCCTGTCAATACCGGATATGTGTTTCCGGAAATTATTTGTCAGTTCCATTCAGTTAATTTTCTACATTAATTCTGACCCAACTGACTCTCACAAAAACATCATACTTTTAGACGTGTTGTGGACCGGTATGGGTTTGGAAGAAAGACCCAACTTAGTATTTAGTATATTCAGGAAAGTTGTAATCTCAAGTTTTCATGAAATGTTCTAATTTGTCCAATGTGAGCACCATTGGTCCCATGACACACATCAAGCCGATAGTTCAAATCTTGTCAAACGTGTCCCAGAATTGCATTGTCAATTGTTGCAACAGCTTCTGTTATTCAGGGTGCAAGGTACATAGACAAGTCCTTTCACAAAGTCCCACAAAAAAAAAAAAAATCACAGGGTGTGAGATTTGGAGATCTGGGAGGTCAAGGTATGAGATCGTGATTTTGCAAATTTCAGCACGAAAAAAAAACCTTCTTTTCTGGTTGAGTGACCATCATTACTGAAAAGAAATGAAATATCAATTGCAAAATTACAAAAAAATTAATGAATTTAGCTTTAAAAAGGTATTAGTTTCATCGTATTACCATTCATGGTAAAGCAAATATGAGGACCTGTATATTGAAAAAGAAAGACAAATTCTGCAAATATTGTTATACGTCAGTCCTACTGCCAAGTGGGCATAACTTTTATATAGCCCTGCCGTTCTTTTGAATGTTACAGGGTTGGTCTTCCTGTTGCTTCGGTTGCTTGGAAACCTGGCAAAATTCTGGTTCGCATCCCTCTGGGACTTTTAGAGCTAGAAAAAACATGCCTTGTTGGAGCTCCTTTTTTCATATTACCCAAAAACTTGATATGTATCTTTATATAGTGGTTTTCCATGGTGCTGAATTCAAATATATATGTCTTAAGGCGTGAAATTGCACCGCTCAAAAGGGGTCACAAATGCTTCAAAATTGCAAAAAATGACACGTTTTACTCCATAAGATTTGCCTCATCCATTAGAGTTTCTGAAACTTGGCAAAAATGTGAAGGCAACGTTGGCCCTTCACACTTCTCACATTCCTCATTTCTTCACTATTTTTTGTGGCGTCATCTCATATGCAGCACCAGAGGGGACCATGCACGTGCGGTTTGGAGACTTGGGTAGAAAGTACCAGTCAAGAATCCGTTCTTGACAATCAATCTGACAGGTGAGAGGCCAGGAACGGGCTCAGTACCGGTCAGACTGAGGTATATTGCTTGAGTATTAGTTTGATAAATATTTAAATACAAATACTTGGATATTTTTGTTTTTATTTTTAAATTATACATTTTTGGCCTCGCACTATCAACAAAACCTAAAACTCTGTCCCATCACATCAGTGTTGCATCCCTGTACGTTTTATAAGTGCTTTAATGGAATATGCTTTGCCGAACTTTTACCCTTGAGTAATCGAACAAAGAGTAAAATTCCATCCCTTTATCATAATGATCCCTAGATGCCAGAAAGCCTTCTACTCTCATAGATTGCTTCTTTCGGACTACTGGACTTTGGAATTCCCTCTTGCTCTTCCGTTTTCCTGATTCTACTAATATGCAGTATATTTCTACTAATATTTAATTTGGGGTAAATATGACTAAAAAGAAAAAAATCATTTTATTTTTATTACATTTTCACCCCAAACAAGGCACATTGCCACTTTGATGTAGGGCGCTACTATTAGGGACACAGGTACTAGGTGGGGAGTTGGGCAGCAAGATATCGGTTCACATTACACTTGAACTTCTGCATGTCGGTGCAGTTGGGGAAGAGACATTTCGAGCCTGGCTCTCCTCTATCATCCTTTTTTATGGCAAGTGCTCGACTGAGCTCCAATCTATGGTCTCCTCTTGCCACACTTTCACAAAAAACACTCAACTCGCTACAACCACTATCAACAATTTCCCGCACTGTCTATCTGTGCTTAAATCAAAATGCAGATTTCACGAACACAACTGCCTGCCTGTGGAACACTGTTCTGCTGGGTTGCTTCCTGGTCGACTACCGTATGGTGGCCTTCAAATCCAAGGTAAACAAGTTCTGGTTTCACCGTCCTCTTAAATAGTCAAATTGTACCCAACTTATATTATTAACGATTACTGCACTGCCACATTGAATCCCTTAACCCTTACCCTAGAGTAACAGGACTTGACAAGTGGTGACTCCCTTGTAAAAAACAAAAACAAAATACATATGGTGACTTACTATACATATCCTATTTGGGATGTGTCCAACTGTAATGTTACACACATTCACGCATGTGTTAATATGTAAACACTCGGGACCCAAAATGTTGTAGACTCAGTCGCAAAACAAAGAATAGGGAAGAACTTCAACTTGCTGTTTCAGGTTTAAGAAAAGACCTTTATTCCTAACTAGCCTGGGTTCCCGGCATTGCCCGGGTGTTTGTAGGTGTGTGTTAAGCAAAAAAAAAAAAAAAAAAAAAAAAACGAAAGAAAAAGTTGTTGTAAGCAGGCAGGCTCGAACACACGATGCAGAGGTGGAAAAGAAAGTGGAGGTGTGTGTAAAGGTGTTGGTTGAGAGAAAAAAAAAAAAAAAGGAAAATTGCGAGCGCCAAAAAAAAAAAAAATGTGGTAGTAGGCAAGTAGGCTTGAACCTGTACCGTGAAGGAGGAAAAGAAAATGAAATAAAAAACGTGATGCGTTAGCTGTTGCACCCATCGCCAAACCCGAAGTTACGGTTAGACAATCGAAAATAGGCGATGACTTTCGAAAATATCGGCAAAAAAACCGACCCCTCCCTGTAGAAAAGTGCCTTGTTGGAGGTGAAGGAATTAACGATTTTGGCCAATTTTTGTTTATATTTGTTGTCCCATGGGTTGAGCTTCAAAATGATACATAAACATACACACATACACACACATTTAAACAGACAGGTGAGATTTATATTCCTAATTATCTACCACATATGACTTCTCATTATGGCTGTGATATCACAGATACATTTTTCTTTGGTCTAGCAAGTTTAATTCAAAATAGTATTCTCTTTGGTCTGCCATCCACAAGTCTGAAATAGCATTTTGGGGGTCTGTCATACCTTACTTCAAAAAAACATGGTCTTTGGTCTGTCATACTTAACTTAGAAATAATCTTCTTTTGGTAAGTCATGCTTTAGTTTGGAAATATCAGTTACCTAGGTCTCTTATGCTTCAGATTGAGATATCATTTCCTGTAGTCTGTCCTGCTTAATTTTTTAGATGCATTTTTTTGATAGGCCATGCTTAAGTTTGAAATAGACTTTTCTTTGGTCCAGCAAGCTTATGTATAAAAAACGCATTTTCATTTTCTATGGTCTCTCATGGCTTAGTTTGAAATAGCATTTTCTTTGGTTGTCATGCTTAAGTTAGGAATATCTATTACTTTGGTCTGTCTTGCCTTACTTTGGTCTGTCTTGCTTTACTTTTCTTTATTTTGTGGGATAATGTGAATCAGATGATTTTATTGTTAGCAGTCGTTTCCTCAGTATCTTTCTAGTTAGAATCCTTTCTAAAAAGACACTGGGTACTTACAGAAGGGATCACCTGAAGGTTGCCAATATCCACAAGTAAAACTGTTTCTGTGGAACAAACTGGAATCAAACTCTGTAAACCTAGAATGTCAGGCTGTGTCTTTAACCACTGAGCCATCGCCATCGAAGTGATCACCAATGATGCTGTATTATGTTTTTATTTGTTTGATCTTTAATTCATTAATATTTTTGAAAGACTTTCTTTTTTTTTTTCCTACCCTCAACAAGGAGTATTGCCACTTGGAACGTAAAGAGGCTACTCTTTGGGATTGTATGTAATGGTACTATGTGGAGTTAGGTAGCTACATGTTTGTTTACATTACATTTAAACTTTCTGCGGGTTAGTACAGTCACGAAAGCAGGAAACAAAGAGGGAAGAAACTATTACAGTAGAAGGCTTTTTCACTATTTCGAAATGATCAATATTACTGGATTTTTACATACTGAAGAGTTGTCTCTCTTTATTTGTTAAGCGATGACGTGTATTTTAAATCAAGCAACTGAGTTATCTCCCTTTTATTGACTATGTTTACATAAAGAATATTCTTGTCCTTGACTTTACACGTCCATTTTTTTTTTCAATATAAAAGCTACGTATGCAGTGCGTTTTTCTCTTTTCGTGTATAAATGTAAGAAATAAACAGATGTGTCTCGGTGCGTCTTATTGTGTGCTAAGAAAATGTTACATTGTTAATTTATTTATTTCTTTTGTCATTATCAAAATACCTTCTGCGTTATTTAATGAAAAAACAAAGGTACGTTTTTCTTTATTTGCTTTGTAGTAAATTAGACTATGATTATTAACTAACCTAAAAAAGGTTATTAATTTACCCAACACTGAAATCTAGGTATCTCGACAGTCAAGGGGTGAGATTTTGCTGCTTGTCAAATTAGTCAAAGAGGCACAAATGCTATAAGTTTAACAACGCACATTTCATTAAAGTACTGGTAAAACAGGCACAGAGATGCAACATTACAGCGATAGGACAAAGATTGGGGTTTGGCTGACAGCGCAGGGCTTATTCAATTTGAGACTCTTTTTTGTCTAAGAGTAAAAAGACTAGTGGTAGATGCACCCGCCGAGATGTGGCAACAATACTCCATGCATGGGTGAATTGTGGCTTTGTAAAGATACAAGATACTCTCTGGTGTGAGCAATTTTCTAGCACGGTAAAGGGAGCCCACCTTCTTTTGCAGCAGCCTTGGCAACGTCCTCAGTGTATTTGTTCCAAATATCTGTGCATGTTAGGCCGAGGAGTTTGAAAAATGGACTCCCAAGTAGGCTAAATGTATGAAGTAAATGTCTTAATGACCATCAACAGAAGAACAGCAACAATTCTGTAACCCTGTGGGCAGTGATATTGGGTAACTCACGGAACATGTTTGAACCAATTTCTATTAAATCACTATGGTATCTGCTCATGTTGAATATTGGTTTAGCGTTTACTTATCGTGCAAAGTTCCTCATGTCACGGTGTCTTTAAAAACCCTATTAGAAAAAATGCCTGACAGTGGTATCGCTACTATCATGATTGATACTTTGTCGTGTTTATTTATATGCACATGGCATTATTTTAAGAATTCATTTTATTTTTTTTTTGCACTTCAAGATACTTTTATTTTCCTTGTACGAATATAGAGTAAATACTAATACCACAAAATATACTGGTAACATGCAATCGTTGAATTTTGAGTTAGGAGCAAAGTGTATCATCTGTTTTGATATTACATTCCATTTTATCTGTGCCAGGTCTTTTGATTTTTCTTGAAGCCCTTGGACTTGTTTAATGACCGTCGCTTTTACTGTGTCAAGAACAGGGGCAACAATAAATAAATATGGAGTTGAATTGATGAATAAAAATATAAATGGGTCACCAGTTAGCAAGAGCTAAGTCAACAGCTCCATCAATCGATATAATATGGAAAGAAACCAAAACAGTTCATGGTTTCGTATTTCGTTGTGTTGGACAAAAGATACCTCTGGGTACAATGGTCAGGACAGTCGCCCAGTATGGGAACTGCTCAGACAGAAAAAAACTGCAACCTACTGTCTGTACAACTGCAAACAAAAGCTACGGCAATACACCAAACTTTTTATTTGAGAAACAGTCTGAATAAGGTTCTGAATCAGAACACCTCGCTCGGGAAGGATTAGCTTTATAGACAAGTGGCACTTGTTCATGATCAAACTATTAAAATCATGGAACTTTAATGCCCAACCCATTTTGTATTTTGCATTGGTTATGATGATCTAATACAAGAACAGGAAAACGGAGGTTCTGGCAACGTTCACTTGTAACGTAGCGCTTACAAACAAACAAAGGAAATAGATAAATAAAAATCTGGGTCTCGAGATCACTTAAAAAGTCTCTTGTTGTCAAACGTCCATCAAGCCTGGTGCATTTCTCCTTCCTCTGACCGACTCTCGGCCACAGCTGGAATATTTTTATCCTTGACTTTACACGTCCATTTTTTTCCAACACACACTTTGCTTCTCTCCGACCAGATGGTGTCCTTATTTGCATATGCGCGTTTTCTCAGCTTCTGCTGCTCTCTTCACAAGCTAGCCATCCTCCGCTGCTGCTGCTGCTATTTTCTTACGTGCTCATATGCACTATGCTACACACAAATGATTGGCTGTTTATGCCAACAATTGTTTATACTGACTGTGGTCTGCAGCCATGAAAGAAAATGAGCGCGAAAAAATTCAATAAGCATTCCGTGCAGCGGGAAAAGAAAAGACTAAAAAGAAGAATGAACGAAATATTGCGTGTTTTGAAAATGGTACAATATGTCTAGACCTGAAGCTGAAAAAACTGAGTTTATTTTCAAATATTTCAAACTGTTTCAATTTTACTCAATTTCTTTTGAAAATATTTTATTTTCCTTATTTTGGGAAGCTGTTACCAGTTTCGTTATTGTATATTTTTTATAAAAGAAAAGAAAAATCTTTTTTGGATATTAATTTAAAATATTTTTTGCACCTGGATGGATTTTTTTTTACCTAAACAAACCCTCTCCTTCAAGAAAAATAAATGCTGATTTTGTGTGCGTTTGTTTTACCTTTTATTTATTTTTTATTTTTACATTTTATAACTTTTTATTTTAATTTTTTTTTTTTTAAGCAAACCAACCACAAGTGATTTGCACTTCTGCTTAAAAGTTTTATTTGGAGTTTTTTTTTTATTTTTAGTTGTCTTTTTTTGCTATTTTCTCTCAACAACTTTGAAATGTTTGAAAACATTTATTTTTATTTTCTTTACAATTTTAGACACAGTCACTTTTGCTTTGTAAAATAGAAACTTTCGAATAATGTTTCCAAAATTTTTTATGTCACACAAAGCTTCCAATTTCTATTGGATAAATTCTGAGACACTAGATGAAAAACAAAAACAAAGAAACTAAACCTCAAGTTAAAATACATTATACATTTTGTATAATCATACATATATCTATAAAAGTGAAATTGCCTGTGTGTGTGTTTGTGTGTGCACATTTCCCTCCCAAACTACTCTGTCTACAGACTCAAGATTTGAGATTAGGGATAGTGAGATTTGGGAAAATCTTTTTAATCGGTTTTTGGCCAGAAATTTCGCTCTCAAGGGCACAAGTAGAAGAGCCCAGCAAATAAAATCAACAGTAGGTTCTTTAATAAGACAGGAAATCTTTTTATTTTATATATAAATTCAATACATTATCACCAAACAAGCATAAAGGCCAGGCATACAAATTCAAATTCAGCAGTGGGTTCTTTGATATGACAGGGGCGTGTTCGAAATCAATGCATCTGTTTAGAGTATAATTGATGATACTTGACTTTTGCATTTTAAACTTTAATTTAAGCCATTATATGAAAATAATTCATAAATCAACAGTAGGTTCTCTAGAGTGCAATATTAACTACATTTTATTGTGAACTAAGTCACTGTGGGATGCATGTAAAGCTTTCTTCAGATGCACCACGGTAGATCCCTGACTAGAGCAGGCAATTAAATCATCTGATTGCAAAATGGGCGAGTTCATTAATTTCGATAACAGTAAAAGTATTGGAAATGTGGAAAATTTGTCGATCCTAATTCAATCTCTGACAACGTCGGGTCTCCCTGCTAGTGTATTATATACTAGCAGTTCAGCTCAGCTTTGCTCGGGCCTTTTATAACTTTATGTGCCTATGTGTATGTGTGTGTGTATATATATATATATATATATATATATATATATTAAAATGTTTGACTCATGTCCTGAAACCTACATCTAAAATTTCAAATATTTGGACCTAAAATTGGCGGAGGAGTTTGGTAGAGTATTTAAAGGTCAAATTGTTGAACTTTGACAGCCGAATTTCTGGCCGAAAACCGATTAAAAACGATGAGCAACAATGAATTCATGAATGCTTCGAGGGAGAGAAATGGATGGAGAACCATAACCGTCACTGCCTGCACCAGGCGGGACACCACTTGAATGAATGAAGTCAACAACAGGATTTTTTGGAATGAAAGCGAGAAAACATGAATTAAGAAACAAAATATATTAATTACTTTGAAAAAGCAAAGTTTGTTAAGAAGATTTTAAAATAGAAAGTTCTGGAATAAGTAATAAACAAAAAATTTCTTTAGCGCTCTGATCCTCATCTGGCATCAACTGAAATGGATGGCTCTCGTCTTGGGGAGGCTTCATGTTTTGACAAGCTTCTGGACTTGACCTCTACTCCTGATCTGAAATGGAACGCATACATCAAATCTGTTGCCAATACTGCTCCAGTAGATATCTCAGAGCTGGTGCAATTCTTTATCTATATAAAAGCCAAGTCCGTCCAAGGATGGAGTATTGTTGTCACATCTGGGCAGGAGCTGCTAAAAGAAGCTTATCCTGCCTCTACTGAGTACAAAACAGACTTCGTAGCTTAATGGAGATGCCCTTTCTCTTTCCCACAAAAGGTACATTGAGAGCCTGTCTTTGTTTTATCGTTATTTTCGATAGCAAGTGTTCGTCTGAGCTCCAATCTCTGGTTTCCCCCTCGCCAATCTTTCACAAAAAACACCCGTCTAGCTGAAACCATCGTCAATAATTTTCCCCACTCTTTGACTGTGCATAAGTCAAAATGCAGATCCCATGAACAAAGCTTCTTACTTAAAACTGCACGCCTATGGAACTCTCTTCCATTTGCCTGTTTTTTCAGCTGACTATAACTTGGTTGTCTTTAAGTCCAACATAAACAAATTTTTGATGAACCACCCCCTTAAGTAATCCAATTTACCAAATTTCCATTACTAACGATTACTACGATACTATCCCATTGATTACTGTACACTCAATAACTCTTATCCTCGGGTGGCCTCCGGGCCTTGATAAGTGGTGACTCCTTTGTAAAAAAAAAAAAAGTTCTCTTGTCAGTATGTGTGTGCGTGTGTGTGTGGGTTTACCTTTTGGGTAGCATGTATTTACTGAAGATAGAAGTTCAGATTGTAGCACAGGCTTAAGGGATTTAAGATTGTCACATTCCAGTCGTCCAGAATTGTCTTGCAGAGTCGAGGCGTGTCATGTTGCATAGTAAGTATCAGTACCGCCCCCCACTCCCCACAGAAGAATTCAGAATTTCTGTTCAGCAAAATACGGTTTTCACGCAGGGTTGCTAGGTGTGGAATTTGAAACTGCTTTTATTTGGTTGGAAAATACTTCCACTCGGTAATGGCTGAGAGTATGGGAACAATCTACTCCAATGGATTTAATAAATGATTCAGTTTGAAATTCCATACGGATTCTCGAATTTAACAAATGTTCCTGAATTCGAAAAGATGCACTTGAAGAAGTTTGGAGCTTACATCGGCCGAAATGTTGTGAAAATAACAACCGCGGTGAAAATGGGAGTCTAAATAAACTCCTAAATAATTTTTAAAAACTCCAAAATTCTGTTTTAAGTGTATTTTCGTTTTTTGATTTTCAGTAGCAGGTGTGAACGATGGATTAGGGTCAAAAAGTTCCAATCGATTTCCAGTCTGAATAAAAAAAACTAAAATTGAACATTTTCGATAAAATTCAGTATTACTTTTAGATTTAGAATAGTTTGGTCTGAACGATGGCAATGTTTCGTTCTACTGCTCTGTTTCATGGCAAATTAAACCCTTCGTTTATTTAATACTAGCAGTTCAGCTCGGCTTTGCTCGGGCCCTATGTACTGTTCATAACTGTCCCTACATGTGAATACACTTTATGTAAGATTTCAAATGTTTAGACCAAAAATTGTCAAAGTACTTTCATAGAGACCGCAGAGATAATTTTTTTTTGTTAACTTTGACCCTAATTTTGACCCCTTAACATTTATTATTTTGATATCAAATCAAAATACAAAGTTTTTACCTATGTCTAAGTTACCCACATCTAAAATTTACAAACTGATGGAGGAATTTGGTAGAATCTGCAAAGGTCAACTCTTTCAACTTTGACCTTTTGGCAGCCAAATTTTCGCCCGCAAACTGATTAAAATGCTTGCTGCATGTCTGAATACCCGTTATGTATAAATTTCAAATGTTTAGACCGCAAAATCAAATCTTTTGAACCTTGATACCTTGGCAGTTCAATTTTTATACCCAAACTTATTAAAATGCTTGCCCTATCTCTGAATACCCTTTATATAAAATTTAAAATGTTAAGACCATAAATTGGCTGAGTAATTTGGTAGAGACCACAGAGATTAACATTTTTGTTTGACTTGGACCCCAATCTAGACCCCTTAATATTTATTTTTGGGGCTCAAATCAAATTAAAATGTCTGATCTATGTCCAAGTAACCTACATTTAAAATTTCAAGTGGTTAGACCCAAAATTGGCGGACGAGTTTTGTAGAGTTTTCAAAGGCCAAATCGTTGAAATTTGACCCCTTGACAGCCAAATTTTTGGCTGAAAACCGATTAAAAAGATTTTCCCAAATCTCAATAGCTGGTATGTTAAATTTCAAGTCTCTAAAACGAAAAATGACAGAGTTATTTCGTAGGGAAATGTACACACACACACACACACACATTTTTACTTTTATAGATATATAGATTAAAATGCATTAAATAATTTTAAAAATAATTTGTCTTTTAAACACAAAACATTAAAAACACTTAGTTATTGCAAGTTTTATGGTGCACATGAAACGCTAAAACGAAAAGCAGAGTTTTATAAGGTACACCTGAAGAAGATTATAGGTTACATCAGCCGAAACGTTGTGAAAATAACAACCAAGATGAAAATGGTAGTCCAAATAATACAAATTATCAATCCTCCTCTAGATCATTAAAAAAATTGTTTTCCATCCATATTATTTGGATTATTCGGTTTACTCTTGAGTGTTCTTTTCCTTGTGGACCAGTCGCATCGGGGATAAAGTACTTGATAAAATTCAGTCGTAAGTTACACCTTTCTGGATAGAAAAGGTTTACAGCTGAAATGAACAGCTGTCTGAAAGTCCCCTCTCACTGTGCTAAAGCTAAATTTAATAACAACGAAACGTCAGCAGCTATAAAAAATTTTTAAAAGTGAGAGCCAAGCAGGGATGTCCCGTAGCTTTGCATCCGCTAGCAAAAAAGAGGCTAAGCCTCAGTTTCGAATCTTACACTGAGAATATGCAAGTCTTTCTCGTAATTAAACCCTTATCCCTGAGTGGCTTCCGGGCCTTGATAAGTGGTGACCACCATGTAAAAAAAAAAAAAAAAAAATATGTGAGAGCCGTTCTTGCCTGTTACGAATATAGTTCGGAGGAGATTTTTCAAGGAATGTACGGCATGACTAGAGTAGCAATAGCTCATTTTTGCAATTTCGTGAACTCAGCATTTTAGCATGTCAGCGTTTTAGAAAAACTTCCGCAAAAAATTCCTACGATAAGTCGGTCCTAATTCTGCATAATTATCGCAAGAAGATCTTAGACTAAAAACTTATACTACATTCTTAGCATTACACTTAGTTGCATCAGTCGTGGGTCATTTCTCATTTTAAACTGATTACATTAATCAGCCCTTATCCTCCCGTGGCCTTTAGGCCTTGATAAGTCGTTAATCTATTGTAACAAAAAGAGCTTAATTCATTAACCCTTATCCTCCAGTAGCTTTTAGGCCTTGATAAGTCGTTAATCTATTGTAAAAAAAAAAAATAGCTTCTTTATGTAAGGTTAATCGCATTTGAAATTCCGTGAAAAATTTGAGTTCGACAGAAAAATTCCCTAGTTCGACCTGAAGAAGGTCGGAGGTTACATTGATCGGTACGTTGTGAAAATAACATTGAAGATGAGAACAGCAGTCCGAATTAGCCAAATAATATAAATTATCAAAAAAAAAAAAAATTCAGAAACAAGAAAATTCTTTGTGTATTTATTCTTTTGCGGACTTATCCTCATCTTCATAGTTGTTGTTGTTCAACCACGTTTCGGCCTACTCATCCTTTGGTCTTCTTCAGCTGGTGGAGTGCATAGAGGTATTGAGTCTCTACGATTCCTGGTGAGATAGTGGTTTCAATCTTACCCAAAGCAGGCCAGAGTATTATTTGGCCAAAAAGCGTGGTGAAACAACAATAACAACAACTATGAAAAGCAGTAATTACTGCGGACACAGTTACAAGACTCGACATTTTTATCCCGTCACAGTTAATCACCTGAAGAAGGCCGAAGGACAAGTAGGCCAAAACGTGGTGAAACAACAACTCGAACGATATAACAGCCTGCAAAAAAATGAATGCACAAATTATGAAGCCTTATCTCCAAGGATTCCAAAAAATGAATAAAAAAATATATAAGAATGTTTTTTAATTTAAAACTGAAGAGTCGTTCTTGTCTGTTGTTATTATTATTCAAGGGAGAAAATTCCAAAATCATTCAAGGTTTAGGCAATATCTTCTTTGTGCTAGTGTGATTCTTTGTAAAAAAAAAACTATTTTCTGCGTTTGTTGAAACGAAAAGTTCTTGTAAGAATGTTGTTTTTGTTTGTTTGGTTGCAATAAAAAACATGGATTTATTTTGTAGTGCCGGCGTGTTGTCATTACTTCAATCGAACACATCCTGTGAGATGAGCTCGAGAGAATAACTTTCCTTTTCCGAATTTGTCAGTAAAAGAAAATGATTTATATTTTTGAAAACTCGTGTAATATTTTTTTTGTGTGTGTGTACATGTCCAAAATTTTTAGATATAAAGCAGTTGCATCTGCTGATACACAAATATTTTAACTGCCTCTGCTCTATCGTCATTTTCCTATAAAGGTTGGTTAGTTGTTTTTGTTTTACGGCATATCAACCCTTTTCGGATCATTTAATGCCGAATCCAAAGATTTTGAAGAAAATTTTTTTTAATAGAATATATGTGTTGTTTTCACGTCGGTTTCTATTTAACCCATAGTTGGGACCCTAACAGGTACTACCACTTCGGGTCAGAGTGGACCTGGGAGCAATGGTAATTAAAGGGTGGCTCCAGACTCCCCGAAGCCCACAAACTGGGGCCTCACCACTGGATATAGTTTAAGGTCATATCCAGAACCCCCATTGAGGGACTTTTACTCTCTGCAGGGGGGCAGTCGGCATGTTCTAATGCCCCACTGACAGGGCCTTTCCTATAAAGGATTTGCATCTGGAGGAATGGTAGCTTAACCTGCACTTTTACAATGGTCGAACTTTTCTGTTGTCAAAGTGCCGTTTTCACCTATTTATTCACTTTTGTCATTTTTTGTGTGTCATTTTTACCTATTTATTCACTTGTCATTTTTTTTGTATGTGTCATTTTTACCTATTCACTTGTGCCATTTTTTTGTGTGTGTCATTTTTACCTATTTATTCACTTGTGCCATTGTTGTGTGTCATTTTTACCTATTTATTCACTTCTGCCATTTTTACTTAAATTCATTTCTGAACACTCTGGTTGACTTTTAACCATTAATAATATAAGTTTTTTATATACAAGAATACTTCAACTTGATATTCATACGCTTCTTCTTTTTTACATGGAAATCACCACTTATCAAGGCCCGGGGGCCACTCGGGGATAAGGGTTATTGCATGTACAGTAATCAATGGGACAATATCGTAGTAATCGTTAGTAATGGAGATTTGATAAAGTGTCTTACTGAAGGAGGCGTTTATTAGGAATTTGTTTATGTTGGACTTGAAGACATCCAAGTTGCAGTCATGTGGGAAACAGGCAAACGGAAGAGAGTTCTACAGACGTGCACTTCTAAGAAAGAACCTTTGTTCATGGAATCTACGTTTTGATTTAGGCACAGACGAGTGGGGAAAATTACTGACAGTGGTTTCAGCTAGACAGGTGTTTTTCGTGAAAGATTGGCAAGGGGCGGGCAGAGATTGGAGCTCAGACGAGCACTTTCCATGTAAATAACGATAAAACAAAGACAGGCTCGCAACGTCCCTTCTGTGGGAGAAAGGTTGCAGGTAAGGGAAAAGGGCATCTTCCACTAGGCTACGAAGTCTATTTTGTCAAGGCAGGATAGGCTGTTTTTAGCAGCTTCTGTCCAGATATGGCAGCAGTATTCCATCCTTGGGCATACTTGACTTTAATATAGATAGAGATTGCATCAGCAGGGAGATATCTACTGGAGCAGTAAAAGGATCCCACCATTTTTCCAGCAACCTTGGCAACAGATTTGATGTACGTGTTCCATTTCAGATCAGGAGTAAAGGTCAATCCCAGAAGCCGGTCAAAATATGGTGCCTCCCCTAGATGAGAGCCATCGATTTCAATTGATGCCAGATGGGGATCAGAACGTTGATGATGTAAAGATAAAAGCTTGGTTTAAGATGCATTAAAAGTAACCAGCTATATCTAATATCCATTAAAGCAAAGAATGTATGAATTGAAATAATTTTCAATGATATTAGTGCCAATTAAACTTTGGTTTAGATAAATAAAAATAACGTGGGCATGATCCTATCTTACTCCATGGAAGAAACTTTCTTGATGAAAATAGTTGCTTAAGAATCTGCTGAAGTAGGGGGAAGTAGCTTTGGGAATGTTTTAACTGCCTTTGCTCTATCGTTATTTTCCTAGCAAGTGCTCGTTTGAACTATAATATATAGTTCCCCCTTTGCCGGACTTTCACAAAACAAAATAACACTCGACTATCTACAACCACTATCAACAATTTCCTCCACTCTAATTTCATAAACAAAGCTTCTTTCCCAGAACTTCCCGCCTATGAAACACTGTTCCACTGGCATGCTTTCTAGCTGACTACAATATTGTAGCCTTCAAGACTAATGTAAACAAGTTCTGTTTGAACTGTTCTCTTAAATAATCAAATTCTACCAAACTTATACCACTAACGATTACTAATCTACCACCTCACATTAATTAACCTTTGGACTTTTGGCCTTGATAATTGGTGACTCCTTTGTAAGGAAAAGTAAACAGGCATTCAACCAAATAAAAGGTAACAAGGTTACAGAGCGGAACAATAAGATTGTTGCCCTAAAGAAAACAACATTACAACTTTATTTTAAAACTTTTATTGAAAAACTTAATTCAGGTGACTTGATTATGTAGTAGAGCTGACATCTATTCAATGTAGCTGCCTTCAGCCTCAATCACCGCCTCGATACGGGTTCAGAACTAGGAGTATGCCTTTTCACCAACCGCTGACGGGAGCTCGGCGAATACTTAGTGAATAGCAATGATCAGCCTGGCTTTGGTGTTGTGAGAGGTCATGTTGGTGATGTTCTCAGTGTATGACCAAACGAAGTAGTCCAACGGGTTCAGGTCGAGGGAGGAGGGGGGGCAGTGATAGAAAGCTACAAAGTCGTAGCACTCCTTCTGAAGCCAAACCTGGTTCTTTTTGGACTTGAGAACCAGTGCTGAGTCCTGCTGCCACACCCAGGGTCTGCCAGCGGCCACCTGATTGCATCTCTCTGCCTGTTTTAAAAGTATTTTAATAGTAAGTGCACCGAGTAACTCCAATCCCTTGTCCCTCCTTGATGTAAATACCCTTGACACCCTAACAAGCGGCAAAATCTTACCCCTACAGAGTAGAAATCCCTAGATGTAAGAAAGTCTTCTACTCTAATAATTTCTTCCCTAGGACTGCTAGACTTTGGAATTCCCTTTCGGTGTCCCTGCTTCCCTGACTTTACTGACATGCAGAAGTTCAAGTGTAATGTAAACAGACGTCTTTCTGTACAACTCTTAACATAGTATCTCCAAAAATTAAACTCTAAACATAGTATCTCCAAAAATTTGATTCTTAACATAGTATCTCCAAAAATTCAACTCTTAATATAGTATCTCCAAAAATTAAACTCTTAACATAGTATCTCCAAAAATTAAACTCTTAACATAGTATCTCCAAAAATTAAACTCTTAACATAGTATCTCCAAAAATTAAACTCTTAACATAGTATCTCAAAAAATTCAACTCTTAACATAGTATTTCCAAAAATTCAACTCTTAACATAGTATCTCCAAAATTTATATCCCAGATAGTAAAGCCCTACATCAAAGTGGCACTGTGTCTTGTTGGGATGAAAATCTAATAATAAAAAAATTTTTTTTTTTTTTTGATTACTAAAAGCATGAGTGAGATTGTAGGATTCTGAGCACAATCCTACTTGCTCTTTGCAAAGAAAGTTGAATTTTTTACCCATTTTTATTTCATTCATTTCGATTTTAAAGTTTACATTTCCTTCTGGTATTTTTTCTTCTATTCTAGTTCAATAGTTTCACATTCTCTATGAAGCCCCAATCCCTGTCACATCTCCCATAACTGTTTTATAACCCAATGCTAGGTTCCAAAAATTATACACGGAGATCGTTCCAAAAGTAAAGCCTCCTATTTTTTAACTAAAAAAAGTTGAAGAACTACAAAGACAGTAATGGTGCCATTATATCGAGTGGCCTTTTGTGCTCCAGTGTTTATTTTTCTCCATATTCACCACCATTATCAATGCATTTTTACCAATAACTCAATGACGCATGTTTGCTTCTTACGCACGCTCATGACGACAGTTGTTTCTTAGAGTGTCACACTGTCAATATCTGCAACAGAGAAATGGAACATTGAGATAATGAATACATAAGTTCAGTCATTATAACAACGCAATTAGCGATTCCTCTCTGATGCAGACGGGCTGAAAAATTAGGAGGCATTACTTATGGAACGTCCCTAGTACATTAAAAACTTTCACTATGTTGGTACTAGTTTTAATATGACGATCAGCAGATAAGTAAGAATTCTTGTTATTTGTTTATGGTGGGGGGGTATTTGAAGTTTTAGCGATTCAAGAATTCTTTTCTTCTTTGATCCGTGCCAAGTTTACAAAACGTATATCGCAACTTATTTGATTGTAGAGAAACTGAAGCCGCAGGAATAACTTCTTTGTCTTAAATATGTTTTACACTTGTGTTTACGCGTAGCAGCTTTTGTTTTTGTGTCGCGATGACATTTTTTTGTGTTATATTTTTTGTTGGTGTTCGTTTTTTTTTTGTTGTTTTTTTTTTACTGTATTCTTCAGTTTTTGTTAAATGTTTTCGTTTGGTTCGTCAAATTTGCGGACATTGCGTCGGATTCTCTGTGTTCTTCTTGACGTCAGTCGACAAGTGTTTCAGAAAGTAGGAAACGTAAAACAATTTTAATTAAAAAAAAAAAAAGAAAAAGCAAGACAACTTTAATTAAATGTTTCGAAACTTAAAAAAAAGAAAAAAATCGGAATCAGTAATTGCATCCGAATCTAAAATTTAGAATTAAATCGACATTGTAGTGAAATGAACAAAGATTTTGGAATCGTCTCATCCTTAATCTCTCTCACTCTCTCTCACTCCCTCCCTTATATGCATCTCCTTCCCTCCCTTATATGCATGTGTATATATTATATGTATGTAATTATATACACTGCTGATCAAAAATTTTAGACCACGTAAAAATCTTTTAAAACAAAACTTTTTTTTTTAAGGATAGATTTTAAACTCTTCCGAGTTAAGGTTATCAATGCTACAATCTAAAAGGTTATGGAAACAAAAAGCTACATTCCAAAGATTTATTTTTAAATTTTACATTTTTATTAAATTACGCTTTTTACACAGTATCAAAATTATAAAACCAGAGACAAAAATTCTATTAAATTGTTAAAAAAGTGTATGAAAACATTCAACAATCAAACTTATTAATGAGTTCTCCCTCCACTGCTTTTGATGACTTTAAAAATTCTTTGGGGCATGCTAGAAATAAGGGTTTCTATTAAGGTGTGGGGGATCCTGGTCCAGTTTCTGAAGATGGCTTCACGAAGTTCATTTTTTGTTGAATATTGTCTGCCATTTCTCATCCATCCCCAAAAATTTTCAATTGGGTTCAAGTCCGGTGAGCATGCAGGATGTCCCAAGAAATGGACTCCATTTTCTTGTAGAAAGCTCAAGGTCCATCTTGCAGTGTGGATTACAGCATTATCCTGTTGGAATAACCATCCATCCCCACACAAACGATGACCCTGCATCATCAAAGATGCTTTTTATAGCATGCTAAGGTAACCAGCTGCTGTCTGACGACCCTGTCCCATCTGGAGCTCCATCGTCCCTCTGTAAGAAAAGGCACCCCCATACCATTACAGACCCTCCACCACTATGACCTGTGGAAAAAATTTCAAGGGGCATGTTTTTGTCATGCCAATATCGCTGGAAGCCAACAATCAAACTTAATAAATTGAATTTTTTCTCATCAGAAAACAGGACTTTCTCCCACTTTTCACCGTCTCAGGTT
>NC_136494.1:15458039-15600539 GCF_053919585.1 Euprymna scolopes
TGGAATCAAGTCTCCCCTTGCTGTTATTTCAGATCATTTGAAACCATAGCAAGTTTTAGTCTCCTCTCCATCAAGGCCAGAGGTTTTGGGAACTTATAAAAATATATATGGCAACTCAGGATATGTCCGATTGGGGATTACCGTCAGTGGCAACAGGGCAAGGGGAGGAGAATCTATAAAAGGTAATGAAAGAATTAAAGATGAAGAAAATAAACATTTGAAAACAATTGTTGAACATCCCCACCTCGTATCAAAGTGACAGAGGAATGACGTAGACACTTGGTGGCTTTGTTTCAAATCGTTCATAGCCCTCCTGATACTAAGGTCCACATTAATGTCTTCTGACGAGACCGTGTTCATCAGTTGGTTGATCAATTCATTTCTCCCATCTGCTCTGAGCCACAGCTGACGTTCGACTGTGTCCTATCTGCAACTGTCCTAAACTAGACAGTCACCAAGCGTAGCAAATCCAAGACTATCCACAATTATTTGTAACTGTTGTGAATTTTTTTTTTTTTTACACAGTGATCACCACTTATCAAGGCCCGGAAGCCACTCAGGGATAAGGGTTATTGCAAGTACATTAATTTAGTGAGGAGATTTGCTGAAGTGTTTACTTAAGGTGGCGGTTCATTAGGAATTTGTTAACATTGTTTCTAAACCCGCGGCCTAACATAAAATAACTCTAAATATATATCCATTTCTAACCTGACTCTGAAATTTTACTATAACTGCATTTACCCCCACTCGACAACATCACTGACCCCAATTCCTACATATTCTTAAAAACTATCAATTGCACTCCGGGTGTGTGTATGACACCATAGCCCTCCTAATGCTAAGGTTCACATCTATGTCTTCTGCCGAGAGCGTATTCATCAGTTGGTTGATCAATTCATTTCCCCTACTTTCTCTGAGACACAGCTTGTGTTCGACTGTGTCCAATCTGCAACTGTCCTAAACAAGATAGTCACCAAGCATAGCAAACTCAAGACAATCCACAATTGTTTGTAACTGTTGTGAATTGTTGCTAAACCCGCAGTCAAACCTAAAATAACTCTAAATATATATCCGGTTCTTTTCTTCCAATTCACTGTTACACCTTGATCAACCATCCCATATCAGCTTCCTTTTGTATGCCTTTTTGAACAATTTTCTATCCATTCGTTTTGTAGACTGCATAGTTGTTGTTGCTTCACCGCGTTGTGGCCAACTCATCCTCTGGCCTTCTTCAGTTGATTAACCGCCACAGAGCTTGTGCTGCAGTGAATAGAGGTGTTAAATATATGCAGTTTCAGGTGAGCATTGTCTGAAGATAGCGGCTTCATCCTACCGAAGCAGGCCAGTGGATTAGTTGACCAAAATGTGGTGAGACAACAACTATGGAAGGCAGTAATTACTGGGGATAAGTTATAAAACTCGACATTCCAATCCCATCATGATTAATCACCTGAAGAAGGCCAGAGGATAAGTTGGCCAAAACGTGGTGAAAAAAAAAAAACAACTATAAAGATGAAGATACCAGTTCACAAAAAGAATGAAAGCACAAATTATGCAGACTTATCTCAAAGGATTCCAAAAATAAAAAAAATGAAAATACCTTGGTGAACAACTTCCTTTCCATTTTTTTACCGATAAACCCATTCCCCTTTCTTTTCTTCTACTTTGTTTTCCCTTTCTTCCCCTACTTCCCAACTCTAAAGAAAACATCGATAGAATTACAATGTGCCACAGTTATAAATGCAATTAAAAAAAACTGCTTGTAAACACTCAACATTTCTCTCTCAGTATGCAAGGCACCCATCCGAAAGAGCAGGTGTATCGCATATCTATGGGGGGAACAGTCAAAGTTACTGCAAAGGCCACTGTCAACTGAAAACAGATGGAACGCCAGTTGCCCTTGCTGCAAACAGAGAATGCTGCAATGTTTCAGTACGGCCTTTGACTAGTTTCTGAATCTTTTAAAAGAATCACAAAAACACTTGCCAACTCACTCGAGGATTAACTGAACTGCATTAAGGAGCAGTTTTCTAATATTGTTGAAGGAGGTCAGCCAACCGTAAGCATTCCCCTAACAACCTTCAAACTCAGTAAGCTTATCAGACAGATCCACAGGGACAATGCTCATTCAAGTCTAACATTGGCAATCACAATTGGTTTGAGAATCTGAATAAGCATTATATATATATATATATATATATATATATATATATACACACACACACACACTGTCAAGGTTAATGGCAATCCGTTTAAAAGTAATGACATTATAAGCACACACACACACACATGATTATATATATATATATATATATATATATATATTATTCATCTTTATCTTAGCAGCTACAAACACTTAAGATAATCCGCGCTACCATTAAACTGCAGTAAATTATTAAAGCTTATTCAGGCATAGAAAATGTGTAGAAGCAATATATATATAGTAGCAAACAGTTAATAAAACATGTTAAAAACACTTTGAAAAAGAGTTAAAAACATATTTAATTGGAAAAGGAAACATTTGATAAGTGAATAGTCCTTAATCTGCGGAGTTTCGAAGAAATACTTTCCTTCTCATCAGAGGGTAGGAATTAGCAAAATGCGGGATCGGATTTTGCATACAAAAGTATTTGATGAAGCTTCAAGTAAGTCAAACCATCTTGGATCATTTGGGTAAATTTAATTGTAATTCTTATTTTATATATATACTAGGATTCGTTATGGGGATGAAATGCAGACACTCCTGTGTAGCTTAATTGCCACAAGTATATGTACATGACTTATACATAAAAGTAAGTCATCTATGCACGTGATAATTATTAATTAATAAATAATAATTAATAAATAAATAATTAATAAATAAATTTAAATAAAATAAAAAAGTAATACGTCGTAAAATGTGGACGAAAAAAAATGTAAACCAAGAGCAAATAACTCCTTTCTTATAAAAACGCACAGGGAGCGAAAAAAAAAAAAAAGAAATTAATCGCTTATAAAAACTAAATAAAATTCAACAATCGTACATAACTTATATATATATATATATATATATATATATGTAGATAAATACACTACATACTATGAATTTAAAGGTGTATTCTTTTTTTTTTTTTTTTTTTAAAGAATAACATTTTTCCATGTCATAAATGCATCACAGATATTGAAATTTAACTTTTACATTTTTTATTCAGATCAGTTATCTTGAGAAAGTCTTTTAATAAAAACCAAATGGTGGTGAGCAGATAAATAATTTCCAGTCGGCGTTTAATTTTTATTAGGTTGAATTATTAATTCCATAATTATTATGCTATTTATTCTACATTAGCAGTTATATGTCGCTAATTTTGATATAATCAGCATCACCTAAAGAGGTATCTAGTTACTCGTAACTGGCTGACCGAAACATGATTATGAATGTGTAGGGACATGAAAAAAACTTATGTAAAACAAATAAAAATTATATCAAATTTCACAGTGTATAAGGTTTATTTGATACTGGAGATCTTCATAAGCATACCCTATTTCCAAAAGAGGGGAGATATAACATATGAGAAATATTTGGAATCAAGTCTCCCATTAGTTATTTCAGATCATTTGAAACCATAGCAGAAAGTTTTAGTTTCCCTTCCATTAAGGCGAGAGGTTTTGAGGAAATATATATAGTATGTTTATTATACCCGCATTACTAGAATTGTTGGTCTAATGAAGTGTTTTCTCTGAATTCGGACTCCACTGAAACATGCATGCACATATGTAACCAATAATGTTTGTATAATAAACAGACTATATACCAGCTCTGTTCTGCATTGAGTACTTTTTAATAATCCCGCGAGTTTCATTAGATTTATATCTAGCAAACCAATCAATACAACCGGTATAAATATATATATATATATATATATATATATATATATATATGTATATGTATATAAATATATATATATATGTATATATGTATAAATATATATATATGTATATGTATATAAATATATATATATATGTATATATGTATAAATATATATATATGTATATATGTATAAATATATATATATATGTATAAATATATATATATATGTATATATGTATAAATATATATATATATATATATATATATATATATATAGTCTTGGAAGTTTTTTAACCTTTAAAACTATATAAAAAAACTTATTTAATTTTTATATTTTTTTATCATTCGTTAGAAAATTATTTAGTCAGTAAGTCATTTAATAACCTGCAATCAAGCATCAACTTGCTCTCTCGAATTCACTATAGTACCAATGGTAATTTAAGGGATCATCAGTTGTTTACCATGAAACCCTGTTACGGGGATATATATATATATATATATATATATATATATATATATATATATATATATATATATATAATTTGGAGGGAATTAGACCTAGTCTAAAGAGCAGAATTTATTTTAATGTACTAGTAAATGTATTAATGCTACTAAAAGAAAACAATGCTCGTTATAATGTAGATATATAATAAGCTCGATAGGCATATATATCTTAGAGCTATTTTAATATTGAGGAAAACGATCATAATTTTGAATTAAAAATCAGTTTCAAAAGGTAACCAAACAAAATCAACAGTTTGTACGATCGTTTCGGAAACGGTGTTTTTATTGAAATAGACAGTATGTCTTGAACAATAATTTGATAATATATATATATATATATATATATATATATATATATATATATATATATATATATATATATATATTTATTTACCAGTGGTGAAAAGAAAAAAACCGGACTAAAGTGCTCAATGTGTAGTCAGAGCAGTATATAGGAAATTTATTACTGTGAGTCCAGAATGAGTTTACAAATTGTTTCAACTAGAGGAAAATCCTCAAAGAGAGGAAAAATCCAACTAGCATCATCAGAATTCATAGATGGACTCTATCTATGAATTCTGATGATGCTAGTTGGATTTTTCCTCTCTTTGAGGATTTTCCTCTAGTTGAAACAATTTGTAAACTCATTCTGGACTCACAGTAATAAATTTCCTATATATATATATATATATATATATATATATATATATATATTGCTACTTCATTTACTCACATAAATTAATATACGAAAGTATTGATTTATGCGTAAACTTTAAGTATTTACTGCAAAAGTGCTCAATACGTAGGTAGAGCTAGTTATATATATATATATATATATATATATATATATATATATATATATATATATATATATATATATGCACGTGTGGATTTGCTTTGAACATATGCCAAATTCTGTTGCCTTTTACCTCCTTTGCAGTCTAAAATATTACTTTTTTCAAAATCTTTGTAATACTATGATTATATAATGCCATTAAAAAAAGTCCACTGTTACGTTGTTTGTGTTTAACTGTTTCTTATATTTTAAATGTTACTATATAAATTTCTTCCAATACTTTTCATTATTTTGTATTCTTCATTCCAGTAAAAAAAGAGAGAAAGTAAATCATGCCACCTACAGCTTTAGGCTTCTTACATAATCTTATTCATTAACTTCTTTAACTCAATATAGTGCATTTCAATTTGAATTTCCCCTTCAGAACGTATACAGAAAATAACTGTTAATTCAATACACTCTATTTTCCAATTCGTATAACTTTCATTTTCTTCAAGCTAAATTATCTATCACTAGCAGGCCGCCCGGCGTTGCCCGGTCGTAAAATACGCTTAAATATGATATTTTGATTAATGCAGATGTCGTATTTTTTATCATAATATATTGGGCAATATATAGTAATGATTTAAAACGTTTTTTTTAATGACTTATGCGCCACCAGCAAGAATCGAAACCAAAACGTTTAGCTTACGATTTACTTTTCCTTTGACGTTAATGCCTGAGCTATGGAGGCATGTTTGCTGCAAGGCTAAAAATTAAAATTCGAACCAATAGCTATTACGTTACGCATGTATATTCATAATGTCGTCGATCGTCCTTCACCTGGCAAATTCCATTTCTTTAGTTTTTACACTTTTGCACCGATTTTTCCCGGATAAAAGTTTTGCATAGGTTTGAATACCCTATATATTAAGTTTCATGTCTGTAGGCCAAAAGGAGTTCGGTAGGCAACATTTTTTAAACAGAAATGTATATGCATACGTAAATATATATATATATATATATATATATATATAGAAAGAGTTTTGTGTTAACTATAAACTTTTTACGCTAATGTTACGCAAGTATAAATAATGTAGAATGTCTGCATGAATATAAATACGCATAATAGTTAACTAGAGATGATCATCCTATAAGAAAACGGAAAAAAACTAATAGGAAATTAATTAAAATGAATGTTGAAAAGAATATGCAAATTAGATCTTTTGCAGATGAATGCAATTCCACAACCTATATAAAACAATGTTGTGTTTTCTTTTTAAATTAATAGAATAAAAGGTTTTTGATATGAATATGAAATACACAAAAAAAATTATAGGAATATAGATTACCCTATCTTACAATCTATCTAACAATCGTGTGTCTTGACTTAGATCATTTTTGCATTTTCCATTTTTAAGCAGATTTCAAAATTATAATCAAGGATTTTACAGTGCATATCTTAAAATCCTTGAGCTTAACTCTAGCGAAGTCTATGTGCAAGCAGAATGAATGATTACTGGGACTTAATGTAATTCACTCTAATCCATCTTTAACATTCCTCCCCTAATTTTTAAAAATTTTTTGTGATTTTTACACTATTATTATAATTATTGTAATTATTATTATTATTATCATTATCGTTGTTATTATTATTATTATTATTATTATTATTATTATTATTATTATCATCTCACTCACTAGGAGTTCTCACATGAGTCATAATCAGAGATTACTCACTGACAAAGACCAGTAGTATTCCTTGGAATTTGGGTGAAAATAAATCTCACCAGATTTCCAGTACTCTCCACCTCTGTCGGTAACATTTGCAAATAATTTTGTATCATCACAACAGCTGTTTGCCATTGAATATTCAAAGTCAAAAACTATTCGTCTTCACTGGAATTCAGGTGGCAATAAGCCTCTGCAAGGTCCCAGTATTCTTTGCACTCCGTCCAGTGGAGATCTAATTAGTTTACTTTCTCTCCTCAATCTTTCCATCCTCTTCGAACCTTCGGTGTGATGCCAGTTGATACCGACAGTGCACTTTTTTGGGTGGGAGTGTAGTCAACGTAGGATTTTGCAGTCTCGTTTATCTTGATGATATTTCTCCGTGTTTTCTTTTGCTTCTGTTGCAAGTATTGTCGGTTAACGTTTGTAAAAGTTGTGTAGTTCGTGTGGATTAGTAATGTGGATTAGTGACCGCATTCAAAGATTTTCTTTAAGATTTAAACCTTTTTCGTTATTTCTATTCATTGTATCTTCTCAGATTCACCCTTATTTAAATTTCTCCCTTTCCTTTTTTCAGATTTTTTTAGATTATTATTTATTTTATTTATTATTTTTTCTTTTATTTATTTTTATTATTTTATTATTATTATATTATTATTAATAATATTTTTTAATTTCTCCTATTCCTTTTTGCAGTTTTTTTCTGGATTATTATTATTATTGTTGTTTTTGTTGTTATTATTATTATTTTGTTATTTTTTTATTTTATTTATTATTTTATTTATTGTTTTTTTTTATTATTATTATTAATATGATTTAAATTTCTTCCATTCTTTTCTGAATATTTTCTCCGGATTGTTGTTGTTGTTGTTGTTGTTGTTATTATTATTATTAATTTATTTATTTATTTTATTATTATTATATTATTATTATTAATAATATTATTATTAATATTATTAATTTTTATTTCATTTATAATTTTTATTTTATAATTATTTTACTACTTATAATTATTTTATTTTGATTATCTTATTTTTTTATTATTTTATTTTATTATTGTATTATTTTTATTAACATTCAATTGTTGTTTGTAATTTTGTGCATATTGATGGTTTGCAATTAACCCTTTCATATTGGTTCATCAATTTCTGAACTTTAGTTCTTGTAAACAAGAAACAAGAAGCCACCAGCATTTTTTTATATACTTTTTTTTTTATAAAGATTTTTTTTCCTTAATAAGTGAAATTAATTTTATCATAAGAATGGGTCATTTCTTATTTTGTAACTTATATTTGTTTAATCTGATTCTTCAGATATGTGTGGCCGTCCGCCTACAATTCGCCATGCATTTCACAACGCCCGCAGTGAACAACGTATGTTCTCAGCGGGCACAGAAATTGTTTATGAGTGCGACCGCGGATATGTTCCAAATGGACATCCAAGAGCGATGTGTCGAGAAGATGGAGATTGGAGTGGACCGCGATTCTCATGCACACGTAAGTATCTGTACACTCCATCCTTCCCTTAACCCTTAACCTAACCCTAACTTCCAATGAAGTCCACGCAGTTTCCAATCTTTTGAGTGAAATAAACATGCATGAACTCTTGCTTGTAAAACAATACATGTGTATTATTGAAACCTTTTATTACTCTTTTTGTATATATTTGTAACTTATCTGTCTAGCGTAACTTACCTGACTAGCGTGTGTGTGTTTTGTGGGGTTCGACTACATTAGTGTATATTATTATTATTATTATTATTATTATTATTATTATTATTATTATTATTATTATTATTATAATATGTATGTTGTTTTACATCCTCCCTTGGGTTCCTATTTCTAAATATTCCAGGAAATCAAAAATAATCTATGTGTCGAGAGGACAGGCGCATGCGCTAGACAATATTTCAACCACCCCCGCCGTCAAAATTTTAATAACATCTAAGTTATCACGATTTTAACTTAGAAACGCTGCCTATAAGTTTCGGGGGGGGGGGGTACGTCAATCATCGGTGCATTTAAACAGAGTTCGCATGACAATGTCTAACTAGGGAAAGATAAAGACGACAGCTTTGATTGAAAAAAAACAACAAAAAAAACGTTCTTTTTTTTTTCATTTTTTTTTTAAATTCATTATACGAGTCAACAACAAGTTAAATTCCAAAGTAAAGTAATAGAAAAAAAAAAATTAAGCAGTTGACAGTCGCTTTCAAGATGGTTTATGTAATGAAGTTTTACGAGCACGCTAAATCCGATTCATCCGAAAATATTCGTAATTTCTCTTCTTTTGCATACGTTACCGTTTGCTTGTTGATAACAAAATCCTAAAATCATTCGACAGGTGTGGAACTGGACGGGATCTTAACAGCAACTCACTGACTGATGCCCAAAATAATGGTTGCTTTTTTCTTTGGTGCTAAAGTTGGTTAGGTTTTTTTTATCCAAATTGATTGGCCACTGGTCTTCTTCATTAGAATGCTCTGCTGTTACCTGTTTTTGGGTGATCACGATCTTGGACAAGGCACAGTGCCATTTTCATGTAGGGGCCTACTATCGGGACATAAGTTACAGCTTGGCCTTGTGGCCAAGATCAAAGTGTAGTATCTGTTCCGGCAGATGCTGCACTTAAGATAATTTGTACCAGTCAATGGAGGGGACACCCTCTATACTGGGACAATTATTATTTTTGGTAACCAGAGTGCCCCCTTTTTTGCCTACTTTTAGGGGAGCTGGTTTTTACCTCACATTAAAAACGGCCTTGTGCCTAATTTGCTCAGTGGGGGAGCAAATAAACACCATCTGTTCCGGCAGATATTGCAAGCTATGACTGGCTATGACTAGCTATGACTAGCAAAGACCGGATGTGGGGGCAACCCCACATGCCTGACCATTAACCAGCTCCCATTTCCCACCTCTCGGGAGCTGGTCCCCTTTTTCCCTTCCCCCTCCCTTCACTCCTCACATAAAAAATTGGCCTTGTGCCTAATTTGCTCGGTGGGGGAGCAAATAAATACCATCTGTTCCGGCAGATACTGCAAGCTATGACTAGCTATGACTAGCAAAGACCAGATGTGGGGGCAACCCCACATGCCTGACCTTTAATCAGCTCCCATTTCCCACCTCTCGGGAGCTGGTCCCCTTTTCCCCTTCCCCCTCCCTTCACTCCTCACATTAAAAATCGGCCTTGTGCCTAATTTGCTCGGTGGGGGAGCAAATAAATACCATCTGTTCCGGCAGATGCTGCACTTAAGATAATTTGTACCAGTCAATGGAGGGGAAACCCTCTATACTGGGACAATTATTATTTTTGGTAACCAGAGTGCCCCCTTTTTGCCTACTATTAGGGGAGCTGGTTTTTACCTCACATAAAAAACGGCCTTGTGCCTAATTTGCTCAGGGGGGGAGCAAATAAATACCGGCCTTCGTGCCAAGATCAAAGTGTAGTATCTGTTCCGGCAGATACTGCAAGCTATGACTAGCTATGACTAGCAAAGACCAGATGTGGGGGCAACCCCACATGCCTGACCTTTAACCAGCTCCCATTTCCCACCTCTCGGGAGCTGGTCCCCTTTTTTCCCTTCCCCCTCCCTTCACTCCTCACATTAAAAATTGGCCTTGTGCCTAATTTGCTCGGTGGGGGAGCAAATAAATACCATCTGTTCCGGCAGATGCTGCACTTAAGATAATTTGTACCAGTCAATGGAGGGGAAACCCTCTATACTGGGACAATTATTATTTTTGGTAACCAGAGTGCCCCCTTTTTGCCTACTTTTAGGGGAGCTGGTTTTTACCTCACATTAAAAACGGCCTTGTGCCTAATTTGCTCAGTGGGGGAGCAAATAAACACCATCTGTTCCGGCAGATGCTGCACTTAAGATAATTTGTACCAGTCAATGAAGGGGAAACCATCTATACTGGGACAATTATTATTTTTGGTAACCAGAGTGCCCCCTTTTTGCCTACTTTTAGGGGAGCTGGTTTTTACCTCACATTAAAAACGGCCTTGTGCCTAATTTGCTCAGTGGGGGAGCAAATAAATACCATCTGTTCTTCAGATGCGGCACTTCCATTTCTCGTTCTCTTTTAGTAGAGGAGAAATCCTTCACGACTGAGACAATTTTTATTTTTGTACCTTTTCTCCACGTTAAAAAACGACCCTGGTGTCTAACTCTGTCCCGTGGGGAGGCATTGTGAATAGGTACTATATAGGGAGTTGAGCAGCAAGATGTCTGTTTACATTACACTTGAATTTCTACATATCAGTACAGTCGGAGAAGCAGGAACCCGGAAGGGAGTTCTAAAGTTTAGCAGTTCTGGGGAAGAAACTATCAGAGTAGAAAGCTTCTTACATCTAAGGATCTCTACTGTGTAGGGGTGGGATTTTGCTGATATCGAGGGTATTTACATGGAGGGGGTATAAAAGCTTGTAGTACGTTGGAGTATCCACCATTAAAATACTTGTAGAACAGGCAGAGTAATGCAACATTTTGTTGATAGGACAGAGGCCGAAGCTTAGATGACAGGTCAGGACCGATCAGCTTGGTTACTCTCTTCTGAATCCTGTCCAGGAGTGAGAGACTAGTAGCAGATGCACCAGACCAAATGTGACAACAACACTCCATACATGGGCGATTGGTGGCCTTGTAGAGGTGCAGAATACTCTCAGATGTAAGTAATTTTCTCGCACAGTAGTGAGAGCCCGCCCCCCTCGCGGGGGCACCTTTATGGCCTTCGAGCCAAGCAAAGACGATCACAGTGTAGTATCTGTTCCGGCAAATGCTGCAAGCAAAGACCATTGCCCTTGTGGCAATCTTCTGGTCCATGTAGGGGCAACCCTACTTGGGCCAGCTGGCAAATCACTATCCAGCTCCCATTTCCCACCTCTCGAGAGCTGGTCCCCTTTTCCCTTCCCCTTCCCCTTCACTCCTCACATTAAAAATCGGCCCTGTGCCTAATTTGCTCGGTGAGGGAGCAAATAAATACCGCTCGCCCTCCTAGCAGCGTGTAATGTGTAAATAATTAAAAAATATGGGAAACACTTTTATTTATAAAATATTAACATTTCTTGTCAATCAAACGAGTAAATATAAACAACTGAATAATTCGATTCATGCAAAAAAAAAAAATCATTTAAAAAATCAGAAATAATAAAAATAGAACAATTGTTTTATATGTAGATTATGCTGAATTATTATTATTTTTTTTTTTTTTTTTTGCATTTTCACTCCAAACAAGGCACAGTGCTACTTTGATGTAGGGAGCTACTATCTGGGACATAATTTGCAGAGATAGTATGTAGGGAGTTGAGCAGCAAGTTGTCTGTTTACATTACACTTGAACTTTAGCATATCCGTACGGTCATAGAAGCAGGAACCCAGAAGAGAATACCAAAGTCTAGCAGTCCTATGGAAGAAATTATCAGAGTAGAAGGCTTTCTTACATCTAGGGATTTCTACTGTGTAGGGGTGGGATTTTGCTGTTTGTTGGGTTTAATTACGTCAAGAGAGTACAAAGCATCAGAGCACTTAGCATTAAAATACTTGTAAAACTGGCAGAGGGATGCAATATTTCGTTGATGAGACAGAGGTTGTAGCCTAGCTGACAGTGCAGGACCTATTGAGTTGACGACTCTCTTTTGAATAATATCTAAGTTATGCGCCAGCCCAAATGTGGCAACACTACTCCATACATGGGCGAATGGTGGCCTTGTAGAGGTACAGGATACTCTCAGGCATAAGTAACTTTCTAGCATGGTAAAGAAAGCCCACTTTCTTTGCAGCAGCCTTGGCAATGCCCTCAATGTATCTGTCTCAACTCATGATCCTCCTGAACATTTAGTCGAGGAGTTTGAATGAAGTACTTTCAAGTTAATGTATCATGAGCCATAACTATTAGTAGTTGAGAAGGTTTGTTGTAATTATTAAAGGAAAAAAAGCTTAGTCTTGGTAGCATTGAAGTCCATTTGTGTCCGTATCCAACCACAATTTGTTTTAGAATTTCACCAAAACAAAATAGAAATGAGGTAGATGCCCTTTTCTTTTCCCTGCAACCGCTTTCCCGCAGAAGAGACGTTGTGAGCCTGTTTCTGCACTATCCTTTTTTTTTCATGGCAAGTGCTTAACTGAACTCCAACCTATGGTTCCTCCCTTGACAAAATTTCACAAAAAAACTCGACTAACTACAACCAGTATATATGATTACCCCCAACTCTCTATCTGTGCCTAAGTCTAAAGGCAGATTCCATGAACAAAAGTTCTTTCTTAGAACTGACCGCCTGCGGAACATTCTTCTGCTGGCCTGCTTCTCGGCTAAATCTTCAAAGTTTTTGTGGAGCCGTTCTCATAAATAATCAAATTTACCCAATTTACGCAATGATTACCAAACTAGTACCTGATATTCAGTAACCCTTATCCTTGAATGGTCTTTGAACTTTGATAAACGGATACCAAATGTATATTTTGGGTTTGTAATTTCATGACCTCAAGATATTGGGCGCTGAGATTATATATATATATATATATATATATATATATATATATATATATATATAATTTCGGCATATAAGGCATCCGTCAGATAAGACGAGATACAAAATTGGACCAAATTATAATAAATTTATCATATATGGGTTGAATAATACGACTGCTAAATCATGAAACCATGTTTGTTTAGCCTAGGCAAGAGATTGCAACAGCCAGTATCTTATGAAATATTGGTTTTTAAAGATTTTTTTTTAATTTTAAGTGTAGTCTTATACGCCGAAATATACTGTATATGTGTGTGTGTATATATATATATATATATATATATATATATATATATATATATATATATATATATATATATGGTAATAAAAATATATATATTTGCACTGCAATACTATTGAGCACTTTCTTCGGGTTTTTACTAATTACCAGTTTTGTTATATATATATATATATATATATATATATATATATATATATATATATATATCAGAATAATGGGATGAATTAGATCACAGATCGATGAATCTGTGGTATCAAGTCTTACAAAATATTTTTGGGAGGCAATATTTTTATATAAGACAATCCTAGCCAAATAAAATTGCTGAAATATACTAGATATTTAGCAAACTTAAATAAAATAAAAATTACAGATTTTTGGTATTTAAATTTCATTCAGAAAAAAATAATTTTCAAAACAAAAATTTATTTGAACAAAGAATACAATATTCAAAGTAATTGCCTTAACCCATGGATTTTCTATGTAGGCTCATCTACTTGGATACCGAAATCTCATATCCTTTATATATATATATATATATATATATATATATATATATATATATATATATATATATACAGATACTAAATTGGCACTTATTCTAGGCGGGTTTTACCGGCTTGCTCCGAAGAATAGATTTTCATGGGAATATCACATTCAAAATAGTTCCCAGTTGTTCGTATATTCCCATTATGGGAAATGACCACATAAGTTTTTGCAATTTTTGCAGATAGGTGCGGACGTCCTCCTACATACAGTGCCTGGTATTTCAAAAGTGTTACCCATCTGGTACTGACCAGGCTCAATGTTGCTTAACTTCAGTGATTTAACAAGAACCGGTGTGTCGTCGTGATTATGCACATACTTAACTTTATATATGTAAAGAATATATATATAATTATTTCCACAATCAACCAACGTCGTAGCCACCAAGAGCCATGACTGCCAACAAACTGGAAGTCCAAGACTCGAGTTTCGCCCTCATTTGGGCTCATCAGTTAGACAAATACAAACTTTGGACTCGAAACTGAAGCCTCTTGCATGCAAGGCGAGTGCTCAGGTTTTGAATCCCAAGTTCGGATATGTCTAACTGATGAGCCCAAATAAGGGCGAAACTTGAGTCTTGGACTGCCGGTTTGTTGACTGTCATAGCTCGTGTTGGCTGCGACGTTTTTTGGCGGTTGAAATATTTATATAATCTCTCACATTCTGAAAATTAGATATATATATATATGTATATATATATATATATATATATATATAAAATGTATATAGATACATGTTTTGGCTTTTCAAGAATCATCAGTGTGGATAGACACAACGAGTGCATCGTTATATTTTGATGCTTTACAATCTGAGCTAATTCGCTGCTGGTTGTAATGGAAGAAATATGTTTGCCTATATATATATATATATATATATATAGAGAGAGAGAGAGAGAGAGTGTGCGTGTGTGTGAGGAAACGTTCTAACCTATATACCTAATGATGTACAGATTTGAAAGTTGGTATATAGGGTAATCAGACATGTGGATCCAGAAAAGGGCTGCTACGGGCTAAGAGTGAAAAAACTGGTACTTCATCGATTTCATAGATTCATCAGATTTTTATCTGTTTTCAACTGTTTCAGGCGAATTATTCACATAACCGAATAGTTATGTTAAGCATAAGTAGGTTTGAAAACACGTTTCAGAGACCGTGTCAAGTTGGCCTGATAGTTATTGTACTTGACTCATCGTCTTTATGTTTTGGTTTCGATCTCAGCTCGAGCATTTTTTTTTACTTACAAGAATTGAACTGTTTAGAAAAGAAAAACATAATACTCACAAGCACGTCTAAGTTTCTTTCCGTGTGTTTTTACTTCATTTTTGAAAAGGAATTACCGTTACGTTTAATATCTACGGTATTTCTGTTCATAATAAAAAAAAAGAATTCTGCATTAATTCAAATATAATATTAATCTGTATTTTATGACCGGGCTACGCCAGGCGGCTTTCTATTATGCCTATGTATATAAAGAGAAAGATAGTTAGGTACTTTATATATGTAAAGAATTCGAGTTATAACAAAAATAAAAGAATCTATCATTGTTATTTATATTTAAGAAAAAAGAAATGAAAGTGTAGCATTTTTGAATTACGTTTATTTTTAAAAAAATTAGCAAAGAATTATATTCTGCCTAAATTCGTTTTTTCTTGAAAAAGCAAGACATAAATCTTTTCATATTTCAAATGCATAAGAACCATTTTGACGTCCTGCAGTAAACAAGATCATTTCTTTTATTTCGCTTTATTTCCTGCTTAACATTGCTTTTTTTTAACGCATAAAATCTTATCTCGTTTGATAGAGAATTTAAATTTTTTTTTATTATATTTTTTCTTTTTGCAAGAGCCAAGCTTTTCACCTGCAATATTTTTTTATTTTTTTCTTTTGCATTCAAATTTTCATATTGAATTTTTCTATGCGTGACCAGCCGAATATTATCTTAGCATAACTTGTTTCATGAGTTTGTAAAAATTTGAACATAGAAAAAGCATTATTATAACTTGACAGCATTTTTTTTCGTTTTATTCCTTACTAGGAGTTCAGCCCGGCTTTGCTCAGACCCTATGTACTCTTCATAACTTAATGTGCATATATATATATATATATATATTCGCCCAAAAACTGATTAAAGAGTTTGCTGCATATCTGAATACCCTTGATGTAAAATTTCAAATGTTTAGATCCAAAATTAACTGTATATTTTGCTACATACCGCAAAGGTCAAATCCTTTTAACTTTGACCCCTTGGCAGTCAAATTTTCGGCCAAAAATCGATTACAAAAACTTGCTGCATGTCTGAATACACATTATGTAAAATTCCAAATGTTAAGACCAAAAATTGGCTAAGTAATTTGGTAGAGACCGCCGAAGTCATTTTTTTTTAAACTTTGAACCAAATTGTTATTCCTTAACATTTATTGTTTTGGGCTCAAATCAAATTAAAAAGTTGATCCATATTCAAGTAACCTACATCTGAAATTAAAATTGGCGGAGGAGTTTGGTAGAGTTTTCAAAAGTCAAATCGTTGAACTTTGATCCCTTGGCAGCCAAATTTCTGGCCGAAAACCGACTAAAAAGATTTTTCCAAATTTCAATAACCCTTATGTTAAATCCCGAGTCTGTAGACTGAAAATTGACAGAGTAGTTTGGTAGAGAAATATACACACACACAAACAGACAATTTAACTTTTATAGATATATAGATTATCGCATGTGTTCCAAATTTTTTTTATCTATTCCTCGTTTGACTCGGTCAGTTCTCTGTTTCGATACCTCATTGTAATACAACTTCCTTTTTTAGTAGCTTTGTTCTAGTTGACTGTTTTCCTTCTTACTATAACCTCGGTGCTTTCCAGACTAAGGTCAATAGGCAGCCCCTGTCTTTTTGATTATCATTTTTTGTTTATGTTAGCTCCTTACATCAAGTGGATTCATGCTTGTTCAACATAAAAACCAACCATTAAAATATTATGTTGTAGTGTAACCATTAAAATATTGTTTTTGTTTTGCCATTAAAATAATATGCTGCAATGTAACCATGAAAATAGTTTTTTTGTAATGTACCATTAAAATATTGCTTTTGTACAACCATTAAAATATTATGCTGTAATGCAACCATTAAAATATTTTGTAACATGGTCATTAAAAACTCGTTTTTCTGACATAAACAAATATAAACTTTCACTGCTTTATAAAACTAGTAAATGTGCGAGAATTCACCCTTTGGTGTGTCTTGCCCTTAGTTGTATCTTTGCTTAAAAATAATTATCTAGTGGTCTCCATTAATTTGCTGTTTCGATACATCATTAAAATAAAACTTCTTATTCCAGTAGATTTTTTTTCCAAGAACTGCAAGCTTGTGCAACTCTATTCTTGCTGACTGTTTTCCTCGTACCTATAGCTTTAATCTTTTGAATCAACAGACATCTCCTACGATTACTATTTTTTTTTGTTCTTGTCAGTGCCTTCCATCAAGTGGCTGCATGTCTTGTCTGGAGCGATTTACATTATAAAAACCAAATATATATATTAGAAGATTAGAAAATGGACATTTGGTATACTCTCGACAGCCTTATAACTCTCGCTTCCATTATTTTGTCCTTTAGTCCTGGAATTTCATGTGCAATATTTCTGACAAAGGGGAAAAATTGCTGTCTTATAGATCGGAATCTATTAATCTAAGATTTATTGTCGGCTAGCTTTCGACCTTGAAGTAGTACGCTTTTTAAGTTCCTTACATCAAGTGGCTTCATGCTTTGTCTAATTTAATTTATGCAAAGAATCTCAAATAATTAAATCTCTTAAAACTAAAATGTCATTATTTTTCTGTGTAGGTTGAAAAAATGTACTAATAAATAAAAATGAAAAATGAAAATAACTTTGCTATATCCTGGGTAACTCCAGGTAGGGACAGCAAGTACGTATATGATAGGCGTTCCAAAACTAATGCCTCCTAGTTTTTATTCAGCCCAAATGGATCAGGGGGAATTGCAAATTGCATTGTTATGATAACTAAACTCAAGCATTCATTATCAAAAAAGATTCATCTCTCTGTTACAGATATTGACGGTGCATGAGAAACAGAGATCTGTCATTAAATCTCTGGGTAGAAAAATTTGAACTGATCAACATTCACCAGCGCCTGTTGAATGTTTATGAAGCCGATGCAGTTGATGTCAGTGCAGTTAAGAGATGGGTTCGTTGATTTCAGAGTGGAGATAGAGATGTGACAAAGCACGCTCTAAACTTTTACGACCGAGACATCAAAAAAGCCTGGCAAAAGCGCTTTGAGAATGGGTTGACTATGTAAAAAAGTAAATTATGGAGCACAAAAAGTAGCTCGTTTTAATAATCGCACTCCCGCCTTTATAGCTCTTTAAGTTTTTGTGTATGAGTTTAAAAAAAAAAATAGGCGGCTATAATTTTTGAACGGCCCTGGCCCTCGTGTTTATAAACCATTCTACAATTCTTTGTATATGCAAATACCAGGTTTATATAAATATAGTTAGTTATAAAAACATATAAGTAAACAAGTTAAAACTGTAAAAGCATCAAGTGAATTTATTATGTTTGCAATTTCACTGTTTTTGTTCTTTTTATAAAACTTGCTTAATTTGTTTGGAATCACTGAACCATTTGTTTTGGCAATATTTACTCGTGGTAAACATGAAGCCAGGAAAAAAGCAATGTTTTTATTATATTGAATAACAACGATTTCTTTGTTCATGTTATTGTCAGATCTTGTGTACTCACGGTGACACACACACACACCCATTATATATATATATATATATATATATATATATATATATATATATATATACAGAGAGAGAGAAATAAAAAGGAACAAACCGTATTATGTGTTCATCCACGTTTCGTCTTTATTTCGAGACTTCCTCTGGGTGAAAATATATACGAAACGTTGATGAACACATAATACGGTTTGTTCCTTTTTATTTCTCTATTTTGTCGGAATACTATTTCCACATTTCTCAACATATATATATATATATATATATATATATATTAAGTAAAATGATTCATAATTTTAAGTTAAAAATCAGTTTAAAAAAACAAACAAACAAAATCCGCTAGATTGTACGATCGTTTCAGAAACGATGTTCATTTTATTTAAATTCACAATCGTTTCTGAAACGATCGTTACAATCTAGTGGATTTTGTTTGTTTGCCTTTTGAAACTGATTTGTAATTTAAAATCATGAATCTTTTTATTCCATATTAAAATAGCTCTAGGATATCTATACCTGTTAAGCTTATTATATATGTACAGTACAATGAGCACTGTTTTCTTTTAATAGTATTATATATATATATATATATATATATATATATATATATATATATATATATATATATATATAAAGTGAAAATGTATGTGCGTGTGTCTGTCTTTCTACATTTCAATACCAAATAACTCTGTCAATTTTCGGTCTGTAGACTCGAGATTAAACATAAGAGGTAGTGAGTTTTGGGAAAATCGTTTAATCCGTTTTTGGACAGAGATTTGGCTGTGAAGGGGTCAGAGTTTGACGATTTGACGTTTGAAAACTCTACCAAACTCCTCCGGCAATTTTGGGTTTAAACACTTGAAATTTAAAATGTAGGTTACGTGGACATGGATCTAACTTTATAATTTGAGTCCCAAAAACTAAATGTAATGGGTTCAAAATGTGGCTCAAAGTTAAAAAAAAAAAACTTTGACTTTTGCAGTGTCTACCAAATTACTCAGCAAATTTCTGGTCTAAACATTTGAAATTTTACATAAATGGTATGCAGAGATAGGGTAACCTTATAATCGGTTTGAGTCGAAAATTTGAGCTACCAAGGGGTCAAAGTTCAAAAGATTTGATCTTTGCAGTGTCCAGCAAACTACTCAGAAAATTTTGGGTCTAAACATTTGAAAGTGTATATAAGAAGTATTCAGACATGCGGTAAGCATTTTAATATGTTTGGGGGAAAGGGTTTAGCTGCCAAAATGTCAAAGTTTAAAGAGTTGACTTTTGCAGATTCTACCAAATTCCTCCGCCAACTTTGGGTCTAAACACTTGAAATTTTAAATGTAGGTAACTTGGACATGGGTCAAACATTTTATTTTTATTTGAAACCAAAACAATAAAAGTAAAGGGGTCAAAATTTAAAAAAAAAGTTACCTCTGCTGTCTCTATGAATTACTCATACAATTTTTGGCCTCAACATTTGGAATTTTACATAAAAGTATATTCACACAGTTTTGAAGAGTACAAAGAGCTCGAGCAAAGCCGGACTGAAATACAATTGAGAGTAATAGTAAATTAATAGGAAATAATTTTGGGTTTGAGATTAATAGTGAATAAAGACTGAGTTTAGAGTAATAGTAAATTAATATCAAATAATTGTGGGTTTATGATTAATAGTGAATTATAAGTAAATAAGTTTGGAATTAAGAAAAAAATAAATAGCAAATAATTTTGGTTTTGAGATTAATAGGGAATTAATAGTAAATACGTTTAGAGTTGGGAAAATAGTTATTAAATAGCAAATTATATTAGGTTTGAGATTAATAATGAATTAATAGTAAATAAGTTTGGATTTGAGAACAATAGTAAATTAATATCAAATAATTTTGGGTTTGAGATTAATAGTGAATTAATAGCAAAAAGGTTGGAGTTGAAAAAATAGTAAATTAATATCAAATAATTTTTGTTTTAGATTAATAGTGAATTATTAGTAAACAAGTTTGGACTTGAGAACAATAGTAAATTGACCGCATATTATTTTGGGTTTGAGATTAATAGTGAATTTATCTATCTATCTCTAAAAGTGAAAATGTCTATGTATGTCTGTGTCCATGTACATTTCCCTACGAAACCATTTTCGGTCTAGAGACTCAAGATTTGACATAACGGTTATTGAGATTTGGGAAGATCTGTTTAATCGGTTTTCAGTCAGAAATTTGGCTGTTGATCTTTGAAAATTCTACAAAACTCCTCCGACAATTTTGAGATCTTAAATGTAGGTTACTTGGACATTGATTAAACTTTTTAATTCAAATTTAGCCCCCCAAAAATAAATGTTATGGGGTACAAATTGGGGTCAAATTAAAAAAAATTGACCTCTGCGGTCTCTACCAAATTACTCAGCCAGTTTCTAAACATTTGAAATTTTACATAAAGGGTATTCAGAGATAGGGAAAGCTTTTTAATTCGGTTTGGGTCGAAAATTTGAACTACCAAGGGGTCAACGTTTAAAAGATTTGACATTTTTTATGTCTAGCAAACTACTCAGCAAATTTTGTATTTATACACTTAAAATTTATACAAAACGAGTATTCAGAGATGCGGCAAGCATTTTAATCAGTTTTGGGGCGAAAATTTGGTTGATAAAAGGTCAAAGTTGAAAGAGTTGACCTTTGAAGATTCTACCAAATACTTTCGCCAATTTGGGGTCTAAACACTTGAAATTTTAGATGTAGGTAACCTGGATACAGCTAAAACTTTCTATTTGGATTTGAGGCCAACATAATAAATGTTAAGTGATCAAAATTGGGGTCAAATGTTTAAAAAATGGACCTCTGCGGTCTCTATGAAATTTATCAGACAAATTTTGGTCTAAACATTTGAAATCTTACATAAAGTGTATTCACACGTAGAGAAAGTTAAGAACAGTACAAAGGGCCGGAGCAAAGCCGGGCAGAAATGCAAGTATTAAATAAGGTTGGTTTTGAGAGGAATAGTAAATTAATAGGAAATAATTTTGTGTTTGAGATTTATAGTGAATTAGGAGTAAATTAATATCAAATAATTTTGGGTTTGAGATTAATAGTGAATTAATAGTAAATTAATATCAAATAATTTTGGGTTTGAGATTAATAGTGAATTATTAATAAATAAGTATGGACTTGAAAATAATAGTAAATTAATAGCAAATAATTTTCTGTTTGAGATCAGTAGTGATAAGTTTGGATTTAAGAGTAATAGTAAATTTGTATCAAATAATTTTGGGTTTGAGATTAAGACTGAATTATTCGTAAATAAGTTTGGAGTTGAGAACAATTGTAAATTAATAGCAAATGTTTTGGGGGTTTAAGATTAATAGTGAATTAATAGTGTGGAGTTGAGAACAATAGTAAATTGATAGCAAATAATTTTGGGTTTGAGATTAATAGTGAATTAATAGTAAATAAGTTTGGATTTAAGATATTATATCTATTAAAGTAATATTGTCTGTTTGTGTGTGTACATTTCCCTAGCAAACTACTCTGTTAATGCTTATCTACGGACTCGAAATTTGACATAAAGGGTTTGAGATTTGGGAAAAATTTTTAATCGGTTTTTGGCTGTCAAGGGGTCAATGTTCAAAGATTTGGGTATTGAAAACTTCACCAAACTCCTCTGTCAATTTTAGGTCTAAACACTAGAAATTTTAAATGTAGGTTACCTGTACATGAGTACAAACTTATAATATATATACATATGCGTTTAAAGTTATTAACATAGGGCTCGAGCTGAACTGCTAGTTATATATATATATATATATATATAAAGTGAAATTAGCTGTCTGTGTGGGTACATTTCCCTACCAAACTACTCTGTCAATTTTCAGACTATAGAGTCGAGATTTGACATAAGGGAATATTGAGATTTGGGAAAACCTTTTTAATCGGTTTTCGGTTAGAAATTTGGCTTTCCAAGTTCAACGATTTGACTTTTGAAAACTCTACCAAACTCTTCCGCCAATTTTGGGTCAAAACACTTGAAATTTTAGATGTAAATTACTTGGACCGGCATGAATCATTTTAACTTGATTTGAGCACAAAACAAGAAATGTTAAGGGATCAAAGTTGAAAAAAAATTGACCTCTCACCAATTTTTAGTCTAAATATTTGAAATTTTACATTAAGTATATTCAGATATAGGGAAAGCTTTTTAATCGGTTTTTGGCCGAAAATTTAACTACCTAAGAGGTCAAAGTTCAAAAGGTTTTACCTTTGCGATCTCTAGTAAACTATTCAGCCAATTTTGGGTCTAAACATTTGAAATTTTATATAAGGGGTATTCAGATATGCAGCAAGCTTTTTAATCAGATTTTGAGCGAGAATTTGGCTGCCAAGAGGTCAAAATTATTATACTAATTATTTCCACAACATTTCGGTCGATATAACCTCTGACTTTCTTCAGCTGCATCTTGTTGAATTCGATAATCTTTTTGTTGAACTCAGGAATCTGTGCAGAATTTATTTGATCCATTGAGTAGCATGTTCTTGTTTCGTCAGTCATGACAGGATAAAAGTCCTAAGTAATTCACAATTCTATTTTTGAATGTCGCCCAGGTTGATGATTGAACCTTCATCCTCCAGAAAAGTATCACTTTAAAACTAAATTTACTAAGTACTTTATCCGCTACGCCACTAGTTCTTGTGGAAATTGGAGTTTTAATTCCTCTTCAAAACAATAAATAAACTTGTGAGAATGATTTATTACATAAGCATAATTACTTAATTTCATTTTTACCAATGTTTCCAAAGTTCACTTTGGAGTGGCACCATTTCATTCCAACCTAAGATAAGAATCAAGACCTTTTCAGAATTGGTGTCTTCAATTCAAACATTAACATTCGATTTAAGATTGGCAGCCGGAACCGAGTTAATGAGCAATTAATAAAAGGTTTTAATTGGCTGATCAAATCTCAAATTACAATAAATCATTTTATAAAACGTCTGACATACGATTGTCTCTTTCTCTTTATGGTTGAAATGAATCACTGGTAGAGACGAACGGAAATAAAACGGTTGATTAAAAAGACGAATTTGGTCAAATCTTTGAACACATTAGTTCTTAAAGCTAATTAGAAAATTTTAGAAAACCAAATCTTTTAAAATCTCTATCATATAATAGGATTTTGTACCCTATGGACTTCGAAACAGCCGGGCCGATTTTTTTTTTTTGGAAATTTTACATAAATGTACTTTATGTGCTCGGCAATGTTCTTAGATAGGCTGTGTATCGGACTATCTTTGATAAGTATTGATAATCAATAATCGAAAATATTTGATGACAAAAGGAACAGACGATTTTCTACAGAGTTAACACCTTACACAGCCTAACATCACAAGGGCATTTGAGAAGCTTTATCCCCACACAAGCCGAAAGGCCCGGCATATAAAATAAGCCTGAAGGTTCTTTGATATGACAGGGGCGGAATCGAAATGAATGTTTTTGTTGAGAGCATAATTGAACCATAATATCTGACTTTTGCTTTTAAACTTTAATTCAAGCCATTAGATATAAAAATAATTTATTAAAATCAACCTTAGGTTCTCTACAGTGCAATGTAAACTATGATCCATTGTGGAGTAAGTCACTGCGAGGAGATATGTGAAGCTTCCTCCCGGTGCACTGTGGTAGTCCCCAACTAGAGTAGGCAATCGTTTGATTTGATTGAACAATTGTCGATTTCACCGACTTCGATCACAATAAAATATGGAAGTCTGAAAATTTTGTTGAATCTCATTCAGTCCTGGGCAATATCGGGTCTCCCTGACAGTATTTTATTAAATGAATAAAATCACTTTGTCTTTCTGAGAAAACAGTTGATAGGTTTTTCTTTTCTCTTCATTTTCCTGGTGGTATTAACCCCGAGGAGTAAGCCCATCGTTTTGAATAGGAGCTTAGTCACATCCTCGAAAATATTTTCTAAGATTAATTTAGAAATTTTTAGAAACCCAAATGTTATAAAATATTTTATTAAGTGATTAAAATCGTTTTTTTTTTTTTCTGAGACTTTCGGTGCAAGATATTTTTTAAAAGAAACTGTTGTTTTTTTGTTTTGTTTTTCTCTCTCCATTTTTCCTCTGGTATTAACCCCGAGGGGTCAGCTCCTAAGTGTTATTAGACGGTTGTTGTCCGTGTAGATCATTTACTACAGTATTTTATAACGTTATGACTATAACACCGGAAGTATTCTTTTCTCTCTATACAAGGAGCTAACTCCTCGGGGTAAATACCAATTAACAAAAAAAAAAAAAATAAAAATAAAAAAAAAACGAAGCATAAAAGAAACCTAACAAACCAGCACTCTTCTGTGTAAAGGTGCTTTAAATGAAACTATATATTTTACATAGGCCTCACAACTTATCAAGGCCAAGAGGCCACTTGACGATAAAGGTTAAAGAGTGTACAGTAGAAATTGGACAATATAGTACACGTTAGTAATGGAGATTAAGTAACTTTGTTAACTTATATGGAACGGCTCATCAAGAACTTGTTTACGTTAGACTTGAAGACAACCATATTGTAGTCAGCTGAAAAGCAGAAAAACGGAAGACAATTCCACAGGCGTGCAGTTCTAAGAAAGAAGCTTTGTTCATGGGATCTACATTTAGGTTTAGGCACAGATAAAGAGTGGGGGAAATTATTGATAGTGTTTTCTGCTAGACAGGTGTTTCTTGTCAAAGTTTGGCGAGGGGGGACCAGAGAGTGGAGCTCAGTCGAGCACTTGCCATAAAAAATAAGGATAAAGGAGAGACAACTCGCAACATGTCTTCTATGAGAAAGAGGTTGCAGGGAAGAGAAAAGGACATCCCCTACGAGGCTATGCCGTTCCTGTTTCCTGCTTTCCTAGCCGTAGTAATATACAGAAGTTTAAATGTAATGTAAACAAACATCTTACTCATTTTTTTTTAAATAGTTCCTTGTAGAGATGGTTCGAAATTGCGGCTTTTGCGTTCAAATATAACTTGTTTGTTGGTAAATAAGAGCAAAAAAAATAAAATGAGATATTAATTACTTTAGATTGTTTCTTGCATATTGTCAGCAGCGATTTCTCAGTGCACACAGACTGGACATTTAGGTAGACACTGAGACAACGCCATGATGATCAGTAATATTATGTAGGGATTAGTTATAGAAGCCTAGCTGGGGTACCCGCCGTTGCCCGGGTGTGTGGAGGTGTAGTAAGGAACCCCTCGGGGGGAGGGGAAATACAAAAGTGGTAGCAGTGGGAAAGGGAATCAAAACAGCAGTTTGGGTGAAGAGAGGTTTTAAAAAAAAACACGTCGTAGTAGGCAGATAGGCTCGAACCTGTAACACAAAGGAGGAAAAGAAGGTGAAAAAAAAAACGTGATGTCTTTGCCGATGTGTCCATGGCCAAACTGGAAGTCGCGAACATAAAAATTAAGCCTAGTCAATGCAACGGTGACGATAACTTGCTAAAATGTCGGCGAAAAAAGCGACCCCTCATTGTACAAAATGGCCGAGTTGAAGGTGAAGGACTGAATGTTTTGGGCCAATTTTTTGCTATTTGTCGTTCAAGACATCGAGCTTCAGAACGATACCAATCTCGTGAGGATCCTTTGCATGTGTCGAAAGTTATTGCAAGACATACAAACACACACACATTTTTTTTCCTTTTATATATTAAACTAGCGGGGATGCCCGGCGTTGCCCGGGTGTTTGTAAATGTATGTTGGGGGTAGATCAAAAGAGAAAAAAAAAAGTTTGGGTAGTAAGGTAGGCTTGAAAACAAATATTAAAAAACGGACAAAAACAAAAAAAAACACAGCAAAAAAAGGTTTTTGTAGGTGTGCGCGTGTGTGTGCGTGCGTGTGTGCGTGTGTGTTGGGGGAGGTGAAGGGGTTTAGATCCAAACCCTATGTCAAACTTCTTTTAAAAAATCTGTGAAAACAAAAACAAAAGAAAAACAGCGAACTTGATGTAAAAAGAAGAAAAAGTGAAATAAAAAAACATAAAATAAAAAAAAAAGATTGTGTAGGTTGGTAGGATCGAACCCGAAACGCTGAGGTAAAAAACTTGGTAAGTTACCCGCTCGCCCCCGTTTATAAATTGCAGGTGCGCGGCAAATCTAATTAGGTCAAAGGAAATGAAATACAACACTTAATTTTAACTAGAGTTTGTCTGTTTTTTTCCCACCCAAACGTGTTGGGGAAAACCAGCTCCCCATTTATCAGGGGAGGGTCCAAATGAAAGCAATTGTCTGATATGACGGTGAAAACCGACATTGACCAAACGTCCATTTGCTTTCTGGACTCCCGGATTGTGGGCCCCTTAGATTCACATCCATTTCGCTTTTATACGAAAAAGTCGAATCAACACGAGAAGGGCCAAAATAGCAAGAATCGTGTAAAAGTCGATGTAAATAAATCTAGACGCGTCGCGCGTTCGCAAATCCTAGATCTTATTATCTAGGGGGTATATAAACACTTCTGAGCGATAGTATCCCCCCCCCCGGAGCCCCGTCGAAAAATGCCTTTGTTTGACATACAAAAACTCTCGCGCACATTTTGTCTTTTATATATATAGAAGATGGCTCAACAAGAAGTTATTTACATTACCTTTGAAAACGTTACAGTCAGCATGGAAGCACTCCTGTGGTATTGCGGATATTTCTAGGAAAGAATTTTTATTTAGATTCAAGCACAGATAGAGAGCGGGGAAAATTGTTTACAGTTGTTGTAGCAAGACAAGTATTTGTTGCTTTTAATTGCAAGACATGTTTAATTTCAGATAGGTTTCTGATGAGTAGCTAATCTGCATAAGTCTTGGAGATGAAAAAGGAGTTTTCAGTGAGTAGCTAATCTGTGTAAGTCTTGGAGATGAAAAAGGAGTTTTCAGTGAGTAGCTAATCTGTGTAAGTCTTTTAAAGTTTGCAGACAAAGATAAAACTCTTTCTCATGTGGACACAAAAAAATTAGGTAATTCTAAACTATCCAATACTTTTAAGGAGTGATTCCGGTTTCTGATTGGTGGCTAGCAGAACGTGGCGCTATTTGATTGGTTAGTTCCTATCGCCAGTGTGTATAAACAGAACCGTCTAATTTTCTTTAATCGTGCCCACGTTATAGAAAAAAATATTGCAACAGTTTTATGGGGTGGGGGCGACCATAAATTGAACCTCAGTTGAGCATTTCCCATGAAAGAACAACAAAGCAGAGATAGACTCATAACGTCTCTTCTGTGAGAAAGAGGGAGTAGCGACACTCTGGAGTTTGAGTGACAACAAATCTCCGGTTTTTAGTACTCTCCACCTCTTTCGATAACCTTTGTTATCGAAACAACTGCTTACTATAGATTTCTTGTTGGCAGCGACCATTGGTCTTCACTTCACTGGAATTTGGATGGCAATAAGCCTCCCCAAGATCGCAGTTCTCTTTGCACTCATCCAGCAGATATCTGGCTAGTGCTTTCATTCCTCAGTTTTTCCATCCTCCTTGACCCTTGGCCCTGTCGGTGGGGCATTAGAATATGCCGACTTCCCCCCTGCAGAGAGTAAAAGTCCCTCAATATGACCTTAAACTATATCCAGTGGTGAGGCCCCAGCTTGTGGGCTTTGGGGAGTGTGGAGCCACCCTTTAATTACCATTGCTCCAAGGTCCACTCTGATCCGGAGTAGTAGTACCTGTTAGGGTCCCAACTATGGGTTAAATAGAAACCGACTTGAAAACAACAAATATATTCTATTAAAAAATGTTTCTTCAAAATCTTTGGATTCGGCATTAAATAACCCGAAAAGGGTTGATATGCCGTAAAACAACCAACAACCAACCAACCAACCTACATCTTCCATTGATCCCTCGCAACTATCAATATTTTTTTGTAGAATATCAGCTGACACTGATATTATCAAAAGTTAAATAGAAACCGACTTGAAAACAACAAATATATTCTATTAACAAAATTTTTTCTTCAAAATCTTTGGATTCGGCATTAAATAACCCGAAAAGGGTTGATATGCCGTAAAACAACCAACCAACCAAACAACCAACCTTGATCCTTACTTATTTGGTGTCGCGCCAGTTTATGGCGACATATGAAAAAAAAAGGTGGAGGGCGGAAGGAAGGTTACAATTATAAAGTTTTCATGATTCCATGTGATGTTTCTTTGTGGTTTATATATGTAGCAGTTTCTGTATGTCGGGCTTGTGCTTGTATCTCGTGTGTGAGTCTCCGCATTCAAGAGTTTTTCTTAATATTTCAGCTTTATTATTATTACTAGCCTGGGTGCCCGGCGTTGTCCGGATGTTTGGAGGTGTGTGTGTTGAGCAAAAAAAAAAAAAAAAAAAAAAAAAAAAAAAAATTGGTAGTAGGCAAGCAGGCTCGAACCCGTACCGCAAAGGAAGAAAAGAATGTGAAAAAAAAGCGTGAAGGTTTTGCCGTTGTGTCCATCGCAAAACCGGAAGTGGCGTAATTTAAATTAAGGCTAGTCAATCGAAAAGAGGAAATGACGTTCGAAAATATCGGCGAAAAAAAAACAAAAACAAACAACCCCTCCTTCTAGAAAAGTGCCGAGTTGAGGATGAAGGAATAAATATTTTGGGCCAATTTTTTCGATATTAGTCGTCCGAAGGGTCGAGCTTTACAACGATACCGATCTTTTGAAAATCCATCGTTTCTGTCGAAAGTTTTAGGCAGGCATACATATATGCATGCATACATTTAAACAGACAGGTGAGATTTATATCATAGATTATATTTTATTTTATTATTTTCTTATTTTCTCTATCTAAAATTGTATGTTCTCATATTTAAATGTATCGGAGTAACCTTTAATATTTCATGTATATTTGTTTTCCGTCTTGTTTTCGACGTTGTTTTCATTGCACATATACAGAGTTTATCAAAATTGATATCATTCTAAAACTGTCAAGTCAAGGTTGTTCTGACACTGATTCAATTGTGTTTAAGATGAGTATATTTGCTAATGACGTCACGAGGGAAAAATGTTTGTACACATATCCAAAGCATTGGCAGAAAACTAAGAAAATGACCTTGAGTTGGCAGTGGAATGAAGCCGTAAGTGGATGTTAACGCTTAATGCTAGTAAGATTCGGCGGCTTTCCGTTAGCAACTACAAAAACTTTCTCAACCACCGGTTGTCATGACAAATAACACCATATCCGAGTTTCCATCTTTCAAACTTCCCAACTTAATATTCACAGGCAACATGAATTGGAACAAATACATTGAGGACAGTGCCAAGGTTGCTGCAAAACGGTTTGGCTTCTTCTACTGGGCTAAAAATTACTCCCACCAGAGAGCAAGCACCCTATATCTTTACAAAGCCACAATTCCTCCATTCTTGCAGTGTTGTTGCCATCTACCTCTAGCCTCTTACTCTTAGACAGGGTCCAAAAAAGAGTCTCAAACCTAATAGATCCCGAACCATCCACCAAGCTCAAACACCTGTCTCATCACAACAATATTGTATCCCTGAAACGATTTTACAAGTATTTTAATGGATTGTGCTCTGATGAACTCATAGCATTTGTGCCTTCTCGATGTACATACTCCCGACCAAGCCGATAAGCATTAAAATCTAACCCTTCACTCTAAAGGTCCACAGATACCAGAAAGCCTTCTACTCTAATAGTTTTTTTTGTTTTTTTTCTGGGACAGACTTTAGAATTCCCTCACTCTTTCCTGCTCCCCTGGCTATACTGATATTAAACGGAAGAGTGACAGTATTCTATGACAAAGACATACAGGCAGGCAGATACATAAAATATAAAGCCATCAATATGGCCTCAATAACACTGAACGGGGAAATAAAACAAAATATCAGAACCTCAAGGTTGATTTAGAGACGACATGGTCTCTAAAAGAAATAAAAATTATACCGGTTGTGATGGGAGTAATTGGCCTAATGGAAAATAAATCTTTAAAAAATACTTGAAAACAATCCCTGAGCGAACAAGCTTTTGTAAAATATAGATACCAACCATAAAGTGCTCAACATCTATTCTTAAAATAGGCCTTGATTATAAATTCAAATCTTCATAAAATCAAGTGTCAGCTCCAGGGGAAGTTAGCTCCTTTGATATCTTCAACAAGCTAGAGTAAAATCATAAATTAAAAATAGCAGAAAAATAAAACATCTATTATATAAACCTCACCTGTCTGTTTAAATGTATGTATGTATGCATGTATGTCTCACAAATGTATGCCAGGTCACGTCATGTGCTACTGGTACAATGTAACCCAGTACTACCTGCCTCAGGGTCGGGTCACCGGCGACTAAACTGGTTCCCCCACCAGACTTGTTTGGTGAGGAAGGCCGCTAGTCTCCCTGAAGGATTAAAAACAAGACCTTCCAAAGGGCGAATGAACCCTTTTTCTGGGTCAATGGCCAACTAGCACCGTGTATATTTGTGTGTGTACATGTGTGTTGGGGTGGAGAGGGCTCCTGTAAGCCATGGTGAAGACAATCTTTCTAGGAGAAGCAAATCTCTGATATAAAAAAACATAAAGCGGGAGACCAATACCCGCATTAAGCTGGTCTGCGGTTTAACTTGTTGCTGGCTATCTTGCTCTTGCTTGTTGCTGGATCTCAACATTTTGAACCGAGAGAGAAACTTAGCTGTCGTCCAAAGCTAAGACTCTGTAACATCATCTATGTATAGATACTCCCTCAGGCATTTGTCTATTAAAATGGTCCTTTGCGATAAAAGTCATTTTTGGGCTCATGGACTTTAAGTGTCTGAGAGAGTGGCAGTCGGCTGACAAGACGTTGCAATTATCATGTCTCACAAAAACTTTTGACAGAGGCGACGGATTTTCACAAGATCGGTATCGTTTGAAGGTCGATCCTTCGGACAACAAATATCGAAAAATTGATTAAAAACATTAATTCCTTCACCTTCAACTGGGCCGTTTTCCACAAGGAGGGGTCGTTTTTTTTTTTTTTGTTTTTTTTTTGTGTCGCCATTTTTGCAAATCATCGTATCGATTGGAATGACTTTACTAATTTCAATGTTCCGAACTTGGAGTCATGGAGTAGGGGGAAAGAGTCAGGTTTTCTTTCACTTTCGTTTCCGCCTTTGTGTCATAGGTTCGAGCCTGCCTGCCTGTCTACTACCATTTTTTTTTTTTTGCTCAACAAACACCTCCAAACACCCGGGCAATGTCGAGCATCCAGGCCAGTTAAATATTTGATATTAATATGTTTCTGTACATTTGGTGAAACCTAAAGTTATTTTAACAAAACTTACTCAAATCATGGACCTGCGAAATGATGTCAATTTTTGTAATGACTTGCTGTATTCTTTAAAATAACAACAATAAATACCCTAACAATTGCATTTTTGCTTGTAGCAAATAGTAGAGTAGCATTAGATTATTAGTGTATTGTTTTTGTTATTCTTGAACATTTTGCTTGAAATATTATTCTTTTTCGATTTTTGTCAAAATAACATATTAAATTTGTCTGGACCATATTTACATCAGCCACCACAAACTTGGGTAAAAATGAAAATACTAATATTTTTTTCTTTGCAGATTTTAATTTTTTTTTAGTTCTAAAATCAATGATTAAAGTTCAAAAATCGATTTTTTTTATTTTAATATCTATTTTTTAAAGTTCTACAATCATTATTTTAAAGTTTTAAGATCAATTTTTTAAGGTATAAAATCGATTCCTAAATTCTAAAATCGATTGTTTACGTTTTCAAATCGCATATTTTAATCTTAAAATTGATTATTATTATTTTATAAATTTTTTTTTTTTTTCTTAAATCGTTCAACGCATACAAGGTATATTGCCGCTCAAGTGTAAGGGCTGACTGTCATTAGGGGTCAGATGTATGGGAGACACACGAAGTTAAGAGTAACAGGTATTTGTTTACATTGCGTTTAAATTTTCAAGTTCTAAAAAAATAAAGACATATATTTATATATATCTATAAAATTGAAATTGTGTTTACATTTCACTACCAAATTACTCTGTCAATTTTCAGTCTACAGACTCGAGGTTTGACATAAGGGGTATTCAGATTTGGGAAAATCTTTTTAATCAATTTCCGGACAGAAACTTGGCTTACCGGTGATCAAAGTTCAACGATTTGACCTTCGAAAACTCTAACTCCTCTGCCAATTTTGGGTTTAAACACTTGAAATTTTAAATGTAGCTTACCTGGACAAGGATCAAACTTTTGAACTTCATTTAAGCCCACTTCAATAAATGTTAAGAGGTCAAAATTGGGGTCAAAGTTAACAAAATTTAACCTCTCAGCCAATTTTTGATCTAAACATTGGAAATTTTACATAAAGTGTATTCGGATATAAGACAAGTTTTTTAATCGGTTTTTGGCCGAAAATTTACCTACCAATGGGTTCAAAGTTAAAAAGATTTGACTTTTGCAGTGTCTAACAAACTATTCAGTCAATTCTGGGTCTAAACATTTGAAATTATCATAAGGGTATTCAGATATGCAGCAAGCTTTTTAATCTGTTTTTGGGCGAAAATTTGGCTGCCAAGATGTCAAAGTTGAAACAGTTGTCTATTACAGACTCTACCAAACTCCTCGGCCAATTTTTGGTCTAAACACTTGAAATTTTAGATGTGGGTTACGTGGACATGAGTCAAACTTTTAATATATATATATATATATGCACATAAAGTTATGAACAGTACATAGGATCTGAGCAAAGCTGGGTTGAACGACTAGTATATATAATTAAATAGTCTAATGTCAGTCACAATCTTGTACATATAACAGAAATCATTTTTAAAGATTCCTTAAGTCACGAGCAATAGAATATATGTCCTAGGGAACAATAGATATAATCTTAGTTTAATATTGTCATGCTTTTCCTTTCTTGACAATAAAGGGTGAATAATGGCCTCGACACTCCTCTAAATATTAAGGTTTACAAAGAAAATAATAATAATGTGCCAATGTTACTTGCACTGTTGTCTAAAATACATATTCCATTATTGATAATAAATTCAATAGGATTTTACCAAGCACATACACTGATCGTTTTAAATATGCGTTAGTTAATGTAATTCAGATTCGATGGAGAGAAATTATTTTCTCTATTTAACTTTTTGTGTCAAACTCATTTTTAAAGATTTTTTTTTATTGAAAGGTGCTAATTTGGGTAGGTGCACCATGTAAATTTTTTTTAATTTAGAAAAACAAATAATATACCATGTCACTCGCCGTGTTGCTTAGAATATATATTCCAAAACTCATAATTAGTTTAGAAAAATGTATAGTGCAAGGCTGACTATATGGAGTGTACCAATCAGTAGAAGTGAGAATCGTTTGACAAATACACCCCTTCGATATGCAGACACAAAATATGGCAATTAAGTTACATAAACTTTTCCGTGTTTCATCCTCGTCAGGCAAGTTAGCCAATCGAGTCTGAACGATGACAAAATGTGGAAATTCTATTTAGCTTAATTGTCATATATATATACATATATATATGTATGTTCACCACTTAGTATATCTATCCATCTATCTATCTATCTATCTATAATTGTGTATTTAGGCAGCATGATTTCATTCAGACAAGTATTGTTGGTTAGCACGGGGTGTTCTTGCTAAATGAGCTCTTTTTTGTCATGTTCAATTCTTCCAATTGTCGTTCTTATTTGAATCTGTGCAAGAAAGTTCCATAGTCATTTAAACGGACAATAATGAAGACGACTGATGAAACTCAGTCGAAAGTACTTGCAAAAACAACCCAAATAAAAACACAGATGGACGAAGACGACTATGGAACTTTCTTGGACAGATTCACCTGAGAAATAAGAACAAAAATTCGAAAAATTACAAAAAAAAGCTCATTAAGCAAGAACACTCCGTGCTATTCAACAATACTTGTCTATATATATTTATATATATATATATATATATATATATATATATATATATATATATATATATAGGCTATTTGGCGTTTCCCCAGTCGTAAAATACGCTTAAATATGATATTTTAATTCATGCAGATTTCACATTATTATAAAGCCTATTAATTATTATATTGTACCCAACATAGAGTAGTGACCGCCAGCCTGGCCTAGTTGTAAAATAGACTTTGTATGTTATTTTAATCTATGCAGATGTCATATTTATTGTTATAGAACCAATACTCTATTGATTATTATATTGCACCCAATATACAGTAATGATTGCAAAAGTAAAAAAAAAAAAAATGGCATGGTGCCATCAGCTAGAATCGAAATCAAAGCATGTAACTTTCCAGCATTATTTGTTAGCACCTGAGCTAAGATACACGTTTAGTCGACTTACGCCTGCCAAATTCCAAATTTTTTTTTCTATTGTCGCCTATTAGCAGCTATTTTTTTCTGCTAGAAACCAAAATCCAATTTGTTCCACAGGTTTGAATTCCATATATATCAAGTTTCAAGTCTGTAGACCAAAAACTGAAAGAGTAGTTTGGTAGAGGTCGTTCTTATACACTGGCAGACAAGATTACTAATAGACAGATAGATAGATAGATAGATAGATAGATAAACCTAATTTTATATATGTGCAGACATAGTTTAAGAATTCTGGGGAATATATGCTTCAGCAATCGATTATTATATGGGATTCTGGATGAAAACAAATTTTTTGGAAATTTCAGAAAAAGCTCAAAATGACAAATGATATATTTTTTTCAGTTGTGAAATAATTCGCTTATGTGTTCAAAATTCATGTCTACTCTTTTTTTCCTTTTTTTTTTTCTTTTCTGTTCTTTTTCTCCTGCAGGTCGGGCCAGAACAAAACCAGGTTTGAACTGATCCTAAATTGTATATTTGCATATTTAAAATAATGATACCTGCACCACTTGTGCCTTTTGTCAAATAATGAACCAGTGTTGCCCTTTCTCCATACATAGTTTTCTTCACACATCAATATATTTTATATCATCAATAAGCATGGCAGCACCTTATGTATGCAGAATATTCTTTGTCAAACATAGTGGGGCAGAAATAACAGGTGTTTTTAAAATTTTGCATCACCGACAATGGACATGACATGAAAGATATCATATCCCACACTTCATAATATGACAATTTTTTTTTGAATAATTTGACAAAAACTAAAAATTATCTCTGTTGCAAATCTGGCAGGTGTCCCAGGACTGACATCAAAGGAATGTCGGTTAGGTCCAGGATCCAGGTGCCCTGGAAATGATGTCAAAGAGGTCAAAATAGAGGGACACAGAATCCCTGGAGTGAGACTAACTGACATTTCCAGACAATGCGTGGTGAAATGTTTTGACATCATCTGTGTCAATAAAACAAAGGGACAGATAATGAGAAGAGAGAAAGTGGCAATGACAAGCGACGCATTTTTCATCCCACTACATGTGCCTTATTTGATGTCATAACTGTTATTCTGAAATAATAAACAAAATATTTTATAACCAGCTATGTGTGTGTTGTATTTTGCTGCCAAGTGTATATATCGAGACAATGACAAAAGTTCATTTTTAGACATTTTATAGACTGAAAAACACATTGGCAGACCGGCTGCAGCAAATATATAACATATCATTTTCGGTAAAATCTTATATTTCATGATTTTTTTAAAACACCTGTTATCTGTTATTTCATCTCCACCCTGTATGTGTGCGTGTGTATATCGGTTTTCCTATGTGATATATCTTTCCTTTGGATATATCTTTCCCCGGATATCATTTCTTACTAAGTGTTATCAAATTTCTTGAATTTATGTTTTCCTCCCCCGAAGCAACAGTTTTTCTTCTTTATTTTATCCATTTGTGTGTACTTTTATCTTACTGATGATTTGTGTGACGGCACCCTCGGCTACATGCACAATTAAAAACATATATCACATTTGTGGGAAAAATTAATGTAGAAATTCGCCTATATAAAAAAATAAAATAAAATTATGATTGTGAACTGATTTTTAGTGGTAACTAGGAATTCATTTTCATCGAGCTTATTATTCTTAACAATATTCAGTAGTTTTTATGAAATATGTACTTTAAAAAGTATACTTACATATATATACTCTCGAGATTATATAATCTTATAGATTATAAGATAGATAGATGTTAGTCTAATATATATGTTCTTATATTAGTCTTAACTTCCTCAGACGTGGAATTTGTGCACACACACACTACATACACACACACACACACACACACACATATATATATATATATATATATATATATATATATATATATATAAAGAGAGAGAGAGAGTGTACAAATATCTTTATTTATAGAAACCTTATTGGTTATATAAGAGTATACATGTTTAATCTGTGGTTTCTTTCCAAATTCCTCGGGTCACATATCTTAACCGAAAGAAATCGCAGCTGACATAGGTATGCACATATGTAGCCAATAGTGTTTGTATAAATAATGAAATTTATACTACTTGATATTACTCTACTTGATATTAAGCACTATCTTATAAACAACCGAATTTTATCGGATTAACATTCAGTAAAAATTAGTAATACATTCTATCTATCCTTTCTCTCTCTCTCTCTCTCTCTCTATATATATATATATATATATATATATATATATATATATATATATATGAGAGAGAGCGTGATAGATATATGTATATATACCAAGAGATTCTTATATTTGAGAATTCTGTAACAATATTGGTAATAATATCTGACATTGGGCACTGTTTCTTTCGTCACTCACTATTTTACCTCAATTTAGAGAGTGTAGACATAATACTTCGAGGTAGCACCTCTTTGTCAAAGATGCATGGAAAGAAAAATGTGTAAATAGTGCAGTACTAGCACGACTCCACTCTTGATTGTGCACACGTTTCTCAAGCTCAGATGACACTGGGAAAATAGTACTGCACTGCTCTATATTCTGCAAACTGAAGAAAAAATTAATTATTATAGAAAATTTATGACACACAAGTACAAAAATACCACAACTGTTTGGTTGCTTGTCCACTCTTCCTGCATTTTTACAACTTTCTAAAATATAAAGCTTTCTTTATACCATATGTTTCAAGCAAATTATTACATTCTTATATATATACATATATGTATATGCAACAAATTGGAAGAGCAGAGATGGTCTGAAGAGTCACCTACGTTCCTGCATTTTGATCATATCTCCACATTTATATATGTATATGTGTATAAATTTGATGAAATAAATAATAAAATAATTAAATAAAAACAAATTATAATAAATAGCAAAAAATACAATTAAACGTACATGAAAATTGGTAGATAATTTACAATAAAGAAAGAGAAGTAACCATAACCATATATATATATATATATATATATATATATATATATATATATATATATATATATATATATATATTAAGCAATTAAGCTACATATAGGCGACCATGTTTCATCTCAAAGGGGAGTAGTCAGACTATATACATACATATATATATATTTTTAAAGTTTTTAAAATGTTGTTACTTTCAATGTATACCGTTTTCGTTTAACGGGTCTAGATTGTTATTTTAAAACTATTCACCGTTAATTTTGAGTTAAGCTCAATGTGTCTATTTAATGGGGACAGAGCATATAAAGTGCAAAGTTTTGTTGAAAATTCAAAGACTCACGTTTTCTTTTTATAACCTTCGTTTATTTCCTGGATTTTTCCATTACAGCTGTTTCATTAATGAGTGGCAATTTTACGATTTATATATATATATATATATATATATATATATATATATATATATATATATGCTTGCAGTATAAAAAATAAATGGTACTGTGAACATTTGCAAGCTGAACCAGAAAGTGCTCGGTTCTCAAAAACAGCATAGTGGCGAAAATGACAACCTCTGTTAATGCAAGTAATCAAACGATGATAGCTTCATAGAAATGAAACAAACAAGAAAGTGTCGAACGTAAAATTAACTAACGCCGTCTACTTCTGATAACGTAATGACGTTCAAGACAGGGAATATCCCGGGAAAATTAAAGTGCGGGTTTGCTGAAAATGCGGTCACTTTTGGACCAGTTTTATAATTCTCTCGGCAGTTTATTTGGTAATTAGAAATAGAAGAATGACTATCCTTCGTAATAGTTACTTATCTCCTAATACATTATTTTGTGACATCAAAAAGTCACGTGACTTTAGTGACTAGGCCTGTCTCTATTTACGAAGGACACTGGAATAAATGTCTGTGCATCTATAAATTTCCATATCACTGCATCATTTATCTATTTATCATCGTTGTTAGCATGTTTTACATGTGTGAAAATATTTTGTTTTCTAATCACCCTGTACTTCCAAACTATGCCATTATTTTTATTATTATTCATGGAGATGCTATTGTGGATGATTTCTTTCTTGGAACCTGCCTTACATCCGGTTTTTTATCTTCTTTTTATCTATTGCTTATCTGTGTAATAATGATATTGTAGCATGGTGGTGTGTACCATACAACTACACTTCTTCTACTCCAAATTTTTATCTTGTTTTTTTTCTTTTTTACTTTTTCGCTTCCTTTTTTTACCTTTTCTAATCTGCTAACATCTCCTTTGAATGACATTCAGCTACTATTTATTGAAGAATGATGAAGTCCCTTTTTACTTACCACTACACTCAGGAATAGTATTGACTGGGGATTGAATAATAAAAGTAAATCTTCATAAATTAATATTCCAAAGTAAAAAAGAAAAACTAAAAATTTAATTGAGATCAAATATGCCTTACATTTATTTTATTTCTTCTTTTAATCTGTCTAACCATGATATTGTGGCATGGTGGTGTGTACCATATAACCCCACTTCTTCCATTTACAACTTTGCTTTGTATTGTTTTTGTACTTTTTTCACTTTTACATTTTTGTCTTATCGTTTTTCCAATTTATTGGGAATCAATATATATATATATATATATATATATATATATATATATATATATATATATATATATATAAATAAATATATAATTCTTGCGGGTGCATGCATTTGTCAAAATTATTTCTCGGTACATAGGACCTAGATATCCAACAATCTGCATATAATTACAGTGATACTGATATAATAACTCATATCAAAAACTTTTTATATATGCACAAATTCCTAAAAACACAACTTTGAAAGGTTCTTGGGCATTTTGCAGTTATAGACAACAAAACAAGAAATTGGTCCAAAACAATTATATAATAGATAAATGAAGGCAAAATGAATTACTCTTATACCTACCTGCGTAGTTATTTTTTAGTTTTAACTTATTTGAAATTGCTTATTTACTTTGGAACAAAAGAAGTAGTGACTGCTAAGTTCGATAAGGAAAACATGGGCCACACGAGGCGATGATCTATGGATCTTGATAATCGCTCAAAAATTAAAAATTAAACAAAATACTGATTTTCATTTTCGCACAATTAATGACATTTATTAAGTGGATTTCTATCAGTATTTTGCTTAATTTTTGGTATTTCAGCGATTATTGAGACTCCCTAGATGACCGTCTCATGTCGGCCATTTAAACTTGTTCTGGGTAAAGACTTGGCACTACTTGTGTTCCAAAGTAAATAAATTTTATTTTCATAATGTTTAAGCTAATGTAACGTTCAACTATCTTCATGTTTATTTTGTTGTACTCTGGAAGCGTTCTGCCAAACTCGGGAATCTGCATGGAATTTCGAGCAGAATCCTTTAGTTAATACACGGGGTTATCATCATCATCTTGCTGCCTCAGCCAAGATTGAACTCACTACACCCTTCCAGTATTCCCTTTCTGTCATAACACACGTTAACTTTCGTGATCGATTGAGAGATGATGGGTGTCTCCACAGTACAAATGATAAAGCAAGTTCATCTGTGGGACGTGCACGGTGCCAGGCAAACTGAACACGTCTCTTGTAAACTGAGTTTGATACTCTCGATAAGTCTCTATATATCATTTCTAGAGTTGTGTGGTTTCGCCATGAGAGATGGAGAACTCTTCTCAAAAGATGTGTCTAACATCCATCCAAACGACGCTGTCATTTTGCTGAAAGAGTCCATAGAGTAAAATTGGCTCAATAAGTACGTGGAAAACTTGGATTTTGAATTTGTGAGCAAGATTGGACTCCCACATCTTATCCATTTTGTTACAAGCAGTCCATGCCATGCCCTTTCTAATGTAAAAGTTTTTCACAGAGGGTCCTGGATATGACCATAAATTATATCCAGTGGTGAGGCCCCAGCTTGCAGGCTTTGGGGAATATGGAGCCACCCTTTAATTTACATTGCTCCCAGGTCCACTCTGTCCCGGAATAGTAGTACCTGTAAGGGTTCCAATTATGGGTTAAATAGAAACCGACTTGAAAACAACAAATATATTCTATAAAAAAATTTTTCTTCAAAATCTTTGGATTCGGCATTAAATAACATGAAAAGGGTTGATATGCCGTAAAACAAAAACAATCAATCAACTTTCTCAGTGTTCTTGATGTGTGATACTAGATACTTGTAGTCTTCAACACAGTTTAGGACGTTATTTGTGAGGGTTTTAATTTCGTGGTTGTTGTGAATGTTAATTGGCATGCACTCAGTCTTGGTAGCATTCAGGTGAAGCCCTGTAGAGTTTGCTGCTGATTCAAGAGAATATAGGAGTGCCTGGGCGCTAATGAGGTTGTCAGACACAATGTCATCAACAAAATCAGCATCGGTGATGTAAAGTGCAGGATTACGTGAACTTCTTCTCGGGATTAGCATGCTCTCATTTCATCATCCATGACTCAGTAAAAAGCGGCACTCAAAATACAATTCGGGAATATCTGGGACTGGCTAGATTAAATAAAAGATTTTGTTAAAAATTCGATGCAGATTATCGAGTTCAACACAAAGATTTCCAATCCCAACAAGGTACACCTGAAGAAGGTTGGAGGTTACATCGATCGAAACGTTGTAATATGAGAACATTTGGTCGAAGAATTCAAATAATCAATCCTCATTTCAACTTTGTTTTTTTACTTGAGAATCACCACTTATAAAAGCCCGAAGGCCACTCGAGGATAAGGGTTAATGAACGTGAGCTGGTAGTGTTGTAATCATTAATGGCGTAAATTGGGTAGAGTTTCATCATTTATGGGGACGGCTCAACAAGAATTTGTTTACATTGGATTTGAAGACTGCTATGTTGTACTCAACCGGGAAGCAGGCCAGTGAAACAGTGTTCCATATGCAGGCAGTTCTGGGAAAGAAGCTTTGTTCATGGAATCGGCACTTAGATTTAGGCACAAATAGAGAATGGGGGAAATCGTATATAGTGGTTGTAGCTAGTTGAGTGTTTTTCGTGAAAGTTTGGCAAGACGGATACCATAGATAGTAGTTAAGAATATAATGTAGAATCATATGGTACAGCAACACAAATGCACGCATGAAACTTAGCAAAGAAACTATTTATTGCTAAAACATTTTTGCGGGAATTTGTGCATGTATAAAGAAAAATGAAGCAAGCTGAGAAAACCATGAAATATCACATATTCAGTCAATTTTGTGAAATAATCATTTTCATGAGATATGTTATGCCTTTCTCAAAATAAAATAAATAAAATAATCCCTTATCAAAATAAGTAGTATCTACGGATAATTTTGAAAGGAGTTTAAAAGAACCCCAGCAATTTTCAGATATGAATTGCCAAATTTTTACATATCGTGCCGCGCTTCTGTCTGCTATTGAAAATAAGTGAAGTCTTGGAGATCGGACTTTATTTTACTGCGAAACCATTTTCTCGAAAGGATATTCAAATCAATATCAACTTAGTTATTTTAAAATATGATCATTAAAAATTCAAATGTAGTTAGAAGCATCTCATTATATACGGAATCCATTAAGTTAAAAATATAATGATAAAACACGCGTTCGCTATTTCGGATATATTTTCTGATTATATCAAATTTCTTGTATAAAATGCATTTACAAATGTTTATTTTCTTTTCCCGGAAGAAGAAGACGTTTTACTTTAAAATGCCTTTTAACAAAGCTTTCCAAAATGCAATCTACTTGTATCTGCTTTTTATTTCCAAAACTAAACACATTCTAATTTCAAGAATCCAATTTTTTTTTTTACCAACTACATGAGACTCACACATATAATCACGCTGGCACACAAGTTCTCGTTAGATACCCAAAGTTGAGTAACGTACAGCCCGGTTAGAACCAGGTGGGTGACGATTTGGGAATACCAGTCGCTGTATGTAGCAGGACATTGATACCTCACTAGAATTGCAAAAACCTAATATTGTCGTCTCCTCTAACTGGACATATGCCACTGTGGACTGCTTGTGAATTTGAGATTCACTGGAGAGTTCTGATATTTGTAGCAAATTTCTAATTACTCTGTTTAGAAGTATAATTATGAATAGACCCGTCGAGATTATACGAGTAATTGAATACCATTACCGATGAGTAGTTGATTAATGCCAGGGATAAAAGAAAAGTAAAAATATTAAAATAACAAACTGTAATAATATATTAAACTTCAATTTTGTTTGTTTTTTGTTTGTTTTTTCGAGTTTAACTTTATTAATCTGACACTGACTTCTTTAATTAGCTGTTGAGCTTTGTTTGATTTTGAAGTTGATTTTTGATTATCAAGTTAGCCCTTTGATTATAAAGTTGAGCTTTGATTATAAAGTTGAGCTTTGATTATAAAGTTGAGCTTTGATTATAAAGTTGAGCTTTGATTATAAAGTTGAGCTTTGATTATAAAGTTGAGCTTTGATAATGAAGTTGAGCTTTGCTTATCAAGTTGAGCTTTGATTATCAAGTTGAGTTTTGATTATGTAGTCGAGCTTTGATTTTGAAGCTGAGCTTTGTTAGATTTCAGGATAAAATGATCTAGAAACTTTATGGAGAGAACATTTTTTAAATGACTGCTGATTTAAGCACGTCTGAGATTTTCAATATCTATTTAAATAGACCTAATTAAATGTATTTAAAACATGGTTTCTCACTGTTTTTAATTTACTATTTCAGATTAAATAAGCTTGTAAACACATTTCAGTTAATGAATTTAAAGGGAGATAACTTAGTTGTAAAATAAAACTCATTTTCCTCATTTTTCTTTTTTAAATAATTTTTTTATTTCTTGTTAAAGCAGAAAAGAAGTTAAGCCAAATCTGATTACAACTTTAAAAAAAATGTTATTGGGAAATGAAAAAATAACTTAATACAAAAATCAAGTCATTATTCACAAAATATAAGTTAACGTGTGTATATTTAAAAATATCCAAATATTTTTGCAGTATTAATTTTTTATTTATTTTTTTTTTTTTAGAAACATATGCAAACGTGTGTTTATGTAAGAATTAAATTTGAAGAATCGCTTTAATAAATTGTGTATAAAATTTATTGATCAATTCCTTTTTTACTATCTTGTTTCAGGAAGCAACAGACCTCCGGGTAAGTGTTTACATTTTTCATTTTGTTAATTAAAGCAATTTACATGCTTAGAATGTGTTCAGTTATTTTATATTTGTATTCTACCCTTTAAACCAGGTACACTTATGGATGGTTCTTATATATATATATATATATATATATATATAGGTGTATTTAGGCAGCATTTTTTCATTTAAGCAGACATTATTAAATACAATGGAGATACTTTGCTTTATTATCATTAAAAAAAATTTTTTTTGATTTTCTGTATTGTATTCTGGAAGGGCTCAAATGAGAATCGCCAAACTGATACGTCTTGAACTGTCATCTAGGCTTCAACTTCCCGTCGACGAGATGCTGCATCTCTCTGCCTATTCTACAAGTATTTTAATGGTGGATGCTCTGACGAACTACAAGCCCTTGTAACTCCCCGACGTAAATACCCCTGACAAACCCACAAAATCCCAAGCAAGCAAACTCCCACCCCTACATAGTAGAGCAGCAAAATCTCACCTCTACAGAGTAAAGATCCCTAGATATAAGAAAGCCTTCTACTCTAATAGTTTCTTCCCTCGGACTGCTAGACTTTGGAACTCCCTTCCGGGTTCCTGCTTTCCCAATTGTACTGACATGCAGAAGTTCAAGTGTAATTTGAACCGACATCTTGCTGCTCAACTCTCTACATAGTATCCCTGCAAATTATGTCCCAGATAGTAGCCCCCCCCCCACATCAAAGTGGCACTGTACCTTGTTTGGAGTGAAAATGGAATAATTAAAAAAAGAAAAAAAGTAGTGTTATGTGAAAGGCTTCAACAAATCACTCTATACAAAATTGAGCTTCTAGTTTTTTTTTCTAGTTTTTTTTCTAGTTTTTTTTTCTATATTTTTTTCTATTTTTTTCTATTTTTTTTTCTATTTTTTTTTTCTAGTTTTTTTTTCAGACTATTATGTATGGACACCCTGAAAAACTTATCCAGAAGAAAAACAGGACTTCTAGAATTGAGAGTTTCACATATAAATTTAACGTAAAAGAAAACCCGAAATTTCTAAGCTATTCTAGTGTTTTAAGGCAGTTTTCTAAGCGGTTTTTTAGGGGGGGGGGGTAATATTAACTTTTTTAAATGATTGAGTGTAGTTTTATGATCATTCCAATGAGACTTGTGGTTATTAGCAAACATTAAATTTAAAGAGGAAACTGATCCCCAGTCTAAATTCTAACATAATTTTTTTTTTTTTTTTTTTGGTTGGTTTTTTGAAATTTTGTCAAGTTTCTGGAATGTTCAGTTACACGTAATCGCTTTAAAAGTAGAATCTCATTTTGGAACGAAATGATGTAGTTAATCTATCTGCGTAAGTATACTTTGATAATTATGTTTCAGTTTGAAGAAAAATGGTATAATAAAATTATTGGGTGTTCGTTCGCACCTGACCTCCATAGAATGGAAATATGTCACAAAGTTTAACAAGGTTTTTTAATATAGATCCACAGAATATTGTGATAAGTGTTTCAGTGTGAACAGGTATGGTATAATAAATTATGGGGTTTATCTATTTTATTTTTACTTTCATCATATTTTGCTTTGGTTTTGATACCCCCAAATTCGAAGCTATCTCTTTACAACCCTTCATTTTCATAGCCTATCATACTTTAATAAATCAGAGTCCATTTTCTGTAGGTTGTTTTTGAACCCAGTCAACGACGGGTACTTTTGCTAGTATATATATATATATATATATATATATATATATATATATATATATATAATTTCAAACACTTTAGTGTTTGCATAAGTGGCAGTTTTAGTCATTTAGAACTGCTTTAAAGCTTCACCGCTCACTCATTTTTCGACCAAATTTCAAACAATTTGTACAGTTTATAGGCCGCCTTCCCAGCTATATTGTGAAAAAATAAATTTCAATCAATAAAACAAAAATTATGATGAATTTTCTGGTGTTCAAAATCGTAAAAAAAAAACGTAAGGAGGTGAGCGACGCTTTTTATGACTGGTTTCCATAGCAACCACGTCGCTTCTGCTACTCCTATTACGAATTCAACGGTCTCGCGAAAAGAGAAGTAATAAGTGAAACAGAGAGAATGAAAGAACAAAAGGGGGATAATCGGGGGATTTTTTTGAAGCAGACGAGTGCCGTACATTGTTATTATGTGTATGTTATGTTCATGGGGGCAAAAAATAAGACTGAATTAAACAAAGAACAAGTGAATTTACTGGAAGCTTGGAAAAATCATGGATTACAATAGAAAAATGCGAGCATGAAAAGTAAAGGACTAGTTGTTAAATCCTGAAAAGAAAAGAACAAGATATTCCAGTAAAAAATATAATAAGTTTATAACTTAAAATATTGCAGCATTAAGATTTCTTTTTTTAATTCAATTTATAACATTATATAATCAATTCTTAATGCTGCAATATTTTAAGTTATAAATTTAGTATATTTTTTACGAGAATATCTTGTCCTTTTCTTTTCCAGTTTTAACAAGTTCTTTACTTTGCCAAGTCTAAGTTTAACCATATTACTTTTCATGCTCACATTTTTCTAGTGTAATATGTATATGTGTGTGTGTGTATGTGTATTGTTAGTCAACTTTCAAAACCAGTGCACTCATATTTTATTCATATTTTTTATGAAGTGCGTCTCACATGTGTTTCGTTGAATAGCAGAACCCCGCCAAACAACTCATCAGAGATAAAAGTATATATTGATCAGAAAATAGTTGGAAAGTTGTTTTCTTTTTTTTAATTCCTTGGAATGGAAAAGAATTTGTTAAGAAAAAAATGTTGATAAAAGGAAATGGATATGCTTAAAGTTCGCAGAACTATAAGTATAGGAATAGAATAACTTATTGATTACATAGTCACATCTCATTGGCCTTCGAGATCAAAGTGTAGTATCTGTTCTTCAGATGCTACACTTCAATTTCTTGTTCTCTGTCAGTGGAGGAGAAATTCTTCACGACTGAGACAATTTTTATTTTTGTTCCTTTTCTCCACGTTAAAAAACGACCCTGGTGTCTAACTCTATCCCGTGGGGGGGGGGTATTGTAAATAAGAATATTTCTACACAGCCATGGCTGGTGAAAGGAGAAAAATCGGTGCCTATGTATTTTTTGTACCGCGCTATTTTAAAATATTTTTTTCGGGTTAAATTCAAGTTTCATAAAAGCTTTTTTTTTATTATTAAATTGTCAGGTGGAAGCACAAAATCGTTAAAAACACCCTCCACTCCCCATGTTAAGAACAGCTTTCGAAATAATAACACTATTTCAGCACGGTACCAAAATAGATAAATAATGAAAAAATTACCCACGTTGATTAAATGAAAGGGTCGGCTTTAAATTCCATAATGATTACGGTCCTGGATATGACCTTAAACTATATCCAATGGTACGGTCCCAGCTTGTGGGCTTCAGGGAGTGTGGAGCCACCCTTTAATTGCCATTGCTCCCAGGTCCGCTCTGACCCAGAGTGGTAGTACCTGTTAGGGTTCCAACGATGGGTTAAATAGAAACCGACTTGAAAACAACAAATATATTCGATTAAAAAATTTTTCTTCAAAATCTTTGGATTCGGCATTAAATAACCCGAAAAGGGTTGATATGCCGTAAAACAAAAACAACCAACCAACCATAATGATTACCGAGTTCAACATAAAGATTCTTAAGTTCAAAGAAAATAATCTAAAGGAAGTTGGAAGTTGCATAGTCCAAAATTACGAAATAGCCTTTATTTTGTATATTAAATTGTTTATTGTTTTCAGAAGCATCAACAATGTGGTTTTTATATAGCACAGTCTTTCTCGCCGCTGGTATATTTATAATAATATTTTCCAAACGGGTTGATTAAAGGAACGCATCGGTTTTTTAGTTGAAAAAATAAAGAAGGGGTAGAAAATTACGAAGGTGTAAGGGAAAACAATGGAGAAAATATAACTGGACATTTTTTTGGTTCGGGTCACAAGGGTTTCTTACTAACTCGTCCCCATGTTATAATTTTATAAGAGTAGAAAGTGTTATCTTGGGTTTACAATTCTTGTTTCCTTATTTTGTCCTTTAGACCTCACATTCAAGGAGCAGTGTTTCTGACAAAAAGGAAAGAATTGCTGTTTTCTGAGCCAGAAGCTATTTCATATAACACTTGTTGTTGGCAAGTTTTTAATCTTGAAGTAGTATTTTTAACTCCTTACATCAAGTGGCTTTATGTATTGTCTAGAGCTATTTCCATAAAAAAGAATAACAAACATTTTTAAACACAATATAGACAAATAAGATTAGCCTTTTTTATAAGTAGAACGAGTTGATGGGTGGTTAAAATTTATAATAGGCTTTCGAGTGTAGAAACCATAATAGTTTCCCGAACTAATCAGAAATGTTTGCAAGCATTGCATTATAAGCCCACATTAACGTTTCCTCTGTCAATTATCGTGTAAGTTCGAGCATCTGCAGCAAACAAGTGTGACCTACACCTCATTGGATGTCGCATGAATTTAATGATGTACTTGGTGATTTTAGAGAGTAAACGGTTGTTGCTCAAACAGTTATTAAGAAACTCCAGGAATTGGATAGTTTAGCAAGAAAATTTCGTTCCCTCCTACCCCGTAGTCATATGAACCGTTCCATTGTCAAATTGGTTCTGCAGCAAGGGCATACGCATTTTAAAGTGGAAAGCAGATTTTCCCAATTTAAACGTTATAAGACATGTTGGGGGGACTGAAGAATACTTTAGGTTAGGAAAAGGGAAATAAGGAGAAAAAAAGGACGTCTGTAGACGTTTTAATGGAAGCAATTTAATCTGCGATCGAAAATACAATGCTATCTGAATATATATTGATTTCATACATCAATCATCATCATCAAATTGTGACGTCTGTTTTGGATGTAAACGTGCACTAGGCCGCTTTTAGAAACTGACTTCCAAACTAACCTGTTATATATTAGAGACTATACGTCAGTAGCGACTAAGTTAGACAAAAGTCACATTTAGTGCATGTCAGAATGACCTTAACAATCTGCAAACAAAGACGGGTGACGTTGAATTAAGATAAGTGACAGAGTTCCAAAGTTATAGACAAAACATGCTCTAAGGATCACGGATGACATTACGTTTTCGAGCTGAAAGCAAAAAAAAAAAGAAGATTTTAAGTCAGTCTTTCTGGGGAAGACATGCGAACGAGCCATGGTTTATAATGTTAGGAAACTTGTACTCTAAGATGAATGTTACTTCGATGCTTGTCTGTCTGCATCTCTCATTTCTTATATAAGAAAGTAAATAATTATACAGATAAGATTAGTCGCTCTATCCTAAGTCCATTCTCACCAAATTAAATCTTGAATAATATTCAGCGAACGTCTCCTTGTACCATCTTCCTGCTTTCTTAAGCATCGATGGAGAGAATAAAGCGATACGTATAAACGCCGCACATATGTGTAAAGAAAAATGGGTTATTTATTATTGAACATTTTACATAGGTATTTATTCAAATAATTAAGATAAATATGTTTTTAATGCATTAAGTGTTCAGTTGGGTAAACTTACCTCCCTCTACTCCGGCTACAACAAAATGCTATCTTTTATCTTATATGGAAATTGCTTTAGAAAAGGCATGAAGCCACTTGATGCAGGAAGCTTAAAAACACACTTTACGAACAAAACATAAGCAATGATAATTGTTATTATCTGGACTGATTCCGATCCAGAAAACAGAAATTCTTCCCCCTTTGTCAGAAAGATCGTCATGGAATACGAGGCTGCCGAAAGTAACCCCAGGATCCACTTTCTATTCAGGTGAATCAAAGACTTTGCAATTCTTAAGTACACAGTGGTTAGCAATATCTTATAGGATCAATGAATCTCTTGATGAAAGCATTGTTTATAGGGCAATAGTTTTCGACATATCAGAAAAGACTGGCAGAAAAGCTTGCTTCACACACTTGCCTACCATTCTACGGATTTCCATGAACACAGTTTCGTTTCGAAAGCCGTATGTCTATTTCATGATGGTTGTATCATAAGCAGCTATCTTATAAATATTTAATCCATATTAAAATGTTTAAGCTAACGTTGATATTCAGTAAGTTTGACAAATACATATTTGATGTCACCAGGGAGTTGGAAAGACTCAATAACTCGCGTACAAGCTTCATCCTCCTCGCGCCTATGTTTTTACACACTATTAAGAGTTACACAAACAGAAATGCATTGCTAGTCACAGCGATATACGCACTAATATGAATAAGGTAAACCAACGCACACACATACACAATGATACGATACTAACTATTTACATACGTATATATTCACAGTATTAACATTTACTGACATGAAAATAACTTTTATTCTTATCTCTTGTATGAAATAGTTTGTTATAAAATTTCGTTTTCCTCAATTTTTCATTTACAAAACCCTGTTTATGTTTCAGGTAGCACTTGCGACCTGGTGACCCTTCTATACTACTGCTTTTTCAATTATTTCTATTTTATTATTCACTAACTTGGGTTCCCGACATTGCCCGGGTGTTTGTAGGTGTCTGTTGAGCAAAAAAAAAAAAAAAAAAAACGGTAGTAGGCAGGCAGGCTCGAACACATACACGAAGGATTAAAAGAAACTGAAAAAAAACAAACACGTTACGCGTTAACTGTTTCGCCCATCGCCAAACTGAAAGTGACTTAGTTTTAAATTAAGGCAAGACAGTCGAAAAGAGGAGATGACTTTCGAAAATATCAGCGAAAAAGGCGATCCCTCCCTGTAGAAAAGTGCCCAGTTGAGGGTGAAGGAATTAGTGTTTGTTGCCAATTTTTCGACGTTTATCGTCCGAAGGGTCGAGCTTCAAAATGATACCGATTTCGTGAAAATCCGTCGCCTCCCTTTTACACGACATCCATAAGATGTTTTGCATAATGCCTATGGTTCCGTTATTTGTGAGCATTTAATAAAAAACCGTGTTTGTGCCTTAATCTTTTATGTATATATAAAAAAAAAAAACACCCAATACTTTTGCTGATGAGGAGACTTTGTTTCAAAAAAACTATATGTCAAAATTATTGTCCATGACTTAATGTCTATCGCAATAAAAACATCGTTTCCGGAACGATCGTACAAATTATTGACTTTGCTGTGTTCCTTCTTATGAAAAGATGTTTAATTTTTAATTTTAAATTATCAATCACATTACTAAATATATATATCTATAATACACACAGTCATATATATATATATATATATATATATATATATATATATATAGTCATATCTATCTATATCTATCTATCTATTCTATTCTATATATCTATAAAAACAGAGATGTGTGTGCCACAGACGATTTCTGATTGGTTAATCCAATAATCACATCTCCTAAAAAACAATGGTTTCTACGCTCTTACCTTTACCATAAAATATTATGGCTTTATTTATTGTCCATCTTGGAAGGGTTTAATTTTTTAATAACTTGTTAATTACAAATTTAAAAAATACGAAACTTATATACGAAACTAAACTACACGAAATCAAATGCTCCTACAAACTTAGGAGTAGTACGAGCAAGCACACACGCACACACACACACACGTTCACTACCGTCACGTTGTTATGGCAACCAAACCCGCTGACTTACATAAAAAGTAAACACACACAGCAAATGTGATTTTCTTCATTTTCTCATTTCACTCGTTGTCTTAAATTCATTTCGGGTTTGTATTACTGTACACACAGATTCGAATAAGTTGCCAAAAAACAAATATATAACTAATAAATGTTATCAAAGGCAAGATAAGTTACTTTTCTACCAAACTGGATATATTTTTCGTGTTTTTATTCAATTTAACATGTTTATTCAGCTCGAAAAGCATACAGTGTTTACCGATGTATTGGAAAATTCAAGATGGCGGCCGATTCTCTCTTTAACACGGTAAGTTTGGAAAAAGGTGTAATAAATAAAAAACCGGTTAAAATACTGTTAAAAACTCGCTCAATATATGTTACCGTGACATAGGTTGACATATATTCGGTGGGTTTTTAATAGTATTTTGTATAGTTTTTTTTATTTATAACACCTTTTCCCAAACTTACGGTGTTAAAGAGGGTGTGAGACGCCATCTTGAATTTTCCAACACATCGGTAAACACTGTATGCTGTTCGAGCTGAATAAACATGTTAATTGAATAAAAACACGAAAAATATATCCAGTTTTTATCGGTTTTTTACCTTCTCTGCAGAAGTACAAAAAAAAAAAAAAGGTACTTTTACAGAATGTTAAACTAACCCTAACCGATGTTTTATGTTTAGTTTAGGAAAAGTCAGAAGAAACAAAAGTCATTATTGCATGAAATATACGTATTTAGTTGAAGTATTGTTTATGTCAATTCTTTCGAAGAAATTTAGCAAGAATACCTGTAAACCAGGAAATCGGTAAAATGTCATCATGGATGAATACTTATCTATTATAATTTCTACCCTTGACAAAAACTTAGCCATAACAAAAGAGATTTATTGTTCAGATTGTTTTTGAGATTGATTTCTAAAAAGATATTTTATAAATAAAATCGACATTAAAATTAAAGACTTAAATTACAATAATTAAATTTAAACATTCTTATTTCAATATTTGGCACATAACACCTGCAAAAATGATCACAATGTCAGGATTTCATTTTATTTCAGAATCGATGGCAAATTGTGTAGATTGATATCTCATTATATTAAATACTAATATTTAACATTAGTTTATCATTTAAGCCGATAAAAGGCCCCTTTTTTTTTTTCTTCGCGTCATAAAAGGATTTGGAGTTTCCTAATCAATCTTTTCGGGTGCAGTTGCACGCTCTCAAAATAACTAAAGTGTTGGCTTTAAAAAAATTGGTTCATTAAAACTAAACAGGTTTAGTTTTAATAAAAAAAAAATCGCTTTGGTAATTAGATATGTCGTTTGGTTATCCCTAATCGCTGAATAAAACCGCTAACGAGTTGAATGATTACGACATAAAATTAAACTCGGGTTCCTGAAACGGAAACTTCGTTTGTTTTTGTTTTTTTCTTATCAATATATTTACATTGTTATTTTATTTTCATTTTCAATCATTCGAACAGTTTTCTTTTTCAAGTAATCCAAGTTACAAAATTCCCACTGTTTACTATGCTAAAATCACAATGACTAATGTATACCTATTAACCCTTATCCTTGAGTAGCCTCTGGGCCTTGATAAGTGGTGACACCCATGTAAAAAAAAATCACTCGAACAGTTTTCTTTTTATAATGTATAGTTTTAAAAGTTTAAAAACTATATAGTTTTTACTTCAGGAAAATTAATGGGTCAGTTTTTACGATGTGCCCTGTTAAAATACTGTTAAAAACTCGCTCAATATATGTTACCGTGACATAGGTTGACATATATTCGGTGGGTTTTTAATAGTATTTTGTATAGTTTTTTTTATTTATAACACCTTTTCCCAAACTTACGGTGTTAAAGAGGGTGTGAGACGCCATCTTGAATTTTCCAACACATCGGTAAACACTGTATGCTGTTCGAGCTGAATAAACATGTTAAATTGAATAAAAACACGAAAAATATATCCAGTTTTTATCGGTTTTTTACCTTCTCTGCAGAAGTACAAAAAAAAAAAAAGGTACTTTTACAGAATGTTAAACTAACCCTAACCGATGTTTTATGTTTAGTTTAGGAAAAGTCAGAAGAAACAAAAGTCATTATTGCATGAAATATACGTATTTAGTTGAAGTATTGTTTATGTCAATTCTTTCGAAGAAATTTAGCAAGAATACCTGTAAACCAGGAAATCGGTAAAATGTCATCATGGATGAATACTTATCTATTATAATTTCTACCCTTGACAAAAACTTAGCCATAACAAAAGAGATTTATTGTTCAGATTGTTTTTGAGATTGATTTCTAAAAAGATATTTTATAAATAAAATCGACATTAAAATTAAAGACTTAAATTACAATAATTAAATTTAAACATTCTTATTTCAATATTTGGCACATAACACCTGCAAAAATGATCACAATGTCAGGATTTCATTTTATTTCAGAATCGATGGCAAATTGTGTAGATTGATATCTCATTATATTAAATACTAATATTTAACATTAGTTTATCATTTAAGCCGATAAAAGGCCCTTTTTTTTTTTTCTTCGCGTCATAAAAGGATTTGGAGTTTCCTAATCAATCTTTTCGGGTGCAGTTGCACGCTCTCAAAATAACTAAAGTGTTGGCTTTAAAAAAATTGGTTCATTAAAACTAAACAGGTTTAGTTTTAATAAAAAAAAAATCGCTTTGGTAATTAGATATGTCGTATGGTTATCCCTAATCGCTGAATAAAACCGCTAACGAGTTGAATGATTACGACATAAAATTAAACTCGGGTTCCTGAAACAGAAACTTCGTTTGTTTTTGTTTTTTTCTTATCAATATATTTACATTGTTATTTTATTTTCATTTTCAATCATTCGAACAGTTTTCTTTTTCAAGTAATCCAAGTTACAAAATTCCCACTGTTTACTATGCTAAAATCACAATGACTAATGTATACCTATTAACCCTTATCCTTGAGTAGCCTCTGGGCCTTGATAAGTGGTGACACCCATGTAAAAAAAAAATCACTCGAACAGTTTTCTTTTTATAATGTATAGTTTTAAAAGTTTAAAAACTATATAGTTTTTACTTCAGGAAAATTAATGGGTCAGTTTTTACGATGTGCCCTGTTAAAATACTGTTAAAAACTCGCTCAATATATGTTACCGTGACATAGGTTGACATATATTCGGCGGGTTTTTAATAGTATTTTGTATAGTTTTTTATTTATAACACCCTTTCCCAAACTTACGGTGTTAAAGAGGGTGTGAGACGCCATCTTGAATTTTCCAACACATCGGTAAACACTGTATGTTTTTCGAGCTGAATAAATATATTACATTGAATAAAAACACAAAAAATATATCCAGTTAGGTAGAAAAGTAACTTATCTTGCCTTTGATAACATTTATTTATATATTTGTTTTTGACTATTTTTTCGAATCTATGTGTACAGTAATACAAACCCACGATATGAATACTCACGTTGTTATATATATATATATGTATATATATATATATATAAATGAGATTATAGCAGTTAAAAAACATTTTTAAAACACACACACACACACACCTTTTTCAAAGTGATCAGAAATCGTATAAAAATAAAAAGGGTAAATTTTTACTTACTTTCCAACTTAATCACCTTTAACGTGACTTTTACAGTTTTTTTTTAAATGGAATTCATTTACCGATACAAAAGAAATGATTAGTAAATAAATCCATGAATAAATATTATAAATGGTTTATTTTACTACTTGCCAGGATGCGGAGGAAAATGAATGAAGGGGGAGGGGAATAAAATAAAAACATTTTGGAAACAGAGTAAGTTTGAAAGAATTGCTTTGCACAGAAAGAAATTAATGAAAAAAGAATAAAATTAAATTTCTTTTCTTTCTTGATTTTTTTTTAGTTTTTTATGAAAAGGGAAGTCAAAATTAAGACTATAAAAAACAATTTTTATTAAGAGCGAACCTCAGTCGTCAGGTCTGTAAAAAAAAAGACGTGGAATAATCAAGAAATGTTTTCTAATACAATTTTTTTTTACTTATGTGTTCATTTGTCTCTTTGAAGTTCGTTTGTTTAATATATCGGTTTGCAATATAATTTTGTCATTCTGTCAGACTCAAATTTTAAATCTATATATCTATAAAAGTGAAAGTGTGTGTGTGTCTGTGTACATTTACCTACGAAATAACTCTGTCAATTTTTAGTCTACAGACTCGAAATTTGATATACAGGGTACTGAGATTTGGAAAAATCTATGTGATCCGTTTTTAGCCAGAAATTTGGCGATTAAGGGGTCAAAGTTCAACGATTTGAGCTTTGAGAACTCTACCAAACTTCTCCGACAATTTTGGGTCTCCACACTTGAAATTTTAGATATAGCTTCTGTGGACATGGATCTAACTTAATAACTTGATTTGAGGCCAAAACAATAAATTTTCAGGGGTTATAATAGGGGTCAAAGTTTTAAAAATTACCCCCTTTTTTTTGCTCAGCATACACCTCCAAACACCCGGGCAACGCCGGGCACCCATGCTAGTATATATATAGTCATATATATATATAGCCATATATATATATAGCCATATATATATAGCCATATATATATAGCCATATATATATATAGCCATATATATATATATATATATATATAGACATATATATATATAGACATATATATATATACACACAGCCAATATATATATGTGTGTGTGTGTATATATATAGACATATATATATATAGACATATATATATATATAGACATATATATATATATACACACAGCCAATATATATGTGTGTGTGTGTGTATATATAGACATATATATATATATATACACACAGCCAATATATATGTGCGTGTGTATATATATATATATATACACACACACACAGCCAATATATATGTGTGTGTATATATATATATATATATATATACAGCCAATATATATGTGTGTGTGTATATAAATATATAAACACACAGCCTGTATTTGTGTGTGTATATATATATATATATATATATATATATATATATATATATATATATGCTTTAATTTCTTTTTTTTTTCTTTTTTTTAGCTAAAACACAAATTTAGTACTCAATTCATATTAAATATTAGTATGCTTCTTGGCTATGACAAAGACTTTATCGTCATCCAAGATGGCGTTTATCAAAGCAACGCACAACGCGGCATACTTGCTGTCTATTTCCTGGTGGTCGTATCATGCAATAAAAACATCGTTTCCGGAACGATCGTACAAATTATTGACTTTGCTGTGTTCCTTCTTATGAAAAGATGTTTAATTTTTAATTTTAAATTATCAATCACATTACTAAATATATATATCTATAATACACACAGTCATATATATATATATATATATATATATATATATATATATATATATATATATATATATATATATAGTCATATATATATATATATAGTCATATATATATAGTCATATATATATATATATAGTCATATATATATAGTCATATATATATATATATATAGTCATATATATATAGTCATATATATATAGTCATATATATATATATATATATATATATAGTCATATATATATATATATATATATAGTCATATATATATATATATATATATAGTCATATATATATATATATATATATATATATATAGCCATATATATATATAGCCATATATATATAGTCATATATATATATATATATATATATATAGCCATATATATATATAGTCATATATATATATATATATATATATATATATATATATATATATAGCCATATATATATATATAGCCATATATATATAGCCATATATATATATATATAGCCATATATATATATATATATACACACACAGCCAATATATATGTGTGTGTGTATATAAATATATAAACACACACAGCCTGTATTTGTGTGTGTGTGTATATATATATATATATATATATATATATATATATATATATGCTTTAATTTCTTTTTTTTTCTTTTTTTTAGCTAAAACACAAATTTAGTACTCAATTCATATTAAATATTAGTATGCTTCTTGGCTATGACAAAGACTTTATCGTCATCCAAGATGGCGTTTATCAAAGCAACGCACAACGCGGCATACTTGCTGTCTATTTTCTGGTGGTCGTATCATACGCAGCGATCTAATAAAAAATGTAATTCATGTCAAAGGTTCAAGCTGAGGTTGATATTCATTAATTTTCACGAATACATATTTGATTAGGAGATGAGAAAATTTTGTATTCAGCACAAGAATTTACAAAGGAAATATCGTGTAAATTGATTTGATATTCAAGACGAGCCGAGTAAAATACTTTTCTCGAATATCGATGAATGAATTCATCAGCGAAAGAAAATCGAATAAAGAAGTAACAATTTTTTAGTTCATGTCGCCAGATTTATTTGTAAGATGACAGGTAATTAAAATGCAGAAATCTACGACGAGCAAACTTATAAATTTATTATAAAACTTAGAACATATTTTAATTTTCTTTTATTACATTTACATAGCTGTTTAAATTATCTACATACATATATATGTGTGTGTGTGTGTGTGTGTGTGTGTGTGTGTGTGTGTGTGTGTGTGTGGATGTATATGCGTGTAGATGTTGATATATATATATAATGATGAGAATAATGGAAATAGTATTCCGACAAAATAGAGAAATAAAAAGGAACACACCAAGTTATGTGTTCATCAACGTTTCGTCTTTATTTCATCCAGAGGACGTCCCGAAATAAAGACGAAACCTTGATGAACACAGACTTGGTTCGTTCCTTTTTATCTCTCCCTCTCTCTCTCTCTCTCTCTCTCTCTCTCTCTCTCTCTCTAGATATATATATATATATATATATATATATATCTGGTCTTTTTGACAGAAATATATATATATATAAATATGTGTATATATATATATACAGGGTGTCCATAAAGTCCGTGTGCAATTTTAAAATGAATTGTTCCCACATCAAATCCTTTTTACATGTTATTTCTATTGCAATCACAAATAAAATCATAAATATTTTAAGGTGCACACGGACTTTATGGACACCTTGTATGCATATATATATATATATATATATATATATATATATATATAATGAGAGAGATAGAGATTCGACCGTATATAGACAATTCTTTATATTAGGAAATAAGGTGGGGGTTTCAGTTGTCTGAGTTCAAGATAACCATGAATCCGAAAAGGCCACATCCTGTTTGTCACCATCGTCTTATCTTCTATAATATAAATTTCGACTTGTATGCCTATCTAAAACTTTTGATAGAGGCGACGGATCCTCACGGGATCGGTATCGTTTCGAAGCTCGACCCTTCGGATGACAAATATCGAAAATTGGCTACAAATATTAAATCCTTCACCCTCAACGGAGAGGTCGCTTCTTTCGCCGATATTTTCGAAAGTTATCCCCTCTGTTCAATTGGCTAGCCTTAATTTAAACCTTCGCCACTTCCGGTTTGGCGATTAACACAACAGCAAAGACGTCACTTTTTTTCACATTCTTTTCTCCTTTACGGTGTGTATATATATATATATATATATATATATATATATATATATATATATATATATATATATATACTAGCTGCATATACCCAGCATCGCCAGGTCCGAATGTATATGCTATAATGCCATATATAATGCCATCATAGCAGATGACGTCATATATATATATATATATATATATATATATATATATATGACGTCATCTGCTATGATGACATTATATATGGCATTATAGCATATACGTTTGGACCTGGCGATACTGGGTATATGCAGCTAGTATATATATATATATATTCCTATATCTAATTTCATACTTATATGTACATATAGACAAGAGATTAAGTTTTGAATGCAGTCTTTATAAGCCCCTTGTGACTGGAACAGCTCAGTCGGAGAAATCAGCTTAGTTATCAATCAACATTTGTCCAATCTTTTAGAAACTTCGGAATACATGTTTGTTTATCGGAATTTTCATGATTTTCCAGTTTTATATTTGATTATTAAAAAAAAACTTTAATATTAGCATTCCCATGGGATTTCAACGGTAACTTCTTTATTCTGCAAAAACACAAGAGAGAAACACGGTCAAAGGTTTCATTGAAGAAGAGAATATGTTTTGGAAACGCGAGATGACAAACTCTGGGAATATCTAATCTCGGACTATGTTAGGTAATTAAAGATGTTTAGTAAATACAGGGTGACCCACCTCTTAAAAATAATCCACCCATGGATTCGATGATAAAATTCAAACTATTTCTGCAATCCAGCCGTATCCATATTTCTTTCTATCTATTTGTCTATCATATAAAAGGAACGTTGTGTGGGAGTTCGTTTCCTAGGGACTCCGATATGGCTGGGCTGATTTTTATAAAATTTCACACAGATTTACTTTATATGTATCTGGCCGTGTTTTTAGATGCTCCCATTCCGTCAGCCATGGTTGGATAGAGATCCTAAGTAATTCGCAATTGTATTTTTTGGTCGCCCACCTTGAGAATTGAACCTTTAACCTATAGAAGAATGTCACTTTTACAATTGATTTTTCCAAGTACTTTAACCACTGTGCCGTTAGGGCAGGTTGATTTGCAACTTTTTCAGAAAATCAACATGGCACTGGTGATGATAGTTGGGATTTGATATGATAAGAACATATACCAAAAATTAGATTCCTATCTTGAAGAGAAAATTGAGCATTTAATTTTAAAAATCGTGTAGAAAAATGCTGAAAAATCCTTCATTTTCATAGCATTTTTCACAACACTGACTTTAAAATTTCACTATTTTTTATACAATATTCAATTAAAATTGATATATTTATATGAAATACATTGAAAGAAAAATAAATACATGGATTATAATTTTATTATGAATCGCACCTAGCAAAATATCTCAATTTTTACTGCATTAATTAAACAAAAATTGTAAAAAAAAAGCTAATTAGCAACTAAGTCTTTTAAATTTCACAATTCAAAAAGATATGTGGAGATCTATTGCACAATATAACAACTTGATACAAGTTACAGAACCATGTATTTTAATTTTTTATTAGAGGCAATAATATAAACTTATAATAGAACTAATTTGTTCTTTATAATTTCCTTTTGAGGAAAATGAAGGTCTAATTTGCTGGCACAATGACTTTGTAATAATGTGTCTATGTCTTGCTTCCTGCCCATATACAACTTTTTGAGAAAAAATCAATCAAATTTGACCAGTGTGTGGCTGCAACATTGATAGCAGTAATTTTTTTTTTTTTTTTTAGTTGTTCAATATTTTTGAAAAAAACAACACCAAAAAAAAAAAATTATTTGAAAACACTTATTTTTTTAATATGTTTTTATGTAATATGAATAAAACTAACTATTGTGTTGGGTAAATTAAGAAAACTAATAAAATTTAATGGATAACTATTTATTTAGCTAAAGGACAAAATCGTTTGAAAGCCCTCTTCTCTCACATCCAATTCATCTGAGTTTATCATCGATATTATATTTTCCAGAAGTAATGCAAAAGCACTATATCTTGAACTGTTTAAAACAGTAATTTGGATTTCAGTTAACTGTTTTGTTCTCTGAATCATATTAAAATAGACTGCTGTTGGTTTAAAAAAATAATAAACCAACTAACTGCATACACTTGGATGATAAATTTGACCAAAATATTTAATTTATCATAATGTTTGAGGATAAACAACTCTAGTCCATAAACACATTAATCTTGTGGCTTATATTAGCCATCTTCCTTGATTCAAGGGCCCAATATTCTAAGTTAACTTCTCCACAAGAAATGCCTACAGCATACTCAAAGAGCAGCCTCTGGTCTTCACATTTAAATTATTTTTCTTCTGCTGTCAGATAATGATGATCGGAAGGGACACTAATTTTTTAGAATTCTACTTGAGGCAAATCTTGATAATTATTGATGCAAAGTTTCCCCAAAGGACCAGTAAATGTTGTTAGACTTTTTGTTGTTCCATCAATTAATTTAAAAATTGCTGTAAATGGCAGTTTTTCTAGTGGAATCTGAAAATTGGAAAATTTGCATGTTTAATAATAGAGCCAGATTACATGATAAATACCAATATATTATTTTCAACAAAAAAGGAAAATAATTGCAGGTGAATCTATAGAATTAATTTTACCTCCTTGTAAGAAGGACAAGTGCAGATTATGTGCCTTGTTTGACAATTTTCTGTCTTGCACTTTACTGCAAAGTCATCACAGAAAGTTTACAGCTACAAGAAAATATATCAAACGGTCTGTATAGGTGTTCCTTCATTCTTTTCACTTTGATTGCTACAAGAGATTTCCTGTCAATCTGTTTGGCCCTCTTATAGCAAAATATATTGACCTTTTATCCTATATAATGTTACCTTAACAAGGGCAATTGTGGATTGACTGCTTGCCGAATACTAATTATTTACTTGGCAATTAACTTAGAAATCTCAGTATTTTTTAAGTGGGGATAACTGTTTTCGAGGAAATAACTAAACTGGATGACTTGTTGTGAAGTTTGGGGTGCTGTTTAATCCAAATGACAAGGTGGACCAGCAAATTTTGTGTTAAAACTGAACGTCGTGCTTTTACTGACATTCTAACCTGAAAAGTAAAATAAATAAATGAATTATAACTGAAGGAAACTGTAGTAGGCTATCTTCCAGTTTCATACGTAAAAAAAGTGCTAGTTATAAGAAATAATGAAAAACTTTGTAAAGTTGAATTAGATGTATTGAAGAGAGAGGACCAAACCAAATCAGAGGCATAGTAGTGTTTAGTTTAGACATTTTTAGCAGAGTTTAGCTCCGCCTTCGATAACATGAATTTATCCATAAAGAGATTCATTCTTGCTGTAGCTGTGCCAGTGTTTAGTGTTTAGAGTTTGAAAACCAGTGCTTGTGCATCTATGTTACTATGCTATTTTTAATAGTATTTTCAAGTTAAATTTAATTTTTATGAAATTTTTGTTTATTAAATGGTTAGGTGAAAATACAGAATAGTTACAATGCAACCTCCTCCCCATATTAAGAATGGCTTTCTAAATAAAGTTATTTTAGCACAAGAATGCACACATAACGAAAAACCTTTAAAGGAGTTTCTTTATTTACTTGTATTAATCTTTGTGGGTTATCGAATTTTAAAACTATTATTTTAGAAAAAAAACAAGGCTTGAAAACAATTACTCCTTAAAAATAAAAGAAATTAAGATTTGACACTAATTTCTGCAAAGTATTTTTTATTAAGTAGAAAAACTTGAAAATTTACGTGGTTAGGTTTCGTAAAGAATGTGCAGCATAAAATTGTATGGACTATTTTTTTTGTTTTAATATAAAACTGGAGTATTACCATATTTTAATAAAAATTTCAAATAGAATTTGATGTAAAATATAAGGTTGGTGCAAAAATAATGCTTTTGACGTTCATTTGAACGTCAAAAAATGACATTGTTTTTGTGTCAACAAATTAAAAAAGATAAAACAAATATGTTTAAATTCACTGCAGACACTTGAAATATAATAATATATATTTTAAACAAGTCTTTTTCGTTTTTCCTTTCAAACTAATTAAGCCTAAATCGTAATGTTTTCAAATTAAATAATAAACAAACGTTAATTTTCAATATCAATAATGAGCATGTTTTGCGACGGTGAAATCTAAAATGTTTCCACCCAAAAAAAGTTCCTGAAATGAAAAAGCGAACTTTGGTCGTTATTATTTAAAAAACATAATTTTGCCTTTACACTTAATATTTATTTTATTAATGCATTATCCTCACTTATTTTATTTAAAAATGTAGTTTAAAATTATTCTAAATAATGATTCTATTTTCTTAACAGTACGGATTGTTTTGATGACGGGACGTTTTTGACAATTCACCGAAAAACTTTTAATCACTTCAATTTTTCAACTTTTCAAGTCATTTCCTCAAGCAAAGATAACGATTTTGAGAAAAATATTTCGTGTAGGTCTTTTCTATGTCAAACCCCAACTATCATCACCATTGCCTCACCGGGGTTCCAAAATCGACCTTCCCTACTGTGCCGTGGGTCCTTGCGTGAAGTAAATAAAGGGTTCTGATCGAAATTCTGTCCAGATTCCAGAGTTCGACAGAAACATTCTCGAGTTTGTCAAAATTCACCTGAAGAAGGTCGGAGGTTACATCGGCCGAAACGTTGTGAAAATGACACTCAAGGTGAGAACAATAGTCCGATGAATCCAAATAATATCAAGAGGAATGTGTGTTATGCTTCCTTAAATCCAACCTATGGTCACTTGTAATAAATTAGGATATTTGTTGTGTCTTAAATATTATGTAACTAATTCCTTGCACGGCAATATGTTTTTACCGCGCAACGCCGGGTATATATACAGCTAGTACGCATTTAAACATGCTCATAAATTGGCATCAAAACGTGATTTGACACTCGCACGTACACATTATCTTTGGCTGACTATGAATACTTAATAATAAAAACCTATATTCCATAAGAATATAAATTGTCTATTTCACTAATAGCTGATTGGCTGATTATCTGCCCAATTTTATCTTCATGAAGGTCTTCTATTTATATTTGCTAAATATTATTTTAACTAACAGGGCCCGTGGAAATTCCACGGAATGAAAATTATATTTAATTAATGCTTTGATAAAGCTGATATTTTTCTGGATAGGACAAAAAAAAACTGGTCTTTTTGACAGAAAAAAAAAAAAAAAACAAATAACAAGCAACAAATATGAGTCTATGAACATTTCTACGAAATAATGTCCATTGTATTTAAAATACAGAACTGACCCAACTGAGATACATTTTAATAAGTACTAATATAGTAACATTGTGTTACATAGTCCAATACTAATAATAAACTCACATTGTAAGAGACCATCTTTACTCCTTCAGTCCGTATCTCTTGGCAGACGATGTTCTTTTTTTTGCCCTGGTCCTTTCGAATATTCCCTTTTTTATGTAATGTTTTTTTGATTTCTTACGTTGGTGAAGAACTGCTTCCTTTCTCACACGATCACAACAATGATCATATAATGTTATAATGGTATTTGATAAGAAAGTATAATATTATAATGATCTTTGATAAGAAAGTACAATATTATAAGGATATTTGATAAGAAAGTACAATATTATAATGATATTTGATAAGAAAAATGTCACTCTCATATTCTTAACCAAGATTGCACGATAAAACTTTTTAAAGCAAAATTCTGCAACTTTTAAAGCAGTTCGGTTGTCAAAAATGGTATTTGGCCTTTTTCAAGCCGTAACGTACGAACTAACTAAGGAACATGCAGGATATTATATATTGATCTTAAAGTTTCTAGTGTGAGAATCCATCCATAGTCCTGAGCCCCTGGACGGGCATAGGCCATTCACAACTTTGTAGATGCTTTTGTAGCAAAGAGTTCTTTTTTCAGGGGGAAGGTACATGCAGTGCTTAGCCTTCCCAAATGGTCACCCATCTAGTACTGGCCAGGCTCAACGTTGCTTAACTTTGGTGATCTGATGAGAATCGGTGTGCCAACCTGATTGTGCCATACTCTAGTGTGAGAATGATACTAAATAATTTTTAATTTTAATAAATATTGGTATAAAATAGATTCCTAACCCTAACCCAAACAAGGTAGATTGCTACTTGGCCAAAATGAACAACTAATTGGGACCATGCCTGCCGCTCCAGAAGATATCTCACTACTGATGTAATTCTCTATCTATATAAAAGTCAAGTACGTCCAAGGATGGAATACTGCTGCCATATCTGGGCAGGAGCTGCTAAAAACAGCCTATCCTGCCTTGACAGAGTACAAAATAGACTTTGTGGCTTAGTGGGGGATGCCCTTTTCTCTACCCTGCAACCTCTCTCCCACAGAAGAGACGTTGCGAGCCTATCCTTGTTTTATCGTTATTTCCATGGCAGGTGCTCGTCTGAACTCCAATCTCTGGCCCCCCTCTCCAATCTTTCACAAAAAACACCCGTCTAGCTGAATCCACTGTGAAAAATTTCCCCCACTCTTTATCTGTGCCTAAATCAAAACGTGGATTCCATGAATAAAGCTTCTTTCTTAGAACTACACGCCTGTGGAACTCTGTTCCATCTGCCTGCTTCCCACCTGACTACAACTTGGATGTCTTCAAGTCCAACGTAAACAAATTCCTAATGAACCGCCCCCTTAAGTAAACACTTCATCAAATCTCCACACTAACGTACTGTACTTGCAATAACCCTTATCCCCGAGTGGCTTCCGGGCCTTGATAAGTGGTGACCATCGTGTAAAAAAAAACAAAAAAACTATGTATAAAGTGGAGCAGCAAGATGTCTGTTTACATTAAAGTTTTACTATTGCGTGTTAATACAGTTGAGAAAACAGGAAACAGGGATGGAATTCCAAAGTCTAGTAGTCTGAGGGAAGAAATTATTAGGGTAGAATGCTTTCCGGCATTTAGAGACCTCATCTGTGAAGGGGTAACATTTTGCTGCTTGTCAGATTCGTCAGCGGTATCTACATCAAGATGGACACAAATGCTCTGAGGAGAACAGTACAAAATATCTTATTCCTAGAATTCTAAAATATCTGACTCCAACTTGTAGAAATCCCAAGTATCCAACTCATAGAATTCCTAAACCTCAGCTTTGACTCCTAGAATTCTAAAATCTCCAATTCATACAATACAATATTTGCTATGGCTTCTAGAATTTCCAAATATCGAACTCCGACTCCTAACATTTCAAAATATCTGACTCTGACTTATTTTATGTCTGTCAATATTAAGATGTTTTGTTAGTTTTTAGAAGATTAAAAAATCCGACTCCAGCTCCAATCCTTAGCGTTCTTACAAGTCTGACTTGGACTCCTCCCAAAACCTATGATTTCGACTCTCACTCCAGCACCTTGATTTTTTTAACAGAATAATCCACAGTCAATTTTCCCTCTTTTTTATTTGGAGTATTTCATTCTTCATTTAGTACAGTGAGCACTATTTTCATCCCCCTCCTGCCACCAGGTACGAACCCTTAGATTTGGTTAAAATCCCTAAATAATAAACCTTGCCACACGAGAAGTTAACAATTCGTAGGAAACAGTAAATATTTTGTATCATTGGATTATTCAGATTACTGTTCTTATCTTGAGTATTAGTTTCACGTTTTGGTTAAAGTAAACTCTGACCTTCTTTTAGTATATCTCGTCAGATATAGGAATCTTTCTCTTGACCTCTGGAATCTGCATGGAATTTCAAATGGAATCCTTAATTTAATCCACAGGAGTAGTATGCTCTCGTTCTATCAGCCGTAATTAGGTAGAAGTCTTAGTTATTTGGCAATTGTATTCTTAGTATGGTTTGCAGTAAGGATTGAACTGTTAACCTCCAGATACAAATTATCAATCCTCATCACAAAAAATCCCGAAGCATAAGTAATGTAACGTTGCAGAAACAAACAATAAATAAATAAAAATCCGTGTCGGCATTTTTTCTTTATAACAAAATTATTTATTACCTTCACTCTCCAGTCTCGACAGCACTTTAAAAGTCTCTTGCAGCCACACGTCCATCTAACCTGGTCCGTGTTTCTCTTTCTTCTGACTTCACGCTAGCCACAGCCAGCCCATTCTTGCCTTAACTTTACATGTCCATATCCTTTGGCACTGACTTTGTTTCTCCCCGACTTGCTAATTTGCATATGTGTTCAAAAGCTGCTCCTGCTGCTAATGCAATCGCTTGCGATCCATCCTTCTGCTGCTGCTGCTGCTACTATTTTCATACGTGCTCATATGCGCTCTGTTACAATAAGAGGTAAATGATGTAAGTAATTAATTAAGAGAGAGAGAGGGGGGTAAGAGAAAGATCACAAGAGCATTTCATAAAAAGAGCATTTGTAAAAAATAATAAGATAAAAAATCGACTATATTATGTTATGGAATGAAAAAGAATATTCACGGTTGGATTTAATTGTTTTGTTTTACGGCATATCAACTCTTTTCAGGTTATTTAATGCTGAATCCAATTATTTGGGAAACTGTTTTTATGCTTCAAGTTCTTTATATCTTTGAATTTAAATATTGTAAGAAATTTCTTTCCTACCCGCTCAATTTTCTCCCTGCAGAAAGCAAATGAATTCCACAAACAAAGCCATACCTTTAAACTCAAATTTTATTCACAATATATCAGCAATGAAAGTTCTTTGGGTACGGTAAGTCCTTGCAAAAACGGTGGCCGAATTTGCTTCCATACGCATGGAGCTTTTAGTTAGAATTCCTTTATTGGAATGTTAGTTCATTGTTCCTTTGGAAGGATCCATGTTGTTCATGGAGAACACAGCAGGAATGATGGCGCCTATATTCAGGCATAAAGTGAGTACGATAGAACTCCTGAAGAAATAAGATAAGTTCCAATAATAGGATCATAACATGCCGAACGTTAGTAATAATGTCCTCCTTGGTTTTGCATAGGGTCAGCAAAATAGGTTGTCTCTGTATGTAGAGATGAGTCCTTCGTTCACCGACTGTTTGGTGTCCATGAAGGAATTATCTTGGCTCCCTCGACAGAGGAGCTGCTGGGTTGAGTCTATCCCATTTCGTGCTTTTTTTTAGACTGAAAAATAAAACGCATCATATACAAAAATGGCGCCAGGTCAGTCACCTGACTCTTTCAAAATTAAACCAATCACAGACCGGCTATTATAGCTTTATGGCCGGCCTAAAGCAAGATGGCGGTTGAATGTGGAATTTTCTCACATTATTTGTAGAGTTTTGTTTTGTTGTTTTATGGCATATGAACCCTTATCGGGTTATTTAATGCTGAATCCAATTATTTTGGAAATAGTATTTATGTTGCATCAAGTTATTTTGTAGAAGTTTTTGTTTTTTCTTTAAACTCGTTGTAACTTCAATGGCTAGTTTTTAGTGTTTGGTTTGGTTGTTTTAAACTTGATTCTATCGTTTTTGTTCCCTGCCCGACAGAACATAAATGAGTTTTACAATGGGAGAGGGAAAAGGGTTACAGTATTAATGTTTGGTACATCTTAAGTTAGGAAACCAGTCAGGAAGTGGGGGAGATAGAAAGAGAAAAGGGAAATGGGAAGAAGGAAAAGGAGGAAAATGTGGGTGTTTGTTTTTGGTTTTGCAGAACATAATTAAGTTTTTTTTTATTTATTTTTTTTTTATTCAATTTTCACCCCAAACAAGGCACAGTGCCACTTTGAAGCAGGGGGCTACTATCAGGGACTTAATTAGCGGGGTCATTATGAAGGGAGATGAGTAGAAAGATGTTTGTTGACATTACACTTGAACTTCTGCATATCGTTGCAGTTGGGAAAGCAGAATCCCGGAAGGGAGTTCCAAAGACCCGCAGTTCTGGGGAAGAAACTATTGGAGTAAAAGGCTTTCTTGCACCTAGGGATCTCTACTGTAAAGGGATGAGACTTAGTAGCTTGTCGGGTTTGTCGGGGGTAGTTACGTCGGGGAGGTACAAGTGTTTGCAGTTCGTCAGAGCATTCACCATTGAAGTATTTGTAGAACAGGCAGAGGGATGCAACATCTCGTCGATGGGACAGAGGCTGAAGCCTAGATGACAGTTCAGGACCTATCAGGTTGGCGACTCTCTTTTGAACCCTGTCCAGGGGCGAGAGACAAGAAGCAGATGCACCAGCCCAGATGTGACAACAGTACTCCATACATGGGCGAATGGTTGCCTTATAGAGGTATAGGATACTGTCAGGCGTAAGTAGTTTTCTAGCACGGTAGAGGGAGCCAACCTTCCTTGCAGCAGCCTTGGCAATGCTCTCAATGTATCTATTCCAGTTCATATTCCCTGTAAACGTTAGGCCGAGGAGTTTAAAAGAAATACTTTCAGGTAATGTGTTCTTGGCCATTGCTATTGATGGTATTGCAAAAGTTTTGCAAAAGTTTTGCAGAAAAACAAAAAACATAAATGTTACATGCATTTCGTTTCAAGAAGCCAATATCTTCAGACAGCCTGATCTGGTAGCACCAGGATATTCTCCAACAACGCTGGATGTTCTTGTTAGTAAAGCATATAGATGATTGAAGAAATACTGAAAATTTGATGAAAAGGTGATTTCTTGCGATTGCGAGAACTAGCGGATTCGTTGGTTTACTAGCGATATTCGTGTCTCGACTGATAAGTATGGAATTGAGGGGGAAGAGTACCTTACTGATAAGTCCTCTATAACTTTTGTATCGTTTTCATATTTTGAAAAATATTAAAGAAAGACATTTTCTTCTTCTTTTTCTTCTTAGTAGTAGTAGTAGTAGTAGTTTTATTTGTCGTCTATATACTAATAGCATAGTACCTTAACGTACCTACGTGTGTCCCGGTTCCCAGATGATAAATTATTCGATCGGGAGATCCTATTTATCAAAAAGGAGAATAGAAGGTAATAATATACTTCGAACATCAATTAATTATATAGAGACGTTAATTCAATATCCGTAGTATGTTATCACTTTCTATGCTCCTTTTTTAGTAAATAGCGTCTCCCGATGTAAAAAGCATAAAATAATTTTTTTTTTAAAGTGATGTCGCATTTGGTGTGTACGTGAAACTAAAATATACCTTCTTGGTCTTCTGGCTAGGATCCAAAGGGTAGTATCTGTTCTTTCTAAAGATCATATGATATCGTGGAGTTTCCGTTTGTGCCAGGCGTCTATAGAATGGAAATATGTTTCAGATTCCTGTAAGAATAAGAACATCTGATTAACCAGCAGAAAATAGGGCTTAATCAGATATTAGTGTATAGAACCCTTAGAATTTGTTCTTCAAATTGAACACTGTCAAAGACTTTTCCATTTATATTGGTTATCTGGAGAATTTGATTAATTATATTCTTAATAATCAAGTAAAAAATACAATTCTTCTATAGTCCTGGGTCCCTCCCAATGCACTGTTTATTTAAAAGTGATTTGGATTAGAGATGCTGGTCAGTTTTTGGACTGACAGATTATTAAGTCTGTATCAAATTGTTTCCCGTATGTTGTGTTATGTTCGGCTTTTGGTGTAAAATTTGCATTCTCCTCTGGTCACAAATGATAGTTTGCCCTACATTACACAATGCAATGATATTTATGAATTCAATTGCCAGTGCGCTGCTGGTTATGTGGGTCGAACCTCTTTAAATTTGCAGACACACATTAACCAACATATGTTAGCTGAAATTAGACTGGGCAAGCCACGTTGCTTTCGCCTGTCTTCTCCATTGGAATCTACCATTGGCCAGCAACTAATCGAAAATCCAGTTTATAAACACCCGGTTGGCTCTCAAAATCATTTAAAGATTTTGGAGTCAGTCTCGATTATTTCATGCAGGGCCTCGCTCTGCCTGCAGAAGGAATTTATTAAATAATTGGACTTGCTCGGAGATGTGTTTTAATCGTTCCCATGCACCGTCCATTTTATTTGTACATATATTTTGTATAATTGTATATATATTTTACACGGATTCCCATTCATTTTGTTTTTCTCATATATTCATGAGTATTTGCTCTTTCTTAACAATTAAATTTGTTTTTTGCATTTCTGTATTATATCAACGATCAACTCCTGATGAGTTTATTGTCGAAAGGTGCCCCTAGGGTTTTTTCATATATTATTTTTAAGTTTTGCTCCGTTATAAAGTTATACATTTATTTCAAGGTTTTGAAGGATTTATGAAGCATGAAAACGCTGCTGTTATTTTATATTTAATATTTTATTTTTAGATTTCATACGACCCCCGCTCTTGATAACAAGATGTAGCGATATATATATATATATATATATATATATATATATATATGTGTGTGTGTGTGTGTGTGTGTGTGTGTGTGTGTGTGTGTGTGTGTGTGTGTGTGTGTGTTGTTTTTGTTTTTGCGATACGTTTTGAATGAATTCAGTTATTTACGAAAGTGAATTTTTACCTAAATACGAGTTGGAATGCACTTTCGTAAATATTCAAAACGTATCGCAGAAAACAAAAACAAATAACATCTAAGTAACTCGCGATATATCCAAACAGTCGTGCGAGATGGACGAGCAGTAAGAGTCCAGGCTCCTTACCATGGGGGTCCCGATTTCGAATCTCACTAGATTCAACTACTCTGATGAGTCGTAGACGACGAAACACGTGTCAGTGAATAATTATATTCATTCACCTGTTATCCGTTTTTTTTAAAGATGGAATAGCCCTATATAGTTTTTTTTTATAATTATATTGACGCTATATTCATAGAAATGTTAATAAACTCACATTTGCTGTGTGTTATTGATTTTTTTGTGTCTCCCCAAAATATCATCTTTATCAATAGATATTTAGAGATTAAACATATTTCTCATTCCGTGGAATTTCCACGGGTTCAGCTGGCTATTATAATTACCTTTACGAGATCAATCGATTAATGAATCTCATCCGATATCCATCAGAAAACGTGTCAACTGTATCATGACAAAAAAGGAAAATACGATATATCATGATGAATTAATGATTGTCTTATATCCAATAGTTTAATTAAAGTGATTGAAAGCTATGAAGGCTGATTACAATATAAAGAGAACAATGGCTTGATTAAGAGGATTGAAAGGGGAGATAATCGAGCGATGCATGAAACAAAGGAAAGCTAAAATCAAAGAACAATAAATAAATTTAAGGGCCAGCTATTGCGTTATGTTGTTAATCGACCGGAAAATACCGGAAAGTATTAAAATAGTCGATTATTATGATGGATTTATAACAGTCGATTATCATGATTGGTAAAAGTAGAAGATTACCACCATGAGAGACGTTATCTCTCGGTCTTGAGGTCACCACAACGATTTTGAAAGAAATTAAATCGAGATTTGTTTTGCTGTTAATAACATGTGCCAACGTTTCGAAAAATAAATAAACTGGGAGAGCAGAATCAAAGATTTGTTTATAGGAAGGAAGCTGTTGCCTAAAAAGATGATAATTGTGCATAAAACAAGACGCTAAGTTTCAAACATTGCAGTATCTGTTAATTGAGGTATGGAAGCTCAAAATGGACATAATACTGCCGCTTACTTTTATATTTGGGCAAAATATCAAGGTTATTTTGTTAATATATTTTTTCTAACATATTTACGTGCTTTTTTTTTAAATTTTTTTCTTTATTTAAACCTGTGATGGTCGCCGATTAAAAAAATATTATTGTTATAATTAACTATATTTTACGTTTATTTTTATTATTCCCTTATAATAAAAATATATGAAAATACGTTAACTTTCATTATCAATTGATTTTGCGTTTTTAATCGCATAGCAATATCTAAACAGTTTGACAAAATAAACAGTTATTTGAAACAGATATGCGACTAGAAAAACACAAAATCAATTGATTAACGATGTTTACCAATTTTTATTTATTTTTATTATAAGGGGGTGTCAAAATAAACGTTATAGTTAACTATAAACATACTTTTATTATTTTAAATCGGCGACGATTGTAATAAACTGCGCATGTTTACATAAAGTATATGGTAAATAAAGTATATTTAAACATAGTACATTAAAAAAAAAGAAAACGTAACTATATTAAAACAAGTAACTATGTTGTAAAAAAATATATTAGCAGAACTATCTTAATATTTTGCCCAAAAGTAATCAGTTTTGAAGAATAGCAGAAGTATTGTATCCATTTTGTGCTTACATACCTCAATTGACAGACCAGACGCCATGTTTGAAACTTAGGGTCCGCTTTTTGCACCATTATCACAAAAAATTTGTGAAACCAACTAACTTGACTTTATATACTAGATAAATTTCAAAAGAACATGCACGTGTTCTTTTGTTATTTTTTTATGTGCGGGAAAAGCATTTTAAAGTACCAGTGAATAATATCACCTTTTAGAAGCCGTTCTTTTTTCGCTCATCTTGCCCCAAATCATTTTCTTTTATCTAATAAAGATATGACACTAATTAAGGTCATTCATTGAGTTAAAAACTTTTTTCCCCCTGCAAGATTAATAAAGGAGTATAATTTAGTGATAAAGGTTTTGAGCGAAGTTTCGTGCACGCTCATCAGCCCAATAACTGCTGAATCCCTTTGAGGAAGAGACCAATTATATCAAAGATTCACGCCCTCCCTCCACTCTTTGAAATCACTGCGGTAGACATCAGCTTTCCTATGTGTAACGCAGTTTTCATCCTTAACTATTTGAAACATCTAGATACAACAGATGTTTAAAAGTGTTAATTTCGGTTACTGACTTATAGAAGAGACAGAATGTACGAAAGACAGAATGTGAAAAACAATAATCGTGTTTCATACAGGCTCATCAACCCCACTAATGCTGAATCAGCCTTTAAAAAATTCACACAGACGAAACTACGGCGAAAACAACAAAAACAATTCAAAGAATACGAAACTTTTATGGAGCCAGTAACTTATCTCCTGTTTTATCAAAAATGGCGACCAATACGCCTGACGAAGGTCAAAGGCTACATCGACTGAAACGTTGCACAAATAACATTCAAGCTGGCAACAATAGTCCATCAAAACAAGTAAAATAAATGCTGAATACCTTTAATGAAGATACCAATTATATAAAAGATTAACGCTCCCCCGTCTTCTTGAAAAGTAATCACAATAGACATAAGTTTTCCTATAACACATTTTACTCTGCATTTATTCATTTGCGAACTGTTATCCTCATCTTCATAGTTGCTGTTGTTTTACCACGTTTCGGCGAACTTATCCTTTGACGCAGTGGATAGAGGCATTGAGTATTTATGGTCCCAGGTGACCATTGTCTGAAGATAGTGTTTTCAATCCTACCCAAAGCGGGCCAGAGGATTAGTGGGCCAAAACGTGGTGAGACAACGACAATTATGGAAGGTAGTTATTACTGGGGATGAAGGAGACTCAGCATCCCTATGCTGTCGCGGTTAATCACCTCAAGGAGACCAGAGGATGAGTTGGCCAAAACGTGATGAAGCAACAATTATGAAGATGAGGATAACCGTCGGAAAATAAATAAGCAAACAAATAAATAAATGCAAAAATTACTCATCTCAAAGGATTCCAATACAATAAAAAAAAAATGAAATTAATATATACCACTTACCTCTATTTGAAACATCTATATAAAACAGATGTCTAAAAGTGTCATCTCCGGTTACTGACACAGAAGAGACAGAATGTACAAAAGACAGAATAGAAAAACAATTATATGAACAGTAGTGTGACTATGACGTTTCTGAATTTTTGAGATTAGGATTGGTTATTTGTATTATTATTCATCGGACTACTGTTCTCATCTTGAGTGTGATTTTCACAATGTTTCGGTCGATCTAATCTCCGACCTTCTTTAGGTGTATCTGGTCGAACTCGGGAATTTGGACGGAATTTCGAGCGGAACCCTTTATTTACTTCACATGCTCTTGTTTCGTTAGCCATGACTGGATATAGGTCCTAAGTAATTTGCAAATGTATATTTCGGTTACCCAAACTTTGTCCGCAAGGATCCATGGCGCAGTGGTTAGAGTACTGGGAAAAATCAATTGTAAAAGGTATATTCTCCTGAAGGTTGCAGGTTCAATCCTCAGTGTGGGCGACCGAAATTTACATTTGTGAATTACTTAGGACCTCTATCCAGTCATAGCTGACGGTACAAGAGCATGCTACCGCCTTGAAGTAAATAAAGGGTTCCACTCGAAATTCCGTCCAAATTCACGAGTTTGACAGAAACATTCCCGAGTTCGACAAGATACACCTGAAGAAGGTCGGAGGTTATATCGACCGAAACGTTGTAGTGTGACTAATCCAGACCACCAATCAAATTTACTCTTTAATTTTTGGTTAGGATTAAAATTATCCTCCGAGATATTTTAAGAAGCCAAATGGAACTATTATTTCAGAATAACTGCTGATAAAACTTTCGAAAACACTTTTTCACATGAAGATCCTACTTTGTTTCTAAATTTCCCTTGTGGGTACGAAATATAAAAATATATGCAATAGACAAAGGGACGGACAGTGAAAGTGAAAATATTGTACCAGTAATAAGAGGAGAGCAGAAAAATAACTAATCAAATTTACCCTTTCAAAAAGATACGGAACCTTCAATAGCGATACATACTACTATGCGATTTTGGGGTTATAGTCAAGTTTGTCTGCTCTTTTAATTTCCAGCTTCTGCCGTCCATTTGGTTGAATAATTAGACATGGTCTTGCAAACAGGAAAACACTTAACATGGAGCAGGGAAAGTATTTTTAAGTTATTTGAGAGTAAGATAATCATAAACCAGGAGGGACCATATCTTGCTTGTTATTGTATCGTCGATTCTGCAAAGCAGAAACTCCAAATTAACCGGTCTAAAAATATCTTTAAAAAACATACCAAAGTCTAGATAGCAACAAATTTTGACAAATGTGGTTTATATGGTTTTAGTACAGATTGTCTCCCTTTTCGTGCTTCCGGTTTATGTTGTCCATGTAACTGGATAATTCAACATGGTTAAACGGATATTAAAAGAAAACATTTTTAACATGGAGAAATGGGGGAAAGCGTTCACATTGTATAACGTCGTACTCGTTTTATACACGAGTTTACGTGTAAACATCGTCGCAAGAAAACAAGGACAAGGAAAGATTTCGCTCACTCTTTTGTGTGAGTGTGTGTGTGTGCATGTGTGTGCGGGTGAAACAACAGACATTTATTTACAAGTACTTTCCAGAATAACGCTTTGTGTATCATTCAAAAGTCCTCTCCGATTCCAATGTGCTGAAGCAGACTGTGCAGTGTCGAATACGTAATACTCAGTCTCTGTCCGGTCATATTTAACATGCATCTTTTTCTGTCGTTTTCAGGCTACCTGTGTAATCAGTCTTTCTCCGTCCTCTCTGAACTCACGGGTTCATGTTTTACTCCTTTTATAATCTTTCATTTTGCCCCCCCCCCCCCGACAAAAGGAGGGCGGACCTGTAAATTCACCCTCGTCCGTTCGTCTGCCCGCAATTTTCTCAATAACTACGCCTTTCAATTTTGCACAAATATTAAACATGATATGAGTAAAAAACGTAACAGAATAGATTTTCTGAGAAAACTCCGGTCCCCCCCCCCCCAAGGGATGCCTTTCAAGTTAAAATGGCTAAAATTGACACTTTTGTGCCTATTAAAAAAATTGATGCCTTGGATTTTTATAAAACCTTCTGAAAATTTGTAACTAACTGATTTCTATATAATTTTGTTTGTCTATACTTCGTGATAACTGTTGGGTGTGCCCCAGGGGCTCTTTTAGGGCTAATAAAAACACTCCATTCTTGGGACTATTTTATCATATTTGTCCAAAATTTTCTGTGTACGTCTATTTAGCAGTTTTGCATGGTGCTAAACTCAAATTTAAATATGTTAAGGCTTTGGGGACTTTTGGGACTAAATGGGGGTGGATGATGGACTTAGTCATTTCTTTTTTTTTTTTTGCATAGTGCAAAACTGAAATTTACATATGTTAAGGCCTAAAACTGCACCATTTGTTCATTTTCGCCAGAATTTGAGTCCCCTGAGGATTTTGGGGGCTAAATGGGGGCGGGGGCAAATGCTGAACTTAGTCAGTGTTTATGCCATGCCTCGTTCACTGTGCATTCACATGGTAACATACATGTTTCACTTGTTGTTTTTTCTTCTTGCCGTGATCTCATCTCGCACTTGGTTCGGTATTTGCACACTGTTGCCATACACGCAGCTGCACTCAGTAACACTTGTCTGATGGGAAGATAATCATTAGTCCAAAAAGGACCATATCTTGCTTGACACCGTCGTGCCATCTGTAGAGCAGCAATTGGAAGTAAAAAAAAAAAAGAGCAGAGAATCTTGACTATGACCGGTTTTGTTTTTTCTTTCTTCATTCAAATAAAGCTAACTAATCAAATTGACACATGGCAGCTGATGTGACACGCGAAACGCATAACCCGAAAATTATTTCTCAATTACCAATCTGGCTACGAGATGATGCGGATAACCCCATCGTTGCTGCAGAATATTTGACACTGCAAAAAAATGTCATTTTTATCATTTTTTTTTTCTTCTCCATAAAATATCATTTTATCGCAATAATTACGGAGTTGATTTTCCACTTCAACAATCATTCTGTTTTCAACTTTCAGATTATTTTTCTGGTATTTCTGAGATTCAAACAACAAAAAAGTAAAGGTACACTATATGGAACCAATAAAACTGAAACTGTATAATCGTAAATAACCTCTACCATTATCCTCACACACTAAAAATTATAGTTCCAGTATAAACTGGCACGACAGCACATAATTGAGAAGGGTCAAGGAGGATGGAAAGACTGAGGCGAGAAAGCACTAACCAAACCTCCACAGGATGAGTGCGAAGAGAACTGAGACTTTGGGGAGGCTTATTACCACTCAAATTCCGGTGATGACCAATGGTCATTTCCAGCGAGGAAAAGCCGATGGTAAACGGCTGTTACAATGATGCAAATTCATTTGCAAAGATTATCGAAAAAGGTGGAAAGAACTAAGAAATGTGAGGAGACTTGTTGTCACCTAGGCTCCAGGGAACACCAGTAAGCAGTCTCTGATAATGTAAGAACAAGTGAGCATAAACGTTAATAGTAATCCTGATTTCGTTTGGTAAAGTCTCTCGAAAAGCGATGAGATTCATTCGAAGAGTACTCTCTCTCTCTCTCTCTCTCTCTCTCTCTCTCTCTCTCTCTCTCTCTCTCTCAATTCCGGCTCTGGATCAGGAGCTTCAAAGATGAAGGGGTTTTTTATTCTAAGGATATTGATGATACCTACAATGGCAGAAGTATGGAGGCCAGCAAACACATCGGGGATTCGCAGTTTTTTTTTCTCATGTGCTTCCATACACGTAAATTTCACGCCAATCTTTCACGAAAAACACCCGTCTAGCTGAATCCACTGTGAAAAATTTTCCCCACTCTTTATCTTTATCAAAAGGTAGATTCCATGAACAAAGCTTCTTTCTTAGAACTGCACGCCTGTGGAACTCTGTTCCGTGTGCCTGCTTCCCACCTGACTACAACCTGGATGTCTTCAAGTCCAACGTAAACAAATTCCTAATTAACAACCCCCTTAAGTAAACACTTCATTAAATCTCCACACTAACGTACTGTACTTGCAATAACCATTATCCCTGAGTGGCTTCCAGGTCTTGATAAGTGGTGACCACCGTGTAAAAAAATAAAAATAAAAAAAGTAACGTACCAATTAACACTGGGATTACTTGGGTTCAAACCTCGTAAATATATTTTGCCTCTTGCATAACTGTTACATTTCTTATTCTCATTCTCTATGACATTCTTGTCCCAGGGTACTGAAAATAATATAACAGAAATGAAAGAGAAAACTGGAAAAGAATACCTCAGAAGAACAAGAAAACTCCTCGAAACTAAACTATATATATATATATATATATATAGGTAATAAATGACAAAAACTATATTCCAAAATTCATGATGTTGACCATCTTATAATTTATTCCTTTAATTCAGTTGACTTATACAATTCTTGACAGTATCTATTTCGTAGCATAAAATCAATCACTTAATTATTATATCAATCAGTGAATTTATTATGCCCTTAACTCATCAGAAAATATGATAGATTGACATAATAATTAAGGCATCCAAAGATATGATAGATTGATATAATAATTGATTGATTTTACGCTATGAAACATACTTTCAAGAATTGTAAACGTCAACTGAATTAAAGGAATAAATCATAAGATGGTCAACATCATTAATTTTGGAATATAGCTTGCTTTTGTCATTTATTCACTATATTGCTCTGTAATTACATTGACCTTCTTAAATAAGGATTAGTATATATTGTAAGAAAAAAATATATATATATATATTAGTAGAAACCTAATTAAAGGAATAAACACGTGGGCAGTGTCACTAGTAAGATACTCTGGATCGTTTATCAGCGAGACCAAAGAAGAACTAAGGAATATCGACCAGAAGACCAGGAAATTCATGACAATGCACTACATCCAAAGGATGATACTAAGCGATTATATGTGAAAAGGAAAGATAGAGGAAGAGGGCTGGTTTGTATAGAAGACTGTATAAATAACACAAATAAAATAATTAGAAAAATACATAATGTAGAACACTGAAAGAATAAGCCAGAGACACGGAAAAAACAAACCAAATAGAAAAAAAGACAAGGAAAGAAAAATGGGAAGAGAAACAGCTACACGGACGGTTCATAAGAATAACAAAAGATGAGACTAACGACAGCACTTCGGAATGGCTTCAAAAAGGAAACCTAAACAGGGAAACTGAATCCCTAATAACAACCGCACAAAATAACGCGATTAGAACCAATCACATCAAAGCAAGGATTGACAAGACACAAGAAAACAACAAATGCCGACTCTGCGGACAAAGAGACGAGACAATAAACCACATAAGTGAATGCAGCAAACTAGCCCCAAAAGAATATAAAAATGGACACAATCAAGTGGTGAAAGCAGTACACTGGCAATTATGCAGATGATTGCTTCTTGAGTACCCAGAAAAAATGGTAAAAGCAAAAATCGGCAGCAGTACTTGAAAATGAAAATCACAAGATCCTATGGGGCATGGATATAGAAACGGATAAACCTACCCAAGCAAGAAGACTGGATATCATAATAGTTAACAAGAAGGAAATGTCCTGCCAGATTGTAGATTTTGTCGTTCAGCAATAATAAAAACTGCAGAAATATTAAGGAAAGCCTTTGAATGTGGAAACTTACACACATGAATTACAGGCACAAATTGGACACACAGAAACGACTACAGATATTAAAGACAAAGAAACATTACATGAAATTAACGGTATAACTGTAAGATACCGCCCCTCCCTTTTTGTATGTGTCACCATAAACTGGAATCACATCAAATAAATCAGAGTCAAGGAGGAAAGACCGAGGAGAGAAAGCACTAACAAGACTTCCACTGGTTGAGTGCCAAGATGGCTGGGACCTTGGGGAGACTTATTGCCACCCAAATTCTAGTGAAGATAATGGTCGCTGCCAATTAGAAATAAATGGTAAGTGGCTGTTGTGATTACGCAAATTCTTTTGCAAAGATTATCGAAGGAAGTGGAGAGTACTGAAAATCTGGGGAGACCTGCTGTCACTCAGAGTCCAGAGAACACCAAGAGTTGTTCCCAAAGAGCAATCTTTTATGATAGCTTTTGTGACTACTCCTAGTGAGTAAATAATAATAATAATAATAATAATAATAATAATCCTCTTTGGAACACCACATGTTTTATTAAAAGAGAAAGCTTATGTGAAAACTTATAGTGAGTAATACTACTATTAATAATAATATTTCAACTACTACTACTACTAATAATAATAATAATACTAAGAGAATGAAAGAGAGAGAAAGAGACTAAAACTTTACAAAATGCTTGTGTAGGTGTATCATGTTTTATCAGAGAGAAAATGTTAATACGTACAAAATGAGAAGATAGGAAGTTAATATCCATGAGAAAGAGAAAAAAAAAATGACTATAAACGAGAGAAAGAGAGTGAGAGAGAAAGAAAGAGAGAGATTGTTAAAATGCACAAGAGAGTGGAAATGTGAAAATGAGAGAAAGAGAGAGGGGGGAGATGTTAATATAAGATTGTTAACTAAAAAAAGAGAGAGATGGGAAGTTTACATATACCAGAAAGCGAGAGAACAAATACTGCCAAGTACAGGACAACATACGCATATATATATATATATATATATATATATATATATATATATATATATATATATATATATAATGGAAATTATTTTAACTTTCTTGAAGTTATACATTTGGATTTTACAGTCACTGGATGTTTTATCTTCCACCAGACTATCCATTCATGTGTAATCATCTTTTTCTTCACCATATTCCCTCTACTTCACTTTTTTTTTTGTTTTCAAGTAAGATCTTTGACTTACTTGTTATTTCATCAAATACTTTTGCATGCAAAATCCGATCCCGCATTTTGCTAATTCCTACACTCTGATGAGAAGGAAAGTATTTCTTCGAAACTCCGCGGATTAAGGACTATCCACTTATATAGTGTTTCCTTTTCAGATTAAATATGTTTTTAACTCATTTCAAAGTGTTTTTTAACATGTTTTATTAACTGTTTGCTCGTATTATAAGCTCTGTTTCCTATTTCGTTTTATCGAGCTGTTACATCTGGCTGAGATTATTTTATAAATATTAATTCTTTAATATTTATAATATACTTTAATTTTACCATCTTGGATCATTTTGGTAAATTTAATTGTAATTATTATATAAATATATATATATATATATATATATATATATATATATATATATATATATATATATGTTTTGAGAAAAATAGAAAAACCGAATGAAATTATTAAAATAATCAACGTTTCGTCCTTATTTCAGAGGACATCTTCAGGATAATTGAAGTAAAAATGTAAGAAAAGAAAAAGTTTACAGAAGAAAAAAAAAATGTACATATTTATTTTAACGCATTTTTAAAAGTGTATATATAGACATCGAACAACCCAACCTTCCATACGCACGCATATGTTTGTCCTTTCCGACATTGGTAGGATTCAAAAACTGTCCTCCTTTTCGTACGATCTATGACTTTTTCTTTTCTTACATTTTTTACTTCAATTATCCTGAAGATGTCCTCTGAAATAAGGACGAAACGTTGATTATTTTAATAATTTCATTCGGTTTTTCTATTTTTCTCCAAACATAACGTCAACCACCGCTGGTATTTTTACATTCTTTATATATATATATATATATATATTTATTTATCTTGACAACATTCTACAAACATTATTTTGTATTATATGACCGCCATCATACAATGCAGTTTCATAAAATGCTAAAACTGGCAAAGTTTTTAGCTCTGCTATTTATATAATTTGCTACTTCATTTCTTTCCTCTGAAGAGAAGAATTTCGCATTCTTTGAATCTCCGCGGAATAAGGATATGTTAACCGTCTTTATTTATTGGAGATATTCTGTCGAAGAACAAATTTTACATGTAAATTCTGGTTAATAGTTTTCATTTATGCTTCTTATATATGGAGGGGAGTGTATATGTATCTATGTAAGGACAGAGATGGGGAAGAGAGGATATTGCAGGAAGATATGATCTGTTTTTATTTATGCGAGATACAGTCAATATTTAAATGTACATTAGGAAGGGCAAGTTTACATTTCAAAACAAAACTCTATTTCTTTTACATGAATTTTTAAAAATATTTTGATAAAGCATTATTTTGTTGGTTTATATATGATCATTTGATTCAATGCTGATTAATTTAGTTTTGTTAGATAAATTGTACAAGAAAAAGATTTCTTGAGATGAGTAGCGGGGAGATGGAATCATAAATATGATGGACTCATTTCCCAAGTAAACAAGATAAAACTGTGCATTCGATATTCGCAAATGATAAACAAGAAATACTGACTTCAAAGGAAATCTCCGCAACAAACTTGGAGTTTATTTTTAAGTTTAAAACGCCTTTTAGTGTTATTTTCATCTTTGCTGGTTCGCGGAAACACTGGATATTGCATATGTTACGTTGTTCAAGCATTTGTTGGATTATGTTATTCGCTTTTCAACTTTAAAAAAACATCTTTAGCTTCATACACTCAACATTTTAAATGGAATATCTCCAATCTATTATATAAATCTCACTTCTCTGTTTAAATGTATATCTGTATGTATGTATGTATATCTGCCTAAAACTTTCGACAGAGGCAACGGATTTTTACGAGATCGATATGTCTTTGAAGCCTGACCCTTCGGACGACAAATATCCAAAATTTGATTAAGAACATTAATCCCTTTACCCTAAACTGGGCACTTTTCCACAAGGAAGGGTCGGTTTTTTCTCCGATATTTTCGAAAGTCATCCCCTCTTTTTGATTGACTAGCCTTAATTTAAACCTTCGCCACTTCCGGTTTGGCGATGGACTCAACAGCAAAGACGTCATGTTTTGGGGGGGTTACATTCTTTTCCTTCTTTGCGGTACAGGTTTGAGCCTGCCTGCCACCACTTTTTTTTGTTTTTTGCCCAACACACACCTCCAAACACCCGGGCAACGCTCGGAATCCAGGCTAATATATATATAAAGGGCAAAATGTGTGTTTTTATCTCGCAAAAACTTTCTACTGAGACGATGGAACCTGACGAAACCGGTATCATTTTAAACCTCGACCCTTCGGATGACAAACATCGAAAAATTGGCCCAAAACATTTATTCCTTCAAGGAGGGGTCGATTTTTTTTTTTTTTTTTTTTTTGCGTCGCCATTTTCTACAAGTCATCGTATTGGTTGGATTGACTTTGCTTAATTTCAACCTCCGAACTTCTGGTCGAATGATGGAGACATCGGCCAACACGTCACGTTTTTTTTTTTTCCTCCTTCGCGTTACGAGTTCAAGCCTGCCTGCCTACTACAACTTTTTTTCTCTCTCTCTCCACCCCAACTGCCGTCTGTTGTTTCGCCCTTCCCCCAGCTATTAGCAATTTATTAATTTTTTAATCCCTCCTCCCAAGGGTCCGTACTCGACCTAACCATCGCTGGGAACCCCACGACACTACCACATTTTTTAAACACCTCTGTTCACCCCACCCCCTACTGGGTGTCCTTAATACACATCCAGGCACCCGGGTAACGCCGGGGCTACCCTCACTAGTATTATATAAAAGGAACCCTGTCTGTGTGTATGTTTATGTGTGTGTTAGTTCCCTATGGATTCCAAGAAGGCTGGACCGATTTTTATAAAATTTCACACGAAAGTACTTTTGGGGCCTGGCAATGTTCTTATATAGCTTTTGTATCGGAATGTCTTTAAGTATCGATAATCGAAAAATCTGATAAAAGAACAGGTGATTTATCAATAAAGTTAACACCTTACATATCTGACATCACAAGTGCATTCGAGAAGTTTTATTACCACACAAGCCGAAAGATTTGACATATAAAATCAACAGTATGTTCTTTGATTTGACAGGGGCGCGTTCGTAATGAATGTTTCTGCTTAGAGCACAATTGAAGCATGATACTTGACTTTTACATTCTAAACTTTAATTCAAACCATTGTATATAAAAATATTTTTATAAAATCAACAGTAGATTCTCCATAGTGCAATGTGGACTACAATGTATTTTGAACTAAGTTACTGTGGGGAGGCATGTGAAGCTTCCCCTTGGTAAACTACGATGAGTCCCCAACTAGAGCAGGCAATCAACCGATTTGATTGAAAAATGAGTGATTTCAATGACAATAAAAATATGGGAGTGTGAAACAGTGGTTGATCATCATTCAATCCCGGGCAATGTCGAGTCTCTCTACTAGTAAAATATAATGTTAAATACTTTTTACAGTAAGCCTAATCTGAAAATGCTTCAAAGTTTTAATAAGCAGGTTACATGAATGTAAAATATGGCAATTCAAAATCAAATATCAGAACTAGACTTACCTGTTAAAAGTATTCGTGTCTGAATTCGTGTCATGGACAAACTTATACTTCGCTAAACTTCCCCCCAACAAAAGAGGAGGATCCCTCACTAAATTTCCGAGTCAATTTTGAATTCTGTCTAAACGAGGAGTGAGCAAAGTATGGTCCACAGACCACACATTATGTACCAAAGGAATTAATATGGTTAGCCAAATGTTAGTAAATTTTTACGTTCAAACTAAGATATTTTGTCCATTTCATGTAAATATTCCATTATATTTTATTAAACAATAAAAATTAATTTCAGTTGTTTTTTTTTTTTTTTGTCTATTTTAAGAATTGACGGTTTAGGTTTAATATCCTCTGCAGCCTTATTGCTAAGTCTTAAATGTGACCCTGAAAAATTCTTTTCTTTTTTATATGAACCTATAAAATTGTGAATTTTTCAATGTGACCCTATAATATTGTGCATCCATAAAACATTGTGATTTTTTTATGTAAGCCTATAAATTTGTGCAGTTCTATAAAATTGTGAATTTTTCAATGTGACCCGAAAGTATCCTGTACCTCTATAAGGCCACCATTCGCCCATGTATGGAGTATTGCTGCCACATCTGGGCTGGTGCATCTGCTACTAGTCTCTCACTCCTTGACAAGGTTCAAAAGAGAGTCGCAAACCTGATAGGCCCTGAACTGGCATCTAAGCTTCAGCCTCTGTCCCATCGACGAAATGTTGCATCCCTCTGCCTTTTCTACAAGTATTTTAGTGGTGAATGCTCTGACGAACTGCAGACACTTGTGCCCCCACGACGTGTGCACCCTCGACAAACCCGACAGGCTGCTAAATCCCACCCTCACACTGTAGAGATCCCTAGATGTAAAAGATCTTTTTACTCCAATGGTTTCTTCCCCAGAACCGCTAGACTCTGGAATTCCATTCCAGGTCCCTGCTTCCCCAACAGTACTGACGTGCAGAAGTTCAAGTGTAACGTGAACCGACCCCTTGCTGCCCAAATCCCTACATAGTACCCCAGTAGTTGTTGCCCCTGATAGTAGCCCCCTACACCAAAGTGACAATTTGCCTTGTTTGGGGTGAAAATATAATAAAAAAAAAAAATAAAAAAAATGTTAATAAATTAAAGATACGATATTTTGGCTCATGTGAATATTCAACTCTATTTTAAAACATTGGAAAAAAAGATGAATTGAATTTTTTTTTTTCTAGACAATACCTTTTATTTTTTCTATTTCAAGATTTAGGTTTAATATATTCTGCAGCCTTATTGCCAAGATTTGAATGTGAGCCTATAAAATTCTCTGCTTTTTAATATGATCCTATGAAATGGTTCTGTCCTATAAAATTGTGAAATATCCAATGTTGCTCTCTAAAATTGTGCAGCTTATAAAATTGTGAATTTTTCAATGTAAGCTTATTTTCCAAATTGACCAGTCCTATAAAATCATGAAATTTTACAGGTAGCTCTAGAAAATCTGTCAGTTATATAAAATTGTGAGATACTCAATGTTGCTATATAAAATCTTGCAGGCCTATAAAATTGGGAATTAAAACCTTATAAAATTCATAATTTTTTCAATGGAAACCTATAAGTCCTATAAAATTGAATTTTTCAATGTGGCTCTATAGAATCCTGCAGCTCTATAAAATTGTGCAATCCTATCAAATTGTGAATTTTCAATGTGATCCTATAAAATGTAGCAGTCCTGTGAAATCTTGAAATTTTTAATATGGCTCTACAAAATCTTGCGGCTCTATAAAACTGAATCTTTTTTAAATGTGGCTCTATAAAATCGTGCATGCCTATAAAATTGTAATTTTGTTCACCATGACCATATAGAATCTTGCATATAAACGAGGCATAACAGGACGAAAATGTGTCGATGCAAAATTCAATACATCAGATTATTTTAGAGTGAAGGCAGCTGTTTTAAAGCTGATTTTGTTGCGAAACGTTATCTCATCCGCCCTACAGAAACGATTTTGCCCCTTCAGGCAAAACTTAAGTATTTGGAAGCACTGAAGAGGCAAAGACTGTCGTTTCTATATAGTGCACAAAACAAGATAAGGAATCCTGTGGTTGATGATAACTGGGGTGGAAATTCTCTCTTAAAAAGTTTATTTGCTCAAAGAACATGTTAAGTATATTTTCGATTCAGAAAAATATATATTTCTTACTTCTCATATAACTATACGAACCACGTTTTAAACATCAATATTAACAATTATGTGTATGCCTACTATTGTTGGGGTGACAAATCGGAATCGGAATCTGTATCGAAATCGGAAAATTTTTACCCTATTTTCCGATGCCAGAACCGATTCCTTAAATTATTTTTTCTACTTGATTTTGGTTTAGGAAACATCTTCCACTGTTTGTAGTAGTAATAAAATAATAAATAATTATTTATTTCAACTTCCAGTAACTCAAATCTCTAGATCACCCCCTCACATTGTGTTTTTACGTTTGAGAAAATATATGCACATTTAAGATATATTTTCATAGTAATCAGGGAAAAATAACTCTTTTATAGTTAAATATTTAGAGATTTATAAAGAATCGGAATTGGAATCAGTAATTGTATCGGAATCGGGAAGATATTGAAATCGTCCCATCACTAATGCCTTACAGACTCTAGAGTTTCATTCCCGCACAATCATCAGTGAACTGATAATTACTGCTGGTTGGAAGATTCGAACTAAGATACAAAGCCACACTTAACTTCGTAGGCTATTGTCTTTCCTTCAGACCACCGGCAACTAACACACGAATGAAAGGAAATTGAGTACCTATGAATGCTGTATCGACGGACGTTCACAGTAAATATTCACAAGAGTACTAAACGATGCGTTCTTGCTAAAGTTTACCACTTTTTTCTTAATTTTCTAGATAAGACCCAACTTTAATTTATTAAAGGATCTTTATAAATATTATTATTCGTCAGACTACTGTTCTCATCTTGAGCGTGATTTTCACAACGTTTCGGTCGATGTAACCTCCGACTTTTTTCGGGTGTATCTTGTCAAATTCGGGAATCTTTCTGTCGAACTCGGGAATTTGGACGGAATTTCGAGCAGAACCCTTATTTACTTCACGGCAGAAACATTCCCGAGTTCGACAAGATACACCTGAAGAAGGTCGGAGGTTATATCGACCTAAACGTTGTGAAAATCACACTCAAGATGAGAATAGTAGTCCGATAAATAATAATATAAATAACCAATCCTCACCTCAAAAATTCAGAAAGGTCAGGGTCTTTATAAGTATAATATTTTTAAAATAATATTAACAATTTTTATACCTACAGACACTAGTGTTCCGTGCTTATGCAATCATTAGTGTAGGAAGTGATAATTATTGTTGGTATATAATACTATGAGGAAAATTCAAGCGTTTGCATTTTTAAAAAAATCTCATAAAAACTTTTATTTTTTTGGGGATGATAACTAATAATAAACATGCTCTGAAGTTGAAAATTCATTTTCATTGAGCTTAACATTGGTTACCTTTCGAAATATTATTTATGGAATCTATACCTCAATAATATATACGTTTTCATCTTACATACAGTAGCATCTAAAAGTTAAGGAACGGGCGATCATTATTTTAATTAAATAAAGGCGTCCAAACGTTAAGGAACGGGGGAAATTATTAATGCAAAAATTTAGTGAAAAGCCCCTTTTTTTTTCAATCACACTATAGCATCTTTTGCTGCAAGACAGAAACAATCGTTCACATGTTATAGGTGAGATATTATTCCAGGATTTTTATACATTCCCATAAAATATAAAGTTTTTTTTTTTTTTTTTTTTTTGCATTTTTTTTTTTTTGTGATCTTATCACCAATAATTTTCCAAACATTTTCAATTCGATTCAGGTCGGGACTCTGAACTGGCCAATCCATAACGAAAATATTGGATATATTTAGCTCTTCTAAAAACTATTTTGCTTTATGGCACGGTGCGTTGTCTTGCATAAAGATATCAGAATCAGAAAGATTAGGAACCACATGTTCTCTAATCAATTTTCTGTACATTTGGGCATTAACTTTTCCATGAATCCTGACAAGAGGTCAGCTCCTTTTGAAGATATCATGCCCCATACCATTATACTGCTTCCTTCAAATTTTATTGCACTTTTAACGCACTTAGGGGACAGTCATTCTCCTTTTTTTCTTCTGACATGCTGTCTTTTGGATGATCCGAAAAGATTGAATTTAGATTCATCATTAAAATTAACCTTTTCCCATTTTCTTTCTCAAAACAAACGTTTTTCAGCGAATAACAATCTGGCCTTTCTATTTTAAATGAAATTAAAGGCTTTGAGCATGGACTTCTTGTAAATAATTCAACTTCGTTTAATCTTCGTGAAATCGTTTGTTGGAAATTTTTTTGTCCAGTTTAGGATGTAAAATCCCAGGAAATCGAATCCGCAGTTTTAAAGCGATCAGAACGAGATGATCGAGTGATTTTTATATCCTTTCTCTTAGTTGTTATTCGGGATCGGCCCGATTTTTTCTTTTCAGTCAATAGTAAACCTTTTTTTTCTATTTTCAATAACCCGAAAAACAACACTTTTAGACCTGTTCAATATTTTAGCAATCTCCCCTATGACTTTTTGTAATCATAATGGTCACAAATAAGCTGTTTTTCATGCATAGATAGCTTTTTTCGAATATTCGGAGTCGACATTTTGTTAAGTTGTTATTAAAATTGCTAAACTTTGTATTAATTTTTCGCATTCCTAAAGTTTTGGACGGCTGTAATTTAATTAATTTTATTTATATGCAAAAAAAATTAATATGTATTCAAAATCAAAAATCGAAAAATTATTTTTTTTTATTTAACTGCCATTATTAAACATTGGAAAATTTACCAAAAAATTGTTTTTCCATTTTCATAGATAAAGTTAGAAGTCATTAAAAAAAAAAAGATCGACCATTCCTTAACTTTTGGACGCTACTGTACATATAGTTCGGAGTTACAAGTATCCAAGAGTAAAAACCAATGAAAATAACGGTTAGTGACAGTGCTAAAAAAAAAGAGCAAGATTGTTTATTTACTTTTTAGTAAACAAATTACATCACCTCGATAACGGAGTTACTGTTCCGGTCAAAAAATATAACCTCATCAGATGACCTATATTTCCGGTTTCATTGGAATCCAAACTTTTATTTAAAGTAATACATATATATATATATATATATATATATATATATATATATATATAATTATTTTGGGAATCATAAATGCAGGGTGTCACGATTAACACCAGTCGATAGATTCGAACCCGGCAAGAGAAGCCATCTCTCGCTTCATTAGCAAGGACCTAATCTATTCTGCTACCGTCAATCGCGGGAAATACTGTTGAAATTTAAACATTTTTTTAAACGTTTTTTACGTCTAGCAGAGTGATCTAATCATTATATGATGATCTGCTCCTAAGAGGTAAATTGACTGACTTTTTATGTCAACTAAAAGTGCTCAACGATAAGAAACGAGTTTCTTAAAGGGGCTGACATAATCATTTACTATAATAATTATTAAATACCTACAGACACTAGTGTTTCATCCTTTCGGGAATCATCAGTGCAGGGTTTCACGATTAATACCAGTCGATAGATACAAACCGGAGTATATATATATATATATATATATATATATATATATATATATATAATGTGTTGGGTTTTTTTTCTCAATTTACTTGTAGTGTTTAGTGAACTTAAACGTTTAAGAAAAAAAGAAACACTCTTCTTCAAATCTTTAAATTGATCAGTTAATCTTTTTTTTTGTTGTCGAATACTGAACAGATTGGTTTAAAGCAATGACTCTCTGAACCGGTCATACTTGGAGATGTCATATTGAGTTGACACTTTCGTAAATGATGAAGGCCACCTGCAATGATAAATTTGAGGCTGATAGCATGATTAAACCATAGAAAAAAATGTGCTTTCTAAGTTAGGCGGAGTCCATTAACAGCTGCGACATTAATGATTCAAGAAAGTAGAAAAACAAACATGTATGAGTAGAGACGGTTTTTCTTTATCTATATCCACATCTGATATTTCAAGCTGTTTCTGGGTCTCCTATTTTTGTTATATACCTGTGTGTTGGGGAGGGGGCGGCGATGATGATGATGAGGTGTATGTATTCTCGTGTCTGTAGTATTTATATAATTATGACATGGCCATGACCGTCTCTCTCTTTGCGTGTGCGGTTATTTTTCTTTTGTATTCCTTCTTTAACACTGAAGACTTTTATGCCCCAGAATTTATTTTTCTACATAATCACAACCATTTTCAATGCACTTGTAACATGAATTCAATGACGCATCTCTGCTTCTGGAGCATGTACATGACAGTGATTGTTTTCTTGGGGTCTCGCACCCTCAACATCTGCATCATGAATGCACAGGTTCTGTGCAATTTGTAATCCCCTCTAATCTATTCATGCTGAATAAAAAAAATAGGATGCATTACTTTTGAACGCTCTTTGTCTCTCTATATCTATATCTCTCTCTCTCTCTCTCTCTCTCTCTCTCTCTATATATATATATATATATATATATATATATATATATATATATATATATATATATATATTTACCAGTGGTGAAAAAAAAAAAACCGGACTAAAGAGTCCATCTATGAATTCTGATGATGCTAGTTGGATTTTTCCTCTCTTTGGGGATTTTCCTCTAGTTGAAACAATTTGTAAACTCATTCTGGACTCACAGTAATAAATTTCCTATATATATATATATATATATATATATGCCACTTTATATATATATATGCCACTTTATATATATATATATGCCACTTTATATATATATGCCACTTTATATATATATATATATATATATATATATATATATATATATATATATATATATAATCACTTATATATGTGTATACAACTTATATGCAAGCAACGTTTTTATGGGAAACTGACAAATTCTTGCCGCCAAATAGGACGTCTCTGCTTCGTTACAAGCATAAACTAAAAGACAACCTGAAGCGTTGTGGAATGTCTCTGAGCTCATGGGAGAGTGCAGCAGAGGATCGCAGCGAATGAAGAGGGATTTGTTTGCTAAGGGCCAGAGAATTGGAACATAACCGTCTTCAAATATGAAGGCAAAGCACCAGAAAAATTCACCAAAGAATGATTATGTATGTCACTGTGATTTCAAAGCACGCAGCAAAGCAGGATAATCTGTTCACCAGAGAAAGGGTCTTTGACCGACGAGCAAGTTCACCATCTGCGGCGGAGGACGTCTTTAGGATTGTAATTAGAATGTGGTGTCACAGAGCTAAGTAGCTGCTGAAAATTGTATACTAAACCCCCATTCATCGTCTTCGATGAGAGAATCCACCATATGTAATTCAAAGATGGCGTAACTAAAAAAAAAAACACAATTCCAACTAATCTTCCGATATTTTGGATTTTGCAGTCATGTCCGTATACCTTCTTTTTTTTTTTTTTAAATGGTTGAGTTCCTATTTTTCTCTAATAAGGACAGAATAAATTCAAAAGTTGATATGGTAATTGCATGATTGATTCTGCGCTACGAAACAGCTGATGTCAAGAATCGAACATTTTAACATGCTGAAAGAAATAAACGATAAGATGGCTCACATCTTGAACTTTGGAATATAGACATTTTGTCATTTATTTTTACATGCTCTGTACTTACATCGAGCTTCATAAATTAAAGGGTTGGTATGAACAAAAGGTGAAATATAATCGAATAAGCATATATATATATATATATATATATATATATATATATAGTATTCTGTTTTAATAGGGCATGTATGTTTTAACATTCAGTAGCACGATTATTTCATTTTCTTAGTGAGAAATATATTTTCTTTTCCTATATTGTTTACTATTTATTATGACGTCACAGAAGAAAATGTCCTTAAAAATGTTAGCTCAAAAAAGTAAAAAAAAAAAAACACAGTAAAATTTGTTCGTCAACCTTGCGAGAAGATAAACAGTTGCCTTCTCAACCGCATAGATTCCCTAAAAAATAAAAAAAATTAAGGCAGAGAATATTTTGAAAAAATGTTTTTGAGCAGCAAAAATATCCCTGAATCAAACGTGTTAAATTCTCAGGTCGAGGAGAAAATCTGAATCGGGGAAACTTCGCGTTTAGAATTTATTTTCAGTTTATTTGTGTTTTCTATTTTCCTTCCATTTTGTTATTTATTTTTTGTATATTTTCTTTATTTTCTTTTTTATTCTTCATCGTTCTATTTGACATTTCCTGTTAAGTGGTGGTTGCGAAATCCGTTTTCGTAGCTCTTCAATTTTGATTTAAAAAACAGGAAACTTTATACTCGTGTGTGTGTGTGTGTGTATATATATATATATATATATATATATATATATATATATATATGTATGTACTACTTTATTTATTCACATAAAATTAATATACGAAAGTATAAATTTATGCGTAAACTTTAAGTATTTACTTCAAAAGTGCTCAATACGTAGGTAGAGCTAGTTAGCATAAGCCTGAAGAATCCTAGAGTGGATGAAATGCGGAATATTCAGTGTAGCTTTATTGCCATATATATATATATATATATATATATATATATATATATAGAAACCCGAACGTCTGTGTGGGTGTCTGGTCACGAATAGGCTCCTATATGGTTGACTATTATAGAAAACTGATTACATATAATGATAGAAGATGTATCGAGACACTGGAATGGGTATGTTTGATCTGGCATAATGATGATTCATTAAAATTGTGCGGTCTGCGTACGCTCCTGGTCCACAAAGTATAGAAATAAAAAATTTAAAAATTAAAAAAATGTTTTAATATAGATGTACATAATACTTTTTTTTTTTTTTTTTTTTTTTTTTTATTACATTTTCACCCCAAACAAGGCAAATTGCCACTTTGGTGTAGGGGGCTACTATCAGGGGCAACAACTACTGGGGTACTATGTAGGGATTTGGGCAGCAAGGTGTCGGTTCACGTTACACTTGAACTTCTGCACGTCAGTACTGTTGGGGAAGCAGGGACCTGGAATGGAATTCCAGAGTCTTGCGGTTCTGGGGAAGAAACTATTGGAGTAAAAAGATCTTTTACACCTAGGGACCTCTACAGTGTGGGGGTGGGATCTAGTAGCCTGTCGGGTTTGTCGAGGGTGCTCGCGTCGTGGGGGCACAAGTGATTGCAGTACATCAGAGCATTCACCACTAAAATACTTGTAGAACAGGCAGAGGGATGCAACACCTCGTCGATGGGACAGAGGCTGAAGCTTAGATGCCAGTTCAGGGCCTATCAGATTTGCGACTCTCTTTTGAACCTTGTCAAGGAGCGAGAGACTAGTAGCAGATGCACCAGCCCAGATGTGGCAGCAATACTCCATACATGGGCGAATGGTGGCCTTATAGAGGTACAGGATACTTTCGGGTGTTAGTAGTTTTCTAGCACGGTAGAGAGAGCCTACCTTTCTTGCAGCGGCCCTGGCAATGCCTTCAATGTAATTGTTCCAACTCATGTTTCCTGTGAACGTTAGGCCAAGGAGTTTGAAAGATGGACTCTCAGATAAAGAGTCGTTGGCCATTGCTATTGGTGGTAGAGAGGGTTTCTTGTAATTATTGAATGAAACTAGTTTAGTCTTGGCAGCATTGAACGCGACCAACCACTTTTGTCCCCATTCCACTACAGATTGGAGGTCTTCCTCTAGTGTTTCTGCCATTTCTTTAGAAATGTGTTCATTCGTCTTCCTGTCGTGTCTGCCATAGAGTGTAGTGTCATCAGCATATATACCCATCTCAGAGGCAATGTTGTCGGGGAGGTCATTTATGAATATCAGGAACAATAGAGGTCCAAGGATAGAACCCTGGGGCACTCCCGCATTTATATCATATTGTTTAGATGTGCGACCGTCGAGGACTACCTGAATACTACTTTGATAAGTATGTTTTAACTTAAATAGGGATGGTATAATAAAATTGTGGGGTCTGCGTTCGCGCCTGGCCTCCATAGAATGGAAATAGGCACAAACTTTAATGAAGACTTTTCATATCTATCTGCGTAAGTATACAACAGGCCTGCCCTATATCCAACTGTCGGTTATCTAATCTTCGTCTCCACATTAGAAACTCTTTTCACGACTACGATAAATACTAGCGCGCATGAACACTGAATTCTTCTACTAATCCGTTTCTCTCTTGTACACGCTACTGACGAAGATAACAAATAAAGTTACTTTTGAATATAGAATGAAACTCCATTTCGTTGTCGCTTATTCTATAATCCCATGGACAACTTTTGGACCTCTCCTGGACACATTTTGGACATTTCGTGAAATCATCTTGAATTATTCGTTAACATATTTCAAACACACGGTGGAAAGCGTGTGGACACACCTTGGAGATCTCGTGGACACATTCTGGACCCATTTTGAAAACTTCGTGTAAACATCTTAGAAACTTTGTAGGTACCTTTTGACCACATCATAGACACATCTTGGACAACTTATGGACATATTCTGGACATTTCGTGGAATCCTCTTGAACTTGGACAACTCATAGCAACACATCTTGGATGAGAAGATGCATTTTGAAAATCTCATCATATAAATCCTGATTCAAAGACAGACAGACATCGCTTCTTAACGCGATGCTTGGACACGTCTAATTGCAGACAGATGAAGTAAAATACAAAAAAAAAGAAATGAAAAATGAAATTGATTTCCTGTCACTCACTTATCAGCGAGGATTAAACTTTTAACGCCGTAATTTCAATTTCGTCGGTAAAAATAACTAGAAGCAAATGTTTCGTAAACTGCTTAACTTGATTTTCGCTTCCCGGTAAACAAAGGCCTTTATTATTCGGCCATGTTTGTGAGCATAAGAAATCTCTTGCCGCGAAGTAGTGATTAAGAAAAAAAAGATGATGAACAAGGAAAAATGATTTATTCTTTGAAACATACTAAGAAAATATGAAACAAAAAATGTGACACGTTGGATCATCCTTTGAGCTCTGTTGAGCATCAGACAGTTAAATTGCAAAAAAAAAATAAATAAATAAAATAAACAAAATCTAAAATTGACTTCTTTCTGACCATTATTTGGATTGTTCGGATCGCGGTTCTGATCTTGGGTTTATTTTAGTGTTATTTTTACAACGTTTCGGCCGATCTAACCCCCAAGCTTCTTCAGGTATATATTGTCGACCTCTGGAATCTGCACAGAACGCGTTTTTTTTTTTTTTTTTTTTTTTTTTTTTTACCATAGATATTTCCCAGTTCGGCAGAAAGATTCCCGAGTTCGACAATATATACCTGAAAAAAGTCGGAGGTTAGATCGGCCGAAACGTTAAACTAACACTCAGTAATAGAAGAGGTCAAACATAAGTCGTGAAGAATTATTTATTTGTAGAAATATAATAAGAAAATATTATAGAGAAACAAATGTTACCAGTTTAGTCATCCTATGAGCTTTGTTGAGAATCAGAATTGATTTTGCAAATACAGTTAGATCGAAAAAAAAGAAAAAAGAAAACAGATAAAATCTAAAATAAACCTCTTTTTTCACATTATTTGGATTATTCGGACTTAAATTCGGATTTTGAGTGTTATTTTCACAATGTTTCGGTTGATGTAACCTCCGACCTTCTTCAGGTATGGCTTCGGATGTAAATTCAACTGACAATCCCTGCTCTATGTTCATACTCTGGATTGTATCTTCAACAGATCAAAGTTTAATTTACTGATCCCTGATATTCAATATTCCTGAAATGTTGACCGGGAACCAACACGTTGTATGTCTCAGTCACAAAGTGGACAAAGAATAGAAAAAAATTTTTTTTTGTTATACAACGACATTTGTTTCCTCATTCTCTTGGTACTGTTATGACGTCCATCACGTGATCGTCTTGTTGAACGTGATCTCGGACGTTATCCAAGTCTCTAACGTGAATATAGTTTCTAACATGCTCTTTCTCCTTTTTATAGCCTTTTTCTTTACCGGTAAAGTCATTTTGCATGCATTTGCATATGCACGTCCGTACTCTATTGCATTCCTATCTAACTCAAAACGTATGTTTTGTCTTAGAATCTGTATTAAACATTATGATAGAGGATACATGATTTCTGAACTTATCTTTGAAAGAGCAATGACAGATTTCTTTCAAATATACTGCATTTATACACTATAACAGAAATTAAATATTTTTCCCTTGAAAAAGAGATATATTGCGAAAATTTGGGTATTATATACTATTTACCATCTTGTACAACACATTTGTTGGTAAATAAATATATTATAATTGGAAATTAGTCCTTTTTTACTTCATTGACTTGTGTTCAATTGTATGATAGCCTTCAAACACAGCACCGTGCACACTATGCACAATGCTTCAAGCAAATTACAGCATCTTCCTCAAACATATCCCATCCAAAAAGTTTTCAGTTATGATTTAACAATTGTCGAACTCTGGAATCTACGCAGAATTTTGAACAGAACACCTTTTTTGGCCAAGGTGTGTGAAAGAGTGTGGGCGCATGTATGGGAGCAGCAGTAGCAGCAGTATGCAAATGACTGAGCCGTGTGTGAGGTGACGTTACAGCGAGGAAGAAAGAAAGAAAAAGATTATAAAAGACAGAGATCGACGTGTTACACAGATGGCCTGAGAACAACAGGAAAAGACGTGTCCTAAATATGGCTGGGCAAAGACAGAGTATCATGTGTTTGACACGGCAGAGTCTTGTTAAGTGCATTTGGAGCACGAGAAGACTTTTGAACATGAGACAAAGCATTATTCTTGAAAGTACCTGTAAATAAATGTCTGTTGTGTAAAACGAAAAAAGAGTGAGTCGAATTCTTTCCTTGTCTTTGTTTCTTCCCATGTGTTGACAAGTAACGCCTACGTTACAGGTAGATAAGATACACCTGAAGAATGTTCGAGGATATATAGGCCAAAACATTGTAAGAATAACATTCAAGATGAGAATAGTGCTCCGAATAATTCAAATTATGCAAGTTATCTAAAAAAAAAAAAAAAAAATCAGAAATACAATAATACTATTTGATAGATTGCCAACAATGCTATTACAACTTTAGTCTAACAGATCGATAACAATGGTATTTTAAACTTAAGCCTAAAGAATGGACATCGACCGAAATGAGAAAATAACACTCAATATGAGAACAGAAATCCAAATGATTGAAATTATATGAATTATCAACCCACATCTCAAAAATTCAGAAAAATTATTAGATTGTCGATCAAACTTGTTTTACTAGGCTTTGTATAATGTAGCATATTTATTTATAAAAGTGACCTTGTCTGTTTGACTGTGTGAGGAACGGTTTCTACCAAACTACTCTCTCAATTTTTGGTCTACAGACTTTAAATTTTATATATAGGGTATTTGGACATGAACAAATTCGCTTTAGTTTTTAGCTAGCCAGAACAGCTGCTAAAAGATCAAAATTGTTAAAAATTGGAACTTAGCATGCGTAAATTAAATAAACATGTCACTTCTACACATGCGCAAATATACATTTATACCTTTATCAACGTTATTTGCAAGAAACAGCTCCCAGGTATTTGTATGAACTTAGTTTAGATAATAAGAAATAAAGCTAGAGTGCTAAATGTTTCGGTTTCAATTCTAGCTAATGCCACCCAAGTCATATACTGTATAACCCCGGGATACGGTGACTCTGGGATACGTTCTTTCAGGTTACGATGTGTAATACAATGTTTTTCTAGCCCTTAGTTATAGTATTTGCTCTGCATAATGGTGTTATTTATAATGTTATTTGATTATATACATGTGTATTATATACTGTACTGTATTTTGTTACTAATTTTTAATGCCATATCTTGGGGTTCCATTATATATATATATATATATATATATATATATATATATATATATTAGTGTTGGGACGATTAATCGGAATCAGAAAAATCGGAATGTTTGAAGGTATCGGAATCGGAAAATTTTGTGCCAAGACGATTCTTTTAATTGTTTTTTTTTAATTGTTTTGTTTAAAGCAAAATCTTCCATTGCTGGTTATAATGATAAAAAATATATATTTATTGATTTTAAATGACCAGTGAAGCAAAAATCGATAGATGTATATATTTACGTTTAGGAAAATATTTGCACATTTAATATGTGTGTTTTTACGGTCATCAGAGAAAAAATACAACTATATAGTTAAATATTTAGAGATTTATAAAGAATCAGAATTGGTAATTGTATCGGAATTGGGAATTTAGTACGAGATTGGGAATTGTATTGGAATCGGGAAAAATATTTGAATCGTCCCATCACTAATATATATATGTGTATGTATATATATTTAAACTTTTGAAATCACTAGTATATATTGGGTACATTATAATATACAGTAGAGTATTGGCTCTATAATATTAATAAATATGAAATCTTCATGAATAAAAGATATCATATTTAAGCTTTTTTTATATCTACGTAATGGCGGATGGCTTGCTAGTTTTAATATAATTTCAAAGACTCAGTATTCAATAATCATATCTTTACCTTTATATAGCAATACGGCATAATCACGTTGATACACCAGTTCCCATCAGATCACCGAAGTTAAGCAACGTTGATCCTGGTCATTACTAAAAAATGGGTGACCAATTTGGGAAGTCCAGGTGCTGTATGTAGGAGGACGTCGACACCTCCCTGCAAAAAGTTGCAAACACCTAACATCATCATCTTCCCTAACGGGGATATACATGCGACTTGGGACCGCTTGTGAATTTCATACTCCCATGAAACTTCCTCCTTCGTAGGAAACCGGTTAAACCCTGAGTAGGGTTGGTGCTGACTGCACACACACACACACACTTTATATAACAGAGACGCTATTGAAACAATTAGAGTGTCCATCAAATGCCCTTAATGGCAATTTTTTTGTGGAAGAATAGTTTGATGATACAATTGGACATTGCTTTTAAAGGAGTTTGGTTATCATGAGTAGGAAATAAAAAAAAAAAAAAAGAAAGTCGACTGTACCTAGAAAATGTATTAAAATCTAAAATATTTGATATTTTTTAAATTTCTGAATCACTGTGGTTTAAAAATTAATAAAACTAAAATTCCCCCAAAAATAAATGTCATTTTTTTTTATTTTGTATGATTTTAAAATGAGATTTATCGAGTGTGAACCCTTTTGGCATGTTCCGCTTTATAAATATAAAAAAAGGTCATAAAGATAAATGGTGAGTTTCAAAGGTTTTAAGTGTTATTTTATCAAAACGAAAAAACTAAGTTAATGCAAACATTAGCTTGAAAACAGTTCAACTAACCTAGGATCTTGTTCAAGCTTAAATTATGTCAATCTGCCAATCCTTAGAAAACTATTTCTTTTGTTCTCTGTACGCTTCTATCTCTATCTTTATCTCATTGCGTTAAATAGTATTATTACCAGCCGTGATATTCCCTATGTTACAATAAAAGGCTGTGCCCTTTCCATGTAAATAAGAAAAACATTAGATAAGTGAAAATGAGATTAGGATAAGCCGAGACTCGAACCTTATAAGCAAGGTTCAGAAATTGGAATGTTAGAATTTAGCTATTGTTAAATTCTATTATAAAATAGTTAGATATTGTTTGTATTGTAAAAAGAATTTGATTGTTCGTTCTTTTATGAAAAATGAATTAAAAATGTCAGCTAAAAAGAATGAACAAAACAAATTAAAAATATATTGTAAAAAAATAGGTTAGGTTAAAAAATAGATTAGTTGAGAATTCTTTGTTTGCAGAGGCGTGTTTGTACAAACGTGTGCTTAGCCACGTGAGTTGGTCACGTTTTGGAACCACAAATCTGACGTCATAGCAAAAAGGGAATTCTCAATATAGGAGCAAGGATTAGTCAGATTAGGGCAGTCGAGCAGAGGAGGCAGAACAGTTAAGTCTGCTAGTCAGTCAGAGAAAGAGTTGAGTCAGAGTCCTTTGGAAGCGAAGTAAAGAACAGTAACAATGTAGATCCCGAATTTGAATGCCTGACGTCATCATCATTCGACCGATAGAGAATATAAATATGAATTATTAAGAAGCAAAAAAGCAAAAAATATTTTCTAAAATTGAAGAATGATTGAAAACAGAAAAGAATTAAAATAACTCAAAATATGATGATAAAATTAAAGAAAAAATTGCAAAAAAATGGAGGAAACGTATTTTTTTAAGTGAAAAATAAAAAAAAAGTGAAGAAAATGCAAATTTCAAGAAGAAAAAGGCCAAAGTAAATTATAAAATATCAGATTGAAAGACAAAAAATAATAAAAATTATAAAATATCAGATTGAAAGACAAAAAATAATAAAAATTATAAAATATCAGATTTAAAGACAAAAAATAATAAAAATTATAAAATATCAGATTGAAAGACAAAAAATAATAAAAATTATAAAATATCAGATTGAAATACAAAAAATAATAAAAATTATAAAATATCAGATTGAAATACAAAAAATAATAAAAATGATAAAATATCAGATTGAAAGACAAAAAATAATAAAAATTATAAAATATCAGATTGAAAGACAAAAAATAATAAAAATTATAAAATATCAGATTGAAATACAAAAAATAATAAAAATTATAAAATATCAGATTGAAATACAAAAAATAATAAAAATGATAAAATATCAGATTGAAAGACAAAAAATAATAAAAATTATAAAATATCAGATTGAAAGACAAAAAATAATAAAAATTATAAAATATCAGATTGAAAGACAAAAAATAATAAAAATTATAAAATATCAGATTGAAATACAAAAAATAATAAAAATTATAAAATATCAGATTGAAATACAAAAAATAATAAAAATGATAAAATATCAGATTGAAAGACAAAAAATAATAAAAATTATAAAATATCAGATTGAAAGACAAAAAATAATAAAAATTATAAAATATCAGATTGAAATACAAAAAATAATAAAAATGATAAAATATCAGATTGAAATACAAAAAATAATAAAAATTATAAAATATCAGATTGAAATACAAAAAATAATAAAAATTATAAAATATCAGATTGAAAGACAAAAAATAATAAAAATGATAAAATATCAGATTGAAAGACAAAAAATAATAAAAATTATAAAATATCAGATTGAAAGACAAAAAATAATAAAAATTATAAAATATCAGATTGAAATACAAAAAATAATAAAAATTATAAAATATCAGATTGAAATACAAAAAATAATAAAAATGATAAAATATCAGATTGAAAGACAAAAAATAATAAAAATTATAAAATATCAGATTGAAAGACAAAAAATAATAAAAATTATAAAATATCAGATTGAAATACAAAAAATAATAAAAATGATAAAATATCAGATTGAAATACAAAAAATAATAAAAATTATAAAATATCAGATTGAAAGACAAAAAATAATAAAAATTATAAAATATCAGATTGAAAGACAAAAAATAATAAAAATTATAAAATATCAGATTGAAAGACAAAAAATAATAAAAATTATAAAATATCAGATTGAAATACAAAAAATAATAAAAATGATAAAATATCAGATTGAAAGACAAAAAATAATAAAAATTATAAAATATCAGATTGAAAGACAAAAAATAATAAAAATTATAAAATATCAGATTGAAATACAAAAAATAATAAAAATTATAAAATATCAGATTGAAAGACAAAAAATAATAAAAATTATAAAATATCAGATTGAAATACAAAAAATAATAAAAATTATAAAATATCAGATTGAAAGACAAAAAATAATAAAAATTATAAAATATCAGATTGAAATACAAAAAATAATAAAAATTATAAAATATCAGATTGAAAGACAAAAAATAATAAAAATTATAAAATATCAGATTGAAAGACAAAAAATAATAAAAATTATAAAATATCAGATTGAAAGACAAAAAATAATAAAAATTATAAAATATCAGATTGAAAGACAAAAAATAATAAAAATTATAAAATATCAGATTGAAAGACAAAAAATAATAAAAATTATAAAATATCAGATTGAAATACAAAAAATAATAAAGAAATAAAAATAACAAAATGAAAGAAACAATTGAAAAAAGAAGTAAAAACAAAAACAATAAAAAATTTAAAAAATTAAATTTCAAAAGCTGAAAAAGGCTAAATAACAATAAATATCTACCATTTTATAAAAAATGTGTATGTTTCTGTGGATGTATGTCTTTGTGTGGGTGTGTTTGCTCCCATGGACTCCGAAACGGCTACGCCAATTTTATGAAATTTCATACAAATGTACTTTATGTATCTGGCAGTATTCTTATATAGGTTTTGTACCAGAACGGCTTCGATAAATATTGATAATCAAGATAATCTGATGAAAGAAAGAACTTGCAATTTTGACCAAAGTTAACACCTTACACAGCCTAACATCACAAGTGCATTTGAGAAGTTTTATTAGCATACTAGCCAAAAGGCCCGACATATAAAATCAACAGTAGATTCTTTGATATGTTCAAAATGTTTATTTTAGAACAAAATTAAACTATGATATTTCATTTAATGCAAATTCCTAGATGAAAAGGCTAATGAATAAACTTTAACAACAAACAAAAACAAGCACCAAGTTGTACAGGAATTTAAAAGAAATTAAACTTAAAGGACGTAAAAAAGGTGAAGAAAAATATATATATATACGGAGAACTTGAGAACGAGAAAGAATGCCGAAGACTCATCCTTCTTAAATGCAAGAATTGAGAAAAACATCTTTAATAGAACGATAAATAAATAAATAAAATATATACGACAAATGGAAGAAGGAAAAATAAAAGACGGAAAATAAAAAAAGATTTTTAAAAAAAGGTAAATTCTAAACGCGAATTGCAAAAAGAAATTTTATTAAATTTTCCATGATCCAGATTTTTCTCTATATTTTATTTTCAACCCCAGAACTTAACACGTTTGATTTAAGGATATTTTTCCTGATCAGAAACATTTTCCCAAATATTTCTTTGCCGTAATTTGATTTCAGTTTTTTTTTTTTTTTTTTTTTTTTGCTTTTTGTTTATACGGTTGACAAGGCAACTGTTTATCGCAAGATTTACGAACACGTTTTACTATTTTCGTTTTTTAAATTTTTTTATTTTATTTATTTATTTTTTAGCTAACATATTTAAGGACATTTTCTTCCTATGACGTCAGAATAAAGAGTAAAAATATAGAAAAAAAATCTCTTGCTAAAAAAATAACCATCCTACTGTCTAGTAATGTATGCCACTATAAAAAGCAGATACGCCATAAAGCATTCTAAGGTGAACGATATTGTACTGCCTATAGAAGCAGTAATAGTTAGTTCATAGTTGCAGTGGCAGTCGTACTGCCTATACTACCCGTAAGAATGTAAAACAGTTTAAAAAAATAACGTATAGTAATCATTAATTGTAAGCAGTAGCAGTTGTGGCTGGTATTGTTATAAACAGGGAATACCCCCAATATAACAAATTTCCTTGATGGAATAAATACTTTCGGAAAAAAACTGAAGGGAATTACACTATTTAAGCTAACATTTTGAAGGTAATTTTCTTCACTTTATTTCAGAATGAATACTAAAAATGTATTTAAAAAATACCAGGTGGCTTAAATGAGTTTCCTGACTTTTTGTACAGGCATTTAACATTATCATAGACTCTTGAAAAGTACCTAAGTTATTGCTATACATCTTATGAGATGCCTCACCAATTTGTATGATTTCAGGTTAAAATGATTTAAGTTCAAATTAATAGCTACAGCAGGAATTGGAATACACCCTACTAAAGCCTGATTATCACAGCTGGTGAATTTCAAAAGTGTAATCTGGACGTGGGGGCACTTTAGAAGAAGGATATGCAATAAAATTATTTGCGATGGACTGAAGATGCAGAACAGTTGTGCAAAGTTTGTCCCAAGGTTGTTCCATCCTTATCATAGACTACTTGTCCAAGATGGGCATCGAGACATTTCCCTATAGGCCATATCTTACTCCGTGTGATTTCCTAAGCTCAGAGGCTGTCGTTATGTTACAATTGAGGAGGTGAAAGAGGCTGTGACGAGGGTCATTGGCATGCTCACAGAGGATTTCCATGGGAATTTCTGGAAGTTGTTTGAACGGTAGAACAAGTGCATTGCAGCCGGAGGAGAATACTCCGAAGGGGACTAGAGTTTCATTTGTGCACTATCAATAAAAGTGTCCATACGAAAAAAAAGTCTGGAAACTTGTTTAAAGTGCACGTATATATCTATTGCTAAAAAAAAGCACATATTTCTCTTTGTATCTCAATTCAACAATGCAGACATATAACTTCGGGACAAGATCAAAGTGTAGTATCTGTTCCGGCAGATGCTGCACTTAAGATAATTTGTACCGGTCAATGGAGGGGAAACCCTCTATACTGGGACAATTATTATTTTTGGTAACCAGAGTGACCCCTTTTAGGGGAGCTGGTTTTTACCTCACATTAAAAACGGCCTTGTGCCTAATTTGCTCAGTGGGGGAGCAAATAAATACCATCTGTTCTTCAGATGCTGCAAGCTATGACTAGCTATGACTAGCTATGACTAGCAAAGACCAGATGTGGGGGCAACCCCACATGCCTGACCATTAACCAGCTCCCATTTCCCACCTCTCGGGAGCTGGTCCCCTTTTTCCCTTCCCCCTCCCTTCACTCCTCACATTAAAAATCGGCCTTGTGCCTAATTTGCTCGGTGGGGGAGCAAATAAATACCATCTGTTCTTCAGATGCTACACTTCAATTTCTTGTTCTCTTTCAGTGGAGGAGAGCTCCTTCACGACTGAGACAATTTCTATTTTTGTTCCTTTTCTCCACATTTAAAAAACGACCCTGGTGTCTAACTCTGCCCTGTGAGGAGGCATTGTAAATTGGAACTTAATATATTTTAAAATGTCTCCCAAAAAATGGACTCTTTGATGACGAATAACCGAAGACATTGTTTGCATTAACTTCTCTGTTATGCAGTATATTAACCTTTTTTTTTTAATATAATATTTCTCGAGACGCGGGCCGTTCTAAATGTTAAATAGCTACAGGAACGGGAATGGTACCATTAAAACAAGCGAAATTTCATGTTCCATAATTTATTTATCTGCATCGTCACCACCATTTTCAATTTTTGCCAGGAATTTAATAACGCATATTTGCTTCTGACACATGTCATTGCTTTCTTAAGAATCTCACCCGGTCAACATCTGCACCAGAGAGATGAAATGTTCAGGTCATAAATGCATAAGTAAAATGCAATTTACCAGGGGCGTGCAATAAGTAATGCCCCTAACCCACTTCCCATAGGAGTAGAATAACGAAACTTGGCACAGTTATTAGTCTTTCTCTACATAGGAACCACCCAGCGTTATGCATTTCTCCCATCGTTTGATGCAGCTCTGGAGACCGTTTTTGTAGAACACCCCAGGTTGGTCCTCCAACCATGATATGACTTCAGAAATCAAGCTGCATCATCTGGGAAACGCTTTACTTTCAAAAACAACTTCATGGCTGGGAAGAGGTTAAAGTCAGAGGGTGCAAAGTCAGTAGAGTAGGGAGGATGGGGGAGGGTTTCATAACCACACGCCCGTGCTTCTGATCTGGTGACATGCGAGTTGTGGACCGGAGCGTTGTACTGCAGGAGGAGGGTACCTTGGCTGATCTTGCCCCGCCTCTTGATTTTGATAGTTTGATAGCTTCCCTTAATTTCCTCAAAAGTGAAGCATAATAGGCTCCCGTAATTGTGGTACGCTTTGCGTATGTGTGTGTACGTTAGCGTGTGTCTGTATGCACGTGAATGTGAGTGTATGTATGCGAACGTGAATATATCTACGTGTGTGTACGTGTGCGCGTATGTTTGTGTGCGCGTATGTATATGAGAAGAAATATGGCTTGAGATGTGAACGCGTGTTTTTGTGTGAGACTAGAAAAGTGCTCGCACACTATTAATGTGTTTTGAATATACAAATCTATTTAATTTGTAAGTTAAATTATAAATTTTCTTCTTGAAGTATATATTAGAACCCTTCAACGCACTTTGGCCTTTGGGACAGGATCAAAGTGTAGTATCTGTTCTTCAGATACTGCCCTTCAATTTCTTGTTCTCTGTCAGTGGAGGAGAAATCCTTCACGACTGAGACAATTTTTACTTTTGTTCCTTTTCTCTACATTAAAAACCGCCCCTGGTTTCTAACTCTGTCCCGTGGGGAGGCATTGTAAATAGGAACCCACTATAAATGATATTGCATTCGAGAAAAGCAGTAATGTTCTAAATGTCTTGTGTAGTTCGTAGTGGACGAACTTAGTTAACAGTGTCAACGAACTTGCCGATTTTAATACTCGAATTTCTAATCGACCTATATTTTTTATCGACTTTTCATCGACTCTACAACTTTTAACCTATCATCATCCAAGGCCGTTTACCGTATATTTTAGTTTTCACTTTGAATTCTCATTTTCGCTTCTTCACACTTTTATGTCAACACCTAAAGATGATTCGTGGACGAATCGAAAGCGCTCGTGACAGCAACAACTATGGAACTTTCATTAATATTTTTTTTCTTTTGATGTAAAAAGATTATATGAAAAATCGAAAAATTTAAAAAAAAAAAGAATTATAAAGCAAAGTGTCTCCGTTGCATTTAATAATATTTGCTTGAATGAAAAAATGCTGCCTAAATCTATATTTTTATAAAGTAATAGGGTTCGTGTGTTTCTGTCTGTGTGTACAGCTCTCCATCATCAACGAAATATAAAGGAGGTAAGAGGGTAGATCTCTCCTGGTAGAGAAACATTAGAACCCATTTTAGGATGTTTCTGTTATAGGAGACATAAGAATCTTTGCCTAATTTCTTTATATACTAGTCTACAAACCACCCCCATATCGAATGACTTATGCTCATTTGCATATCACATTATATTAAATCTCTTTAACTAATTACCTCGACCTTATTACATATTGGAAATATTCTAATCATTTCAACTGTACTATTTACAAAATCTATTTAACATTTAATTATTTAATATATTTTCATTTAATTTTATATTCGATTTATTTCACTTTACGTATATTATCAAAACAATTCATTGGCGAGCAAAGCTTTATGTTTTGGGATTGTATTGAAAATGTAATGGAAATTTCAATTTCGTTCCGTTTTAATCTTTTATATTTTACTTGCCAATATAATTGAAAGAATACAATTCAACTATCGTAATTTTATATAAATAAACAAAAACAAATATTTTAAAATAAAACTTTATTAAAAAATAAATAATTTTATTTTTAAATGAAAAAAATCAATTTAGTAAAATAATTGTATTAAACACCCCCAGCCTTGTCAGCAAACCTGTAAACCTATAAAAGTTAACATTTCGAATGTAAACAGTGATTTTTCGATTTTGTTAGCGCTTACCGCAATTAAAGACAATTAAAACGGAACTAACTTTATTTCCATTCTATTTTTTAAACAACCCCCAAAACATAACGCTCTCTTCCAGTTATAGCCAATGTTTTTTTAATTAAATAAAACCGGTCAAAATAAACAGATAAGCGCATTTTCTTTTACATTTTTCTTACAACCATTGTCATTTAAACAACTGCAGGATATCGTTACTTTTGTGGGGTTGTTTTGAAAATGGCACGGAGCTTATAATTTCGTTCCAATTTAATCTTTCTGGTCGAGCCTATTTCGAAAGCCTGTCTTATCATAGATTTGAACTACAAATAATTTATTACATTTTGATTATTACTATCTTAAGACTTAAAGCTTATATTTATTTCATTTTTCTATTTATATATTGAATTAGTTATTTCCAGTCTTATTTAAACTTAGCGCTTTCTTTAAACCGGATGAACCTTTTATAAAAATATGAGTTTAACGTAAAGAACACGAACAAGGTTTTATTCAACTGAATTTCTTCCAGTTTACTAACAAAATATATAAATTTAAAAGAGATATAATTAATAAAATAAAAAGGTTATGTAATTTAAAAGAAATACACGTACTCACAAAAGCAGAACTTTTTTTACACATTTTTTTCTTTAAAACCATAACAATGAGACTAACAATTACCTAGATCTTAGTAATTATTTGTTTTAATAGAACTGTTTTAATTGTACTGTTTACTTAGTTAACCTAAGTTGGTATTACATTTATTTTACATTTACTTTTTTTTTTTTAATTATTACTTTTAGATTGTGACGTTTACACCCGGAAGTAATGAGTCACACGTAGGTCGCTTTTATTCATTCCTTTTGGTCAAGATCAAAGTGTAGTATCTGTTCTTCAGATGCTGCACTTCATTTTCTTGTTCTCTTTCGGTGGAGGAGAAATCCTTCACGACTGAGACAATTTTTATTTTTGTACCTTTTCTCCACGTTAAAAAACGACCCTGGTGTCTAACTCTGTCCCGTGGGGAGGCATAGTAAATAGGTACAATATAATTGTTTATAATTGTACTATTCAGAAATATTATTTATAGTTCGTCCATTTCAGTTAGTATACATTTCCTTTACGCTTAATTAATTTACAATCATTAATATCGTTAAACAATTCCGTTTAAAACCGAAATTATGCCACCCAAACGAAGTAGAAACGAAAGTGAGGAAGAAAGAATGGAAAGATTGGAAGCTAATAGACTAAGAGTTGCTGCAATTCGCTCCAATGAAAACAATTCAGATAGAGAAAGACGTCTAGAACTTAACAGGATACGTCAAAGAGAAAGGAGAGCAAGACTGTCAGATTTGGAAAGAGAAACCCAACGTGAAGCTGACAGAACTAGACATGCTGTAAGGCGGTTAAATTCATCACAAGATGAAATTCAAGAAAGGCAAAGATATGCACTGGAAAGAGAAGCAATATTACGATCGAATGAATTATATGAGGTAAGTAGACGTACACAAGGTCAGTTGAGAGTGGCTCAACGACATCAGAATGAATCGGAAACCCAACGAAGCTTTCGCCTATACCAAGGGCAACAACGAGAGGCTGCATGGAGAGAGAGTATGACTTTGCCCCAGCAATTGACAGAAAACGAGGCAGCTAGACAACGAATGACTGCTTTGAGACACAATGAAATAGAACACTGCAATAGAAAAGGATTGCTCTACAACAAAAATGACTCTCTCACTACAGCTGATATAGGAAAAATGGACAAAGTATGTCAACATTGCTCAGCTGTAAAATTTAAAGGAGAAACCCCTGGTTGTTGTTGTTCTTCTGGCAAAGTTGTGCTTGATAGCTTTCCACCACTGCCTCAGTTGCTTCAAGATTTGCTCTCCGGCAATGGTCCCATCTCTAAAGATTTTCTGCAAAATCTACGCTGTTATAACAATTGTTTTGCAATGACATCATTTGGTCACAAAATTGCGGCAGTACATGGGTGGAATCCTTCTTTTAGAATTCGAGGCCAGGTTTGCCACCAGATTGGGAGTCTTTTACCACCTGAAGATGAAACAGCAAAGTTTATTCAAGTCTACTTCTTGGATAGTCTGGAAGAGGAACTACATAATCGGGGACGTGATAGTAGACTCAATAGAGACATTCTCCAAAGTCTGACTGAATTTTTACATGAGAACAACAGCTTTATTTGTCAGCTGAAAACAACAAAGGAGAGGATTGAAGAAGAACACTTGGTAGAACATAAAGTTGTCATAAGGGAAGACCAAAGGCCGCAAGAAGAGCATCCACGGCGATTCAATGCTCCAACAACAACGTATGAGATTGGAATATTAATGGAGAATGAACCAACAGCTAACCGGGATATTGTCTTGCGTTTTAGAAATGATACATTAAAATGGATCTCCGAACTACATCCCCTCTACGATACTTTAATGTACCCGTTAATGTACCCCTATGGTTCTCCATCTTACAACATCTACATGAAGGCATCCAATGGGCGAAAAGTTACCCAACAGCAATTTTATTCGTACCATTTAATGACTCGGCATGGAAACTATTTTCTCTGGTACCGAAGGCTATTTCAACAATGGCTGGTGGATGTGTACTGCAAGATTGAAACAGAACGTTTACAGTTCCTGAGGCGTGAGCAACAGACCCTGAGAGCTGACAATTATAGCAACTTGAGAGATTCAATTCTTAGGGAGGATGGGAATCCAGAACAGTTTGGTCAACGAGTTGTACTTCCGGCAACTTATACAGGAGGCCCTCGATACATGTTTGAGCGTCAAAGTGATGCCATGGCATATGTTCGGCGAATGGGCCGAGCCGACCTCTTCATCACGTTCACAACAAATCCAAAGTGGACAGAAATTACAGAAAATTGTCTTCAAGGGCAAGACCCTCAGGATCGTCCAGATATTGTTGCCAGGGTTTTCAGGCAGAAGCTAAAAAAGTTACTTGAATTTATTAAAAAGGGAGGATTTGGCAGGCTGAGGGCTTTCCTGTACAGTATTGAATATCAAAAAAGAGGACTGCCGCATGCACACATCCTCACCTGGCAGGCCCCAGAGGACAAACTTCTACCAGAAAAAAATGGATCTCTGCATATCTGCAGAGATCCCTGACAAAGAGGAAGATCCTGATCTTCATGCTAAAGTGATGGCACATATGGTGCATGGACCTTGTGGACCATTTAATCCAAATTGTCCATGTATGATTGACAACAAATGTTCCAAAAAATACCCAAAAGAATTTCTTCAGTGTACCGAGCAAGGCCAAGACTCTTACCCCAAGTACAGGCGAAGAAAACCAGAAGATGGAGGCCAGACTGGTACAATAAGGATGAAGAGAAATGGTCGGTATGTTAATCAAGAAATAACAAACCAGTGGATTGTTCCGTACAACAAGGTCCTCCTTCAGCAGTTCAACGCTCACATTAACGTAGAAATTTGCAGCTCGATCCAAAGCATCAAATATGTCCTCAAATACGTGAATAAAGGATGTGATCAAGCAGTGTTTGAACTACAAAGAACTGATGGAGCAGCTAACCAACAAGGCCAAGTACAAAGTCACATTGTGGATGAGATCCAGCAGTTCCAGAATGCAAGGTATGTCGGCAGTTCAGAGGTGGCCTGGAGGATATTGGAACATCCCATCTATGAACATTTCCCCCCAATTGTACAACTTTCTGTTCATCTTGAAAATGGGCAGCGTGTCATGTTCTCAGCTGATACTGCTCTGGAACGAGCCCAAGGTCCACCGCCTGCCACAACTTTGACAGCATTTTTTCAACTCTGCCATTAGGATGACTTTGCAAGGGGTCTCAAATACGCAGAAGTCCCTGAGTTTTACACTTGGAACAAATCGACAAAGAAATGGATGAGAAGAATGCGTGGGGTACAAGTTGAAGGTACTGAAAATGATGATGTATGGAAGGCACCATGCATTGGGAGAATCTACACGATTAGTCCAAAAGCAGGGGAGTGTTATTTCTTACGCCTGTTGCTCAATGAGGTTGCTGGTCCAACTTCATTTCAAAATTTGCGAGCATACAATGGTCAGGTGTTTGAAACATACAGAGCAGCGTGCCTTGCTTGAGGCCTTCTAGAAAATGACCATCACTTGCATCAAGCAGTAGGAGAGGCAAGTGCCACTCAATCACCTTCAAATTTGCAAAGCCTATTTGTGATAATTTTAACAGCCTGTGAGCCAAGAAATCCTCTTGAGATCTGGATGGCTTTTCGTGATGTAATATCTGAAGACATTCTTCACAGATACAGGCAAGAAGTTAACAATCCAGAAGCAGATTTTAATGAGGACATCTACAATAAAACTCTTTGTCTAATTGAAGAAAAAGTTCTCCTTATGTGCGGTCAACCATTGGCAAGCTATGGATTACCTGCACCAACGCAAGGGAGAGATGAAAGACTCGCGAGAGAGTATCAACGTGAAGTTACTTATAATCTTGAAGAACTTTCCCTACAAGCAGAAAATATGCAAGAAAAACTGACCGATTCTCAAAGAGAAGTTTACAATTCATTCATGGCAATGTTGGAAGCACAAGGTGAAATGAACAAAAACATGATGTTTCTTGATGCTCCAGGTGGTACGGGCAAGACTTTTGTAATCAATTTGATCCTTGCAAAGATTAGATCCATGAGAAAGATTGTGCTTGCAACAGCATTCAGTGGCATTGCTGCTACTCTACTACAAGGTGGCCGCACTCTTCACAGCACTTTTAAAGTACCCTTGGATACTCATCGAATGGATCAGCCAGTTTGCAAAATTACTGGTAACTCAGCCTTGGCAAATGTAATTAGAGACACCTCTGCAATCATTGTAGACGAAGCCCCAATGACGCACAAGAGTGCTTATGAAGCAATTGACCGAACACTGCAAGACATCACAGGAAACAAGAATCCCATGGGTGGCATTCCAACCTTATTTTGCGGTGATTTCCGTCAAATCCTCCCAGTGGTTAAAAATGGCACAAGGGCTAACATTGTCAATGCAAGTTTGAAACAATCCTATCTCTGGAGGCACGTTATAGTGAAGAGACTGACTACTAATATGAGAGCCTATATCTCTGATAACACAGCTGCAGCAGACTTCTCAAAATTGCTTCTCCAAATCGGTAATGGTCAGTTTCCTATCACTTCTTCACCTGACACAATTAAGATTCCAACTGCGCTTGGTAAATGTGTCGGTAATCAGAAGCAACTGAAAGACAAAGTGTACCCAGACCTGCAAAACAATGGAAAATCACCGGATTGGCTTGCTGAGAGGGCTATTATTTCGCCATTAAACAGCAATGTGAATCATTTGAACAATTCAATAATGGATGAATTTCCAGGAGACACAAAGCAATACAAGTCAGTTGATTCGGCTACTAATGAATATGAAGCTGTTCACTACCCTGTGGAGTTTTTAAACTCTTTGGAGATATCTGGAATGCCTCCACACATTTTAAATCTCAAAATTGGATCGCCAATCATGATTCTTCGATCCTTGGAACCGCCAAAAACAACAAACGGAACCAGATGTGTTATCACCAGATTGCACACCAATGTACTTGAGGCCACCATTTCCTGTGGTCCCTACAAAGGCGAAACCGTTCTACTGCCAAGGATCCCTTTAGTTCCATCGGACTCAGAACTTCCATTTAAATTCTGGAGACTCCAATTTCCTGTGAAGGTGTGTTTTGCAATGAGCATAAACAAAAGTCAAGGTCAGACATTTAACACCATTGGCGTAGACTTGACATCAGACTGCTTCAGTCACGGTATGTTCTACGTCTCCATCAGCCGGACAGGAAGTTCAGAAAAACTCTACATTCTGGCTCCAAATCAAAGCAGCAGAAATGTAGTTTACCCTGAGGCTCTTCAGTGAAAAGTTCGAGAAATGGATATGAGGAAAAACTGACATGATCTGATTGTGGTAAGTTTTTAGTATTGAATGTGCAAGATAAAATTTAAGCAAGAGTTGAAAATTACTTCAATGAAAAATTTACTATGTAACATCAAGTAACCTTCCTTTTTGATGAAAATGTTTTGTGAAGTTCCTGATTGAATTTCAGTCACTACAAGAGGTAGTTAAAATGTTAATCACCTTATGCAATCGTTGCTCTTACAACATCAACTTACTGGAAAGGTGCCCACAGATTTTGGTACCCGAGTGCGCAACAAAGCTCCGTGCGAAGCACGGGTATCTTTGCTAGTATACCAATAATATATATATATATATATATATATATATATATATATATATATATATATATCGTATGTATAAAATATCATGAAAAAAATATACATTTGACATTGGAATGTTCACTACCGGTATATATGCTCTGAAAGTTTAAATGCATTTTTAAAAAGCTTGCAAATTGGAAAAAATGTGTATATTATATGTATATTTTTTATAATGGAAAGTATATATATATATATATATATATATATATATATATATATATATATATATATATATAAAATCAGAATCCTAAGATGAATAGGAACGCAGATTAATTAACCGTGTGGTATTTCTTTGTATGTGCTAAATCAACAATATTATTTCGAATTAGATCTAATATTTGCTGATGACTTTTTCTCTGTGGAGATGAGTCTACATCGAAAATCTATGGGTTAAGGAAAAAATATAAAATGTATTCTTTAGTCAAACCTTCTACTCTATTATTTGATGTTTTTTCTTAATGGAATTTAAGCAAAGAAGAGAAAGGAATCAAAACTGTAATTAAATTTCTCATTGTTTATTATTATTTAATTAGAAATTTTAACTTAGTTTTTTTTTCCTCTTATAACAAGCTCTACACTATTTTGTTTGTATTGAGCTTTTTTATTTGGTTGGGATTAATATATCAATACATATACACTGGCATTTATATTAGATTGAATTTATCCTTTCTTTTATCAGCTAAACACCTCATTCAATTTTGCCGTTTTGATTTCTTATATATATATATATATATATATATATATATATATATATATATATATATATATATATATACTAGCAGGGGTGCCCGGCGTTACTCGGGTGTTTGGAGGTGTATGCTGTGCAAAAAAAGCAAAAAACAAAAAAATGGTTAATTTTTTAAAACTTTGACCCCTATTATGACCCCTTAAAATTTATAGTTTCGGGCTCAAATCACTTTATTAAGTTAGATCCAGGTTCAAGGAACCTATATCTAAAATTTCAAGTGTCTAGACCCAAAATTGTCGGAGGAGTTTGGTAGAGTTCTTAAAGGTCAAATCGTTGAAATTTGACCCCTTAACAGCCAAATTTCTGGCTGACACCCGTCACATCGATTTTCCCAAATCTCAGTACCCGGTATTTCAAATTTCGAGTCTATAGACTAAAAATTGACTGAGTTATTGCGTAGGGAAATGTACACAGACAGACAGACAGACAGACACGTTCACTTTTATAGATATATAGATAGATATATATAAGAAATAAAAATTACAATAAGTTTACCAAGGTAATCAAAATGGTAAACTTAAAATATATTATAAATATTAAAGAGTTAATATTTACAAGTAAAATAATCTCAACCAGATGTAAAAGTTCAATAAAACCGAAAAGGAAATAGAGCTTATAATATGAAAAAAAATGATTAATAAAACATGTTAAAAAACATCTTGAAAAAGAGTTAAAACATATTTAATTTTAAAAAGGAAGCACAAGATAAGTGGATAGTCCTTAATCCGCGGAGTTTCGAAGAAACACTCCCCTTCTCATCAGAGGGCAGGAATTAGCAAAATGCGGAATCGGATTTTGCATGTAAAATCAAGGACTATCCACTTATCTTGTGCTTCCTTTTTAAAATTAAATATGTTTTAACTCTTTTCCAAGATGTTTTTTTTAACATGTTTTATTAATCATTTGTTCATATATATATATATATATATATATATATATATATATATATATATATATATATATATATATATATATAAGGGAGTAGTCACCAACAATATGTATTTTTTAACATTATTTCATTATCCCGTGTCTTGGTTTTTCATAGAGAATTATGTTTGGATCATTGTAATAATGTTTTTAAGTCATTGAAATCGTTTTTACGCGCGTTTCATACGTTCTGTGAAGCGTCCTCGTCAGAAATTATTTTCAAATGTGTTGGAGATGTAAAAATGGTGATTTTCGTAGTTTATTTGAAGTGTTTCCAAGGGGTGGAGGCTTTTAAGTGTTTATTATTCATTGGCATGTTCAATTTTTATTACTCTTTTATTGGGCTTATCCAAGCTGCTGACCTGGTTATAGTCACTCTCTGTTTCTGCTACTGTTTTTTTTTCTTTTCCTTTAGGGTGGGGTAGGGTGTGTGTGTGTGTGTGTGTTTGCTTTTATTGGTTTGAGTATGTGCATCCTGTTTTATAGTATTATGAGGTTATTTTCTTCCTTAGGAAGGTGACTGTGATCCGAGGTCGTTACTAATGTGTATGTGTGAGGAGGAGGGGGGGTAGTGTTGATAGTCCACTTGAGTTCCAATGAGAAGAGATGGATCATTTTTACATTTACTAGCCAGACCCGTGGAAATTTCACGAAATAAAACATTTATTTAATCAACAAGTATGTTTGGATGGAGCTGATATTTTTCTGGATAGCGCAAAAAATTAGTTTTGCGACAGAAAAATCAATAACACATAATAACATAATAGTGTCCATTGTATTCAACATGTAGAACTGACTTAAGTCAGAGAAATGTATGCATGCTAATAAGTACTCACAATTAATATTGTGCTACATAGTTCAATACAAAAAAATAAAACCACATGGTAAGAGAAAATCTTTAACTTACTCCTTTAGTGCAACACCTTTTGGCAGAAAATGTCCTCATTTTTCGTATGTTTCTTTCGAATATCCCCCTTTATTGGCGTTATGTTTCTCTGGCTTCTGTCTTTGTTAAAGAACCACTGCACGTCGAAATTACTAGCAGTTCCTTTCTCACACTATTATAACAAGGTCATATTTTATTCAAATGATATCCGTGAACGATAGCACATGAAAGAGAGGTCAATCTCATATTGTCTTATAGAGTTACCAGATTGGCATTTTTAAAAGCCAAATTTCGCGAATTTGGCCTTTTTGAAGCCAAATTTCGCGAATTTGGCCATTTTGATGCAGTTCCGTTTTCAAAAATCGTATTTGACCTTTTTTTCTCAAGACGTAACGTACGAACTAAGGAAACAAGCAGAATATTATATAGATTTTTATCATGTAAAAAGTGATGTTTTAAGAAACTGATTAATAAAGATTGCAAAGTGTAGTATCTGTTTTGAAATGAAATTGATAACAGTGAGCGTGCTCAATCGAGTATTTGTTTATTTTACTGTACTGTTACAAAAAACCGTAAAAAAAAAAATATATATATTTAAAAAAATATGCACAGGTTTGTATTTGGAGTCCTTTTTGTTGATTTGTTTGTTTTAAACTCCGATATTTCCAGTTTTATTTTATTTCATTTTTTTTATATTTTGAGAGAGTTATACATTGTTATTTATTTATTAATTTATTTATTGTTTTATTTGTTGATTTATTTATCAATGATTTTGCATTTTTGCTGTTTTATTGTTTCAACCGAATTGTGAATAGAATCTTTTTGATTAAATTTTTCTCGCAAAAACATTCTCCATTTATAAATGTCCCCGTTGATTTTGAAAGAAGACATGTTAAATCTACCAGCTAATTATTTCTGTTGTTACTTTGTAAACATTGACTATTATTACTTCATTGTTTTAACGGTGTAGGTCACACACACACACACACACACACACACACACACACACACACACACACACACACAGGGTGACCCCCCCCAAAAAAAACGGGTCCCAAATCTAATTAGGCCCCGTTTCTTAGTGTTTTGTCCGAATGAAATGAAATTTTGGTCATAACTAGTTTATTATATTCAAAACATCACATTAAAACACTAGGGTCTTTGGCCTTTTTTTTTTCTCCGTTCTACAGCATATATTCTAGAGGGTCTCCATTTAGCTTTTGTTTTTCTTTGGGTCACCCTGTATATATAATGAGAATAATGAAATTAGTATTCCGATGAGACAAAGAAATAAACAAGGAACAAACCAAATCACACGAAGATCAACATTTCCTCTTTATTGAAGTAGTCTTACGATAAAGACGAAACGTTGATGGACGGGTGACTCGGTTTGTTCCTTTTTTTGTCTCTCTCGTCGGAATACTATTTCCATTATTGTCATATATATATATATATATATATATATATATATATATATATATATATATATATATATATATATATATATAATCAAATCAAGGTTAATACAAGAGTGCTCAATATCGAAGTAGGGCAAGATATACTTTTTATTTGTTTTACACAACCATTTACACATTCCTGAGTATCTTTCGCTTAGCCAGTTACAAGTAACTAGAGACCTCTTCAGGCGATATTGCGTATACAAAAGTCTAATCCGTTACAGACTACTAAGTGGCAACTGTCACCCAACAGTATAAGCTACTTATATATAATGATGAGAATAATGAAATTAGTATTCCGACGAGATAGAGAAATAAAAAAGGAACAAACCAAGTCACACGTCTATCAACATTTCGTCTTTATTGAAGAAGTCTCACAATAAAGACGAAACGTTGATGGCTGACTGAAACATGCTCATGGATACGTAGCGACATATTAATGCTTATGTAAAATAAATAAAACGTATATATATATATAACAAAAAAAGTAATCAGTAAAAACATGAAAATAGTGCTCAATACTATTTTAGAGCAAATATATATATATATATATATATATATATATATATATATATATTGTTACCAGTTTATCTACTTAGTTACACGTTTCGATTACCGAATTGTATTAACGATCTGATAACTTAATCAGACTTTACAAAAAATAGTTATTATAATTAGGAAAAAAAAAAGATATTAGAAAAAGCACAAAAAAAGGAAAAAAAGAATATCAATCAGATATCAGCAGCCGTTAATTTTTAGAGGATATTGGAAGGTGATAAGAGGCTGCCTTCAAAGTTTTACCCACCCACGCCCGTCTTTTCTATCCTCTCTCTCCTCCTCCTTCTATTCCTTCTATTCCTATCCGTGTCTGGTTTAATATTTTGAACTCCCCTTAATTAACTGCTGCTAATATCTGATTGATGTTCTTTCCCCCTTTTTTGTGCTTTTTCTAATATCTTTTTTTTTTTAATCATAATAATTAGTTCTGCAAAGTCTAATGAAATTACCGGGTCGTTGATACGATTCGGTAATCGAAGCATGCGTAACTAAGCAGATAAAACAGTAATATATATATATATATATATATATATATATATATATAAAATTGTTATTCATAGAAGATATTTTTATTTGTCTTCTTGACAATTATTTTATTGAGATTATTATAGCCGATTTTATATCAAGATGATCTTCTGTTGATGATAAAGACTTTTCTCTTTTTTATTGTTTTCTTTTCGTTAACTTTTTTTCTTTTTCTTGAAAATTTTGTTACTGTTATACATGCTGTATGTTTCGGTACTTCTGTTTTGTAAAAGCGAAATCGAAAATCGAAATATTGGATTTCAAGTAAAACGCAAATGGTATCTACGTAATTGTCATGTCGCAAATAGTAACATAGCCAAAAATCACGGTAACCGATAACGTAGAAAAATAGTTATTAATGAAAAACAGTGGGGGAATAAAATTTGTCCAATATTTTGAATTGCGTTGCGTTATGTGGCGTAACTATCTCCTCAGCCATCTTATCTCTTTTTAGTAAGCGTAATATAGCGATTTTGCAATTTTTTTTTCATTAACAATTATTTTTCTACATTATCGTTTTTCGTAATTTTTTAATCTCTTACTATTTACGACATGACGCTTACGTAGGTACCATTTGTTTACGACAAAGAAACACCTGTTTCATTTACATCATTTCATTTACGTTTCTAATTTTCAAAGCTCATGAAATCTCTCCGAATATATTACTTTTTCTTTTTTTTGGAAGATATTGAATTATCACATTCGTATGCATTTAATTGTCATACAACGATAACCGCTAATAAACGGCTGCTACGAAAAGTCGGTCGATAATATAAAATGAAACTGAATACACATTTTCCATTTTATTTAAAGTGGTATACATGTTTTCTCTTTGAACGCTTCCTTTCTTTTTTTAATATTGGTTATTTTGCAAGCGGTTAGCCTCGAAAGAAGTTATCACTTTTGGGTTTGTATTACTATACACATAGATTCGAAAACGTTGTCCAAAAACAAATATATAACAAATAAATGTTATCAAACGCAAGATAAGTTTTCTACCTAACTGGATAACTTTTTTAGTATTTTTATTTAATATAACATGTTTATTCAGCTCGAGAAACATTCAAAGTTTACCGATGTTTTTGAAAATTGTAAATAGCGAGGCACTCTCTGGTGAACACGGTAAGTTTGGGAAAATTAGTTAAAACTAAAAACGAATACACAAAATACTGTTAAAACCCCACAGAATATATGGCAGCCTATGTTACAGTAACATATATTGAGCTAATTTCTAACAGCATTTTTTTTTTTAGGTTTTAAGTTTTAATTCATTTTCACAAACTTACCGTGTTCACCAGAGAGCCAGAGAGTGTCCCGCCATTTGCGAATTTATCGGTAAACATTGTATGTTTTTCTAGCTGAATGAACATGTTACATTAAATAAAAACACTAAAAGATTATCCAGTTAGATAGAAAAGTAATTTATCTTGCCTTTGATAACATTTATTTGTTATGTATTTGTTTTTGGACAACTTTTTCGAATCTATGTGCATAGTAAAACAAACATCCAATTTTTTTTTTGTTTTTATCGATTAGTTTGTCTGTTTTTCGTAGCGGTGACAAGTCAAATCAGTTCAGCATTTAAAAGACGGTTTCTTCAGCAATAATCTATAGTATGATGTTTTGGTGGTTCAGTGCGACCGTACCGGTGACAGATGAAAGCCTAACTTCGATGTGAAAATGTTCCGATTACCAAACCGGATTTCCTGTTTAAATTTTTTTTTTTTTACACATTGATCACCACTTATCAAGGCCCGGAAGCCACTTAGGGATAAGGGTTATTGCAAGTACATTACGTTAGTTTGGAGATTTGATGAAGTGTTTTATTAAGGGGGCGATTCATTAGGAATTTGTTAACATTGAACTTGAAGACATCCAAGTTGTAGTCCGGAGGGAAGCAGGCAGACGGAACAGAGTTCCACAGGCGTGCAGTTCTAAGAAAGAAGCTTTGTTCATGGAATCGGCGTTTTGATTTAGGCACAGATAAAGAGTGGGGGAAATTTTTCACAGTGGATTCAGCTAGACGGGTGTTTTTCGTGAAAGATTGGCGAGGGGGGGACCAGAGATTGGAGTTCAGACGAGCACCTGCCATGAAAATAACGATAAAACAAGGATAGGCTCGCAACGTCCCTTCTGTGGGAGAGAGGTTGCAGGGTAGAGAAAAGGGCATCCCCCACTAAGCCACGAAGTCTATTTTGTACTCTGTCAAGGCATGATAGGCTGTTTGAAATAAATAAGTAAATTAGACTTGGCAGAAAATATGTGAAACTTTTTAACACGTTTGTATTTTTAATTAAATATTTTACAAATTTATTTTAAACTAAAACAGGAAGCTCGGTTTCGTAATCGGAACATTTTCACATCGAGGCTAGGTTTTCGCCTGACACCGGTACGGTCGCACTTACAGTCGCCTATGCTTCTGAATCGCAAATATTTAATTTGATGCTCAAAAAATCCTTTAAAATTACTGCTATTGAAGGTTTTCATGGATACTGAAACCGAAAATAACGTTTAAAATTCCAGGAAACTAGTAGTTTCCAAGATATGAACAAATTATAGCTTCGAAACGTGGGGGATCACTTTTCTATATTAATTTAACGTATAATGAGTATCCACTTTATGGCCGCCTTTTTTTTTGGTGGGGGGCTGGTAATTTTTACTGAACATTGTTTGATTGAATTGCCCGTCCCATGGTTAAATTAGAAACCAATATAATCGAGACATCGCAAACTGATGAACTATATAGTACGCTCCCATAAATGTTTAAATCTTGCAAAAAAATAAAAAATGAATATTACTTATTTAATTAGAAGAATAGGTTTCTCAATAACAAAAAAAAAACAACACTTTCTTAACCCTACCACTAACCCTAAGTCTGGATGGTAATGTGTCTTTAAAAAAAGTCCTGAACGAACCAAGATTTGGAGAGAGAGAAGCGTATATAACCTAGTTTTTGTAGAGAGTGTTGCCACTCGAACTTAGGGTTATTGTTGTTGTTTTTTAGCTTACTAGAAATGCTAATCTTTAATCATAATTATTGCACATTTGCGAAATAAAAATTAAAACAAAACGAACAAAACTCTATATATCAAAAAAAACAAATAAAAAATCACGATTCAATAAACCAGAAAATAGCTGCCTAGTGGAAAAGAAATTGTCTTTTATAAAATATACTTTTATACGTTGAACTAATTTGGCCTGACACTGCTACCAAACAATAACAAAACAGAACTAATTGATTAAAAAATAGCAGTCTTTTTTGAAGCGAACCGCTTTAAATATTTTCTTTTTTCTTTTTTTTTACCTATATCATTGTTCGTGTTTATTTTACAACCCATAACAAAACGAAAAAGTGGTAAAAAAAATAAATAACAAATAAATATTATCAAAGTCAAGATAAGTTAGTCTTATACCATTCTGGATATATTTTTTGTCTTTTTACTTATTTTAAAACGTTTATTCGATTTGAAAAATAAGTAGTGTTGAGCGTTACGTCATATCAAGAAAAAATAGCCCCGATGTGACCGTTACACCTTTTTTTTTTTTTTACAAGGAGGTCACCACTTATCAAGGCCCGGAAGCCACTCAGGAATAAGGGTTATTGCATGTACAGTACGTTGTACGTTAGTGTTGAGATTTCATAAAGTGTCTACTTAAGGGGGCAGTTCATCAAGAATTTGTTTACGTTGGACTTGAAGACATCCAAGTTGTAGTCAGGTGGGAAGCAGGCAGACGGAACAGAGTTCCACTGGCATGCTGTTCTAAGAAAGAAGCTGTGTTCATGGAATCTACGTTTTGATTTAGGCACAGATAGAGAGTGGGGAAAATTTTTGCCAGTGGCTTCAGCTAGACGGGTGTTTTTCGTAAAAGATTGGCGAGGGGGGGACCAGAGATTGGAGCTCAGACGAGCACTTGCCATGGAAATAACGGTAAAACCGTCGCATTTATTAGATGAGTTTCTGCCTGTATTTGGTTTTTTGAGTTTTTAATTCATCATCGAGTTGTAACAGTTGCATCGCGACTATTTTTTCTTGTTCTCACGTAACGCTCCAGTGCTCCACCGTTCTTTTTTTAACTGTATATACGTTTTAAATTAAGTAAAAACACAAAATGTATTTAGGTAGTTAGAACAGTAACTTATCTTGCCTTTGATAACATTTATTTGTTGTATATTTGTTTTTGAACACGTTTTCCTTTTATTGTAGATTGTAAAACGGACTCCATTTTTCTTTTCAGTTTTTATTTTTTCAGTTTTTTCCATTTATCTATGACAAATTATAGCAAGACAAATGGCTGCAGCGTTTTTCTTTTTGCTAAGAATCTTTGTAAAAAATAAACAAGTTTCTTTCTTTTTTTTAGACTGAGAAGAATATTTAAAAAAAATACGAATCAAACATAAACAGAAAAATGTGGCTCGTATTCAGATTAACACTTATGGCGGCAATAAAAAAGCCTGTATGATGTGCGTACTCGTTACAGAACAAAGATTATCATATTCCAAAATTTATCAAGCAGTTTTATTTAAAACTAAGGAAATAAAAAAATACGATTTTTAGCGATTTTATTACTAAATTACATTGAACATAAGGCTTATTTTTCACCACGACACGTCGATTTGAGTTGTCCCCGCTTTTTTCCATCGCATTTAATCATGGCCGACGAAAAAAACAATGATTCGCTTAGTAGTAAAATTTGCTTTTCTTGAATAAAAAAAATACTTGATCAAATTACGTGATTTTTGGAATATGTCATCTTTGTTCTGGTATGTACACCATACAGATTTTTCTGTATTTTCTTCACTTTTAATTGCCGCCGTAAGTTTTAATTTGAATAAGCACTAACAAAGTTCCCTTAAGTTAAAAGAAGGAAAATATTTGTCCACTTTTTAAAAATTGTAAATGGTTTTGGGGGGGATTTTGATGTTAAACTAACAAACGACTACAGGGAAAAAATCAGATAAACAAAAAAATAAATAAATTCTATCGTAGCCAATAAAAGTTCTTATTCTACCTCCCAGGCTCATTCTTTTGTGTTTTTAAGTAGCTTTAAGTGTTCTTTATTTCATCACAAATATGCTCTTTTACGAGTTGGGAGCCAACAAGATGGCCGCCAACATTCTTCTTCATCGTTTCTAATGAAGAAGAGTGTCGGCGGCCATCTTGTTGAGAATTTTTGCGATGAAATAAGCAGCATCAAACACTGCTTAAAACACGCACACACATACACGCACGCAGGCACACACACACACACATACACACATACGCACGCGTGCACGTATACACACATACGCACGTGCGCACGTACACAAACGAAATCTGGTAGGTAGAAAAATAAATTTTATTGACTATGGTAAGATTTATTTATTGTATAAGTGAGTTTTTGTTGTTTTTTGTTGTTTTTTTTTTTTGTTTTTTTTGTTTTTTTTTTTTACCTTTTTCGGTTTGTTGGCTACACTACAGAATCTTTACGCTATTTCATTTTTATAGTGTTTTTTTGATACTTAATGTTTACAAAAAAAAAATTATGAAAATTAAATATAGCAACAAACTATTTAATTCCTACAAGTCTCGGCCAGACAATCTAAATATTTGTTTTACAAAGATTTTTAGCAAAAAAAAAAAAAAAAAAAATACGCATGCCAATCCGTCCGAATTAAAATTGGTCGCTTCTTGTTTTTAACATAAAAATCTCAGGTTGTTCAAAATGGCGAGAATCAACGAAGTCATTGGTCGTGCCTTAATTTGTCGTACATAAATATTTTCATTCTTGTTTTTACTTTTATTATGTCTTTAAAAATCCATTAAATCAAATACTAAATCTCATTTTTCATCTTTTCTTTTTACCCTTTTTTCTTTTTGGTCCTTCACCCTTTCGGCAACCATTTTTTTTTTATCTATATATAAATATATAATTCATATACCCACTCCTTGACCCCAATCCTGGAAAAAAAAAACATTCCATTCTAGGTCGGAACTGTGTACCTCCTGGGGACTTGATCAATGGCCACCATGAAATAACCGAGGGGCGATATAAACACCCTACCAAGGTCACATATCATTGTAACGAAGGTTATGAACTTCAAGGTCGATCCATAAGGATATGCCAATCCAATGGAGCTTGGTCAGGGGTCTTACCCAATTGTAAACGTATGTACATTCAGCATGATGGGTACATTTGGTGCCCCCTTGCTAAAACCTCCAGTTAGAATAGTTGTATTCTTGTCGTTGTGTATATGACTGTATAGTGTTGCACACCCACGTATACATATATATACTTTTATAATATACCGATTCTCTGGGAATAGACATTCATTTTATGCTCATCTCAAAGAAGGCTTCAGTTATATTTACTATAATAGCATACAATTGAAATAAAGAAAAATAATACCGGAATTATGATCATCTAAGTTTAGTGCATTTGTTAAAATAATTGTACTTTAAGACTTAGAATCCATTTATACTGATGATTCTGGATTATGTATGATTATTAGAGCTAGGACAACAGCATATTATTTGTTTTCACTCTCGAGTGTATATTCGTTGATATTTGATATGCTTTTATATAGAGTGATGTAGTTCTCGATTGATTAACTGTGTTTAACTGTGTCGGATATATATTCGAGAGTCAAAACAATGATAAGAATATGCTATTGTCATATCCCTAATGATATATATATAGTTTTGAAAAAAATAAGCGGAAGTTTCTCAAGAGCTCTTTCGGCTATCATTTCATCAGGAGAAAATCGATAGCGTACACAATGATAAGCATTCAATAAGTTCCCCATTATAACTCTTTATTTTCGAGATAATATTATTGTGTACGCTATCGATTTTCTCCTGATGAGATGATAGCTGAAAGAGCTCTTGAGAAACTTCCTCTTATTTTTTTCAAAGCTATATAAATTCTGTACCTCCAAACATATATATATATATATATATATATATATATATATATATATATATATATATATATATATATATATATATATATATATAAGGATAGGCTGTAAAGGAACACAAAAAACTTTCAAATTATGAATGTATCGGACTGTCTGTGAGGAGGACTATCTCCAAGTCGATGTTATTTTTGTTATTTGGTTTTTATGTGTAGTCTTAGCACTGATGAATACCCCGCTGATATGCTATTACTAATAAAAAAAAAACATATAAGCCAAGAATTATACGTAAAAGTATTAGTAAAGAGTCAAAGCAAATGTACGATTTTATAGTAAATAAAATTGAACCAAGATAAACATAGAAACGGGTGTCGGTTCCCAGTGAAGTGTTCTATTATAAAAGTATTCATAGCTCTTGTATTGTACTATTGAGCTATACTAAATAAAATTTGTGTTATTAATATTTATATTTGAATGCAAAATTGTAAAAGTTGAGTTCAATAGTATAGATATATTAACTAGACTGTCTCATGTATGTATATAAAATTTCATAATGTTTACGAGATGCCTTAAATAATTTTCCAGAATTTTTGTACAGGCATTTAAAATGATCTTAGACTCTTGAAAATTGAGCATGTTATTGCAATGCAGTTTGTGAAATGACTGGCCAATTTTTATGACTCCAGGTTCAAATGAACAGCTGCAGCAGGAATTGGAATACACCGTACTGAAACCTGATTGTCAAATCTGGTCAATTTAACAAATGCTGTCTGGACATCAAGCACACTTTAAAAGAATGATATGCAATAAAATTCTGTTTTGAACTTGAGAAAAAATGCCGTAAAAACGTATGAAATGCTTCAGCTTGCTTTTGGACCATTTTGCTTGAATCGAGCATCAGTTTTTGAGTGGCATATGAGATTAAACGAAGGCAGGGAGTCTGTAAGGGATGATGAGAAGTGTGGAAAGAGTAAGGAAGTCGGAACATCAGAGTTGATTGGCCAAATAAAGAATTTCATGCATAAGAAATACTATGTTGAGGTCTTAAGGGAGTTCAGGAAGAGATTTCATCAGAAGAAGCCAGCACTCTTCAAATCGGTTCAGTAGCATTTTCACCCGGACAATGCACCAGTCCACGACTCCATCCTTGTCACATATGATTGGCATCAAAACAGTTCCTCACCCTCCCTATAATACAGATCTTGCTCTCTGTGACTTTTGGTTATTCCCTAAGCTCAAGGAAAACCTTAGAGGCTGTCGATAAGATAACTGAAGAAATGAAAGAGGTTGTGATGAGGGTCATTGACATAATAACACAAGAGGACATCCGTGGAGCCTTCCTGAAGTTGTTGGAACAGTACAAGTGCGTTGCAGCCAGAGGAGATTACTTCGAAGGGGGATTAGAGTTTCATGGGTGTACTATCAATAAAATTGCCCTAATAAAGAAAGTGTAGAAACTTATTTAAGGCACCTCGTACACACACAAACATACACACACACACACACACACACACACACACGCATGTGTATATTTTTATTTACATATATATTTTGTCAGCATGTTCTTACGTCGATATATTCTCCTATTGATATTAGCATTCTAATATATATTCACACAAACACACACACAGGTGCATGTATACGTATGCATGTTTCTAAATATATGCATGTGTCTAAGTAGTGATATATTTAGTCGCACGATTCGCTCTAGGGGATACAACACAGACGCCTCTCTATGCAACTTAATTGCCAGAAATAGATTTTCATAATTTTTTTTTTACCAAGCTGTACTCGCGTATGCAATACTACTTTAGTGAATATTGACAATTTATACAAAATAAATCTCCTTAAAATATTATAGACCTATAAACAAAGAAAAAAGATAATATATTGATGGGCGTATATAAAAATGAAAAAGAACTATATATGGTTAAAAAAAACAGTGTTATGGTATGTAATGTATGTATGTATACAATCGAGAAATATTGTAGAGACTAGGTTTTATGGATAGACGTGATTAGGCTTTAAAATATTCCTCTATTGTATATATACCATGCTGCTGTTTTTTTTATTTTAAATATGCATACTTCCCTATTTTATCTGTTATACTTCCCCCATTATACTTATTATACTTCCACCATTATACCTATTATACTCCCTCCATTATATCCATCATACTTCACCCAGTATATCTATTATACTTCTCTATTATACTTATTATACTTCCTCCATTATACCTATTATATTCCCTCCATTATAACTATTATACTCCCTTCATTATATCTATAATACTCCCTTCATTTTACCTATTATACTCCCTTCATTAAATCTATTAAACTTCCTCCATTAAATCTATAATACTTCCCCAATTATCCCTATTATACTTCCCTCCATAAGACTTATTATACTTCCAACATTATACCTATTATAGGAGGTTTAATAGATATAATGGAGGAAGTATAATAGGTATAATGAGTGCAGTATAATAGGTATAAACCTATTATACTGCCTCCATTATACCTATTAATCCTCCTCCATTATATCTATTAATCCTCCTCCATTATATCTCTTAATGCTCCTCCATTATATCTATTATACTCCCTCCATTATACCTATCATGCTTCCCCATTATACTTATTATACTTTCTCCATTATATCCATTAAACCTCCTTCATATATCTATTATACTTCCCTCATTATACCTCTTATACTCCCTTCATTATACCTATTATACTCCCTCTATTATACGTATTATACTCCCTCTATTATACATATTATACTCCCTCCATTATACCTATTATACTCCCTCCATTATACCTATTATACTCCCCTAGTTATACCTATTACACTTCCTCAATTATATCTATTAAAACTCCTCCATTATACCTATTATACTTCCCCCATTATACCTATTATACTTCCCCCATTATACCTATGATACTTCCTTAATTATATCTATTATTCGTCCTCCATTATACCGATTATACTCCCTCCATTATAACTATTATTCTCCCTCCATTATAACTATTATTCTCCCTCCATTATAACTATTATACTCCCTCCATTATAACTATTATTCTCCCTCCATTATAACTATTATTCTCCCTCCATTATAACTATTATTCTCCCTCCATTATAACTATTATTCTCCCTCCATTATAACTATTATTCTCCCTCCATTATAACTATTATTCTCCCTCCATTATAACTATTATTCTCCCTCCATTATAACTATTATTCTCCCTCCATTATAACTATTATACTCCCTCCATTATAACTATTATTCTCCCTCCATTATAACTATTATTCTCCCTCCATTATAACTATTATTCTCCCTCCATTATAACTATTATTCTCCCTCCATTATAACTATTATTCTCCCTCCATTATAACTATTATTCTCCCTCCATTATACCGATTATACTCCCTCCATTATAACTATTATTCTCCCTCCATTATAACTATTATTCTCCCTCCATTATAACTATTATTCTCCCTCCATTATAACTATTATTCTCCCTCCATTATAACTATTATTCTCCCTCCATTATAACTATTATACTCCCTCCATTATAACTATTATTCTCCCTCCATTATAACTATTATTCTCCCTCCATTATAACTATTATTCTCCCTCCATTATAACTATTATTCTCCCTCCATTATAACTATTATACTCCCTCCATTATAACTATTATTCTCCCTCCATTATAACTATTATACTCCCTCCATTATAACTATTATTCTCCCTCCATTATAACTATTATTCTCCCTCCATTATAACTATTATTCTCCCTCCATTATAACTATTATTCTCCCTCCATTATAACTATTATTCTCCCTCCATTATAACTATTATACTCCCTCCATTATAACTATTATTGTCCCTCCATTATAACTATTATACTTCCTCCATTATATCTATTATACTTCCTCCATTATACTTAAATGTTTACTTCGCCCAGTTTTTTTTCTTTTTGCTATAAAAAAAATCCCTTCATATAGATCATGTTCAGTAAGGGCGAAATCGGTTGGCTGACTTTTTTTTTCGTATTACTTTTTACTTATAATGTTGAATAGTAAAAAAAAAAAAAGGTCTTCCTTTCATAAAAAGATCTGTTATATACATTCATGCTCATTGCATTCAATTCGTCTTCACAACATTAACAATAACAAAATATTTCAGATCCATAACATGTAAAAGAATGCCTCGTAAGCATGTTGTGTAGGTGTCAATGTTTCATCCCAATACACAAGTATTCGTTCATCTTTGGTTACTGTTTTAATCACATCTTGGCATGTATTGTATATTTCAGCTCTCTATTGTATTTTATTTAAACTTGTATTGGCTTTATGTGATTTCCTCGTGTTGACTGTATTTTATTTTTCTGTAGTTGCTGGATTGTACAACAGAGATTCTGCAAATTTTTCATCATTCTTTATTAGTATGATTTGAATTATTCGGACTACTGTTTTTTTTTTTACATTGGAGTCATTATTTATCAAGGCCAGAAGGTCACTCGGATTAATGAGTGCATGGTAGTCATTGAGACAATATTAATTAATATTAATAGTTGTCATGTTCACTGTTATTCATGCGCTTTATCCTCTACTAGTAGCCTAGTGGATAAGGTGCTTGGTAAAATTCATCTGTAGGTTAAAGTCTTCTGGAGGTTGAAGGTTCGATCCTCGGTGCAGGCACCACTCAAAATTATGTAGGGATTCTACCCAGTCATGGCCGACGGAATAAGAACATGCTACCCCCATGGATTAAATGAAGGGTCCCGTTTGAAATTTCGTGCTGATTTCTGAGTTCAATAGAAAGATTCCCGGGTCCGGCAGAGAGATTCCCGGGTCCAACAGAAAGATTCCCGAGTTGGACAGAGAGATTCCCGAGTTGGACAGAGAGATTCCCGAGTTGGACAGAGAGATTCCCGAGTTGGACAGAGAGATTCCCGAGTTGGACAGAGAGATTCCCGAGTTGGACAGAGAGATTCCCGAGTTGGACAGAGAGATTCCCGAGTTCGACAGAAAGATCCCGAGTTTGATAGCGAGATATGCAAATTCGACAGAGATATTCCTTAGTTAGACAGGTTCTCGGGTTCAACAAACATATTTCTTTGTTAAACAAGACACACCTAAAGAAGGTCAGAGTTTTCACTTGCCGAAATATTGTGAAAATAACACTCAAGATAAGAACAGTAATACAAAAAAATTAAATCGTCATCTCAAAAATACATGAGAACAGTAGTCCAAATAATACAAATTATCAATCCTCATCTAAAAAAAAATCATTTGAAATATAAATGAATTCTTGTTATGTGAAAATGTATAATGCAAATTAACTTCAACTAAAGCGTCCATTGCTAAAAAAATGGGCAAACGAGAAAAAATGTGAAATCGCAACCTCTTTATTTCAGCCTTAATTTGAATTTTCTTCAAACTTCCACGTATTCTTATTGTCACTATTCATTACTTTTTTTATTTTAATTGATATGTTTTTGTTTTATTGCCATTATTGAAAAAGAATGTTCAAATGGATAACCCTAACAGCTTAATTATCTTTCACCATATCCTTTGATAAAATGCACAATTAATTTCATAAATGTAATATATTTTTTTTAATGTAGACATTGCATCCCTCGTCTATGATTGGTTAATTTTGTTGGTAACATTCTATTAAACATAACTCAGTAAATATTTTTTTTTATCAATGCATTCATAAAAATAATACAATTTTGGTACTTCTGCATTTAACGACTCGTTTTCTTGTAAATGTTGCCTCAGCATGTTCCGGCAGTATACGTAAACTGCCGCAATATGACGAAACGCCCAGCCAATGAAAATAGCTCAACAATAATACAAACGCGCTCTGTGTGTAAGCAATGAAAGATGTCAGTGGAAAAAGATTTCTATTTTGCCAGGAATCGAAATTTATATTAGAATTCTTGTGGAGGCAGATCTTTAGTAAGAATCTATTTGTCTCCGCCCTGACCTTAGCAGATAAAAAAACGGAGTAGACAAAAAAAAAAAGAAAAAAAACAGAAATACTTTATTACAAAAAAAAATCCTTTGTAGCCCTATTCCTCCAAAAAAATTATTTTAAACACCTTAAAATATTAACATTTCCTCAAAAAAAAAAAAAAAAAAAAAAAACGAAAAACTACCATAACAAATGTTTTTTAAAAAGTTTTCTTACAAAAATTAACCCTAATACAAAAACGTATTTTCAAAAACTTTTCTTAGAAAAAATATCCTCCTAAAATACAAAAAAAATGTTTTCAAGAACTTTTCTTAGAGAAAAAATATCTCCCAAAAATTTTTTAGAAAAAAATATCTCCCAAATATTAAAAAAAAATGTTTTCAAAAACTTTTATTACAATAAATAGTTTTCGTTAGCTGCAACGTATAATTTTATTTTTGAAAAAAAGTTAATATTTATTTCTGAAACTTACAGTAGGTTGATTTTGTTTTTATTATTGTATTTCCATTTTTTTGGTTAAAATTATATATAATTATTATTATATATAATTCTTGTTATTATTATATATAATTCTTGGTTAAAATTATATATGATTATTATTATATATAATTCTTGGTTAAAATTATATATAATTATCATTATATATAATTCTTGATTAAAATTATATATATATAAGGAATGGAAGCCTCTGCTCATTCTCGAAAGACAATAGATACCCTCTGTAAAAGTAACTGCGCATGTAATTATGAGGCAAGCGTTACACAATCTCCAACCACTCTTCTTAATCGACACTGCTTGAGTCCAATGGCAAGGACAAGTTCAGAACGACTGGAAACAATGCTTATATAAGGCTAGAGACCATACAACACCTGGAATTCCAAAAAGGTTACCTATTTTAGTACCGACAAAGCTACGCATTGTTCAACTTCGCTGATCTAACGGGAACCGGTGTGGCAACGTGATTATGCCGCATATAACGATTAGATCACTCTCTGGCTGACGTAAACGGACATTTAAAAATTAAAATGTTTAGATTCAACGTTATTTCACGCGGTTAATGGTAGCCGAATAGATTAGGTCTTCGCTAATCGAGCCAGAGATGTCTCGTGATGCGGGGTTCGAATCGTCTGACTGGTATTAATCGTGACACCCTGCACTGAAGATTCCCGAAAGGATGAAACACTAGTGTATGTGGGTATTTGATTATTATAGTAAAAAAATAAATAAATAAATAAATAATTATATATATATATATATATATATATATATATATATATATATATATATATATATATATATAACTTTCATATATGTTTAATTTTAACTAAATAAGAATGTGAATATAGAAAGTAGTAATCATAGTGGGGGTGATAATGAGTAAAATGGATTAATCCTAATCGCATAAATACAAGACTAGTAAATTAAAACATATATCCATTTTGAATTTGGAAACAGACGAATCTCCCAGGTAAGGAAGACATTTTTCATAACATGAATAGGCCAGCCAAATTAATCAAGAGTAGGAAACTAGATCTAATGTGTGTAACATTATTTTTTTTTGTTCTTGTGATTAAGGGAGGTGGTGTTTAATCAACACTGCTGGGGAGCCATGATTTAATGTACTGTTTTGTTTTTAAATCCCCGAAACAGTATTTCATAGTAAACAATTGATGATCCCTTAAATTAACATTAGGATTATTGTGAATTCGAGAAAGCAAGTTGACGCATTGATTGCAGGTGATTAAATGGCTTACTAAATAGTTTTCTAACGAATTATAAAAAATATAAAAATTAAATAAGATTTTTATATAGTTTTAAAGGTTGAAGGCTCTATCTATCTCTCTCTCTCTCTCTCTATATATATATATATATATATATATATATATATATATATATTAAAATTGTAAATCAATGAATTTCAAAAAACTCTCATTCAAATGAAAAGAAGTGGTTGAGTTTCATATCAAAGAATTTTTATTATTCTAAGCAAGACAAAGAATGCTTTAGAAAATTAATCTACTTAACCTATAGGGTTTCGATGTCTACCATCTCATCAGAGGAGAGAAAATATTAGCAAATAGTTATGAAGGTATGCACCCTATTTGCTAAAGTCAGTGAGACATGGAAAGTCAAAGTGAAATACATATATATAATATATATATATTTATATATATATATATATATATATATATATATATATATATATATATAAGCAGAAAAGCTTTGAGGAGGAAATTACTAATCAAGAAAAAGCAAATTCCAAAATCAAATATAAATTATTATTTGTATCTTAATCGCAACCAAATGAAAAAGCTCAATAGATTCACTGACGATAGTAGAGCTTACAATAAATAAGAAGAAGAACAGAGCTGTAAAGTAGAAATTTACACAAAGTTTTTATTATTCGGCAGAATACTCCAAAGCTGGTAGGTAGGTGCTCCTTAATCCGCGGAGCTCCAAAGAATGAAGTGTGCAATACTGACGACCTCACCGTATGGGCCACGGTGCAATCTATTAGCTATGCCTCGATTTAAATTTTTATATTTTTTATCTAGTTCTACATTCTACTATGTGACATGTCACGCGTCCTATACAGTATTGCACACTTCATGCGTGCGATGATCTGGGTTCGCGCCTATGTTGAAGCATGTCACTGATGTGATGCAGTACATCGAAACCCACTTTGGGTTTGGCATTGTCCGTTGTCGATGCAATTGCTCGATTCCATCTAATTCTGGGTTCTAGCTTTATCATGAAAAAAGTATATGTGAACAGGTATGTATATATATATATATATATATAATCGAAATCGCTCTAAACAAGACGTGAAGCCACTTGATGTAAGATGTCAACAAGGACAAAAGATGATTAGCGCAAAGACAGGAGGTGCCTGTTGATCTTAGTCTGGAGAAGACCACTGTTATAGGTAGGAAGAGACTCAAAAGCTTGTAGTTCTTAAAAAAAAGTCACTAGAATAGGAAACTGTATTAAAATGAGATATTAACACAGCCAATTGAAGACCACTGGACCAACAAATCGAAAAGAGCTGAAACAAAAGAAGCAGAGAATAAATCGGACAATTCCGAAAACACACATGCCATAATAGTATTTAAATGTTCTTGTTGACAAAATTTGATTAAGAAGAACAAAAGAACTAGGTAGTTTTAATTTCCGTTTTTCCGAACACAATTCAATAAAAAAAGACAGAAAACCAGTCACCAAAATAAAACAGAAATTAATTAACAATTTCGCAGACCAACAAGGAGACAAATAAAATTAGATCTACATAAAATAAATACACATCGAAACACAACTCGAAAGCACACGCAGCAAATAATGCAATAAGATAATTGTGTATCATAGATGTAGTTGGTCGTAATTGAATTTCTGATAATTATAAACAGAGAAATGTCGTAAAAGTGTAGTATAATGTAATCTTTCACCTAAACAGTATCATAAAGAGATAAGATTATTTACATCGAAGTAATACCCCCCTCCCAATGATAATAAGACAAACGAAGTGAAATCAATATTAAACATGACAAATGGTTGATTTGGACATCTGTTTGAAGTTAATTTCTATTATATACTAGCAGGCCGCCCGGCGCTGGCTGGGCGTAAAAAATAAAAAAGAAATTAATCGACTTCAAGCTAAAAATGGCTATGTATACATGCTCTGAAAGTAGTCGATTTACTCCTGCCGAGGTCAACTGTTTTTTTTTTAAATTTTGACCAATGAACAGCTACGTTAAATGCTAAAAACCGAATCAAAAGTGTCCCCAGGGTCTATGATACTTCCTCCATTATACCTATTATACTCCCCATCGAGTTTCACGTCTGTAGAATAAATATCGAGAGAGGAGTTTGGTAGAATATTTTCGCACACTTATGACACGGTTATATATATATATATATATATATATATATATATATATATATATATATATAAGAAAATCGAAATTAAAAAAATAATAATAATTCGCCCCTAACCATCTTCCACCTACTTTTATAACCAATAAAAAAAAACAAAAAAAAACTATAAATACACCAAGCCGCAAAGTAAAAGAAAACGACAACAACAATCGATCCTGATGATAATCGGACGCACCGATAGAAAGCGCTTAAGAAGAAAATGTCTGAACAAAAACTTTTGGGCGCCATTCTATACAGCATGCAAGCTAATACAAAAAAGCCTGCTCGCCGAATGCAAAAGATATCCAGAAAAATTGGAAAAAAGAATAACTCTGGCGTGTATAATCAGAAGTGCTTGAATAATGATTTGCTGCCACTATATATATATATATATACGAAAGTATAAATTTATGCATAAACTTTAAGTATTTACTTCAAAAGTGCGCAATACGTAGGTAGAGCTAGTTAGTAATTTATAAAATATATATGGCGATTAAGCTACACTGAAGATTCCGCGTTTCATCCACTCTAGGACTCTTCAGGCTTATGCGCATAAGCCTGAAGAGTCCTAGAGTGGATGAAACGCGGAATATTCAGTGTAGCTTAATCGCCATATATATTATATAAATTACTATATATATATATATATATATATATATATATATATATATATATATATAAACATTTCCATGTGCTAAAATGTTTTCATCTTTAATTCCACGCAATTATGCAGAATGTAGAAACTATGCATCAATAGAATTCAGCGTAATACTTTGATGAATCTAATAAGAAACCATAGAAAAATAAATAACACTCATTTTACAAAAGAATACACAAATTAGTTAACCTTTATACAGTCACTCACAGATCAATGACTGAGTAGATTAAAAAGTTCGTTTTCATAATTTTTAAATAGAAAAAGTAGGTTTTTAATATCAATGTCAGAGCAAGAAAAAATATTTTCAAACTGCTTAAAATGAAATCTGACTTATCTAGCCTTTAATGCCTACATTGTTAGGAAACGCGAATGGAGCACTAAATGTTTTAGTTTCGATTCTAACTGATGACTCTGAAGTCATTTTATTTTTACGTTTTAAATCAGTACTATATATTAGGTACAATATAATATTCAATAGAGAACTGGCTTTATAATACTAGCTATGAAATCTGCATGAATCAAAATATACTTAATCGTATTTTATGAACCTGCAAGATTATAAAGCTCTGTTTTTTTTAGTCATACTGACATTTCTCTATTTAAAAATTATTTTTTTAAAACAAACTTTTTAATATACTCAGTCATGGATATGCGAGTGACTACGTGAAGCTTCATTTTGATCGCTTAGCAGCTATTTTTACCGGCAAAAACACAACAAATTTGTTCCAAAGTTATAAATTCCCTACATCTAAAATTTCAAGGCTGACAAATTCTCACGAGGATGAAACGTGGAATGGTCTGAGTAGCTTAATTATTATATATATTTTTACTATCCTGGGTGCCCGACGTTGCCCGGGTGTTTGGATGTGTGTATTGAGCAAAAAAAAAAAAGTGGTAGTAGGCAAACTCGAACCTGTGACAGGAAGGCGGAAAAGAAAATGAAAGAAAATCTGACGTCTTATCCCTACTCCATGACACGACCGGAAGTTCAGAAACTAAAAGGGAATACGTTATTTAAGGCCCATTTTTTTCATCACAGCATAAAGTTGCAAACTGGATCTTAAATATTTTACAACCAGTATTAAAATATCATAGTAAATACTGTTTGAAAGATTGATTTCATTTTGCAGACTTTATTCAACGGTCTAAGGTTGTTAATAAGTTTATGTATTCTTATGATATTAGCAACCTGTTTACTTGCGTCCCTATTTCAGAGACTATAGATATCTGTCGAGATTTTTTATATCGTAGTCAGATATCGCCTCCTCCCATTTCTGAAAGTATATTCGTTGAGCTAATGAGATGTGCCACTACATCTATTGAATTCAGTTTCAACGACGTAATGTATCGGCAAATAGAAGGTGTGTCGATGGGCTCAGTTTTGGGCCCGATAATGGCGAATATTTTTGTGTGTTTCCATGAAGCGCAATTGCTCTCTGGACCCATGAAACCCTTGGTCTATTTTCGCTATGTAGACGACACATTTTGCCTCTTCAATAATCAAATAGAAGCCAATAATTGTTTCTCCTTATTTAATAGGATGCATCCTGCTTTGCAGTATAGGTATGAAGGAGAGTCTAACTCGTCTATAGCTTTCCTCAATGTATTTGTAACAAAAACACATTCCAGTTACCTTACATCAATATACTGTAAACCTACATTCACGGGACTGTATACACGCTGGGATTCATTTAGCCCCCGAAAACGTCAGATCAATTTAATTTGGATCCTAACACATTGTGCTCTTTTGATCTGAAAAAAAAAGTGGTAGAAGCAGGAAGGAGGAAAAGAACGGGAAAAAACGTGACGTCTTTGCTGTTACAACCACCGCCAAACCAGAAGTGACGTAGCTTTTAATTAAGGCGAGACAATCAAAAAGAGGGGATGCCTTTCGAAAATATTGGTGAAAAAAGCGACCCCTCGCTGTAGAAAAGTGCCCAGTTGAGGGTGAAGAAATTAATGTTTGTAGCCAATTTTTCGGTATTTGTCGTCTAAAAGGTCGAGCTTCAAAACGAAACCGATCTTGTGAAAATCCGTCGCCTCTGTCGAAAGGTCTAGCCAGATATGTAAACATACATACATTTATATATTGGTAGCTCCAATTTTCGACCCAAACCGATTAAAAAGCTTGGCCTATCTTTGAATACCCTTTATGTAAAATTTCAAATGTTTAGACCAGAAATTGTCTAAGTAATTTGGTAGAGACCGTAGAGGTCAATTTTTTTTTAACTTTGACCTCTATTATGACCCCTTAACATTTATTGTTTTGGGTTCAAATCAAGTTATTAAGTTAGTTCTATGTCCAAGAAATCTATATCTAAAATTTCAATTGTTTATACCCAAAATTGTCGGAGCAGTTTGGTAGAGTTCTCAAAGGTCAAATCGTTGAACTTTGACCCCTTAACAACCAAAAGTCTGGCCGAAAATGGACTACAAAGATTTTCCCAAATCTCAGTACCTTGTATATCAACTTTCGAGTCTGTGGATTGAAAATTGACAGAGTTATTGTGTAGAGAAATGTACAGACACACACACACACACACACAGAGACACTTTCACTTTTATAGATATATAGATTTAAAATGCCCATGTGGAATTCATAAGCCTATCTTAAAATAGAAGAAGTTCCGACTATGAAATATGGGTGTTTTTCATGAACGTCTAAATATGCAGTGCCTTCAATAAGATTCGAGGCATTTTTTTTTTTTTTGGACAGTCATTTAAAATTATCGAAAATTCAGTATGTTATTGCTATACATCTTATGAGATTACTGATAATTTTTTGTGACTTCAGGTTCAAATGAACAGCTACAGCAGGAATTGGAATACACCCTACTAAAGCCTGATTGTCACAAGTTCTGTTTTAACCTCCAAAAAATACCACAAAAACATCTGGAATGTTCCAGACTGCTTTTAAATCATCTTGCATGAATTAAGCATCAGAATTTTTCCCCCTTAAAAACAATTTTAACGACTAAAGCCTCATAAAAAACGGCTCATAAAAAATCCAATCAATCTGTGACTTTTAGTCTCGGAAGAGATAAAGTTTGAAAATATGGAGACAGATCGACAGACACACAGTCGTTTATATATTGGATTTAAATGTACCAGAAACCTTATGTTTGCATGAAGAACTTGGCAGTTTTCAACCCATTTCTATGAATTTCTCTCCAAATTTGAGTTTGTTTTGCCTGTGAGCAAACTTTTACCCTAACCCTAACCTCTACCAATGCCTAAAACTTCCTATTCGTTTTTCTATTCAAACTATTTCAGTAATTAATTTCTTTCAATAGTTCCGGGTGTTTACAACTGGGCTTCAGTTACTAGTGAATTTGTTTAAAGATGGTGAATTTTTAATTCCAATAATTGGCAAATCTCCAATTGAATTTGCTGCCAAAAAGGTTGAAAGATTTGGGGACCAAGATTTTTTTGCTAATCAGTTAAGGCTTATCAAGAATGTACATAGAGACCTTAGACACTCGAGGATAACGTCTAATAAGTATTCAAGTTTGCTCCAGTAGGCATTCAAATTCCCTCAATATATGTATTGTCAAGATGTGATGTGCATATGTGTCTGAATATGTGGAATGTGTGTGTGAGAATAGATGATGTCTATATGTGTATTTGTGAGTGTGCGATTCTGTGATGTATACATGTTATGTGTGTGTGTGAATATGTGACGCATAAGTGGGTGTGTCTATGTGAGATTATGTGATGCATATATGTGCATATTTGTGTGAAAATGTATGAGTGAATATGTAATGTGTGTGTGTATATATATATATATATATATATATATATATATATAATTGTTTGTGTGTGCGTATGTCCGGTCCGTATGCGTGAACATATAATTACAGACACGTATGCACAACATATTCACGCACACATATAAATTCATTACATACAAATACACACACACACACACACACACACACACACGGGAGAATGTTTGGTATCCGATAAAATACCCCATCCCCAGCAAAAAGCAGAGTGATAAGGAAATTATAACAGTGAAAAGCCATTTATATCTATACACGATGAGTCACGGGAAACGGGTGTTTAACATAAAAGATAAAACAAGTTAAACGGTGTCTTAAGCAGGTTTAAAGACTACCTTCCTCATTCTCTATCCTTTACTTAAGAGCAAGGAGCGTTCTAAAAACGCCCGTTTTCTGTGACTCATCCTGTATGTACATTACATATTCACACGCATATGTCATATATTCGCATACACACACCCACAAAAAAAACATATATATATATATATATATATATGTGTGTGTGTGTGTATGTATTTACAGACATTTACCTAGGAGACATCATGCATTTTAATAAGAATAAAGAAATCGAATAGAGAAATATATTTCATTAATTATAAGTCATAAAACTTTGCGTTTTATTCAGGCCCTTGGGTTGTCCATTAATATTTCATAACTTTTTGTAATCACCGTCCTCTAAAAGCTAAAAGTCATTAGTCTATAGGTAATGGTTAAATACCATTTAGATGAACCCCAGCAGCTGTCTGTCCCATCATTGTGTGAATACTGTCGATAATATAAATGATGATAATAATACAAACTCGCGGGACCCATGGAAATTCCACGAAATGAGAAATATATTTGATCAACAAATAAGTTTTCATAAAGCTGATATTTTTCTGGATAAAATTAAGAAACACCAATAAAACGCATCAAATATGAGTTTATTAACATTTCTGTGGAAATAGTGCCTATTGCATTTTAAATATAGAACTGATCCAAATCAGATCAGTTATTACGTACAAATAAATACTCAGGAAGTAATATTGTGCTACTAGTTCAAATACCTGGGCTGCACGTTC
>NC_136494.1:15605539-15630539 GCF_053919585.1 Euprymna scolopes
CAAAGTTAGATATATTTTGTTATAAAGTTCCTTTTTTTAATACCGTAGAAAATGTCAATTATCGCCCTATCAGTCTCCTCCCCCTCTTCACTAAAATTTTTGAGACCTAAATTAATGAAGCACTAGTCTCGCAAAAACGAATCTTCTCTCTGACAAATAGTATGGATTTAGACAATATCCTTCTATTGCAGATATTTTAAGTCATCTTTGAATACATATACCATGCACTGGATAATGTGAACGAAGCCAAGGCTGTAGCCCTTGATATATCCAAGGTCTTTGGCAAAATCTGGCATAAAGATCTGTTAATGAAAATTAAATCGTATGGTATAACTGGACGTATACTAAATATTAGATCCTTCTTAGACAATAGGCCCATTGATGGACATGCATCCAAGCAGCATACCATTAATGTAGGGGTCGATTCTTGAACCACTATTATTTTTTATATTCATAAACGACTTCCTTGATAATATTGTGTTCGAGATGGGTATATTTGCTGATGATACAATGTTTTATATCATGCATGAAGAAAAGACTAAGCTGCTCTCCTTTAACAATTACGAGACGCCTCTCCAACCCCCTATATCCATGACATATAAAACCCTGCCGAAGAATTCTTCCTTCAAACTTCTTGGCTTAATATTCGCGGACAATATAAACTGGAACAAATATATCGAGGGCATTGCAAAGGCCGCTGCAAATAAGGTGGGTTCTCTCTATCGAGCTAGGAAACTATTCACACCTGAGAGTATCCTGTACGTCTATAAATAGATTTTTGCGAGAAATGGAAGCTTATAGGCGAAATAAATATGTCTAACCTTAATTCTAAATGCAAATTTCATGAACAAAGTTTCTTTCATAGAACTGCTGAGCAGTGGCTTGGTTCCCACCAGTTTTGGCAAATAGCAACCATTGTAAGAAAGTAATAAGGAACGCAAGAGAGTTGTATGCTCAATCTGTTAAGTCCAAAGTAGCTGAGCAGCGGCTTGGTTCCCACCAGTTTTGGCAAATAGCAAACAGAATCCTGAACAGAAGCGTGTGCTCCATCCCAACTATTATCAATGGACCTGAGGTAATCTCGTCAACATCAGACAAAGCCAAACTCTTTGTCAAGAACTTTGCAGCTAATTCTACCCTTTGCGACCAAGACCGCCAACCCCCAATATTTCCTCCTGTATCAGAAAACACGCTATGTGATATACGTATATCTGTACGTGATGTTGCGAAGCTAATCAAAAACCTTGATTCGAGTAAAGCAACTGGCCCTGATGGTATTCCAATTATAGTACTCAAAAAACTTCAACCTGAACTAGCGCCCATACTTACAAAACTGTTTAAACGTTGTCTTAAGGAGAATAGTTTCCCATCTCCCTGGAAAATCTCATCAGTATGCCCTGTATTTAAGAATTCAGGTGATCGCTCATCCCCCTCTCAGTACAGGCCAATAAGTCTCCTGTGCGTCATGAGTAAGTTGCTAGAATCTGTGTTAAATACAGAAGTAATCAACCATCTCAACAAAAATAACCTTCTTAGTGACACTCAATATGGTTTCCGTTCTGCTAGATCTACAGCAGATGTCCTTACAGTTATATCGCATAGGATTAGCAAATCTCTCGACGGTGGCAATCTTTCTAGGGCAATTGCTCTTGACATATCTAAAGCCTTTGATAGGGTATGGCATAAAGGTTTACTTCATAAGATCGCTAGCTATGGTATAGCTGGAAAAGTCTTCTCAATTATTAAATCATTTCTTTCTGATAGGTTCATAAGAGTAGTAGTTGAGGGGCAAAAATCAGAAGCTCACAGTATTAATGCCGGTGTCCCTCAGGGATCCATCCTGGGCCCAACTCTTTTCCTGATTTACATTAATGATCTTCCAAATCATATCCTTACATCATTTGTAGACATTTATGCTGACGACACTACCATTTATGGTACCACATCTAAGACAGTAAACGACCAAGTTCTCTCCAATTCTCTCTCCTCTGATCTTGAGCATGTAGTACAATGGGGAAAGGAGTGGCTGGTTACTTTCAATGCATCTAAAACCATGCTTCTCTCTTTACATCATCAACATTCTAATCCACATTTGTCATCAATTGAAATGAATGGCTCTCGTCTTCAGGAGGCCTCAAGTTTTGACAAGCTTCTGGGCTTGACCATTACTCCTGATCTTAAATGGAACACGTATATCAAATCTGTTGCCAAGGCCGCTGGAAAAATGGTGGGATCTTTCTATCGATCCAGTAGATATCTCACTGTTGATGCTATTCTCTATCTATATAAGAGCCAGGTACGTCCAAGGATGGAATACTGTTGCCACATCTGGGCAGGAGCTGCTAGAAAGGACTTGTCCTGCCTTGATAGAGTTCAAAATAGACTTCGTAGCCTCGTAGGAGATGTCCTTTTCTCCTCCTTGCAACCTCTATCTCACAGAAGAGATGTTGCGAGTTTGTCTCTGATGTATCGTTATTTTCATGGAAAGTGTTCAACTGAGCTTCAATCTATGGTCTCCCCTCGCCAAACTTTCAGAAGAAACACTCGTCTAGCTGTAAACACTATCAATAATTTCCCCCACTCTTTATCTGTGCCTAAACCTAAACGTAGATTCCATGAACAAAGCTTCTTTCTTAGAACTGCACGCCTGTGGAATTGTCTTCCGTTTTCCTGATTTCCGGCTGACTACAATATGGTTGTCTTCAAGTCTAAAGTAAATAAGTTCTTGATGAGCCGTTCCATATAAGTTATCAAATTTACCAAATTTTCATTACTAATGATTACTATATTGACCAATTTCTACTGTACACTCTTTAATCCTTATCCTTGAGTGGCCTCTGGGCCTTGATAATGTGGTGATGCCTTTGTCAAAAAAAAAAAAAAAAAACTGCCTACCTGTGGAACTCGGTTTCGTTGAACTACTTCCTAGTTTTATACAACGTGGTCATCTTCAAGTCTAATGTAAAGAAGTTCTTGAATTGTTAAATTCTACCCAATTTCCATCATCAATAATCACTAAGTCATTGTCTTAATGGCACTGTACACTCATTAATCCTTATTCTCTAGTGGCCTTCGGGTCTTGATAATTGATGACTTTCTTATAAAAAATAATCCGAGCATTGCAAAGTATCCCCTTCTTAGATATGACCCCAAAAAGAGTCTCTAATCCAATATGTTCCTCACAGTCTAAAAAATTTCAATCCCTGTCTCATCACCACAATGTTTCAACAAAATGTGCTCTGGTAAACTTTCGTATAGCTTCGCAACCTATATACTCTAAATCAACCCGACAAGTACCAAAATCTAATCCCTTCATTGTACCTATTTACAATGCCTCCCCACAGGGCAGAGTTAGACACCAGGATCGTTTTTTAACGTGGAGAAAAGGTACAAAAATAAAAAATTGCCTCAGTCGTGAAGGACTGCTCCTCCACCAAAAGAGAACAAGAAATGGAAGTGCAGCATCTGAAGAGCAGATACTACACTTTGATCTTGACCAAAAGGCCAAGTAAATTGTCCCCAAAGGGAAGAAACTTTGTTCATGGAATCTGCATTTAGATTTAGGCACAGATAGAGAGTGGAGGAAATCGTTTATAGTGGTTGTAGCTGGTCGAGTGTTTTTTTGTGAAATTTTGGCACTTTCTGACAGGATTCTTTTCTTCTTTTTTCTTTTCTTTTCTTTCCTGCTTCTTCATCTCGTTGTTTTTAAAAAAAAAACGACATTTATCGATTTGTGCGATACGAACATAAACAGCCTTAACCTTATATTGATGAGAAAAGAGGAACAGCAACGACAGAAATAGAAAATAATTATTTCTAAACAAAAGTTGAACAAAAAAATATTTATTTTTTATCAATATCCCCCCCCCTTTTTTGTCCTCCACAAATAAATTTCTAACTTCTCTTGAAAACCTCTGTATTAGATTTTCTAAAAATATATTTCGTGTCGAACTAGTTTTATTTAGTGGGCGATTTTTTTTTTCTTTATTTTTATATATAACTAGCAGATCGCCCGTCGTTGCCCGGACGTAAAATATGCTCAAATATGTTTTAATTTTATGCAGATTTTTGTATTTATAATTAGAGAACCAATTCTCTATTGTTTATTGTATTACTAGTCAGTGTTGTCCGGGTGTTTGGAGGTGTGTGTTGAGCAAAAAAAAAAAAAAAAGTGGTAGTAGCCAGACATAGTCGAACCTGTAAAGCAAAGGAGGAAAAAGAATGTAAAAAAAAAACCGTGACGTCTTTGCCGTTGCGTCTATCGCCAAACCAGAAGTGGCGAAGGTTTAAATTAAGACTAGTCAATCGAAAAGAGGGGATGACTTTCGAAAATATTGGCAAAAAAAAACGACCCCTCCTTGTAGAAAAGTGCCCAGTTGAGAGTGAACAAATTAATGTTTTTGGCCAATTTTTCGATATTTGTCGCCCGAATGGTCCAACTTTACAATGATACCAATCTTGTGAAAATACGTCGCCTCTGGCGAAAGTTTTAGGCATACATACATACATACATACATACATTTAAAGAAACAAGTGAGATTTATATAATAGAATAGTTTTATAATAGACTAGATTTATATAATAGACTAGCGAGGGTTACCCGGCGTTGCCCGGGTGTTTGGAGGTGTGTGTGTGGAAACTCCGGGGGTGGGGTGGGGGGTGGTGGTAAAAAATGTTTTGGTAGGTAAGTATGAGGATCGAACCCGAACCCTTGAGGCAAAGTTGTAAATTAAAGTGTGAAAAAAAAAAAAAACGTGTGACGTTAACCATTGCCCCACCGCGAGATGCTAACGGAAACACGTTTGAATTTATTTAATTACTTGGATTTGGCAGGTGCCTGTTTTAATGGGTTAATGAGGTCAAGTTTGACTGCGGGATAGTATTTCATTTACGGCGGGAACGCTTCCCAAGATGTTATAGGAAAAAAGACTAACCCACATGTGGCAAGCAACAAATGTTGAATATTTATCTTCCCAAAGTCGAGCAAATTAAATAGACAGGCGAGCTTCGTTGTTAACTCTGAGATATTACGTTTTATATCTGATATAAAAAGTTTTAAAAAGTTGTTAGGCGAGCGACCGCTTCTCTGAAAAAAGCCTTTTGTAGACATACAGAAAAAGCGAACACACATACAAACATACATACAATTTCGCTTTTATATTTATAGATTATGACCAATATATAGTAGCGATTTCAATAGTTTTTAAAAAGAAATGACTTGGATGCCATCAGCTAGGATCAAAATCAAAACAACTAGCTCTCTAGCGTTATTTGCTACCATCTGAGCTAAGGCCACATGCTTATCAAAACTGCACATATTAACCGACTTAAACGTATAAATATATATTTATGCATGAATAAACGACTAAAACGTAATATCACTTCGCCTTATGCCTACAAGATTCCATTGCTTTTTTAAAAAGTTTTACTCCTTAGCAGATTTTTTCGGACTAAAACCAAATCGAACTTGTTTCATACATCAGAATAGCATATATATATAACTACTTAATTTACTCACATAAAATTAATATACGAAAGTATAAATTTATGCGTAAACTTTAAGTATTTAATTCAAAAGTGCTCAATACGTAGGTAGAGCTAGTTAGTAAGTTATAAAATATATATGGCGATTAAGCTACACTGAATATTCCGCTGAAGAGTCCTAGAGTGAATGAAACGCGGAATATTCAGTGTAGCTTAATCGCCATATATATTTTATAACTTTATATATCAAGTTCCAAGCCTGTAGAGCAAAAATTGACAAAGTAGTTTAGTAGAGACCGTTCCACACTGACACAGATACACATACAAGGTCACTCATATATAGCTGCATTGTACAGGTTGGGGGGATGATAGGATTCAATATAACCGTATATTACTAAATAATTTTTTATGGGTACATTTCCTTCTTAAGTGAGGGTCACTGTGCAGTGCTACTCCTTGTAATATGTAGCATGTTTTGTTGTAATCCTTGAGTGGAACCCCCCCCCAAAACGGTGTAAACAATTAATATATTGACTAAAACCTGAAAATAACACTCAAGATGAGAACAGTAGTCCGAATAATCCAAGTAATACGAATTATAAATCCTCATCTCAAAAATTCAGAAATACACATAGTGGTTAATATAATTTTTTTTTTCAAGTAAGAGTTTGAATATATAATTTTCTTTATGCCCTTTAGGTGATATTAAAATAAGAATTCAATGTAAATATAAGACTTGAATCTAGATATATTAATTAGTATTAGGAGGATTAATTGGAATCAGATTCGGGAATCGGAAAAATCAACAAATTTGGGGTTATCGGAATCAAAAAAATTGATGCTTATTTCCCGATGTCAAATCGATTCTTTTAATCGTCCTTTTTTATTTGAATTTTGTTTCAAGCAAAATCTTCCATTGCTAATAATAATGATGAAATAATAAATATTTATTGATTTTAAAATACCAGTAACGCTAAAATCGATAAATCATCCTCCACAAGTGTAATTTTGCGTTTAAGAAAATATCTGCATATTCACCATGTGTTTTTTACGGAAATCATGAAAAATAACAACTCTATTGTGAAATATTTCGAGATTTAAATAAAATCGGAATTAGAAGTGGTAATTGTATTGGAATCGAGAATTTAGTACAGAATCAGTAATTGTATCGGAATCAGGAAAAATAATTGGAATCGTCCCATCACTAATATTAATATAATAGCGTGTGTGTTATTTTTTATTTATTTATTTTTTTTTTTTACACAGTGATCACCACTTATCAAGGCCCGGAAGCCACTCAGGGATAAGGGTTATTGCAAGTACATTACGTTAGTGTGGAGATTTGATGAAGTGTTTACTTAAGGGGGCGGTTCATTAGGAATTTGTTAACATTGGACTTGAACACATCCAAGTTGTAGTCCGGTGGGAAGCAGGCAGACGGAACAGAGTTCCACAGGAACAGAGTTCTAAGAAAGAAGCTTTGTTCATGGAATCCGCGTTTTGATTTAGGCACAGATATAGAGTGGGGGAAATTTTTCACAGTGGATTCAGCTAGACGGGTGTTTTTCGTAAAAGATTGGCGAGAGGGGAACCAGAGATTGGAGTTCAGACGAGCACCTGCCATGGAAATAACGATAAAACAAGGATAGGCTCACAACGTCTCTTCTGTGGGAGAGAGGTTGCAGGGTAGAGAAAGGGGCATCCCCCACTAAGCCACAAAGTCTATTTGTACTCTGTCAAGGCAGGATAGGCTGTTTTTAGCAGCTCCTGTCCAGATATGGCAGCAGTATTGGATCCAGTTATTTTTAAGAAATCTAAATCAATTTTTTTCTATGGTCCAAATCCTTTATATATCAAGTTTCAAGGCTGTAGATCAAAAATTGACATAGTTCGGTAGAGGCAGTTCCTCATACAAACAGACAGACGGATGAAGTCACTTTTATATATAGTTTTTTCTCTTGAGGTATTATCTAAAAAAAAAAAAAGTCAGTATTTGCAGACACCGTCGATGTATTTTTTCTATTAATGGCTAAAAGACTGTCTCCTTAGCCTGAAACAGTTTAGTTTGACTAATGCATATTTATATAATAATTTGAACATCTTTTGTTTAACAAGAAAACAATTATTGGCAGCCAAAAACAGAAAAATAATATCAAAATACTGAAAGCACTGTTTTTGATAATTGAAACATAAAACGTGAATAATGGTCTGAATAAAAAATTATGATTAGTGTCTATTGTAAGAATTAGAAGTTGTCCTCCTTTATTAGAACTCCCGGTTAACGTTACTCCTGAAATAGAAACGAGTATGCGTCCTCTTTCTGTAATATATATATGAGATGCCCAAATAAATTTCCAGACTTTTTTGTATAAGCACTTTTATTGATAGCACACACATGAAACTCTAGTCCCTTTCAAAGTAATCAAAGTACAATATGATAATCAATAGCGTATTGGCGCTATAATATAAATATGAAATTTGCATGAATTAAAATATCATATTTAAATATATTTTATGACCGGGCCATGACAGGCAGCCACTAATATGTATTGGGTACAATATAATAATTAATAAAGCATCAGCTCTATATTAATAAATATGAAATCTGTAAGAATTAAAATATATTACTTAAATGTATTTTATGACCAGGAAGTGTCGAGTGGCCTGTTAGTGTGTGTGTGTGTGTGTATATATATATATATATAAAACGTGTTCACAACGGATTGAAGAACTTGTTGGGAATAGTTGTAAGCGTCTCTGAGGAGTGACTGGATGGAAGATTTACAGATCTATGGACGAGAGGTAATTGTCCATCCTTTCACGAAACAGCTGTAAGAGCTTAACGCCAAAATAAGTGAATTTCTATTCAATTAGGTTGTGATTTTATTCAATTGACGTATATATATATATATATATATATATATATATATTTGTCTTTACATAAGCAGTAGTTTGTTGCTACACAGTCATGAGCATGTTTCGGTCTACTAGTATTTACTAACTAATGCTCATGACTGTGTAGCAACAAACTTCTGTTTATGTAAAGACAAATGTAACCTGCTCTACTTCTGTATTGAGCACTCTTGTATGAACCTCGTTATATTTTCCTACCTTTGGAAAATAGCAACCTCAAATTATATATATATATATATATATGATTACTTCATTTAATCACATAAATTAATATACGAAAGTATACATTTATGCGTAAACTTTAAGTATTTACTTCAACAGTGCTCAATACGTAGGTAGAGTTAGGTAGTAAGTTATAAAATATATATGGCAATTAAGCTACACAGAATATTCCGCGTTTCATCCATGATAGGATTCATCAGGCTTATGAGAGGATTTTGTGGTTGTCTCGCGTTTTTATATACGCACCTTCTATTGTGTTTTTAGTTAGCCAATCAGCTTTCTAGTTTTCCCCGCACCCTAGAGAGCTGATTGGCTAACTAAAAACACAATAGAAGGTGCGTATATAAAGATGCAAGACAACCACAAAATTCTCACATAAGCCTGATGAATCCTAGCGTGGATGAAATGCGGAATATTCTGTGTAGCTTAATTGCCATATATATTTTATAACTTATAGTATATATGTAGATATATACAGGATGTTTGAGGTAAAATTCATAGCTTTATCAGGAAAAAGAAAAGGCGCTTTGTATCTATAAAATTTAATTGATTTCAAATAAGAAAATCAAACTGTTGTTGAAGACTTTCACTCAAAATAACCGCCATTAGTGTGTCATGCAATCTCAATCTGGGCCTAGAACCTGGAGTAATATGATTTTACACTTTATCTTAGAAGAGCCTCAGAAACCACTTTAATTCTGTTGATTTACTGGTCTCTTGTAGGATTGGTATTGCGACTGGTATCTTTCTCAACCATGCCTCATACATAAATATCCATCGGGTTAAGATCAGAAGAGTTTGGAGGCCAAATATTGGGATTTGTGTAATGGTAAAATTAACTGACAACTATTTTTGAGTCGAATCCTGCTGCCATACATACGACCTATTATTACTACCCTTGTTATTCATGGCAGTGGTTAGCAACTCCATGTCGGTATCAGAATTCAACCTGAGACCCTGTTTGAAAAAAGGCAAAGTCATCATACCACCCTCTGAGAACACGAATCTGAAAACCATGACAGTTTAGGGAAATTTAGTCTAGGAGTGTCTTTCGGATCGTATGGAAGCCATCTGTTATTCTGCGTGTTGTGCTTTTGATTTGAACAAACGTTTTTTGTTCATCGAAAAAGAACCAAATTGTTTGATGTTCCACGGTATGCCTCACTTTGTTCAGAAGTTGCTTTGACTTTATCAGACGGTTTTTGCGGGCCGTTTCTGTTAGAAGTTGATTTCTGCATCGCTTGTGTGAGAAGCAGCAAAGGTCTTCATTTCGTGCAAGCTTCATGGTAGAGGGTAAGATATTCAGTTCACGAGATAAAGCCCGAATTTTGATGCCAGGGTCCTCCAACTACCTAAAATGTCTGACAGAGGTGACGGATTTTCATGAGATTGGTATCGTTTTTAAGCTCGGCCCTTCAGACGACAGATATCGAAAGATTGGCTAAAAATATTAAATCGTTCACCCTCAACTGAGCACTTTTCTACAGGGAGAGGTAGTTTTTTTTTTTTTGCCAATATTTTCGAAAGTCATCCCCTTTCTTTGATTGACTGGCCTTAATTTGAGCCTTCGCCACTTCCGGTTCGGCGATAGACGCACTAGTAAAGACATAACATTTTTTTTGTCTTTTTTTCACATTCTTTCCCCCCTTCGTGGTAAGGGTTCGAACCTGCCTGTCAACTACCACTTTTTTTATTGCTCAACACACACCTCCAAGAACCCAGGTAACGCCGGGCACCCAGGCTACACGCTAGGTACCCAGGCTAGTTGGGAATAAATAACAACTCTATAGTTAAATTAAAAAAAAAAATTTTTATTACATTTTCACCCCAAACAAGGTATATTGCCACTTTGATGTAGGGGGCTACTATTAGGGACACAGGCTACAGGGGTACTAGGTGGGGAGTTGGCCAGCAAGATGTCGGTTCACGTTACACTTGAACTTCTGCATGTCAGTACAGTTAGGGAAGCAGGAACCTGGCAGGGAGTTCCAAAGTCTAGCGGTTCTGGAGAAGAAACTACTGGAGTAGAAGTCTCTCTTACATGTAGGGATCGCAACTGTGAAGGGGTGGGATTTTGCTGCTTGTTGGGTTTGTCGGGGGTATTTACGCCGAGGGGGTACAAGTGCTTGCAGTTCGTCAGAGCATTCACCGTTAAAGTACTTGTAGAACAGGCAGAGGGATGCTACATTGCGTCGATGGGACAGAGGTTGAAGCTTGGATGACAGTTCAGGACCTATCAGGTTGGCAACTCTCTTTTGAACCTTGTCTAGGAGTGAGAGACTAGTAGCAGATGCACCAGCCCAAATATGACAACAATACTCCATACATGGGCGAATGGTGGCCTTATAGAGGTGCAGGATACTTTCAGGGGTCAGTAGCTTTCTAGCACGGTAGAGAGAACCTACCTTTTTCGCAGCGGTCCTGGCAATGCTCTCAATGTAATTGTTCCAACTCATGTTTCTTGTGAACGTTAGGCCGAGGAGTTTAAAAGATGTGCTTTCAGATAAAGAGTCTTTGGCCATTGCTATTGGTGGTAGAGAAGGTTTCTTGTAATTATTGAAGGAAACAAGTTTAGTCTTGGCAGCATTGAATGTGACCATCCATTTTTGTCCCCATTCCACTACAGATTGGACTCATCCTCTAGTGTTTCTGCCATTTCTTTAGATATGTGTTCATTTGTTTTCCTGTCGTGTCTGTTATAGAGCATGGTGTCATCAGCATATATACCCATCTCACAGACAATTTTGTCAGGGAGGTCATTTATGAATATTATGAATAATAGAGGTTCAAGGATAGACCCCTGAGGCACTACTGCATTTATATCATATTGTTTAGATGTGCGGCCATCGAGGACAACCTAGATTTTTCTCTTATCTAAGAAGGATTTAATTATGTTAAGTATTCCACCAGTGATACGGTATGATCTGATTTTCCTGAGAAGACCTTCATGCAATACCCTGTCAAAAGCCTTAGATATATCTATAGCGACTGCTCTACCCTCCCCTGCTTTGTCAAGTGAATGGTATATACGCTCAGAGATTACAGTTAGAATGTCTGCTGTGGAATGGGTTTGCCTTAATCCATATTGTTGGTCGGTAAGAAGTTTAGCATCTGTAAGGTGATGAACTAGAGCTTGGTTAATTATGGACTCAAATATTTTGGCAAAAAGTGGGAGGAGGCTAATGGGGCGGTAATTTGCTGGGTCAGTTCTTTCATGAAAACTGATACCACAGAAGCAGTTTTCCAGCGGGCAGGAAAGCAAGATTCATTAAGGCATTTGTAAAGTTTGGAGAGGAGTGGAGCTACTTCAGCAGAGCACTTTTTTAATAGCACAGCCGGGATGAGTTCAGATCCACATACATTGGCAGTGTCAAGATTTTTCATAATGACATGCACCTGAGAAGGGGTGATTTTCAGATTGTCAAGTGTGGCATCTGTCCGCAAAGGAAAGTCTGGGATAGGGTGGTTAGCAGCGTCTAGTGTGAAGTTGGAGGTAAACCAACTGGCAAGCATGTTAGCCTTCTCGGTTGCTGAGCAAACAACTTCATGATTGTTGGATAGTGGGGGAATTGTTGATTGCCCCTTATTTACTACACTCTTGTAGATTTTCCAGAAGTCACAAGTTCCTAATTTCTGAGCTTCGATGCGATTTTGGGTGGTTTCAGTAAATTCTCTCTTAGCTGTCGCTATTTCTTTCTTACAGTTACTTCTGGCTTCTATATACTTCTGTCTGTTTGAACTGGATTTATGTCGGTTAAATCTGTGGTACGCGTGCTGCCTTTGCGTGATGGCAGCTGCACATGTGGAAATAAACCATTGGGGAGAGTGGGACTTGCTATAAAATTTCCGCTTGAGGATATGTGTTTCAATTGCTGTTTTGAACCATTCAGTGGTATCATTTGCGCACGGTTCAGCAGGAAGTGAAAAGATATTTCGCCATGGAGCATCTCTAATGAGATCCCTGATGGCTTCCCAGTCTGCCTTTTTATAATATCTCATTGTTTTGAGCAATGGCTCTTCCATTTTGGCTCTTGAGTTTAGGGTGATTTTAACTATTATCACTACATGATCAGCATTCCCAAGTGGGCTGTGGGCGCTCGTAACACAATCATCCGGAACTGTGGTCAGAAACAGATCTAAAAGTGATGCGTGTTGCTCTTGCTAGTCAGGGAAACTGGTTGGAAACGTGCCTGTCTGTGATAGGGAATGAGATATAGATAAGCTATGTGTTGTGCTACCAGCTGCATCTGTGTAATCAGAGAACCCAAACCAGTTACTGTGGTGGACATTGAAGTCACCAAATACATGAACTTGTGCGCTGGTGTCGAGGGAAAGTGCTGTATCTATGCTGTCAGAGACTTTGTTTATTATGGTACAGTCCTTGGTTGAGGGAGAGCGGTAGAGAAAATAAAAGTAACTAATATTATGTTGCATGTTAAGTCTAAAGCACATAAAGGCTTGATTGTCCGATTCTAGTTTTCTTTCTCTCTTCAGGGGGAGGATGTTTCGAATATATACTCCAAGCCCGTGCATATGTCTGTCAGAGTCCTTACGGCAGAGTGGGAGATATCCGGGCATGTTAAAGTAGTTAAAGGGGATGGAGGAGTGTAGGTTAGTTTCACTTAGTGCTAAGATATCCGAGGTGTTTGTTAGGAGAAATGCTTCAAGATCATTTAAATTAGTTCTGAGCCCACGGATGTTAGTAAATGCAAGCCTCAAGGGAGGAGGCAATTTGATTTTCTTTGAGCTTTGTCCTGGTTTTTGGAATCAGTGATTTTATGGAACTGGAAAAAATATTGGAATCGTCCCATCACTAATATATATATATATATATATATATATATATATATATAGTCCTCCCTTCAGGAATAATCTAAATAATTAAATATAAAAAATCTTTTTGCAGACCTTTCCAATGTCTTTTTCTATTAATGGCGAAAAGATTGTCTTCTTAGCGTAAAACAGTTTAGTCTGCGGTCCTGTCATTCCAAGTAATGTTCTTTCAAGATTTCCATTTACAGTCGATTTAATCATTCATTTAACGCTTTTATTCCATGCTTGTCATGTCATTGCTCGATTTGCTAAAATGTTCTTCCCTATGTTCCATGCGTCAACATATTTTAAAAATGGTTCCTTATTTCCTTTTTAAATTTCTATTTCGACCCTTTTTTTATATACTATAACATTTAATGAATTTACTCAATGGATTTCATTCGTAAAACATATTGTTCTGTATAAGTAACAAGAATAGCTATTTTAGTGGCCATTAAACGTAGGTGATGAGCCAATAAAAGATTAGAATGGGCATCTGGAATTTTTCTCCAAATAAAGAAAATACGGGGTTGGGTAGAATATGTGATCAATGAAATGGATTGAAAATATGTAAAGAACATGGACTGAAAATTTACGTAAATTGTTAGCTAGCTAGAATCAAATATTGATTTATCAGTTATGATACTATTTAGGCCTTATTTTGAGAATCCAACTGACTTTTCTTTATATATTAGATATTGTTTAAAGTTATCATTCTTTAATTTTAGATTAGAAAAAATTATCTTAACGTATTGCATGATTGCAAATGTTAAGCTTCTTTCTGACCAACGGTATGAATTTTGGCAAGCCCATTCTACTGCAGATATTTTAACTGTTATATCTGAACCCATATACTATGCACGGAATAAAGCAGGGGAAGCTAGAGCTGTAACCTTTGATGTATCCAAAGCCTTCAACAAAGACTGGTATAACTCATGAAAATTTAATCCTGTGGTATTTTTGAACATTTGTGAGAAATAAAATTCAGGTTGTCTTCAATATTATTCAATATGATATTGTACCCAAGGGATCGATCAATGGGGGTCCTGGATATGACCTTAAACTATATCCGATGGTGAGGCCCCAGCTTGTGGGCTTTGGGGAGTGTGGAGCCACCCTTTAATTGCCATTGCTCCCAGGTCCACTCTGATCCGGAGTGGTAGTAGCTGTTAGGGTCCCAAATATGGATTAAATAGAAACCGACTTGAAAAACAAATATACTCTATTAAAAAATTGTTCTTCAAAATCACTGGATTTGGCATTAAATAACCCAAAAGGGTTGATATGCCATAAAACAAAAACAACCAACCAACGTTTTATTATCCCTGATATTCATAAATGACACCCTGCCCCTTATGAAACGGTGTCTAATGTGGGTATATATGCTAATGACACCACGTTTTATAAAAGACATTAGGGAAAACGAATGTACACATATTCAAAGTCAAGCATGAATTGGAATGAATACTTTGAGGACATTGCCAAGATAGCTGCACAGAAGGTGGACTCACTGCAGAGAGCATTCTACATTTTTACAAAACCATGGAATATTGTTGCCACATCTGGACTGATCCTTCTACAACTAGTCTCTCGCTCTTTGTTTTGTTTTTTACTCATGTTCACTCCTTACAAAACATATCGTCACTTGGACGTAAGGGCTGCTATTTGGGGCCATGTCTAGGAAAGATTAACAAGATATTTGTTTATATTACATTTAAACTTCTGCATATCAGTACAGCCAGGAAAGCATGCAGCAGGAAGAGAATTCCAAAGTCTTGCTGTTCAAGGGAAGAAACTATTAGAATAGAAAGCTTTCTGGCATTTAGGGACAACAACAGTGAAAGGGTGAGATCTTATTGCTAAGCGGGTTTGTCAAGGATATGTACGTCGAGGGGATACAAGTGCAACGAGTTCATCAGAACACGGTCCGTTAAAACAGACACAGTGATGCAACATTGCAGCAATGGAAGAGGGGCTGGAGTTGATAAAGTGGGATATATTAGATTGACAACTCTTTTTTGAACTCTCTCTAAGAGGGGGAGAGACTAGTGGTAGATACACCAGCCCAGATATGGCAACAATACTCCATGCATGGGCGAATGGTGACTCCGTAGAGGTACAGGATACTCTCAGGTGTGAGTAGTCTTCTAGCTCGATAGAGGGAGCCCACCTTCTTTGCAGCAGCCTTTGCAATGTCCTCTATGTATTTGTTCCAGTTCATATTGGCCGCAAATGTTAGGCTGAGGAGTTTGAAGGTAGAATTCTTGGGTATGGTGCTAATGGTCATTTAAAGAGTGTGTATTCATTAAGACACAACCAATAGAACCTCTTGAGTTTTTATCAAAAAATATTGTGGTTGAAGCCTATTTCTATGGAATGGGGTTTACTGAGCTCCAACATCTGGTTTCTCCTTGTAAGACATTCACAGGAAGAACTCGTCTTCTATCATAATGGAACAAAAAAAACCTTCCTTTTTTCCATGTACCAAGTGTTAGATGAAATTTCTTTTGACGGATCTTCTTTGCTAAGGCTTCTCATCTGTGAAAAGTATACCGTGAGACTGTTTCCCTGCACACTACAACATGGTCGTCTTCGAATCCAATGTCAACAAAAACTTGCCATAAACCAAACTTTGTTCATTTCATTAATAATTTTTAATACTCTCATAATATTCTTCATCTTTCAACTGACAATCATTCCATCTCATGAGCCCTTATCTTCGAGTTAATAAACATTTAAAATTTAAAACCGTTACTCGTGTTTAACAAGCACCATTCATGATTCGGGGCTGTTGTTGATTAAAATAAAATTAAAGTAGTGGATTGTAGTCAAGGGCGACCCAAAGGCTCCTTTTTCATTAGCTACTACACTTACTGTTGATTCTCAGTTTTATAATGGTAAATGTTTAGCAAGGAAACATAAAGTGCTATTTTTTTTTTTTTTTGACTCGTTCATATGATTCCACTTAGGATTGAATTGTTTTATCTTTCCACTGACAATCTTCATCTTGTTCACCCTATCTTTAATGACTGCTTCTCTGCTGACTACAACATGGTCGTCTTCAAATGCCAACAAATACTTGCCCTAAACTGTCCCCAAAAGTATTAAAATTTGCCGGTTCAATTCATTTTCAATTTTCTCATGTTTTTCATCATCCAATTGAAAATCAATCCATTGGATTAAATTTTACCCTCGAGCAGCTTTTGACCTTTTGATGACGCATGTCACATTCTGATGATCTTAATTGTTTTTCAACTAATGACTATTTTTGTTATCTTTAAATTATTTATATATAATTATTACAAGGTGGTGGGGCGGAGGTGGGGGGATGTAAGAGGAGAGTACCAAGTTGTAGTGCTCCATCTGAAACCAGTCTAGGTGTCTTTGGATATGTGGGTCGGTGCTGAGTTCTGCTGCCATACCCAGGATCTGCCAGCGATCACCTGATTGCTTCAAGGGATCACCACATTTTTCAGCACATCCAGGTACACTTTGGTATTAACTTTCCAGCCATTGTCATTCGATTCAAAGACATGAGGAGACATGATGTGACCCTCACTTGAAACCACTCCAAACACAATAACCGTGATGCATTTTGAGGGTGCTGGCAATGGTCCTGTTGTCATAATATAACTCACTAGATAGCATGAGTTGTACAGCGGCGCATCTCTGATTGTGCTCGTTGAACATTGTGTCACTTTCAGACATGATAGAAGGCTCCTATCGCTATGGGATTTGTACACAACTAGCCAACTAGTAGATGGTCTGCAAAAAATAAAGAAAACGGTTTTCATCAAACAGAAATGGAATCATGTTGCCTTTTCTATGGCGTTGGTTTTATCGTTCCACCCTGTACTAATGACAGCGGTTGTAGAAACTATTAATAGCATAAATTATTATTTTTTATATATTTTTTTTTTTTACATATGAGTCACCACTTATCAAGGCCCAGGAGCCACTCAGGGATAAGGGTTACTGCGTGCACAGTAATCAATGAGATAGTATTGTAGTAATCATTAGTATTGGAGGTTTGATAGAGTGTCTTACTTAAGGGGGCGGTTCGTCAGGAATTTATTTATGTGGGATTTTAAGACATCCAAGTTGTAGTCAGGTGGGAAACAGGCGAACGGAAGAGAGTTCCACAATCGTGCACTTCTGAGAAAGAAGCTCTGATCATGGAATCTACGTTTGGATTTAGGCACAGACAACGAGTGGGGAAAATTATTGACAGTAGTTTCAGCCAGACGGGTGTTTCTTGCGAAAGATTTGTGAGGGGGGACAAGATATTGGAGCTCAGACGAGCACTTGCCATGGAAATAACGATAAAACAAAAACAGGCTCGCAACATCTTTTCTGTGGGAGAGAGGCTGCAGGGAAGAGAAAAGGGCATCCCCCACCAAACCACGAAGTCTATTTTGTACTCTGTCAAGGCAGAATAGGCTGTTTTTAGCAGCTCCTGCCCAGATGTGGCAGCAGTACTCCATCCTTGGACGTACTTGGCTTTTATACAGATAGAGAATTGCATCAGTAGTGAGATATCTTCTGGAGCGGTAGAAGGATCCCACCATTTTCCCAGCGTCCCTGGCAAAAGATTTGATGTACGTGTTCCATTTCAGATTTGGGACTTAATAATATTTTGATGAATTCATTTTTGTAGGAGCGTCCCAAATGTAATGCATCCAATTTTTTAGAAAAAAAAAAAAGTTGAAAAACGACTTTTTGTGCCCCAGAATTTATTTTTTTATATAGTCACAACCAATCTAAATGCACTTTTGCTAGCGATGGGGTGGTGGCTGTGCATAAACGTCCAGAGAGCATTTTGTTAGTCATATCTTTGTTGCCACTCTGAACTCAACAAACCCATCTCCTAACTGTGCTAACATCAACTGCATCAGCTTTGTAAAGCTTCAACAGATGCTAGGGAATGCTGATCGGTTCCATTTTTTTTTTTTTTTTTTTACGTGGAGGAATTCAATGACCCATCCCTTTCTGGCACACGTCCATGACCTGAGTTGCTTTCTTTGAGTCTCACACCGTTAATATCTGCAACAGATAAATGAAACTTTCACGTTATAAATATTTAAGTCCATTCACCATAACAATGGGATTTGCAATCCTCTCTGCTCAATTCGGGTGGAACAAAAAAATAGGAGGCATTACTTTTGAAACCTGCCTGCCTACTACCACTTTTTTGCTCAACACACACCTCCAAACACCGAGCAACGTATAGGGTAGTATGATTATAAAACTCTGTGGACCGTCTGATCGCCTTTGCTTGCATCTTGTCTATCAAAAGCATTGTTGTCATGGAAACCAGCGTTTATTTAATAAAATTCATACTCCTTTTCCCACTCCAACCATATCGAGTACAAATAAACTCCAGTCTTTGCTTCACTTGTAGACATAGTTTCAATCATGAAACTATGTTTGGTTATGTTTTGGTTTCGGTTTCGATTCTAGTTGATGGCACTCAAATAGTACTTTTTTTTTACTTTGGAAATTATGACTATATTGAGTACAATATGGCTCTATAATAATAAATACAAAATCTGTGTAAATTAAAATATCATATTTAAGCATATTTTACGACCGGGCAACGCCGGGCGCCCCTGCTAGAATATATATATATATATATATATATATATATGTGTGTGTGTGTATATATATATATTGAATTTGATTTGTGTTTAGTGTCGAAACCTTTTTTTAGAAAGTGCAGGCAATCTTTAATTGCATTAAAATGTCTACGTTGATCTTTGCCTTTTTTTTTTTTTGACAATAAACTTTGTCATTGTTTTTACATTATTTTTTTAAGTGAAGACCGAGCCTCCACTTCTAATGAATGCCACGCCTTACATAGTTTTTTGATTGTTGAATCTTTAAATTTGTTTGAAACGTTTTTCTTTTCTGTTTTCTTTTTCCCGCCAGCGATAGAATGCCCAATTTTAAACTCACCGCTTAATGGTTACATATTTGGAAGTGGCAACACGTTCCACACAACCCTAAAGTTTTTCTGCCGAGAGGGATACAAAGTGGTAGGATCGACGGAAAGGCGATGCATGCCCGACGGTTACTGGAGTGGACAACCCGCAAGATGCGAAGGTGAGTGCAATGTTCTTGAACCAGACTTTAAAATCCTTTGATAATCACAGACATTTGGATTTATCTTATTTTTTTGGAGAGATTATTATTTATTTATTGCATTTTGTGCATTTTAACTGAAAATTAAAAAAAGCATTTCACGTAAAAATGCATTTACTTGTCATGTCAAAATTAGGACAAAATTACAAAAATTACGAAAAATGATTTAGTAGAAAAATAATTAAAAAGAAAATTTATTAAATGATGCAGTTTTATTAATTTCTTTTATTGCAGCCAATTCTGTATGTCAAACTGGCTTATCTCCCTTGTTTCCAATTAACTTCAACAATTTCTAATTAAACAAATTAAGCATGCATGGTCTCCCATGAGTGCACAGTGAACGGGCCATAAAAAAAATGACTAAGTTCAGCATTTGCCTCCCCATTTAGCCCCAAAAGTCCCCAGAAGACGTCAAATCCTGGTGAAAATGACCAAACAGTGCAGTTTTAGGCGTTAACATATGTAAATTTGAGTTCTTCACCATGCAACAAAAAAAAAAGTCCATCATTTGCCCCCCCTCCACAATTTAGCCCCAAAAGTCCCCAATGCCTTAACATATTTAAATTTGAGTTCAGCATCATGCAAAACTGCTAAATAGACATACACAGAAAATTTTGGACAGATATGGTAAAATAGTCCCAAAAATGGAGTACTTTTATTGGCCTTAAAAGAGCCCCTGGGACACACCCAAGAGTTATCGCAAAGTTATATAGAAATTATATAGAAATCAGTTAGTTATAACTTTTCAGAAAGTTTTATAAAAATCCAAGACATAAATTTTTTTTTAATAAGCACAAAAGTGTAAATTTTAGCCATTTTTAACCCGAAAGGTATCCCTAGAGGAGCAAGCGGAGTTTTCCCTGAAAATCCGTTCTGTTAGTTTTTTACTTCTATCATGTTTAATGTGTGTGCAAAATTTCGAAAAATTCCAAGGTGTAGTTATTGAGAAAAGTGCGGATAGACGAATGGATGAACGGACAAGGATGAATTTACAAGTCCACCCCCCTTTTGTCGGGGGTACCAAAAATGTTGGATCAAGAACATATGGTAACAGCGATGATCTTTTTATTATTTTGTAAAAAATAGTTCCTGCAGAATTTCTACTCGATCATTTTCCGTAACTTTAAAAAAGCTTTTACTAATTTCGACATGACACATAAGTAGGTAATAGTGTTCTTACTTAAATGCATTATAATGCACAAGTACCCCATTTTTTACAGCATTTCTGTACCAGAAATGGAAAAAGCTCTTTCTGCAATGCCTTACATAAAAGCAAACCAAAATTTCGCATGAAAATCTTTACTTAATCCCAAGAAATTATTTTGTAGAAGCAGTTGTAACAAATTTTGTCGATATAGACACGTTAGAAGGTATAAAGGATGACCCCAGTGACCCGTTGGATCAGTATTTGTTCCTATTTACTTTGCCTTCCCAAGAGAGAAAAGCTAGACACAAGAGTCGTTTTTTTTTAATGTGGAGAAAAGGGACAAAAATAAAAATTGTCTCCGTCGTGTACGATTTCGTGTCCACTAACCGAGAACAAAAAATTGAAGTGTAGCATCAGAACAGATACTACACTTTGTATTTTTCTTTTATGGATTATTAAATATATAATTTCTTAACGATGATATTGGTTGATATTCACCCTTTTAAAAGAAGTACAAAATCCAAGATATCACAAAGTCAGAATTTATTTTCATGTTATAATAGATCCTCTCTCTTTTTACACCCTCTCTCTTCCCCCATGTTTTTCTCTTTCCTCTCTGTTTATATATCTATTTTCCTTCCTCCCTAGAGTTTCCTGTGTGTGCTATTGTTGTATGGGTTGGTTGGTTGTTTTTATTTTACGGCATATCAACCCTTTTCGGGTTATTTAATGCCGAATCCAAAGACTTTGAAGAAAAAATTTTTAATAGAATATATTTGTTGTTTTCAAGTCGGTTTCTATTTAACCCATAGTTGGAACCCTAACAGGTACTACCACTCTGGGTCAAAGTGGACCTGGGAGCAATGGTAATTAAAGGGTGGCTCGACACTCCCGAAAGTCCACAAGCTGGGGCCTCACCACTGGATATAGTTTAAGGTCATATCCAGGACCCCCATTGAGGGACTTTTACCCTCTGCAGGGGGGCAGTCGGTGTATTCTAATGCCCCACCGACAGGGCCTGTTGTATGGGAGATGATGATATATTGTTCTCCAAATGACACCAAATAAACGCAAATGTTGTATAACCACGTATCAAATCGACGTATAGACATATGTTGTACAGCGGGGTATCACAAGTGTTTATGTTTTGCAAAGTGTATCATAAATGTGCATGCTATACCAAAGGTTGATATATTAGAAGAAGGAGATTCTTCATAAATCCTGAGCCAAAATGCGCGGCTAATACATATAACAGACACTGACAATTTTGGGTATATAAAAAGTGGCACTTTATTCTCTCAAAATACTTTCACAGTATGCTACAGAGAGAGAGAGAGAGACAGACAGACAGACAGACAGACAGACAGAGGCAGAGAAAGAATGTGAAGTGGCTTGTTGACGACTGATGACAACTGGTCGGCTGTTTTAACCCGAATTCATTTGTTTATTGGTCTTGGATATGACCTTAAACTATATCCAATGGTGAGTCTCCAGCTTGCGGGCTTTAGGGCGTGTGGAGCCACCCTTTAAATGCTATTTGCTCCCATGTCCACTCTGACCCGGAGTGGGAGTACCTGTTAGGGTCCCAACTATGGGTTAAATAGAAACTGACCTAAAAAAAAAAAATAAATAAATAAATATATTCTATTAAAAAATCTTTCTTGAAAATAACTGGATTCGGCAATAAATAACCTGAAAAACGTTGATATGCCGTAAAACAAAAACAACCAACCAACGTTGTTTATATTGACACATCTCACGAAAGCCACAGTCCAAGTGGTTGTTAACATTTTCGAAAACTTGATCAGTTGAGGAATTTTGAATTCCAATGCTTTTGTACATTCTTCCCAAGGTTATTATTTCTTATGACATTTCTTGTTTTGAAGAATTGTCAACAATATTTGCGTGTGTGCACCCAGCTCCATATGCATGTGTGTACAACCAGCAATAACTCCGGTTTTGTCCCGAATAATAACGGGTGCTACCAGATCAGACTGTCTGAAGATATTGGCTTCCTGAGATGAGATGCACCTAACATTGATGCCTTTTGTTTTTCTATTTCCTTTTGCAAAATTTGTTCTGCAAAACCAAAAGCAAAAACAATACCCCCCCTTTTTCTTTCTTCCCGTTTCCGATTTCTTTCTATCTCCCCCACTTCCTGACTGGTTTCCTAACTTAAAATGTACTAAACCTTAATATTGTAACTCTTTTTCCCTCTCCCATCTCAAAACTCATTCATGTTCTGCAGGTGAGGGAAGAAACATGTTTAAATCCACTATAAAACAACCAAACCAAACACTACAATCTAGCAATTGAAGATACAAAGAGGTTGAATACAAAATAACTGGATGCAACATGAATACTATTTCCAAAATAGCTGAATTCGGCATTAAATAACGCTAAAAGGGTTGATATGCCGTAAAACAACCAAACCAACCCAGAATAATATGCAACACTATCAATAAAAGTGCTCATACGAAAAAAGGCTGGAAACTTACTGAATCTTAACATCATGTAGAAATGGAAAATATTGCATTAATGCTACAATATTGAGTTGTTTTTTTTTTAGATGAGGAATGATTTTTCATCTTATTTCGATTAATAGGACTAATGTTCTCATCTTGAGTCTTATTTACATAACGTTTCGATCGTTGTAACCTCCGATCTTTTATAGGTGTATAAATTCACCATGTTTGGTAGAAGGACAGGGGAGGTAACTCTACGTTTCTGAGGTTTCGCATTTAGGTTCTAGTTGAAAATAAATTTTAAAATATACAAAGTCATTAAAAAATATCAAGTAAACCACTAGGAGAAATTATTTTAAAATTATTTATAACATAGTTTAATTAGATCCATTAACCAATTGTAAGTTCTTAAATGTCTGAAACAAAGGGTGTCGATAAAACGTATCTCGTAGAATCAAGTATCAATAATCTATTTAAATTGAAGAAACGAAATAGCAAACAGATGCATGCGCAAAATAAATTTTAAATTATGAAAACAATACATAATGAGGGTATGGCTCAAATGATTTTGACGATCGTTTTTATAATCCCAGTTTTAATAATCAACCAATCAGAAGCTTCAAAAGTTATTACAAAAGATGTCGAATTTTAGATTCAATCAGTTTGCCGTCTGCGTCTGTCTCGAAACGACTCAAGATCGGGACTTCATTGGTTTTTTCCGCCATCTTTGTTACTAGAAATTACTTAACACTCAAGATCGTGATTGCATTGATTCTTCGCCAATTTGATTTACTGCCGACATGTTTGTTCAACATGATGTCTCATCACTTAAAAAATAGAATAAACAAATAATAAAATAAAATAGTATATATATACATGTATGTAATAATAATAATTAATTTAAAAAAAAGAAGAAACTAATGTTACACAAAATATAAACAAATATATAAGTAAAACGTATCTAAGGATACACAGGTTAAAACAAAGTCACTTTTCATCATGCAAAAAATAATGGCTCTTCTCAAATAATATACAAGGAGAATTGTCTGATAAAGTCTGACCATTGGCTGCTGAAAACGTGAGCGGAAATAAAAATTTGATTCGTAAACTAGAAGATATAAAAATATGCAGTAACATGTGTTAGCCTGACGAGTCCTCACGAGATGAATCGCAGAAATTCTGTGGAGCTAAATTAAAATATATATATTTTCATAATATATATATATGAATACTAGCAGGCTACCCAATGTTGCTTGGTCATAAGATATGCATATATATTATATTTTGATTAATACAGAAACTGAGACATGTGCAGGAAAGTAGTATGTTTTTTTTCTAAACTTCTTGTGTGTAAAAAAATTTCTCAAGCTGAGATCGAAACCAAAGCGATAAGACCGTGAGTCAAGTACGATAATCATTGGACCAGTTTGACACGATCTTTACAAAGTGTTTTCAAACCTACTGATTCTTAGCATAAAGAAGCTGTCGTGTTTCAGGGCCGCACATGCGCAGTTGTGAAACGGTTGACCAACAGATAAAAATTCGATGACTTCCAATTTTTCGATTTTAATCCCTTAGCACCCTTTTTCCGGATGAAAACTGATTAAAAAGTTTTCCACGTGTCTGAATATCCTATATACCAAAATTCAAGTCTGTAGACCAAATATTCGTTCGGTATATAAGTTGAGAAGTGTTTTCATACACACACTCTCACTTATATATGTATATATTCTTCAGAATACTTATATGAAATATATCTACTGGTATGCCAAAATCCAGTGATTTTCGGTCTTACAAAATATTATTAGATGTAATA
>NC_136494.1:15633039-15668039 GCF_053919585.1 Euprymna scolopes
TTGACTTCATACAAACAGATACTAAATCACCATTAGTTATCGAAATATTATTATGGGTTTGGCTTCAGACAAACAGATACCAAATCTCCATCAATGATAGTATAGTTTTGATTTCAAAGAGACAGATACCAAATCTCGATTAATAATAGAAATAATAATAGAGTTTTGGCTTAAGACACAGATATCAAATTTTCATTCGTAATAGAAATATGATAGTTTTGACTTCAGATAGACAGATACTAAATCTCCATTCGTAATAGAACTAAAAGTATAGTTTTGACTTCATACAGACAGATACCAAATCACCATTAGTTACAGAAGTAATATTATGGTTTTGGTTTTAGACAGGCAGATACCAAATCTCCATTAGTAATAGAAGTAATATGATAATTTTGGCTCAGACAGACAGATACCAACTCTCCATTAATAATAAATAATAGTAAAGTTTTGGTTCCGGACAGACAGATACAAAATCACTATTAGTAATAAATAATAGTATAGTTTTGGCTCAGACAGACAGATACCAACTCTCTATTAGTAATAAATAGTAGCATATTTTTGGCTCAGGCAGACAGATACCAACTCTCCATTAATAATAAATAATAGTATAGTTTTGGTTCCGGACAGACAGATACCAAATCTCCAATAATTATAAAAGTAGTAGCATAGATTCTGAGTAAAATTTTCTTTAGAAAAACTAATTATGCAAATATAATGCAATTGTGTTCAATGTTTTCTTGAATCAGCTACTCACAGGAGTGACCACATGTAGGTTGCCAGCATCTATATCAAAAGTAATGCTTTGAAACTTACTGGATACGAACCTAGCGAATTTGTGCTGTCATTCCACAGCACTACCACCTCCCAATATTTAATACCAGCTTAGTTTTATATGAAACACATTTTTCGTGTATCTGAGTCGGCACAGATTATTATTATTTTTTTTATTGCTATACTTTGTTTCTATTTACAATACCTCCCCACGGGGCAGAGTTAGACACCAGGGTCGTTTTTTAACGTGGAGAAAAGGAACAAAAATAAAAATTGTCTCAGTCGTGAAGGATTTCTCCTCCACTGAAAGAGAACAAGAAATTGAAGTGCAGCATCTGAAGAACAGATACTACACTTCCCGAAGGCCAAGTATTGTTGCTTAATTACTAAGGCTTCACTAACTTGAGATTCTATTGGATGACCAAATCCTAATTTAGAACAGCATGATAACCCTGAATTCAACAATCATGGCTTCCCCAGAATAAAGAGAAGAAAAAAAAATAGATGATTAAAATAAATAAATAAAATAATTTTTCTCCCACGATAATACTGCGAACTTCAAATCTTGTAACATCGAGCGAAAAATGACGGAAGAAATAAAAGCAATCTCAAAAGCAAGAAAATTAAAAATAAATTCCAATTCCGTCATGGCACTCTATAAAATGGCCTCTTTTTTATTATAAATTTGAAATAAGAGAAATAAAATTGCAGAAATTTTTTAAACAATTATAAACACTGGTTAATTAATTCTGTAATTATAATGATCGTTATTATTTAGCGTTTTGGTTGAGGCTGCTAATTGTTGCTATAATGATGCTTACGCTTGGGTTATTTACACGAATTACCAAGACACACAGTAAAATTCTCATCATCGCCATATTTGGTTCAACATTTGTTTTACATGCTGTCATGTTTTGGACATCTTTTAGAAATTGACTTTCAGACTAACCGATCTCTTATATCCTTCCATATTTTCCTTAGCCTTCCTCAGCCCCGACAGACCCTGCCTCTTCAACTGTTTTGCATTTACTAACCCAACAACTTTCATTCATTCTTTCCTTATCATATTTGGATTCAATATCTGTTTAATATCTATCGTTTTTTCTTTGTTTTTTTTCCAAAGAATCACCACTTAAGGCCTGAAGGCCACTCGAGGATAAGGTTTAATGAATTTACAGTGGTAGTGTAGTAATCGTTAATAGTGTAAGTTGGATACAATTTTATTATTTAAAGGGACGGTTCATCAAGAGCTTGTTTACATTAGAAGGCTACCATACTGCAGTTGAATGGAAAGCAGGCCAACGGAACTGTGCTCCATGAGCGGGTAGTTCTAGGAGAGAAGCTGTGTAGTAGAATCTGTGTTTAGATTTGGGCATGAAGCGGTGGAAAACTGTTAATAATGATGGTAGCTAGTCGAGTGTTTGTGAAAGTTTGGCAAACACTTGCCATGAAAATATTGAACTTTCTGTGTGTATGTGTGAGTTCGTTTCTCATCGACTCGAAAACTGCTGGCCCGACTTTTCTGACATTTCACGTGAAGGTAGTTGATGTGTCTGCCAGTTGTCCTTAGATTTGTTTTATATCGGAATGTCTTTGATAAGTATAGACCATCGATAAATCTGATGAAAGAAGTAACAGGCGATTTTGACCAAAGTTAACACCATATACCGTCTAACATCACAAGTGCATTTCAAAAGCTTTGTTACGACACAAACCGAATGCCCCAACATATAAAATCAACAGTAGGTTCTTTTATATGACAGGGGCGTGTTTGAAATGAATGTTTATGTTTAAAGCACAACTTCACCATGATATTTGACTATTTCCATTTTAAACTTTAATTCAAGCCATTATATATAAAAATTAATTTTATAAAATCAACAGTAGGTTCTCTACAGTGCAATGGACAATATATTGTGGAGTAAGTGACTTTGGGAAGGCATGTGAAGCTTTCTCCCGGTGCACTGTGATGGCTCCCCAAGATGGCTCCTAGAGCAGCCAATCAATCGATTTGATTGAAAAATAGGCGATTTCATCAATTTCGATGACAATAAAAATATGGGAGTGTGAAACTTTCATTGGTCATCATTCATTCCCAGTTCATATGCGTGTCATGTTGGAACAGTGGTAACGTCACCAGCTTTGAATGCTACAGTTTTGGTTTCGATTCTAGCTGATGGCACCTAAATACGTTATTTCACTTTTGAAATCACGATTAAAATATAATATTTCAGCATATTTTACGACTGGATAAATTCGGGCGACCCCCTCTCCCGCTATTGTGTGTGTGTGTGTGTGTGTGCATATATATATATATATATATATATATGTGTGTGTGTGGTAAGTGTAGTAAGATAATTTTAAGTATATTATGATGATAATTAAGGATATTATAATAAATAAATTAATAGGTTATTAAGTTAACAGATAAAAACTTAATTAACTATAATCTAAATAAGGAAAACAGAATTAAATTTAAAAATAACAAGTGAAGCATGCGTGGTCCCCCGTGAGTGCACAGTGAACGAGTCATAAAAAAATGACTAAGTTCAGCATTGCCCCCCCCCCTTCCCATTTGACCCCAAAAGTCCCCCGGGGACGTCAAATCCTGGTGCTTTAACGTATGTAAATTTGAGTTCTGCACCATGCAGGAAAAGAAATGAATTAGTTCACCATTTCCACTCTCCCTATTTAACCCCCAAAGTCCCCAAGGCCTTAACATGTTAAACTTTGAGTTCAGCACCATGCAATACTGCTAAATAGACATACACAGAAAATTTTGGACAAATATGGTAAAATAGTCCCCAAAATGGAGTGTTTTTATTAGCCCCAAAAGAACCCCTGGGTTCCACCCAAGAGTTATCGCGAAGTATAGACAAACAAAATTATATAGAAATCAGTTTGTTACAACTTTTCAGAAAGTTTTATAAAAAATCCAAGGCATCAATTTTTTTTTAATAAGCACAAAAGTGTTAATATTAGCCATTTTAACGTAAACCAGTTATTGCTATAATGATGCTTATGCTTGGATTATTTTCACTAATTACCAAGACACACAGTAGAATCATCACCATATTTGGTTTGTTTAACATGCTGTCATATTGGGGGCAGCTTTTAGAAACTAACTTTCAGACTAACCTATCTCTTATTTCTTTCTGCATTTTCCTTAGCTGACAGACCCTGCTACCTCAACTGTTCTACATCTCATCCGTTCTTTCCTTATCATGACTTGAACGTCTGCTTTGCATTTAGTATAAATCGTTTTACAAATTACCAACACACAACCATCACCATCGGTTACACCTTTATTTTACATGCCGGCATGTGTTGGACGACTTTTAAAAAATTGACTTTCCAACTAACTATTTATTCTTTTTTTGCCCAAATTTACTTTTATAATTTCCTTCTATGACATGGCCTTCCTCTGCTAACTTTGTTATCTACATCGTTCTCATGGTGCTACCAGACCAGGCTGTCTGAACATACTGGCCTCCTGATCTAAAATGCACCAAACATTGATGTTATTGTTTTTTTTCTTATTTCCCTTTACCTTTGCAAACTTTATCACCTTCTGTGACGTCAAACCAAAAGCAACAGTTTTCGTCTACAAAACAACCAAACCAAACACCATAAATAAATATTTAAAGCTATAAGAAACTTAAACGTAAACTATTTTCCAAAATTACTGGCTTCAGCATTAAATAAGTCAAAAAGAGTTGATATGCCGTACAATATCACGACCAAACAAAGCATTATGTATAAATGTTTAAAAATATAAAAAATTTGAAATATAAAACCTTTTTCCAAAATCATTTGATTCAACATTAAGTAATCCAAAACCAGTTAATATGCCATAAAACAAAACAACCAAAACCGGTTAATATGCCGTAAGACAAAACCACCAAAACCAGTTAATATGCCATAAAACAAAACAACCAAAACCAGTTAATATGCCGTAAAACAAAACAACCAAAACCGGTTAATATGCCATAAAACAAAACAACCAAAACCAGTTAATATGCCGTAAAACAAAACAACTAAAACCGGTTAATATGCCATAAAACATAACCACCAAAACCAGTTAATATGCCGTAAAACAAAACAACCAAAACCAGTTAATATGCCGTAAAACAAAGCAACCAAAACCGATTAATATGCCATAAAACAAAACAACCCAAACCGATTAATATGCCATAAAACAAAACAACAAAAACCAGTTAATATGCCATAAAACAAAACAACCAAAACTGGTTAATATGCCATAAAACAAAACAAGCAAAACTGGTTAATATGCCGTAAAACAAAACAAGCAAAACTGGTTAATATGCCGTAAAATAAAACAACCAAAGCCGATTAATATGCCATAAAACAAAATAACCAAAACCGGTTAATATGCCGTAAAACAAAACAACCAAAACTAATTAATATGCCGTGAAAACCGGTTAATATGCCGTAAAACAAAACAACCAAAACTAATTAATATGCCGTGAAACAACCAAAACCAGTTAATATGCCATAAAACAAAACAACTAAAACCGATTAATATGCCATAAAACAAAACAACCAAAACCGGTTAATATGCCATAAAACAAAACAACCAAAACCGGTTAATATGCCGTAAAACAAAACAACCAAAACCGGTTAATATGCCATAAAACAAAGCAACCAAAACCAGTTAATACGCCATAAAACAAAACAACCAAAACCGGTTAATATGCCATAAAACAAAACAACCAAAACCGGTTAATATGCCATAAAACAAAACAACCAAAACCGGTTAATATGCCATAAAACAAAACAACCAAAACCGGTTAATATGCCATAAAACAAAACAACCAAAACCGGTTAATATGCCATAAAACAAAACAACCAAAACCGGTTAATATGCCATAAAACAAAACAACCAAAACCGGTTAATATGCCATAAAACAAAACAACCAAAACCGGTTAATATGCCATAAAACAAAGCAACCAAAACCAGTTAATACGCCATAAAACAAAACAACCAAAACCGGTTAATATGCCGTAAAACAAAAACAACAACCAAAAACGATTAATATGCTATAAAACAAAACAATCAAAAAGGGATGATATGGCGTAAAACAACAAAACAACCAAAAATGGTTAATATTCTGAACAAACCATTGATGTTATCATTTCTTTTCCTTTCCAAAACTCAGTTATGTTCTGCAAAGTAAAAAAACGAAAACAACTTTCTTTGCGATTTTAATTGTTCTACCTCCACTCACATCCATTTTCTTAATTCATGTAATGCTTATGTAAAAAATACCAGATTTCTTGCTCTATCACGCTTAAGTTTGAAATAGCATATCCGTTAATCTGTCATACCTAAATTTCAAGCACCATTTTCCTCCCTCTGTCAAGCCTTAAGTTCAAAATAGCGTATCAGTTACTTTGTCATGCCTAAATTGAAAACACCATTTTTCTTTCTGTGTCAAGCCATAAGTTTAAAATACAATTCCACTTCCTCTCTTTTTGTGATCTATGCTTAAATTTAGCATCTTCTTCGGTCTTTTATACTTAGTCTTGAAATTGCATTTTCGTTGGTTTGTTGGGCTGAAGTTTTAACAGGTATTTTCTTCATCACCGCAAAGAGAATAACCGTTCATATTTCAGAGTTGATTTGCATTTTATTTTTCCCCGATGAATTAAAAATGCAGAAAGTCTAATGTTTTCATTGCAATTTTAATTTTGTGGCAATTTTTTTTCCGAACACAACTCTGCTGCTGTGCGTAGTGGCATCACCAATACAAAGACAAGAACACAAAAACAGGAAATAAAATAATTAAAATACCATTTTTTTTTTAAATTCAGATGGACGCAAACTAATTACATCCGAAGAAATAATCACCACAAATCGCGTTTCTTCCTCTCCTTTACAAACTTGTAGCATCTTTTTATTTATTTCATTTTATTCTTCGTTCTTCCACTTTTGCCAAATATAGTTCCAAGAAAATAGTTCAGGAATACAACAATGGAATAAGAGACTTACAGAAAAACCGGAATCCTTTGTAGGTGTTTGCAAAATCGATGCCATGACATGGAGATTATATAATACTAGCAGAGAGACGCGATGTTGCCCGGGATTGAATGATGATCAACGAATATTACAAACTACTATATTTTTATTGTCATCAACATCCGTGAAATTGCCCGGGAGGAAGCTTCACATACCTCGATGCAGTAACTTAGTCAAAAATTTATGCTATTCTACGTTGCACTCTAGTGAACCTAATTTTTATAAAATTATTTTATATTAACTTCTTTCCAGGTAGAGGGATGCAACATTTCGTCGATGGGACAGAGGTTAAAGTTTAGATGACAGTTCAGGATCTCTCAAGTTGGCGACTCTCTTTTCTGTCCAGGAGTGAGAGACTAATAGCAGATGAACCAGCCCAAATGTGACAACAATACTCCTTTTCCATTGTGCGATGGCAAAAGATTGTTGATTCTTCTGGTGCTGATTTTGATCCATAAAATTTTGTTTGAGTATGTTCAGCTGAATTTAAAAGTTAAAAAACGCAAGAACTTTCTTATCAACCTAACTCGAGCTGATGCGTGCTGACATTTCGAAATGAAAACAGCATTGATCTGCTTTTACTTCTCCTCCACTAAAGACAATGAAATGCGGGTAGAAGGTTGTTTTTTTTTAAATGTGCGGAGCTTAAAAGGTCTCCCCAAAAGTGTTCTTTATTAGTATTATCATATCTGAATAGAACAAAGATATAATCCGAAATATGTAAAATAATGCTTCATCTTGGAAATGTTTTTATATATCATGTATTCAGTTTTCTTCTGATTTTTTATTTTTTTTTACGAAGACACATGGCATCGCAGATGTGATGATAGAATCATAAGATCTTATCTAAACCCTTAGCCAAATGGGAAAAGTCTGAAACCATTGTGATGATGACAAAGTAAACATCGTTTTTGTTGAAAGAGAAATAAATCATCTTCTATTCAGACTCCATCTCGATCCCCAGCCCCGCCTTCGTTAGATGCGAGATATTTTGCGTTAAGCCGAGTCTCAATATCAATGACAATAATGGATTTCGTGATGTGGTTGGCTTGTCTCTAAGTAGCCAATAAATGACAACGTGTGACAGATGGAAGGAAGTTTAGCTTCGGCAAGGGAAGCAGCAGGAAGTGATTCTTATATAATTATTGCGTCTATGCAGGAGAGACAGCCATTGAAAGCTAGTTCATTCTGTAAGGAAAGAAAAAAGACACGTTTCTTAATTATAGGATTCACAGAAAAAAATGTCCATCATCATCATCATTATTATTTATTCACTAGTTTTCAAACAGATAATCATCAACGAATATTCACTGATGATAACTGGTGGTATTCCTTGGAGTCTGGCTGACAGTAAGTCTCCCCAAATTTCCAGTATTCTCCACCCTTTTCAATAAAAGTTGCAAATGAATTTGTGTTACCGCAACAGCCATTTGCAATTGACTTCTTGTCAATAACTACTATTGGTCCTCACTGGAATTTGGGTGCCAACAAGCCTCTTCAAGGTCCCAGTCCTCTTCGCACTTATCCAGTGGAGGTCTGGTTGGTACTTTCTCTTCTTGGTCTTTCCATCTTCCTTGACCCTCCACGATTATTTAGTATGACGACAGTACACATTTTAGGGGGGGGGGGTAATTCATTTACAATTTTAGTGGTTCATTTTTTTTTGTTTTTGGCTTCTATGTGGTGTTGCTCTGTCTGTTTGTTTTACTTCTGGTTAGCGTTTGTAACTTATGTGGTGTAGTTTCCGCATTCGAGGATTTTTCCTTAAGATTTCAACTGTTTTCAGCATTACAGTTCTTTGTATAATCTTAATCTTCCCCTTGATCCGATTCCTCATAATCTTTATTATTATTATTGCCTCACAAGGAGCTTTCACACAGGTCATCAAGAATCTCTCCTTGAAAACAACCTGTGGTGTTCCCTGGAAGCTGATTGACAACAAGTCTCCCCAGATTTCCAGTACTCTCCACCTTTTTCGATAACATTCGAAAATGACTTTGCGTTATCACAACAGCCGGTTATCATTGATTTCTCGCTGATAGCGGCCATTGATCTCCACTGGAATTTGAGTGACAATAAGATTCCCCAAACTCCCAGTTCTGTTTGCGTTTGTCCAGCGAAGGTCTAGTCAGTGCTCTCTCCTCAGTCTTTCCATTCTCCTTGACCCTTCTCGATTATTTGACATCATTCTTGGTGAGGGGGGCGGGCTGTGATAGGGCAATGTGAAGGGGAGGGGCTCAAGAACTTATAAATATGGAGCTTCAATGTACATGGTTCCGTATAACGCTTTTTCACGTTTTGTCTCTAATGCTTCTGCACTTTTTTGCAGCAGTTTGTCTGGCCTGCGCATGTGGCTTATGAGTATTAGTCTCTGCATTCAAGGGTTTTTCCTAATATTTCAGCGTTTTTCATTATTGTAATTCATTGTATCTTTCCAGCAATTCCTCTGATTTCAATTTCTCCCATTCTTTTTTCAAAGCTTTTTGGAACTGTTCCCAGATGATTATTATTATTATTATTATTATTATTATTATTATTATTCGATACTCACTAGGAGTTCTCACACAGGTTATCATCAGTGAGTAATCCCTGATAATGACTAGTGGTGTTCCCTGGATTCTGGGTGTCAAATAATCTCCACATATTTCGATCACCATTGCAAATAATTTTGCATTATTGCAACAGCCAGTTACAATTAATTTCTAGCTGATGAGTGTCAATAAGCCTCCCCAAGGTCTTAGTACATTTTGCGTTTCTCCAGTGGGGATCTGGTTAGTGCTCTCTCTCTCTCTCTCTCTCTCTCTCTCTCTCTCTCTCTCTCTCTCTCTCTCCTACATCTTCCCGGTCCTGAATATGACCTTAAACTATATCCAGTGGTGAGGCCCCAGCTTGCGGGATTTGGGGAATGTGGAGCCACCCTTTAATTACTATTGCTCCCAGGTCCACTCTGACCCGGAGTGGTAGTACCTGTTAGGGTCCCAACTATGGGTTAAATAGAAACCGACTTGAAAACAACAAATATATTCTATTAAAAAATGTTTCTTCAAAATCTTTGGATTCGGCATTAAATAACCCGAAAAGGGTTGATATGCTGTAAAACAACCAACAACCAACCAACCTACATCTTCCATTGATCCCTCGCAACTATCAATATTTTTTTGTAGAATATCAGCTGACACTGATATTATCAAAAGTTGGGGGGGGGTAATGTAATTATGTATGGCACAGTCAGGTTGACGCACTGGTTCTCCTCACCAGATCACTGAAGTTAAGCAATGTTGAGCTTAGCCAATACCAAATGGATGACCATTTGGGAAGGCTAGGCGCTGTATGTACGTTCAGGGAAGGTTGGGCATGGGGCTAGTACCCTCACCCCAAAAAAAGAACTCCTCGCTACAAAAGCATTTACAAAGTTGTAGATGGCTTATGCCCCACCAGGGCCTCAAGGCGATAGATGGATGGAATAATGTAATTATAAGATTTATTTTCACTTCGTACGGGTTCAGTTCTTGTTTCTCATGTGACTTTATTGTATTTTTGTTGTGACTTTCATCCGAGTTGATTAGCTTTCATAGTTTTTGTTGGTTGCTGCATTCCAGGATATTTTTTAAAAGATTTTGGGCTATTTTCCATCATTGTCGTCCATTCTATAGTTTTTGAACTGTATTCTATTGCGATTATTGGTATGACTTTCTCCATGTTCTTGGTACTCATTAAGAGTTCTTACACAGGTTATTGCTCACTGACAATAATCGGCGGTGTTCCTTGGAGGCTGGGTTACTACAAGTCTCCCAAGATTTTCACTGGTCTTCATCTCTTTCCGATAACCTTTGCAAATGGATTGCGATTGACTTCTTGCTAGGAGGGAGTCTCCATTGGAAATTTGGTGGCAACTAGCCTCCTTAAGGTCTCAGCAGTCTTCTCATTCACCCAGTGTTTTTCCTCTTCAATCCTTCCATCCTCCTTGATCCTTCACGACTATTTTGTGTGGTACCAGCCAAGACTGATGTCTTTTTTATTATCATTATTGTTATTATGAAATTATCTTTTAACTTTTATTCTATTACTGACTCTGCGTTAAAGTTTTCATATACCAACTAATGAATCGTCTGTTATAATACCGTATGCTGGAATGACTCTAGCCAAACGGAGTGACTTGGAGCCATTAATAAAAATAAAAATAATTATTAAAATTTAACGGTTAGAAAAATGTTTTTAATAAATATTGCTATTTATTAAAAATAAACTTGAATTCCTTTGTTATTTATTTATTTATTTATTTATTTATTTTTATTTATTTTTATTTTTTTAAGGAAAAAAATCAATTTAATTACATTTTTAATAAATAGCAATATTTATTAAAAACATCTTCACACTCGTCTGGTCTTTCTAACTTTTAAATCTTAATTTATTATAGAGTGTTTCAAACAGTGAATTACTTTTTAAAATAATAATGTGTGAATAACTCCGCAGTAAATATTTGCTGCTGTACCACAATGTGTCTGTAAAATTATGAAATCGATTAATACCTGAAAATTATGTTTAAAATGAAGAAATAATATCTTATTTGTGCATTATTACTTTTTATTTCTTATTTTTAATGGCTCAAAGTCATCTCGACTTACGGTATTGTTTGCTGACTGCTGGCACAATCAGTCCTCCATATTCGATAATAGTGAGTTACGCACGTTCTGGTTTGGTTCTCTTTGAAGAACTAAATCACAAACGAAGATTAGAGATTTAGAATTTCTTTTGATTTTTTTTCTATCTTTTTTTCTATATGGGTCAATAGATTGAAACTCAGTCAAGCACCTTCCATACAAAAGTTGCAATAGAGGGGTATTTGTTGGAAATGTTTTGCAGGGGGGGGGGGTCAGTAAATGAAAGCTCAGTCAAGCACCTGCCATCAAAAGTTACGATAAAACAGAAATAAACTTGCAACATCTTGTTGTGAGGACGAGGAAGTAAAAAGGCGAAAATATTCTCGCCCACTAGATTTCGAAGATCGTTTTGAATCTTGTCAAGGTTCTCTTTCTTTTTTCTTTTCTTTTCAAATTAACGGTTATTGTTTTACGCAATGCTTTGTGATTTTTGAAACAATATCGAGTGTCGCTTCTTAGGATTCTCCCATATTTATTGTTGATGAGGAAAGGATACAAACTAGCTGGCCACTTGCTTGCTGTTGACATAAGGTGGTCTTCATTGGAATTCCAAATCTTTTCCCTTGTACTTTATTAGTGCGACCATTTTGGCTCCAAGTTCTTCTCGAATTATCTCAATACACTTGTTGATTGATTCATCGGCACCAAAATGTCATGAATAAATCCATATTCAATGAATCGTGTATTCATCGTTCGCTTTTCAATTTTCACTTAACTAAGACTTTCGCCGCGTTTTTTAAATTACCCTTTATGTCACTTTGTATATCTAATTTATAAAACTCATTATGTCTGTCTGTCTGTCTGTCTGTCTCCATATTTTCAAACTTTATCTCTTCCGAAACTAGAAGACCCTGTCGGTGGGGCATTAGAATACACCGACTGCCCCCCCTGCAGAGGGTAAAAGTCCCTCAATGGGGGTCCTGGATATGACCTTAAACTATATCCAGTTGTGAGGCCCCAGCTTGTGGGCTTTGGGGAGTGTGGAGCCACCCTTTAATTACCATTGCTCCCAGGTCCACTCTGACCCGGAGTGGTAGTACCTGTTAGGGTCCCAACTATGGGTTAAATAGAAACCGACGTGAAAACAACAAATATATTCTATTAAAAAAAATTTTCTTCAAAATCTTTGGATTCGGCATTAAATAACCCGAAAAGGGTTGATATGCCGTAAAACAAAAACAACCAATCAACCGAGACTAAAAGTCACAGAGCGGCGCTAGGCGGCTTCAAATGATTGGGTTTTTTATGGGCCATTCGTTTATGGGTCTTTAGCCGGTTAAAATAGTCGTTAAGGGGTCAAAATCGTTATACATTTTGTACATTCATCTTAGTTCAGTTTAAATCAGTTCATATGCGTGTCATGTTGGAACAGTGGTAACGTCACCAGCTTTGAATGCTACAGTTTTGGTTTCGATTCTAGCTGATGGCACCCAAATATGTTATTTCACTTTTGAAATCACGATTAAAATATAATATTTCAGCGTATTTTACGATTGGATAAATTTGGGCGACCCCCTCTCCCGCTATTGTGTGTGTGTGTGTGTATATATATATATATATATATATATATATATATATATATATATATATGTGTGTGTGTGTGTGGTAAGTGTAGTAAGATAATTTTAAGTATATTATGATGATAATTAAGGATAGTATAATAAATAAATTAATAGGTTATTAAGTTAACAGATAAAAACTTAATTAACTATAATCTAAATAAGGAAAACAGAATTAAATTAAAAAATAACAAGTGAAGCATGCGTGGTCCCCCGTGAGTGCACAGTGAACGAGTCATAAAAAAAGTTCAGCATTTGCCCCCCCTTCCCATTTAACCCCAAAAGTCCCCAGGGGACGTCAAATCCTGGTGCTTTAACGTATGTAAATTTGAGTTCTGCACCATGCAGGAAAAGAAATGAATAACCCGAAAAGGGTTGATATGTGGAATTGTCTTCCGTTTTCCTGCTTTCCGGCTGACTACAATATGGTTGTCTTCAAGTCTAACATAAATAAGTTCTTGATGAGCCGTTCCATATAAGTTATCAAATTTAACAAATTTTCATTACTAATGATTACTATATTGTCCAATTTCTACTGTACACCCTTTAACCCTTATCCTTGAGTGGCCTCTTGGCCTTGATAATGTGGTGATGCCTATGTAAAAAAAAAAAAAAGTTCACCATTTCCACTCTCCCTATTTAACCCCCAAAGTCCCCAAGGCCTTAACATGTTAAACTTTGAGTTCAGCACCATGCAATACTGCTAAATAGACATACACAGATAATTTTGGACGAATATGGTAAAATAGTCCCCAAAATGGAGTGTTTTTTTATTAGCCCTAAAAGAACCCCTGGGGTCCACCCAAGAGTTATCGCGAAGTATAGACAAACAAAATTATATAGAAATCAGTTTGTTACAACTTTTCAGAAAGTTTTATAAAAAATCCAAGGCATCAATTTTTTTTTAATAAGCACAAAAGTGTCAATATTAGCCATTTAAACGCAAAAGGCATCCCCTGGGGAGGGGGACAACCGGAGTTTTCCCTGAAAATCCGTTCTGTTAGTATTTCACTCATATCATGTTTAATGTTTGTGCAAAATTTTAAAAACTTCCAAGGTGTAGTTATTGAGAAAAGTGCGGACAGACGAATGGACGAACGAACGGACAAGGGTGAAGTTACAAGTTCACCCACCTTTTGTCAGGAGACGAATAATTGTTATTGGTAATGAATTAACACCGAAACATTTCAATAGAGCACAAAAGTAGGGGGGGAAAGATCAAATAAGTGAGAAATTGAACATAGATTGCTATAAAGAGAACAAAGCAAGAACTATAGGTTTAAAATAAAGAATGAGTTATTAATAAAGATAAAAATTTAAATATAAGTTTATGAATAGCAATGACTTTTGATAAAATAAAAAGTCACTAAACGTGGACAAGAATCGAGTTATGTCACTTAGGGTGTCTTGATAATATTGAATGGATATTAAGGAATTATAGAATAGCGATGATTTGTTTGCACTAAGATAAGAATGGAAAAGATAGATTTCGCATTTACATTAATTACATAATTAGTATGAGATGAATATAAGTATAAATTAAAATAATCTAAATAAACATTTTAATTATAGTCTAAAAAAAATAGCGCGAAAAAATGGAAAATAATCACCAAGTATACTGTAATATTTTCATAAAAATTTATACGAAACTAAGGAAAATTAGAAAAGTAATAGTTGGATATATGCATAGATAAGAAATATTAGAAGATGTTGATTAAAATAAAGGGAGTACGTTAATAAAATAAATAAATCTTAGAGGAAAAAAGTAATAAAAATAAAAAAATACATTAAAATATGAAATGAATATAAAAATATAAGATTATAGAATTGTGATCCAATAACTAAAATAAGAAATACGAAAGTGTGATAGTTATCTAATTCGAATGCAATCGAAAGTAAATACATGAATAAATAAAATGAGGAGAAACGAGGTTAGTCCACTCCTTACTACCTTAAAAAAAAAAAATATATATATATATATATATATATATATATATATATATATATATATATATGACAAATGTATTTTGGTGTCTGATGAGTAGCCGTTTTGGAATATATTTAAATAAAAAATTAAATAATGTTTAAATTTGTCAAAATGCTTACGAAACAATTTTAACACATAAGGAAATACAACGTATGATTTTCTTATTTTATATTTTCTGTTGTCTTAATTATACAAACATATATACATGTGTGGGTGCAAGTAGATATGCGTGTGCATGTATATATATATATATATGTGTGTGTGTGTGTGTGTAAGTAGATATGCGTGTGAATGTGTAGGTATATACGCTGGCACTAGGATACGTTTTTTTTTTCAAGTTATAATGTTGAATACGATATTCTCCCTGCCCCTGGTTACGGTATTATTCATAACGTTATTTGATTATATACTGTAATGTATTTTGTTACTAATTGTTAATGTTGTATCCCGGGGTTTTACTATATAATTATATATATATATATATATATATATATATATATATATATATATATATATATATATATATATATATATATATATATATATATGTGTGTATATGTATATATATAATGTGTGTATATGTATATATATAATGTGTGTATATGTATATATATAATGTGTGTATATGTATATATATAATGTGTGTATATGTATATATATAATGTGTGTATATATATATAAATAATGTGTATATATATATATATAATGTGTATATATATATATAAATAATGTGTGTATATATATAAATAATGTGTAAATGTGTGTATATATATATATAAATAATGTGTAAATGTGTGTGTATATATATATAAATAATGTGTAAATGTGTGTATATATATATATAAATAATGTGTAAATGTGTATATATATATATATATAAATAATGTGTAAATATGTGTATATATATATAAATAATGTGTGTATATATATAAATAATGTGTGTATATATATATATATATATATAAATAATGTGTGTGTATATATATAATGTGTGTATATATATATAAATAATGTGTGTATATATATATAGGTGTGTGCGTGTGTAGTGTGTATATATATATACATACAATGTGTGTATATATATATATGTGTATGTATATATAAATATATACATACATACGATGTGTATGTATATATGTGTGTATATATATATACATACAAGTGTATATATATATATATATATATATATATATATATTTACATTAAGATTTTTGTTCCTTAGAAGCGCTGGTTGAGTTTGAATACGATAAAATACGTATTATATACGTTTGAAGCCTAAGCAACAGTTATTTTGTTTGAAATTTATATTAAAATCCATAAATATATTACGAAGGAAACCTTCATCTTCAGTCTGCCTTTCTTTCTTTTTGCCATGTTGTTGTTGGAGCAGAGAATCAGAAAGTAGAAGTCCGTTTGTTGTTTTTACGGTAATTTTTTAAATCTCGGAACAGTGCGTTTGGTCAGGCGGAATTCACGTTAAGATTTTTGTTCCTTAGAAGCGCTGGTTGAGTTTGGATAAAATAAAATATTATATTTTATTCAAACTCAACCAGCGCTTCTAAGGAACAAAAATCTTAACGTGAATCCCGCGTGAACAAAGGCACCGTTCCGAGATTTAAAAAACTGCCGTAAAAACAACAAAGGGACTTTTAATTGCTGATTCTGTTCCAAGAACAACGTGACAAAAAAAAAAAGACATACGGAAATATATTTATGAATTTCAATATAAATTTCAAACGAAATAACTATTTATTTTGTAATAATGCGTTGGTTAGGTTTAAAACGCATATAATACGTTTTATATATATATATATATATATATATATATATATATATATATAATATAAAGCTAAATGTGTGTGTGTGTGTCTGGTCACGAATAGGCTCCTATATGGTTGACTATTTTAAAAAAACTGATTACATATAATGATAGATGTATCGAGACACAAGAATGGGTATGTTTGATCTGGCAGAACAGTTGTTCATTAAAATTGTGGGGTCTGCGTTCGCGCCTGGTCCACAAAGTATGGAAAAAAAAATTAAAAAAAGAAAAAAAAACGTTTACTAGTGTTTCTGATATAGATGTACATAAGAATACTTTGATAAGTATGTTTTAACTTAAATAGGGATGGTATACTAAATTTGTGGGGTCTGCGTTCGCGCCTGGCCTCCATAGAATGGAAATAGGCACAAACTTTAATAAAGACTTTTCATATCTATCTGCGTAAGTATACTTTGGTAATTATGTTTCAGTTTGAAGGAATATGGTATGATAAAATTATGGGGTGTTCGTTCGCGCCTGACCTCCATAGAATGGAAATATGTCACAAAGTTTAACAAGTTTTTTTTTTAATATAGATCCACAGAATATTATGATAAGTGTTTCAGTGTGAACAGGTATGGTATAATAAATTATGGGGTTTATCTATTTTATTTTTACTTTCATCATATTTTGCTTTGGTTTTGATACCCCCAAATTCAACCCAAATTTACAACCCTTCCTTTTCATAACCTATCATACTTTTATAAATCAGAGTCCATTTTCTGTAGGCTGTTTTTGAACCCAGTCAACGACGGGTACTTTTGCTAGTATATATATATATATATATATATATATATATATATATATATATATATATATATATATATATATATATATATATAGTAATTTATGAAAGTATATGATAATTTAGCAGCGCAAAATCTCATGTTTCATCGCAGATAATTCTCTACATAAATGAAACATACATCATTGAATGTCTTTCTAAGAGAAATGCATTTTCATCCGTTTCATCCATCAGAATCATATGAATTCATTTAAATTAATATTTGTTTTGTTTAATGTTCGTTTTTTTTTTCTCAAACTTTTATACGAAATTCCTTTTCTTATTTTACCATATTTCGCTAAAATTATTCATATATTTCTAGCAATAGACATTTATCAGAATTTATCAATTCTTATTCTCTCCAGAAACTCCAAGGCTGTTTTGTATTGTGTGGATATCCGATTGTACGATTTGGCATTAATTTAAACAACCCAAGTGGCGGCAAAATACTACTGATTAAATAAGACAAATAAAAAGTAAATAAATTACACTGGCACATGAATAAATCATGCACATATTTTAACAGGATTCTCATGATGTTTTCCCTTTCAAAAATAAAGAAATGACTATATTAATTAAATTTCTAATGCATGAAATAAGTTCTTAGTGTCGGCTTTTATAAACTGACTTCTTGCAGGATTATGAATTCGTCTATTCTGTCGGCTAGAAGGTGACGTTAAACATATATTGTCCATGAAATCCGTGCAGCAAAATCCCACCCCTTCACTGTTGAAGTCGGTCGATGCCAGAAAAAGCTCCTACTCTAATATCAAGTTGACAATAAAGTTCATTCGGTTTTTAACTTTTAAATTCAAATGAACATATCTCGGCTCAATCTAAAATTTATTCACAGAAATATGCGCCACCAGAATGAACACACTTTTGCCAACGCAAAACAAGTGTATGTATGCCAGCAACGTAAAAAAAAAAACTTGCGTTCTGGTGGTGATGAAGTCGCTGAAGGCGTTTTTGATATCACTTAGGTTTTCGGCACATTTTTCATGCAGAAAGCTGTCAAGATGATTGAAAAGGTGGTAGTCGGTTGGTGAGAGGCCATGAGAGTATGGCGGATGAGGCAGAGTTTCGCAGCCCAATTCGTTCAACTTCTACAGGGTTGGTTTAGAAACGTGCGGTTGGATATTATCGTGGAGGAGAATTGGGCCTTTTCTGTTCACTAATGCTGGGTGTTGTTGTCGAAGTTTCTGGTGCATTTCATTCATTTATTGAAAATACTTTTCCGCTGTAATGGTTTCGTGTGCATTAAAGAAAAACTAATGGATGGGACCGGTCGTAGACCATCAAACAGTCAACATGACCTTCTTTTGGTGCAGCACTGATTTCGTGAAGTGCTGTGAAGCTTCGTTCGCATCTAACCAGTGAACTGAATGTAGCTGGTTGTCGTAAATAACCCCCTTTTCATCGCAATCCACAATCTGGTCGAGCAACGGGTTGTTCTTGTTGCATAAAAATAATAATAACATTTCATAACGGCATTTCTTTTGGTTGTCGTTCAATTTGTGAAGTACCCATTTATCAAGTTTTTTTTTATTTTTAATCCCTTTCAAATGGTTGGAAATCGTTGTATACCTTACATCTAATTCAGAAATAAGTTCTCAAACAGTTGTGCAGGAGTTGGCTTCCACTATGGCTCTTAATTGATTGTTGTCAACATCCGATTGCCGACCACTATACTCATCATTTTCAAGACTCTCGTCGTCGCCACGAAATTTCTTAAACCACCATTGCGCTGTGCGTTAGGTAGTAGTTACTGGGTCAAATGCTATGTTTATATTGCGAGCTGTTTCAGCAGCTTTTCGGCCTAGCTTGAATTGAAATAAGAAAATTGAGCAAATTTGCTTTTTTCCATCTTATATTCAACCTTCTGAAAAGAAAACAATTGTTGTAAAACGGTTGTAATTTTAAACAAATAGATAGAACGAAAAACGTTCTTTAAAATAATATATAAAGTAAAGGTATTCTAACAAAAATTTATTTGAAATCCAAATTAAAAAGTCGCCAATAAAAACACGGTTTTTATTTTATTTTTACCTATATATATGGGGATATTAATATACGTACCCTATTTCCAAAAGAGGGGAGATATAACATATGTGAAATGTTTGGAATCAAGTCTCCCATTGCTGTTATTTCAGATCATTTGAAACCATAGCAGCAAGTTTTAGTCTCCTCTCTATAGTGGCCTCCAGGCCTTGATATGTGGTGACTCCTTTGTAAAAAAATAAATAAATGAATAAATAAAACTAGAGGTTTTGGGAAAATATATATACTGGTAGCTTAATTGAATATTGAAATGCTCATATTTTTGGTTCTGCAGGACGAAACTACATGAAAATTTATAGGCTTTTTAAAGAGTATAATACTATTCTATGGTTAAGTTTTTATGACATTTAGTAAAAAAAAGAATCTATATTTTCAAACCTATAAATTATGCAGAAATTTGCCTACGTTTGCATATATAGTGTCCTGTAGGCCAGCTTCAGTTTTGCTGCTTCAGTTGTCTCCCTTGTGGCTTTGTTAGACCACTCATATATACATTTTATTAACTTACTTTAAAAAATATATATAATTTGGAAATCTTAAGTATCCTCCTGGTATACTTGTAGTGTTATCGTGAATGAGACTTTTTAGCTAGGAATCGCATAGACAAGCAAAGGTACAGTATTGAGGATGACCATAGACTGCCCTCTCCAATTTTTGAGTGGCTTTGTGACTAAATTTTGTTTTGTAATTTTCCGCAGAATAAAAATATTTACCTCAAAATGAAAAATTCCGCAAAAACTTTCTTCTCAACCCAATAATTTTGTCCCTCAAACTGCAAGGCTCCGGAATTCCCTCCCGGTTTCCTGCTTCTCTCACTGTAATATCTTAAAGATGTTTAAATGTAATGCAGACGGACATCTAGCTGCTCAGCTCCCCCACAGCCCCTGTGTGGCACGTCACCAAATATGCGTTGCTTTGGGGTGAAAAAGCATAAAAAAAATATAAATGAATAAATGAAATTAGGGGATTATCCAAGAAGAAGCAACGATATCTTTTCAAAAGGATGTCCTTTGAGAACCGAAAATAAATCTGTACGTCCAAGGATGGAGTACTGCTGCCACATCTGGGCAGGAGCTGCTAAAAACAGCCTATCCTGCCTTGACAGAGTACAAAATAGACCTCGTGGCTTAGTGGGGGATGCTCCTTTCTCTTCCCTGCAACCTCTCTTCCACAGAAGAGACGTTGCAATCCTGTCTCTGTTTTATCGTCATTTCCATGGCAATTGCTCGTCTGAGCTCCAATCTCTGGTCCTCTCTCGCCAATATTTCACAAAAAACACCCGTCTAGCTGAAACCACTGTCAATAATTTTCCCCACTCTTTATCCGTGCCTAAATGAAAACGTAGATTCCATGAACAAAGATTCTTTCTTAGAACTGCACGGCTGTGGAACTCTCTTCCGTTTGCCTGTTTCCCACCTGACTACAACTTGGATGTCTTCAAGTCCAACATAAACAAACTCCTGATAAACCGCCCCCTTAAGTAAGACACTTTATCAGATCTCCATTACTAACGATTACTACGATATTATCCCATTGATTACTGTACACACAATAACCCTTATCCCCAAGTGGCTTCCGGGCCTTGATAAGTGGTTACTACCATGTAAAAAAAAATCGTTGGAATCGATTATTCTTTCTGTTTTGAATATGGAAAATTGTTATTCGATAAGTATCCAATGCCAATTCACACAGAATCAATTACATCGAAAATGATTGATTCGAGTTGACAGTTCCGAAGACAGTTTAAGTTTCTGTAAACAGTTTCTTAGGCTATTAGGTCTTTTTTTTTTCTTTTTTTTAAATGAAACAAAAATATAAAAAATGTATACAAGCGTGAGTCAACATCGTTGCAACATATATGTGAATGTAGGTGTTTGCTTTTTAGTTGGTATAGTTTTTAGAGTGAACTTTTGCCTCCTACATTACCAGCGTCCGCGGTGGGGGTGGGTGGGGTGGGGTGAGAGGAACTTCCGTCTTAAACACCGCCTGGCGCGGATTCGGTTTTTTCTCAAATCGACCAGCATTTATTCGCTTCCCCACGAAAACAAATTAGATACAGGGTCGTTTTTAATGTTGGAGAAAACCAGCCCCCCCCCAAAGGGGGTACTCTGGCCGTTATGACCCTGAGGTTTTTTGGTTGGTTTATAGATGGAGAAGGGGTGAAGGAAATGAGGCCATAGAGGTCACAACAAAGAATACATTTAATTGACAACGTTTGAAGTATGTAGAATCTGACTTCATGCAATTAAGGACAGACGAATATTGAAGGTTGAGAACCGGTTTTATTTATTAGTGACAGATTTAATTAGAAGAGGTAAAGTGTTCGTAGGATGTTTGTAGGTGTGTATGCATTGATAAGGAAAGAACTTTTGTAGGCTTGTATAATTTAACAAAGAATGAATGTTCGTAAGCGTACTTATCTTTTCGGACGATGGGGGTGGTAAGTGGGTGGCCGGTCGTGCTACTGTCGGTGATATGTGTTCTGGCTTTTAACTTGAGAGCGGCGACTTCTTTCCTCAACAGCTAGCAGCAGGGCGTCTTCGCCTCCTATGTTTTTCTCCTCTTCTTTTCTTTGGTTTGTGTGAATTAGGCATTGGTTAGAATTGAAGGCGTTTTGGCCCATAACATGAGAGCGTAGTCGGCTTCAGTTCACTGGTGCCTTATTTCTTTTTCTTCTTCGTCTCTTTAGGTCGGGTGGGAGAATCCGCCCGTGCGTTCACTGACGCAGCAGGGCGAATCTCCTCTCTCTCCTTTTTGGTCCCCTCATTTTATAGTCGCAAACCGGCTCCCAGTGACTGTGATATTTTAGGCCTTTATTTTAGGCGCGGAGCTCTGCCATTGGGTGCATAATTCTTTTGTGGTTATCTTATTTTTTTTTCCCCAAGCGGAAGCGATGCGTGGAGCCATGTGCAAACGACGATTTTTTATTTTGTCTCTCATGGTGGATGCGTTAACATCAGATTGGCTGCCAATTCTCGTCATGTTCCCACACAGTCTCAAAAAAAAAAAAAAAATGAAAAAAACAGTAATTCTCATGTTATGAAGGACCAATTAACTTAAGTGTAACATCAGCCCAGCCTGAAGGCCATCTGAGACTAATGTTGTTTTCGTGAGTTTCTAGCAAGGCAAAAAGCTTTACACACTCAAGAATGCACGCTTGTTTTACGACGAACACGTGTGCCGAAATAAAATTGTGTTTCTTTATCTGTTATAATCGTGTCCTTTGATTTTTGACACCACTTGCTGTTTTAGCAGTGAAAACAGTTGCTGCTGTATGCTGACTTGTTTTCTTTTAAAAAAGAAGAATTTTCAAGAAATGAACTCTGATTTATGAAAGAATCAAAGATTATTAAAAGGGGTGGGGGTGATGGATGCAAAGAGATAGCCTCAATTTTTTTTTGGATATCAAAGCACCCCCCCCCTCAAAGGAACACGAGGGGAAAGTCATGGGAATCTTTATTGACACAAATATATGAACCCCATTATAAGTGACTTCCATGGAATCTCATCTCTGTTGACGTGAGTGAACGATGTAATCCAGAAAAATCTCCCCCTTCCTTCCCATATTAAATCCGGTAGCTATACATCAAATGGTGTGAGCGTGCATAGGGTTCCCATTTATAAGTGAAACGCCTGGGTCCCCACCCCGTTGATGAGGGTGAACGATATAACCCGCTAAAACCTCCCCCACCCCATGATGGGTTATCCCGCCATATTTAGTAACTCTCTGAATGTAAATCAAACGGTGAGAACGTGCATAGGGTTTTACCCTTGAGGCCCCGCACCAGTTGATGGGGGGGGGGGATCACTTTATCATACCAATTTTGCTCCTTGATGTCTCTTCTATCATTGCATGTGGTTAGTTTAGTATAATAGTAAACCATATAGAAGCCTATTCATACACAGACACACAGGGAGACGTAGAACTTATATAAATACATATACATACACACACATACACACATATATATATATATATATATATATATATATATACACACACAATGTTAAAAGTCCACGTATGCTTCTAGGATAGTGATTTAAAGGTTATGAGAGTTTTTTGAAGCATGAAAAACGATGTTACTTTTTGTATTTAATATTTTTAGTGTTATTTTATATATTTCAAGCGGAACTCCGCTCTTGGTCACAAAAAAATATCAATATATATATATATATATATATATATATATATATATATATATATATATATGCATATATATACACAGATATATACATGTACATACACACATATCTAACTATCTATCTATCTATCTATATCTATATATATATATACTAGCATTTCAGCCCGGCGTTGCCCGGGTGTTTGGATATGTATGTTGAGCAAAAAAAAAAAAGTGGTAGTAGGAAGGCAGGCTCGAACCCGTACCGCAAAGGAGGAAAAGAACGGGGTAAAACTTAATGTTTATGCTGTTACGACCACCGCCAAACCTGAAGTGACATTTCTTAAAATTAAGGCTAGACAATCTAAAGGAGAGGATAACTTTTATAAATATCGGCGAAAAAAGTGGCCTCCCCCCTGTAGAAAAGTGCCTAGTTTAAGGGGAAGATATTAATGTTTTTAGCCAATTTTTCGATTTCGATATTTGTCGTATGAAAGGTCGAACTTTAAAACGATATTGATCTTGGTAAAATTCGTCGCCTCTATTGAAAGTTTAAGGCATCATGCAAACAGACATACATACATACATTTATGTATTGGCAACTAAAAATTTTCGACGCAAACTGATGAAAAAGCTTGCGCTATCTCTGAATACCTTTTATGCAAAATTTCAAATATTTAGACCAGAAATTGTCTAAGTAATTTGGAAGAGACCGCAGAGGTCAATTTTTTTAAACTTTGACCCCTATTTTGACCCCTTAAAATTTATTGTTTTGGGCTCAAATCATTATGTTAGATCCATATCCAAGGAACCGATATCTAAAATTTCAAGTGCGTAGACCGAAAATTGTCGGAGGAGTTTGGTAGAGTTCGCAAAGGTCAAATCGTTGAACTTTAACCCTTTAATCGCAAAATTTCTGGCCCAAAACCGATCACATCAATTTTTTCAAATCTCAGTACCCTGTATATCAAATTTCGAGTCTGTAGACTAAAAATTGGCAGAGTTATTACGTAGGGAAATGTACACAGACACACAGATACACAGACACGTTCACTTTTATAGATATATAGATATACACACACAGATATATACATAAATAGATGCATATATATCTACATATATATATACATATGCACACACACACACACACACACACACACATATATATATATATATATATATATATATATATATATATATATATATATATATATATATATAGTATATTTCGGCGTATATTGCGACCATCAGATAAAGCGAGGTACAAAATTGGAGCAAATTTTAATACATTTATCATATATTGATTGTATAAATCGACTGCTAAATCACGAAAACGTACTTGTTTAACCTAGGCTAGAGATTGCAACACCTGGTATCTTATGAAATATTGGTTTTTAAAGATGATTTTTTAACTTTAAGGCCGTCTTATACGCCGAAATTGCGGTATATGCAGAAAAAACGTGACATTAAAAAAGTGTATAAGGGTGCATATGTGTTTCGTAATCATTAATTTAATAAAGTAACTACATGGATAAGGGTAGGTTTAAATGTTTTGTATACCTAGTTATTTTGTAGCCAAATGCTTCTCGTGAGAATATACATTGAATTAAAAGGCAAATTTAATTACAGAAGATAATAACATTAAAAATTGTGTTGAATTCTTGATAACATTTAACGGTCGAATTGATGATTTGACCCTCTTGAATTGAAAGACATGTTTGATTTCAGAAGAGTTTCCAATAGGTAGCTAATCTGCTCTGAAGATGCAAAAGAGTTTTCGGTGGGTAGCTGATCTGTATAAGTCTAGGACTTTAAAATTTGAAGGCTAAGTGCAAACATCTTTCTTAGGTTGATATGAAAACTTATGTGAAAGAATTCTAAAAAATCCAATATTTTTATGGGGCAATTCTGGCTTCCGATTGGTTGCTAGCAGAATGTGAGTCCAGTTGATTATGCAGTTCCTATTGCTAGTGTCTATAAGTAAACCTTCCAATTTTCTTCAATCATACCTCATCACTATATAAAAAATATTGCAAGAAATGTATATATATATATTATAATTATTATTTACCATAATAATTATTAAATACCTACAGACACTAGTGTTTCATCCTTTCGGGAATCATCAGTGCAGGGTGTCATGATTAACGCCAGTCGAGAGATTCGAACCCCGGCAACAGAAGTTATGTCTGGCTTCATTAGCAAGTACCCGAACCACTAGGCTACCGTAAGCCGCGATAAATACAGTTGAAATTAAACATTTATTCTTATTAAATGCTTTTAGCGTCAGTCAGAGTGATCTAATCATTATTTGACGATCTGTGCGTATTAGCTACGTTGACCGACTTTATTACAACTGAAAATGCTCAACGATAAGAAACAATTTTCTTAAGGAGGCTGACATTATTAGTTACTATAATAATTATTAAATACCCACACACACTAGTGTTTCATCCTTTTAGGTATCATCAGTACAGGCTGAAAGTAGATTTATTTATATATATATATATATATATATATATATATATATATATATATATATATATATATATATATATATATATATATATCACACAGCTCAACGTATGCCTCACTTTCATTAAGTAAATTTAATTATTGACAATTACGATATAAAGGAGTTTTCAGATTATTTTTAAACTTAAAACGTAAGTATAGTTTTTGAATTGTATGATTTAAAAAATTATAATTTTAAGGATTAATAAGCTTGTTTATAATAACTAACAGAATTGAATTATGTATGATTTTCAATTCAAATCAATTGATTAGCTATGATAACCGAAATGATATTTCATTCTTTTTAAAAATTTTATAGCTTAGTTTAGTTTCGTATATACAAACATGTATAATAGTTTATTGATATTATTTTCATAAGTATGTGTACACAAATTAGAATTAATAAATTTACTAATTATTAAATAGAACATTTTGGTAGAAGATTCATAAATTAATATTAACGAATAGTTGGGTTTAATGACTTTGTTTGATAAAAATTCAATATGGCGTAATGGAATAATTTAAAGGTCTTTGCAGCTTCCAATTTTCGGATTTTAATCATGTTAAATTACACTTCATTTGCTTTTGAAAGATTGATTGTTGCTATTTCTTCTGGTGAGTTGAGGGCATAATAGATTCACTGATTGATATAATAATTAAGTGATTGAATTTGCGCTACGAAATAGATACTGTCAAGAATTGTATAAGTCAACTGAATTAAAGGAATAAATTATAAGATGGTCAACATTATGAATTTTGGAATATAACTTTTTGTCATTTATTTTCTCTCTCTCTCTCTCTCTCTCTCTCTCTCTCTCTCACTATATATATATATATAGATATATATATATATAGTAAGTTATAAAATATATATGGCGATTAAGCTACACTGAATATTCCACGTTTCATCCACTCTAGGACTCTTCAGGCTTATGAGCATAAGCCTGAAGAGTCCTAGAGTGTATGAAACGCGGAATACTCAGTGTAGCTTAATCGCCATATATATTTTATAAATTACTAACTAGCTCTACCTACATATTGAGTACTTTTGAAGTAAATACTTAAAGTTTATGCATAAATTTATAATTTTTTATATTAATCTTATGTGAGTAAATGAAGTAGTTATATATATATATATATATATATATATATATATATATATATATAAATCTACTTCCAGGTCATACATGGGGTGTTTTTGCTCTATTTTGGCTGGTAAATCTCTGTTATATTTGAGGGTTCTTGATGAGATGCAGGAACGTATCTATATTTTTTCTTCTCTATAACATCTCTCTCACAGACGTGCTGTTGCTAGTCTCAGTCTTTTCTATAATTACTATTATGGCCTGTGTTCTTCAGAATTATCTTTTCTATTCTCTGCATCCTTTGTTCCAGCTCGTTTGACTCGGTGGTCTAGTGGTCTTGATAAATTCGCCGTTTTCATACCTCGCTATAATATAGTTTCTTATTCCAGTAGTCTCTTTCGACGAACTACAGGCTTGTGGAAGTTTATTCTTGCTGACCTTTTTTTCTACCTTTGGTCTGTCCAAGACTAAGCTCAATAGCTATCTGCTATTTTCATCACCTTATCTGGAACGATTCCCATAAAAATGTTTAAAATAAGAATTTCTACGAGTAAAACCACCTGGTTTTGTGAGAGGATGATCAAAAGATGTTAGGGTTAGACTTAATGGAATGTGTTTTACGTTTGAGAAAATATAGGTACATTTAAGATGTGGTTTTTACAGTAATTGGGACAAAATAACACTTCCATAGTTAAATATTTTAGAGATTAATAAAGAATCGGAATCAGTAATTTTATCGGAATCGGGAATTTAGTACGGAATCAGTAATTGTATCAGAATCGGGAAAAATATTGGAATCGTCCCATCACTAATATATATATATATATATATATATATATATATATATATATATGCACACGCATATATGAATTTATTTATGGAGATTAGCAGATTGATTGAATGCTTCGAGCAATATAAAAGGAAAATCATTTAAAATAAGTTTTTTTTCTCCCCTTTTTGGTGTTATATAATTGAACGAGTTTATCTGAGTTGAAAATAACCACTCGTAGCAACAACCGTATCTACCGTCTTTAGATAGTTCCGAATCGATAGAGGAGTCGTTATTAGAAGCAGCAAATGTATTATTAGTATTTATGTATCTCGTTGTATAAAGAAAGCAATTCTGGTAGCGAAAAATCAATGTGTGTACCAAGTGGCTCCATCTCTCCAGGGATTAGAAAAAAAAAATCTTATCATATTCTCAAGAGGAGATGATTTTCATCTTCTTGTGTTTGGATTGGTCAATTGATTATGACCATTTCCCTTTATTTGTCTGCATAAACATACATCTCTCCCCCCCCTCTATCTGTGTGTATATTTATATATATATATATATATATATATAATGAAGTCATATACGGTTTTGCTGTATCACAACTCATCAGTGTAGCTAGAGATGGAAATGTATTCCTTTTTTTTTTTTTTTTTTTTTTTTACATGGAGGTCACCACTTATCAAGGCCCGAAGGCCACTCAACGATAAGGGTTATTGCGTGTACAGTAATCAATGAGATAGTATTGTAGTAATCATTAGTATTGGGGGTTTTGATAGAGTGTCTTACTTAAGGGGGCGGTTTGTCAGGAGTTTGTTTATGTTGGACTTGAAGACGTCCAAGTTGTAGTCATGTGGGAAACAGGCAAGCGGCAGAGAGTTCCACAGCCGTGCTGTTCTAAGAAAGAAGCTTTGCTCATGGAATCTACGTTTGGATTTAGGCACAGATCGAAACTCGACTGGGTTAGTTGTCTTTATAAACATATATATATATATATATATACATTAGAGAAATAGTTATATATGTATGTGTGTGTATGTATATATATGTGTGTGTATATATATGTATGTATGTATGTGCATATATATATATATGTGTGTGTATATATATGTATGTATGTATGTGCATATATATATATATATATATATATATATATATATATTTATTGAGTAAAAAGATTAATAATTGAAAATTATGAATCAGTTTCGAAAGGAAAGACAAACAAAATCAAATCCTTTTGAAACTGATTCATAATTTTCAATTATTAATCTTTTTACTGAATATAAATATAGCTCTAGGATAAATATACCTATTGAGCTTATTATATATCTACAGTACAATGGGCACTATTTTCTTTTAAAAGTATTAATACATTTATTAATACATTAAAATAAACTCTGCTCTTTAAACTCCAGGTCTAATTCCCTCTATAAAATATAGAAGACTAGCATGGGTGCCCGGCGTTGCCCGGATGTTTGGAGGTGTATGCTGAGCAAAAAAAAGAAACAAAAAAAAACGATCAATTTTTTTACTTTGACCCCCTATTATGACCCGTTAATATTTATTTTGGGGGGATCAAATCAAGTTATTAAGTTTGACCCATGTCCAAGGAATCTATATTTAAATTTTCAAGCGTTTAGACCCAAAATTTTCGGAGCAGTTTGATAAAGTTCTCAAAAGTCAAATCGGTGAACTTTGACGCCTTAACAGCCAAATTTCTGGCCGAAAACCGATCACCTAGATTTTCCGAAGTCTCAGCATCCTGTATATCAAATTTCGAGTATGTAGACTAAAGATTGACAGAGCTATTGCGTAGGGAAACGTACACAGACACGTTCACTTATATATATATATTCCCTTTGCTTAACTTATTTTGTTTTCAAGTAAGATCTTTGACTTACTTGTTGTTTCATCAAATACTTCTGCATGCAAAATCCGATCCTGCATTTTGCTAAGTCCTACCCTCTGATGAGAAGGAGAGTATTTCTCAGAAACTCCGCGGATTAAGGACTATCCATTTATCTAGTGTTTCCTTTTCAGATTAAATATGTTTTTAACTCATTTCAAAGTGTTTTTTAACATACTGTATTAACTGTTTGCTCATATATATATATATATATATATATATACACACACATATACATGGATCAATAAATATTGTAATTTATCCAATTTTAGTTTTCATCGTTAATGTTTTTCCTATTTCTTTAATTACTACTCTATCTAGTGTATTGAGCTTTCGATTATCTTGATAAGTTCCAATTTTCACGATAATATTTATATTTGTAATTCTCTCTTATCCTCTCTCTTTTTCATTCTCTCCTGTCGCCTTTGTGGTCGGGTTTCAATCCTGGTTTGAATTAATTATTCGTCTAGCTGCATTGAAAATCAGTGGTGCAACAAAACAGTCTGCCTGTGGATAATTATGTTTCCTTCTTTGGTTTGAGCATATTGGGGAGTGAAACAAACTGTCACTAATGTATAATGCGGTACTCTATAATAGAGTTCAGGTGCTTGATCATTGTAATTTCACATTTAAGCAGCAGCCAATTAGCGTAACTGTTAGAAGCGCCGACAGTCTAGTTTCAATCCTGGTTTGAGGTATTTGCCAGTTTGGCTGCTTTGAAGAACTGTTATACAGTGAAACCGTCGGTCGGTAAATGCTCAAATCCAACCTTAAGGCGATCAAAATTGACACAAACAACTGGGAAGGCAATAAGGAGAGCTGGAGAAAAAACCATGTATGAAAACACCAAAACGTTCAAAATCAACAGAAGACAAAAAGAAAGAAAAAGAGCATCAAGGAAAGCTGGAGTACAACAAACTGTGAACTCTCCTGCTCTTCTCTGTGGCCACCTGTTTCATGAACAGAGAGAGCTCGTTTTGCATCCTAGGAAGTGTCAATGAGCAAAATGTATACTCGTGTCGGAGTTCCACCAACGACAATACACATATCTTCTATCCATCTATAAAAGTGAACGTGTCTGTGTGTCTGTGTACATTTCCCTACGCAATAACTATGTCAATTTTTAGTCTATAGACTCGAAATTTGAAATACCGGGTACTGAGATTTGGGAAAATCGATGTGACGGGTGTCAGCCAGAAATTTGGCTGTTAAGGGGTCAAATTTCAACGATTTGACCTTTAAGAACTCTACCAAACTCCTCCGACAATTTTGGGTCTAGACACTTGAAATTTTAGATATAGGTTCCTTGAACCTGGATCTAATTTAATAAAGTGATTTGAGCCCGAAACTATAAATTTTAAGGGGTCATAATAGGGGTCAAATTAAAAAAAAAATGTACTCTTTTTTTTTTTTGCTCAGCATACACCTCCAAACACCCGGGCAACGCCGGGCTGAAATGCTAGTATATCTATAAAAGTGAACGTGTCTGTGTGTCTGTGTACATTTTCCTTCGCAATAACTTAATTTTAAGTCTACAGACTCGAAATTTGATATACACGATACTGAGATTTGGGAAAATCTATGTGATCGGTTTTCGGCCAGAAATTTGGTTGTTCAGGGGTCAAAGTTCAACGATTTGACCTTTAAGGACTCTACTAAACACGTCCCACAATTTTGGGTCTAAACACTTGAAATTTTAGATATAGGTTCCATGGACATGGATCTAACTTAATAACTCGATTTGAGCCCAAAACAATAAATTTTAAGGGGTCATAATAGGTATTAAATTTTTAAAAATTGACTTTTTTTTTGCTCAGCATACACCTCCAAACACCCGGGCAGCGCCGGGCACCCATGCTAGTATATATATATATATATATATATATATATATATATATATAGTGTCACCGTTAATTTTCCCTATGTTATGACTCTATCTGTCTATCTATATCACATTTTAAATGTAGCTGTCATGATGGCCTAGTGGTATGAAATCTCGATCTGACTTATTCAAGCCCGGGATTTGAATTGTTCAACAGACAGTAGAATTACTTCATTCCATGAGCGATGTTGACACCCCCAACCTGGAAAGCCGTTCTCACCATGAGGTGGTGAGGGGTGTTTATACTACGCTGAGGCAGGTCGTACAAAAATACTGATGTTTCTAACATGTTTTCGGGGTTAAAATGTATGTATTAAACACTTAAAGTTCTTGGCCTTCGGGCCGGGATCAAAGTGTAGTATCTGTTCCGGCAGATACTGCAAGCTATGACTAGCTATGACTTGCTATGACTAGCAAAGACCAGATGTGGGGGCAACCCCACATGCCTGACCATTAACCAGCTCCCATTTCCCACCTCTCGGGAGCTGGTCCCCTTTTTCCCTTCCCCCTCCCTTCACTCCTCACATTAAAAATCGGCCTTGTGCCTAATTTGCTCGGTGGGGGAGCAAATAAACACCATCTGTTCCGGCAGATACTGTAAGCAAAGACCAGATGTGGGGGCAACCCCACATAGCTGATCTTTAACCAGCTCCCATTTCCCACCGCTCGGGAGCTGGTCCCCTTTTTCCCTTCCCCCTCCCTTCACTCCTCACATTAAAAATTGGCCTTGTGCCTAATTTGCTCGGTGGGGGAGCAAATAAATACCATCTGTTCCGGCAGATACTGCAAGCAAAGACCAGATGTGGGGGCAACCCCACATACCTGACCTTTAACCGGCTCCCATTTCCCACCTCTCGGGAGCTGGTCCCCTTTTTCCCTTCCCCCTCCCTTCACTCCTCACATTAAAAATTGGCCTTGTGCCTAATTTGCTCGGTGGGGGAGCAAATAAATACCATCTGTTCTGCAGATGCTGCACATAAGTTAATTGGTCCTTGGTCAATGTAGGGAAACCCCTTCATACTGAGACAATTACTATTTGGGGGGGGGGTACTGCCAGAGTTCCTCCGTTTTACCCTTGTTTTAGGGGAGCTAGTTTAACCCCACATTAAAATCGACCTTGTGTCACATTTTGCTTTCGTGGGGAAGCACATAAATACATTAAACACTTAAAGTGGGCTAGTTTGTGACCTTGAATAAGTATTTTTAAACTCCTTACATCAAGTTGCTTCATGCCTTGTCTGATGCAATTTCTATAAAGAAAAGAAAAAAAATGTGCTTATCTTGAAAGTAATAGTAGATCGATTGGTTTTGATTACTTATTAAGTTCAATGATAAATATTTGTACACAATTTACTTCATTATTTTCCAGCATTATACTACGAGGAATGTTAGGAAATTAACTCTCGTACAGTAATCAGAAAACGGTGGTGGGAGGGAGGGAATCTAGTGGCTTCGTGTTTCCGACATACTACACATTCTTTTCCGCTGGTAATCATTGCCAGAAAGCCTCTTAGTTTCGCTGTGGATATTATATCAGTTTGGTGTTATGTTCATTCGACCATTATTTGACAGCGAGCAAGATGATTGATTTGAAAACTTCTTGAGAAAAACTCAAGTGAAAAAGAATCACATAGAGATTTTGGCAAGGGAACAGAAATTTATATATATATATATATATATATATATATATATATATATATATATATATATATATATATGTATATATCAATTTCTTTTAAATCATATATATATATATATATATATACATATTAATTTCTTTTAAATCATATATATATATATATATGTATATATTAATTTCTTTTAAATCATATATATATATATATATATTAATTTCTTTTAAATCATATATATATATTAATTTCTTTTAAATCATATATATATATTAATTTCTTTTAAATCATATATATATATATATATATATATATATATATATATATATATATTATTTTAAAAGTCTGTTGATCGTCCGTGCTTGCTTGAATCTTGTCCACCAAAACATGGCAATATATATGTTTTTCGAAATATATTCATTTTAAACAATAAATATTGTTTATCCACATATAATTGCGTCATGATTTGGCTTTCAATCGTATATACAATGTATTCATTTTATATATATATATATATATATATATATATATATATATATATATATATATATTATTTTTAAAATATAATTATCCACTGACACGTGTTTCGTCGTCTACGAATCATCAGAGTGGCTGAATTTAGCGAGACTCGAAATCGGGACCCCATCATAAGAAGCCTAAACCTCTATCACGCGGCTGCCTCGCCTGACGACTAAATGTATCGCGTTTTTATGTAGATGTTTTTATTTGTTTTGTTAGCGATACTTTTTGAATTAATTCAATTATTCATACGAAATTGCATTTTTACCTAAATGCGAGTTGGGAATAATTTTCCTTTTGACCTATTTGGTACACCCTTAAATGGGGGGCGGCATATATATTATTTTTAAAATATAATTATCCACTGACACGTGTTTCGTCGTCTACGACTCATCAGAGTGGCTGAATCTAGCGAGACATATATATATATATATATATATATATATATATATATATTCCTGGTTGAAAGATATCCAAAAATCAAGAATTATTGAATTTCAACAAGGGTCGTTGATAGTGCTCAATCAAAGAGAGCAAATTATTGTTTTTATTTTTCTTCATGTAAATACAGTCATATCTTGCTACGATGTGCAGACCGTTTCGATCATAATTGATCTCATCAGGCAAGAAAATTTAAAAATTAAAAAGGTACAAGGCCCTTTTCAATTTTAGAGTCGAGAAAATATATTTTGCGATGGCTAACGTGAGGCAAGGTTAATGTTCTAGGTAAGAATATTAACCTTGCTTCACGTCAGTCATCGCAAAATATATTTTCTCGCCTCTAAAATTGAAAAGGGCCTTGTACCTTTTTAATTTTAAAATGTTCTTGCCTGATGAGATCAATTATGAACGCAATGCTCAGCAATTCGTAGTAACATATGACTG
>NC_136494.1:15673039-15708039 GCF_053919585.1 Euprymna scolopes
TAAATATGTTACATTTATTAAAATATGTTACATTTTGACCAGGAGTGATTTATTAAAATATGTTACATAAATATGTTACATTTATTAAAATATGTTACATTTTGACCAGGAGTGATTTATTAAAATATGTTACATAAATATGTTACATTTATTAAAATATGTTACATTTTGACCAGGAGTGATTTATTAAAATATGTTACATAAATATGTTACATTTATTAAAATATGTTACATTTTGACCAGGAGTGATTTATTAAAATATGTTACATAAATATGTTACATTTATTAAAATATGTTACATTTTGACCAGGAGTGATTTATTAAAATATGTTACATAAATATGTTACATTTATTAAAATATGTTACATTTTGACCAGGAGTGATTTATTAAAATATGTTACATAAATATGTTACATTTATTAAAATATGTTACATTTTGACCAGGAGTGATTTATTAAAATATGTTACATAAATATGTTACATTTATTAAAATATGTTACATTTTGACCAGGAGTGATTTATTAAAATATGTTACATAAATATGTTACATTTATTAAAATATGTTACATTTTGACCAGGAGTGATTTATTAAAATATGTTACATAAATATGTTACATTTATTAAAATATGTTACATTTTGACCAGGAGTGATTTATTAAAATATGTTACATAAATATGTTACATTTATTAAAATATGTTACATTTTGACCAGGAGTGATTTATTAAAATATGTTACATAAATATGTTACATTTATTAAAATATGTTACATTTTGACCAGGAGTGATTTATTAAAATATGTTACATAAATATGTTACATTTATTAAAATATGTTACATTTTGACCAGGAGTGATTTATTAAAATATGTTACATAAATATGTTACATTTATTAAAATATGTTACATTTTGACCAGGAGTGATTTATTAAAATATGTTACATAAATATGTTACATTTATTAAAATATGTTACATTTTGACCAGGAGTGATTTATTAAAATATGTTACATAAATATGTTACATTTATTAAAATATGTTACATTTTGACCAGGAGTGATTTATTAAAATATGTTACATAAATATGTTACATTTATTAAAATATGTTACATTTTGACCAGGAGTGATTTATTAAAATATGTTACATAAATATGTTACATTTATTAAAATATGTTACATTTTGACCAGGAGTGATTTATTAAAATATGTTACATAAATATGTTACATTTATTAAAATATGTTACATTTTGACCAGGAGTGATTTATTAAAATATGTTACATAAATATGTTACATTTATTAAAATATGTTACATTTTGACCAGGAGTGATTTATTAAAATATGTTACATAAATATGTTACATTTATTAAAATATGTTACATTTTGACCAGGAGTGATTTATTAAAATATGTTACATAAATATGTTACATTTATTAAAATATGTTACATTTTGACCAGGAGTGATTTATTAAAATATGTTACATAAATATGTTACATTTATTAAAATATGTTACATTTTGACCAGGAGTGATTTATTAAAATATGTTACATAAATATGTTACATTTATTAAAATATGTTACATTTTGACCAGGAGTGATTTATTAAAATATGTTACATAAATATGTTACATTTATTAAAATATGTTACATTTTGACCAGGAGTGATTTATTAAAATATGTTACATAAATATGTTACATTTATTAAAATATGTTACATTTTGACCAGGAGTGATTTATTAAAATATGTTACATAAATATGTTACATTTATTAAAATATGTTACATTTTGACCAGGAGTGATTTATTAAAATATGTTACATAAATATGTTACATTTATTAAAATATGTTACATTTTGACCAGGAGTGATTTATTAAAATATGTTACATAAATATGTTACATTTATTAAAATATGTTACATTTTGACCAGGAGTGATTTATTAAAATATGTTACATAAATATGTTACATTTATTAAAATATGTTACATTTTGACCAGGAGTGATTTATTAAAATATGTTACATAAATATGTTACATTTATTAAAATATGTTACATTTTGACCAGGAGTGATTTATTAAAATATGTTACATAAATATGTTACATTTATTAAAATATGTTACATTTTGACCAGGAGTGATTTATTAAAATATGTTACATAAATATGTTACATTTATTAAAATATGTTACATTTTGACCAGGAGTGATTTATTAAAATATGTTACATAAATATGTTACATTTATTAAAATATGTTACATTTTGACCAGGAGTGATTTATTAAAATATGTTACATAAATATGTTACATTTATTAAAATATGTTACATTTTGACCAGGAGTGATTTATTAAAATATGTTACATAAATATGTTACATTTATTAAAATATGTTACATTTTGACCAGGAGTGATTTATTAAAATATGTTACATAAATATGTTACATTTATTAAAATATGTTACATTTTGACCAGGAGTGATTTATTAAAATATGTTACATAAATATGTTACATTTATTAAAATATGTTACATTTTGACCAGGAGTGATTTATTAAAATATGTTACATAAATATGTTACATTTATTAAAATATGTTACATTTTGACCAGGAGTGATTTATTAAAATATGTTACATAAATATGTTACATTTATTAAAATATGTTACATTTTGACCAGGAGTGATTTATTAAAATATGTTACATAAATATGTTACATTTATTAAAATATGTTACATTTTGACCAGGAGTGATTTATTAAAATATGTTACATAAATATGTTACATTTATTAAAATATGTTACATTTTGACCAGGAGTGATTTATTAAAATATGTTACATAAATATGTTACATTTATTAAAATATGTTACATTTTGACCAGGAGTGATTTATTAAAATATGTTACATAAATATGTTACATTTATTAAAATATGTTACATTTTGACCAGGAGTGATTTATTAAAATATGTTACATAAATATGTTACATTTATTAAAATATGTTACATTTTGACCAGGAGTGATTTATTAAAATATGTTACATAAATATGTTACATTTATTAAAATATGTTACATTTTGACCAGGAGTGATTTATTAAAATATGTTACATAAATATGTTACATTTATTAAAATATGTTACATTTTGACCAGGAGTGATTTATTAAAATATGTTACATAAATATGTTACATTTATTAAAATATGTTACATTTTGACCAGGAGTGATTTATTAAAATATGTTACATAAATATGTTACATTTATTAAAATATGTTACATTTTGACCAGGAGTGATTTATTAAAATATGTTACATAAATATGTTACATTTATTAAAATATGTTACATTTTGACCAGGAGTGATTTATTAAAATATGTTACATAAATATGTTACATTTATTAAAATATGTTACATTTTGACCAGGAGTGATTTATTAAAATATGTTACATAAATATGTTACATTTATTAAAATATGTTACATTTTGACCAGGAGTGATTTATTAAAATATGTTACATAAATATGTTACATTTATTAAAATATGTTACATTTTGACCAGGAGTGATTTATTAAAATATGTGGGGTCTACGTAAGCGCCCAGTCCCTAAAGAATGGAAATAAAGAAACAAAAAAAATCGTTTACAAGGGTTTTTGATATAGATGTGCATAAAGCATACTTTGACAGGTATGTTTCAGTTTTAGCAGAGATGGGATATAAAAAAAATTTGGGGTCTGCCTCCGTGCCTGGCATCAATAGAATTAAAATATGCAGCAAACCTTAAAAAAGGCTTCCGATATCTATCTGCGTTAGTATGCTTTTATAATTATGCTTCCGTTTGAAGAAATATGGTATGATAAAATTATGGGGTCTGCGTTCGCGCCTAATTTCCATTGAATGGAAATATGTCACAAAGTTTAACAAGTTTTTTTTTTTAATATAAATCCAATAATCAATATAGATTATTGTGATAAGCATGTTTAAGTTGGAAAGGTTAGGTATAATAAAATTCTGGGGTCTGTCTGGATTTCATAGAATGGATTTTAATTTTTTTTACTAAAATATATTTTAGGAAAAATAAGTTGTTTGAGTAATGCCGAAACCAATTTAGGTTACCGAAATAGAATTTGACCAAAATTTAAATCATCTACAGGGTGGTCAAAAAGTCAGGTAATTACACGTGTTACACAATCAGTGGTTAATCGCTTCCAGCGATTGATAGAGAGAAATGGACGACAATTAACAAAATAAACATATTTCATGTTTGTTTCATTTTATATTTCAATGTATGGTACTTAAATATACGTGTATTGCTAATATCGTTTTTCTTTAAAATGTTACCTGACTTTTTGACCACCCTGTATATAATAAAGCGAAATGTGTGTGTGTACACGGATAGGCTACAATATGATTGACTATTATACAAAACTGATCACATACAATTATAGATTCGATATCGAAGATCAAAAATTGGTAGTTCATTAAAATTGTGGGGTCTGTGTATGCGCCTGGCCCCTAAAATATAGAAATATAAAAACGTAGCCTACTTTTTAATTCAGTCAACGACGGGTTGTTCTGCTAGTATATATGTATGATTATATACCACAATGAAAAATATATATATATGTTATTATATTAGCACTCATAAAGCATATATATATATACTAGCGGGGGTACCCGGCGTTGCCAGAGTGTTTGTTTCCGGGACGGGGGTGGGGGAGTTTTAAAAAATGTTATGGTAGGTAAGTAGGAAGGATCAAACCCGGAGTCATGAGTAAAAGTAGAAAAATAAAGTGTGAAAAAAAAAAAAAAAACAAAAAAAAAAACATCTGCAACGTTAACAGTTCGGCCACCAAGAAAAGTCCATTCCAGTTGTTTAGGGAAAAAAAAAAAAAAAAAAAAAAAACATCTGCAACGTTATCAGTTCGGCCACCAAGAAAAGTCCATTCCAGTTGTTTAGGAAAAAAAAAAAAAAAAAAAAACGACTACGGTAGGTCGGCGCGAACGTGAAAATATAATGTGAATTGTCCAGCACGCTAACCACTACGCCACAGAGCACTGCAACTTAGTTTAGTGATTTTAAATAACTTCACATGAAAAAACTACGAAGCCAAACCGGTGTTCTCTTCTCAACTGTTCCTTGTGAACGATCCCCAAACGGTGTTAAGTGGTGGCAGGGGGAGGAGGAATTTATTAGAGAGAAAATATTTTACCACTTCCATTGATCTTAACCGATTTTGGCCGTGACTTCTCAACAGAAAAAGTATAGAAATCTAAGATTATCGAGGAATTTGAGAAATAATAAGCCTGTCACACACCTCAGATATTGTTCTGCCGTTTGTACATATTATATTTGCATGAAATATCTTGATTTTTAATCCTATTAATGTCAAAATCCGACGGGAAAAAATGAGTTCATTTTATTTATATAGAGAAGATAAACACATACACACACGCATAATGTCTATATATATATATATATAGTATTATCATATTAACACCCATAATGTGTATGTATATATATATATATATATTTATATACACACACACACACACACACACACACACCCATAATGTATATATATGTATACATATATGCATGTGTGTGTGTGTGTGTTCGTTTTTTTTTTTGTTTTTTTACTTTTACTTAAGTTAAAGTTAACAGAAATCAAGGGGCCTCTTTTTTTAAACTAACACTTGATCTCGAATATTCCATTAAACTTCTCATTTGCCTCAAACACTGAGTTAGTTAAGAATTTGAGAGCATAATTTTCCTCTTCCCAATTAACCATTTAAATATGTTATAGCATATCTTTCTTATGGTCTCTTGGTCTTACAAGATTCCAGGAAAAGAACACAGCTAGTCTGGTGGAGTATCCAGCTTTGTGTTGTTACTTGAAGCAACATCACTTGAAGAAGGTGCACCAGTTCTCATAAAGGCCACTGTGTGTTAGCAATACCGAGATCTTATTTGAGACAAAAATATTATGTGATTTTGAATATTTAGTCAGGGTTTACTTGTAGGAAAAAGTATTCTCATACCAGGTTGTTCTGACAAACCCCTGTATTGAGAGATCTTAGACACTCGCGGATAGTGTCTAGTAGGCTTTCAAGTTCAAGTGCGTGTATGTGTATATATGTGTACACCAAAGAAACATCGATTCCATATAAACACTAAATAAGGACACTTGAACTCATTCACTAACGATGCCTAAGAGAACTAGGAGAGAGCTGGCCAAAGATTGGTTAGTTTGGAAGTCAATTTTTTTAAAGTCGTTCATCAGATACCAGCCGTTAAACCCAATATGATGATTATGATGGTGATGATGATGGTTCCAGAAATAGATACATGGCTTGCAGATAATCGCTGCTATATTTCCCATATGTAATTGATTTTAGTTATATTGATCAATAACGTCATTGGATAAGAGTGCAGTATGATGACCCAAATCTTATTGATAGCTTTTAATTAGGTTTTTATTCCCACTCGGCTAACATCTGACCCAGTCTCATTTTTGATAAACAATGTCTGAAAATGAACGGCCATGTTGGCGGATGGACTGGCTGGAGGGCGTTCAATATTTTTGCAGCCTGTACAAACTTATGCTCAGATGATTCTACAGAAAAAAAAAAGAAAAAAATATACAAACTTACCTCGGATTCTGAGACGTACCATTGCATCTTTGTAAGAAACTTGGTTGGTCAATTGCTCAGTTAATAGTACTTGTTTTTTTTGTTTTTGTTTTTTTTTACATAAGAGTCACCACTGATAAAGGCCCAAAAACCACTCGAGAATAAGGGTTAATGAATATACGGTAGTCACTAAGACAACAGTGTATTAATAGTTAGTGGTGGAAATAGAATAGAAATGGATTATTTAGCGGGGCTGCTTAACATGAACTTGTTTACATTGGACTTGAAGATGACTATATTGTAGTCAGTTGGAAAGCAGATCAGCAGAACAGAGTTCCACAAGCGGGTAGTTCTAGGAAAGAAGTTTTGTTTAGGCACAGATATAGATGTTAGGAACAGATACAGATGTTGATAGTGGTTGTAACTAGACGAGTGTTTCTTGTGAAAATTGAGCAAGTGGGAATCGTAGATTGAAACTCCGATGTTTGAAATAGCATTTTTATATTCAGATTATTGGACTACTATTCTCTTCTTGAGTGTTATTTTCACAGCATTCCGACCAATGTAACCTCCAACCTTCTTCAGGTGTATTGTGTTACACTCGGGAATCTGTGTGGGATTTCGAATAGACCAATTTAATTGATTGATAATTTGTATTGTTTCGACAACTTTGTAAAGCCTCCCAGTCACCAGCCACTAGATGTAACCCTTGACCCTGTCGAAACTGCAATAGTCGTGATCGTCCTTCTCCCGGGAGCTCTTTACAAGATTCTACCATGTCGCAGGCCTAATTGTCGGTTCCCGATGCCGGCGTCAACTTGAGTGTTATTTTCGCAACGTTTCGGCCGATGTAACCTCCGACCTTCTTCAGGTGTATCTTGTCGAACTGGAAAATTTGTACTGAATTTCGAACAACATCTTTTATTTAATGCATTGCTTATTTGGATTACTATTTTCGCAATGTTTTGGTCGATGTAAGCTTCGACTTCAGGTCGAATCAAATTCTGGAATCTGCATGGAATTTCGAGCAGAACCCTTTATTTAATGGATTGATAATTTGTATTATTTGAAATATTCAGCCTTGTGTTCTTACCTTGAGTTTTTTTCTCACCTTTCGGACGATATAATCTCCAAACTTCTTCAGGAGTAATTTTTTTTTTTTTTTTTACATAGGCATCACCACTTATCCAGGCCAAGAAGCCACTCGAGGATAAGGGTTAAAGAGTGTACAGTAGAAATTGCACAATATAGTCATCGTTAGTAATAGAAATCCTGTAAATTTGTTAACTCATATGGCACGGCTCATCAAAAACTTGTTTATGTTAGACTTGAAGACAACTATATTGTAGTCAGCTGGAAAGCAGGAAAACGGAAGACAATTTCATAGGTAGGTAGTTCTAAGAAAGAAGCTTTGCTCATGGGTATCTGTATGGAATTTCTAATAGAACCTTTTATTTAATGTATTGATAGTATTTTTTCTCTCTATTTTTTATATATATCTTTTTATCCCCGCTTTTTTCTTTGTCTTCTTTCCACATATATTAAATGCTGTTTGTTTATTTTTTTGAATATCACGTGACGTGACCTCGTGATTAATTTTGTGCTGGAAACCCCTGTCAAATTTTCATTACGGACTTAACTTTTGTATAAGTAATATCGCCTGAAGAAGTCTTTGGTTACCTGTAACTAGTTGTATATCTATGAAATTGGTCTTTTCTTTCGTTTTATTATTCAGACATCTTTAGTGTTATTCTCGCAACGTTTCGGCCGATGCAAGCTCCGATCTTCTTCAGGTGTATCGTGTCTTTGCCGGGGATATGTGTACATTTGTTTTCCCTTCATTACTTTTATTTCACAAGTGTTTATATTTTTGTGATCTTATTTATTCATTATGTCATGAGCGTATGGTAGTCAATGGGACAATATCGTGTAAATTTAGTAAATTGGATTACTTAAGAGAGCAGCTTTACATTGGACTTGAAGACAATGATATTGTAGTCAGTTAGAAAGCAGGCAAACGGATGACAGTTCCACAGGCGTGCAGTTCTAAGAAAGAAACTTTGTTCATGGAATGTTTAGGTTTAGGCACAGATAAAGAGTGGGGGAAATTATTGATAGTGTTTTCAGATAGACAAGTGTTTCTTGTGAAAGTTTGGCGGGGAGGCATAGATTGGAGCTCAGACGACCACTTGCCAAGAAAATAACGATAAAGCAGCAGAGACAGGCTCGCAGCATCTCTTCTGTGAGAAAGAGGTTGCAGGGAAGAAAAAAAGAGAAATATATTAAATGCTGTTAGTTTAGTTTTATTTTTTGAATATCGCGTGACGTGACTATTAATTTTGTGCTGGAAACTCCTGTCAATTCATTATGGATTTCACTTTTTATAAGAAATGTCCCCTGAAGAAGTCTTTGGTTACCTGTAACTAGTTGACTGAAACATGCTCATGAATGTGCACCGGCATATAAATGCTTATGTAAAACAATTAAAATTATAGCTTGCCCTACTTCGGTATTGAGTACTCTTGCATTAATCTCGTTAAAACTGCATTGGTTGCTTCAGATCTAGAAAATATTAACCTGGAATTATATATATATATGGTTTACTTACATTTTGTGTGTTGCTTGCGTTGTGTGTATATTTGTCATTAACAGGGGAAACCCCATTTAACGTGTATATTTGTCATTAACAGGGAAACCCCATTTAACGTTTATATTTGCGGTGTATTAAATTATAAAAAGTGGATTGTTATAGAGGTACATCTATGAAATTAGTGGTTTCTTTCTTTTCATTATTTAAACATCTTTAGTGTTATTATCATAACGTTTCGGCCGATGCAACCTCCGACCTTCTTCAGGTGTATCGTGTCTTTGCATGGGATATGTCTACATGAGTTTTGCTCTCATTACTTCTTTTCATTTCATAAATGTTTATATTTTTCTGATCTTACTTACTCTTTATATCTTATTACATATTTACTTTGGTTGAAGTTACGGCTCCTCAACCCGTTGGGGTTTTACAACAATGTTTTTATGTGAGGAAGCAGTTCTCTAGTATGTGGACCAATTGTTGTTTCAACCGACTACACAATGATTTCCACTCGTACCCAACAGATCACTGTGTTAAGATATTGTGCAACATACCTTTGTCTCTCGTGGCTATATTGTTTTTTTTATAAAGAAGCCACCACTTATTAAGTCCCAGAGGATAAGGGTTAATGAATGTATGGTAGTTAATGAGACAATATTGCAGTAATTGTTAGTAATGGAAATTTAGTAAATTGGATTACTTACAGGGACGGTTCATGAAGAACTTGTTTACATTTTACTTGAAGACGGCCAAATTGTAGTAAGTTGAAAAAGAGTTCAGCAGCCGTGCAATTCAAACAAAGAACATTGTTCATGGAATCTACATTTAGGTTTCAGCACAGGTGTATTTTGTGAAAGTTTAGCAAGGGAGGACGATAGTTTGGAGCTCAGATGAGTACTTGCCATTGAAATCATGATAAAGCAGAGACAGGCTTGCGATGTTTCTTCTGTAGGGTATCTCTTACTATGCTACGAAGTCTATTTTGAACTCTGCCAAGGCAGGATAAGGTTCTTCTAGCAGTTCTTACCCAGATGTGGCAACAATACTCCATTCTAGGAAGTACTTGGCTTTATACATATAGATAATTGCATCAGCAGTGAGATATCTATTGGACTGGTAGAATGGTTCCATCATTTTTCCAGCAACGGATTTAATGCACATGTTCCATTTCAGATCAAGAATAATCGTCAGAACTAGAAACTTGTCAAAACATGGAGCCTCTCCAAGACGAGAGCCATTCATTTCAATTGATGGCAGATGAGGTTAGAGCATTGATGATCTGAATATAGACGCTTGGTCTTGGATGCATTAAAATTAAACAGCCACCTCTTTCCCAATTGCATCACGTGCTCACGATCAGAAGAGAGAGAACTTGGTCGTTTACAACCTTTGAAATGTTTCCATATATGGTAGTGTCGTCAGCAAAAATATGTACGAATGATTTTAGGATGTGATTTGGGAGATCATTGATGCAGATCAAAAAGAGAGTTGAGCCCAGGATGGACCACTGAGGGACTCCAGCATTAAGACTGTGAGCTTCTGATTTCTGCCCATACCTATCAAAGAGAAATGATTTAATAATTGAGAAGACATTTCCAGCTATACCGTAGCTGAAGATGTTGTGGAATACATATTTATGTCACACCCTTGTTCGTCATCCTCTGGAAAAAAAAGACTTTGATCACACAGCAATAATGGACACAATGGATCCTTTTACTGCTCCAATAGATATGTCACTTCTCATGCACTTCTCTACCTATATAAAAGCCAAGTATGTCCAAAGGTGGAGTACTATTGCCACATATGGGCCGGAGCTGCTAGAAACATCTTATCTTACCTTGACAGAGTTCAAAATAGACTTCATTGCCTAGTAGGAGATGCCTTTTTCTCTTCCCTGCAACCTCTTTCCCACAGAAGAGATGTTGCAAGCCTCTGGCAAATGCTCATCGGAGCTGTAATCCATAGTTCTCCCTCACCAAACTTTCCCGAAATACACTTGTCTAGCTGAAACCACTATCAATAATCCCCCCCACTCTTTATCTGTGCCTAAACCTAAACGTAGATTCCATGAACAAAGTTTCTTTCTTAAAATTGCCTGTTGAACCCTCTTTCGTTTACCTGTTTTGCAGCTGAATAGAATTTGGTCGTCTTCAAGTCCAAAGTAATCCAATTTTACTTTTTCTTTTTTTTTGTGAATTAGTCTACTGGGCAAATTATTTCTCATAATATATAATAATCAATAGAGGATTCCCTTTTCTCTACCCTACAACCTCTCGTTGCGAGCCTATCCTTGTTTTATCGTTATTTTCATGGCAGGTGCTCGTCTGAACTACAATCTCTGGTCCCCCCTCGCCAATCTTTCACGAAAAACACCCGTCTAGCTGAATCCACTGTGAAAAATTTCCCCCACTCTATATCTGTGCCTAAATCAAAACGCGGATTCCATGAACAAAGCTTCTTTCCTAGAACTGCACGCCTGTGGAACTCTGTTCCATCTGCCTGCTTCCCACCTGACTACAACTTAGATGTGTTCAAGTCCAACGTTAACAAATTCCTAATGAACCGCCCCCTTAATTAAACACTTCATCAAATCTCCACACTAACGTAATGTACTTGCAATAACCCTTATCCCTGAGTGGCTTCCGGGCCTTGATAAGTGGTGATCAATGTGTAAAAAAAAAAAAAAAAAAAAAAAAAGGATTTATTCTATAATTATACATACACAATCTGCACAAATTAAAATATCATATTTAAGCGTATTGTACGACCGGGAAACGCAGGGATGACAGCTAGTCTAAAATACTTGTTTCATATATTAGAAGGAAGAAGAGACATTAACTTGCGGTTTCTGCAATATATACGAATAGGGCAAAAATGAAGAACATGTATTTAACACTGAAGGTAACCAACAGCATCTCTCTTTGTCGCTTTCTCAAGACTGATTCTGTAAGTCTCTTTCAAATCTGACTCCCCTTCCTCCTCAGATGTGAATCTAGTCACAAATCTTGCCAATTCTTTTTCTCACTCACCTGGTTCTCTGACATCACAAACCAATGACAATCAGACTAGTGTTACCCCAATGACCCTTTTTAAAAATAAACTACAACCATGGTTGCGAGAAAATTTTGAACCCAAATAACTTTCCAACTAAAACAATGGGTTCCCGTTATTCAAATATATATGTACTAGATAAAACTGTCAGTCTGCCATCGTAGGGCTACAATATATAACAAGAGGAAGCAGTACTAGGAAAATAATAATATCGGTTAAGAAATCTCTAGCGGTGAAATTGGCAGAGTGAGAGGATTTGATGAATGGAAAGTGAAAGTGTTTACTTTGTGGAAATACATATTTTAGAGAAGTGTCTTGATCAGAATAAATGTAGTAATTTGTATACGGGGAAAAGAGTAGTCGTTTTGTGAAACACAATGTAAGAAATGCTGTATGTGATGATTATAAAAGATTTGTTTAGGAAGAGTTCGTTTATTTTACTATAACAAGTGTAGATGCAGGGGTGAGTCAAGATTACTTCATCATATAGATGTGTTGCCAACATCAATAATAGACTCTAATAATCGATAGGTTATCATACAATCCATCACACTTCAGTTTAAAATTGCCTTTTCATCAATCTGTCAGTGTGTCTTGTTTTTACTGTAAGATGGCATTTTCGTCTATCTGTCATGTTTAAGTTTGAAATAGCATTTTTCTCAGTCCATCATGCTTAAATTGAAATGACAGTCTGTCTTGCTTAAGTTTAAATTGCAGTCTCTCATACTTCATTGGGATGTAGCATTTTCGTCCATCTGTCATGCTTAAGTTCGAAATTACATTTTTCTCAGTCCGTCATGCTTAAATTGAAATGTCAGTTTGACATGAGTCATTTTGAATTAACATTTTTCTAAGTTCGCCATGCTTAAATTGAAATGACAGTCTGTCAAACTTCATTGGCATATATAGTATGCTAATCAGTCTGTCATACTTAAATTTAAAATGTCAAGCTGTCATGTTTTATTAAAATATAACATTTTTGTCAGCTTGTAATGATTAAGTTTGAAATGTCGGTCCTTATCATTAGAATATAGCACTTTTGTCAGTCTGTCATGCTTAAGTTTGAAATATCGGTCTGTCAAGCTTCATTGGAATATAGCACTTTCATCAGTTTGTCATGCTTCCATTTGAAATATTATTTTGTCAGTCTGTCATGCTTCATTTTAATAAAACAGTTTCGTTAGTCTGTTACTGTTCTGTAACGTTTTTAGTTTAAAATATCATTTTCATGGATAAACGCACAGCTTGAATGGACGCATCTGAAGAAAATTCCAATCCTGCGACATCCAGCTTAGCCCCCCACCCCCTAAACATTTCATTCCAATATATCTGTCTTTATTATCTTTCATTACAGACTAGATTGTCTTTAAATGTACACGGCCAGTTTTAACATCATCTTGCCCAGCAACATCCACCCGACACATCCACATCTTGGAAAGATAATAAGTTATATTCGTGAGTTATAAAACTGTCCACTTTCGCAGAGAAGTGTGCAAATAGTGTCCATTGTTTAGATATAACTTAATAAACTCATATACTTTTGATTGCTTCTTTTGTTCCAGAGAATAGGATATATATATATATATATATATATATATATATATATATATATATATGTGTGTGTGTGTGTGTCCGCTTATCTTGGCATTGTTTCCAGTCGTCCTGAACAAATTGCCATTGGTATTTAAATTGTCAATTCAGGAGCGGCGTAGTTAAAGGTTGCGCAACTCTTGCCACAAAAAATTTCCCATGAAGTTACGACATCATCGAAAAAAAAAAAAAAAAAAAATATATATATATATATTATATATACTAGCAGAGCCTGTTAACCGGCGCTGCCCGATGGAAGCCTACCCACCCACCCCCTCGCAAAAAAGAAAACTACGGTTGGTGGCCACTGTCATCCCTGAACTTTTAGGGACACTAGTGGACGTGGCCGGAATGAATTAATCTGGTTTTGCATGGAAATTAGTGCTGGTTTGAGGTGATAACCTGCAGGTACTGTTTGAATCTAAAAAAAAAAAAAAAACAATTAAGGGAATGCGTAAATCAGCATGAATTAATAAAATTACGAAAAATGGTCCATTAGAATAATAATTGAAAGTAAAAACATATGTTTTAGAAGTTGAAGATTCTCACTATATATGAATTGTTTAGGGTGATCGAAATCAGTTGTAGCAGTCTTAGCTGTTTCCGTTTGTTGAGTCTGTCTCTTCTTTTCAACTCTTCCATCAATAGTATTAAATTAAATTCCAGTGTTATGTCGTCAAGTAGACAACCCCCTTCTTCTGAGGCGGTGGATAATTCCCCCAAATTTAATCGTGATAATCGTTGTCAGCATACCCACCCGAAAATGATAAAAACAAAACTGGGGTTGGCATTGTCAATAGGAGAAAAGTAGATTTGTTTATCGTGCATGAATATAAACCTGGCAGCATACTACAGGTCTTTACATCTCTATACGTACTTATTTCTGCAAAAGTTGAATGAGAGTTTCTTAATCAGCATAGTCAAAAGCCTATAAAGAAAATTGTGGAGGTGGAGCTAATTTACAAATTTACCCCTTCCTCCCAAAAAAGAAAGTTAATGTGTGCAATTTCGAGAATCAGTCTGAAAAAGAAAATTAAATGAAATACCCCAAAGAATATGAAATTGGTGAAAACACAAGTATATAACAATTAAGTGTTTCTGTATGCAATAAATTTACGTTAAATGTGTAGTGTGGGTAATCGGTGTAAAAAATCTAATCGTCATAGTAAAAGAAAAAAAAGAAAAGGAAAACATGTTTTTTTATTTTTTTCAGAGCAGGTTTTTATTGGGGGGGATAGTGCCGTGTTGGTATTTTGTATATGTTTACATTCCCAAACAATTGTTGTTTCCATTTTTATTAGTGTTCCAGATGTGCAAGCAAAGACAGAGAAGATGTTATGTGTTTTTTACTTCTGCACGTTTGGTCCAGTAGATAAGGTTATCAGTATTTAATTGTCTGTTTATGAGCCGTTAATATGTTTGTATTTCTTTTTTTTATTAGCGGTAGTGTCTCATGGGAGAGCGACGCTATTTTTGTAAACTTTTAGAAGTGTTCGGTTATTTAGGAATTAGTTTCATTCTTGAATATGAGAATGGCAGGTCTCAGGCAATCAGAAAGAGTGGAACATGGCTAAGGAGCCGTTATTATTTAGGATTCAAAATCAGAAAGAATATGTTATGTCTATGTATGACTTAGCCAGACTATAGTTAAAAATGTAGAATTGGACCCGGTGACAACTGGTAGCAGTAAGAGCACTAAATATTGAGAGAGAAAAATAAGAACTTCTTTCTCTGTAGATATGGCGATTGTGATGGTGTTGCTCATTGGATGTAATGTAGAATTTTATTATCATGAGTTATTGTGGCAGAAATGGTGGTCATAAGCTACATAAGATAGTGGCTATCAGGGTAGATGTATTGAGTTTGCATGTAGCATCTGTTATTGCAAACCTATGATACTTTGATCCAGAGGGGAATTTCTGCAATCAATCATATATATATATATATATATACTAGCAGGATGACCCGAGGTTGCCTGGAATTCAATAACCAAATAATGTTTTATTGTCACGGAAATGAGTGAAATCGCTCATTTTTCAATCAAATCGATTGATTGCCTGCCCATTGTGTACTCTTAAAATAAATCTGTCGCGTTAGGGTTACTAATTTCAATAGGATCGAAGAGACTATAGTTGGGACATGTAAATTTAAACTAGAATTTGTGGGTGTAGTTTAGTATTTAAAAAATAAAACAATTAAAACATTTGGAGAAGAAAAATAATTACTTAATTTATAAAAACACACGGAGGATTAATGTAATAAGATAGATAATTGGTTGAAACATAATTTAAAAAGTAGAAATACGAAATTAGGGAGATTTATAAATTCCATGACTAACGGAAAATAATTAAACCAAACTAAAAAGAGTGGGGTGGAGGTAGGTTCAACTGCTTGATCTCTTAAACAGAGATTAGAAATGTGTTCTTATATGTAGAAATAGTGTTTTTTTCCGTCTGAATAGAGGCTAATTTTTAAATATCTTTGATGACATAAAATTTGAAATTATATATCTTTAGTCATCACAAAACCCGACAAAGGATCTGGCGTTGTCATAATAGATCACCAGGATTATGTCAATAAAATGATAACTATCCTGGGGGGACACCTCTAAATTTGTTAAATTAGGTCCGGTAGATATTCATGATTCTATTATCTCTATTGAGGCCAAGTTCCAAAAACGACTTGTCACATGGGTCAAAAGTGGTGTTCTTCCCACTTTCATTTCTAATTTAATTTGACACACCGGTTCTATTCGCCCCCGGTTGTATTGTTTGTTTAAGACCCATAAAAGTGGAGTACCGTTGAGACCCATATTATCAATGATAGGGTCCTCTCAACATAAGTTCGCTAAATGGTTGATAAATATTTTAGAACCCGTTTTGGAACGTTATAGTTTATTTTGCATCAAAGACTCTTTTAGCTTTGCTAACTTTATGGAAAATTATACTCATTCTGACAAATTGATGTGTTCTTTTGATATTTCTAGACTTTTTACTTGCGTCACATTGTTAGAGACTATTAATATTTGTGCTGACGCCTTATATCGGAGTAAACTTCCAACTCTCCCAATTCCAGAAAATATTTTTTGTAGAATTAATGAAATTCGCCACTATGTCGGTTGAATTCAGTTTCAATGATATTATGATTTAATGATATTATGTACAAACAGACAGATGGTGTGGCTATGGTTTCCCCATTGGAATCAGCGTTGGCTAATATCTTTGTAGGTTTTCATTGTCTGGTTTGTATAAACTAGACATTTACTTTCGTTACGTTGATGACACTTTTTGTTTATTTGACTACGAGACGGAGGCGGATGCTTTTTTGTGTCCCTCAATAACGTTCATCCAGCTTTTAAGTTTACGGTAGACAAAGAAACAAATTCTACACTTCCGTTTTTATATGTTCTTGTGTCCAAGACATCTTTATGTTTTCATACTTCTGTTTATCGTAAACTAACATTTACCGGTCTCTACACGCGTTGGGACTCTTTTTGCCCTACAAATCAAAAATTTAATTTAATTAAAACTTTAGCACATAGGGCCTTAATGATTTATTCTAAAGTTAATCGGAATGACGAACTTAAATTAATTACGAAGACCCTTTATAGCAATGGCTACCCCTTAGATATTGTTAAAACTACTATTAATAATAAAGTTTCAAATTTTTCCAAATCTAAAGAAATTATAGCTAATAGATGTCCTGTGTACCTTCGTCTACCTTGGCTAGGTACTTTCAGTGACCGATTTGCTAAGCAATTTTTTTGTCTGTACAACGGCGTTATTTGGCATCGAATCCACGCGTTGTTTTTCAATCAGGCCTATGTCGTCGTCTATTTGCAAAGATGTTCTCCCCCTCCCTCACCATAATAATTCTATTATTTATTTATTTCTTCCAATGTAGTTGCAGCGAGCACTACGTTGGGCGAACATCGTAAAGATTGGATTCTCGTTTGAAACAACACGTACCATCAAAGATGCGGTTTGCAAATTTTTCACCTTCGGATGTTCTGAGTAATTCTTAGGGTTTTTTGATTTGCGAGCACCTCATAAATAACCATGCGTGTGTCAACAATTTCTGTGCTGACATGTTTACGCTCTTGAGTAAGTCGCACTTTCATCTAAAAAATTCTAGAAACTTTTATTAAGTCTTTGAGACCTTGTCTTTGCAAGCAAAAAGAAAATCTTTTACTACGCCATTTAGTTCTATGTAACCCCCCCCTTATTTTTCGTTTTTTTTTTTTTTTTTTACTCCCTCGGCATATTCATGGCTATTTTTTTAAAATCGTATTTTCCTCGATTTATCTCTATTGAGCGGGGAACGAAACCTGGTTAGCTGGCCATTATTTTCATTTTTTATTATTCTTTTTTAATCATCATGTTTATTGATCTGTATTTAGTCATAATTACGTTTTGTACTCCAAAGAAAAATTTCATATATATATATATATATAAGTGAACGTGTCTGTATGTGTGTGTCTGTGTACATTTCTCTACGCAATAACTCTGTCAATTTTTAGTCTGTGGACTCGAAATTTTATATACAGGGTACTGAGATTTGGAAAAATCGATGTGATCGGTTTTTGGCCAGAAATTTTGCGATTAAGGGGTCAAAGTTTAACGATTTGACCTTTCAGAACTCTACCAAACTCCTCCGACAATTTTGGGTCTACGCACTTGAAAATAGAGGCGACGGATTTTACCAAGATCAGTATCGTTTTAAAGTTCGACCTTTCATACGACAAAAATCGAAAAATTGGCTAAAAACATTAATATCTTCCCCTTCAACTAGGCACTTTTCTACAGGGGGGGTCACTTTTTTCGCCGATATTTTTTAAAGGTATCCTCTCCTTTAGATTGTCTAGCCTTAATTTTAAAAAATGTCGTTTCCGGTTTGGCGGTGGTCGTAACAGCATAAACGTTAGGTTTTACCCTGTTCTTTTCCTCATTTGCGGTATGGGTTCGAGCCTGCCTTCCTACTACTACTTTTTTTTTTTTTTTGCTCAACATACACATCAAAACACCCGGGCAACGCCGGGATGAAATGCGAGTATATCTATAAAAGTGAAGGTGTGTGTGTCTGCGTATATTTCCCTTCGCAATAAATCTGTTAATTTTCAGTCTACAGACTCGAAATTTGATATACAGGGTACTAAGATTTGGGGAAATTTTTGTGATCGATTTTCGGCCAAAAATTTGGGTGTTAAGGGGTCATAGTTCAACGATTTGACCTTTGAGAACTCTACCAAATTCCTCCGATAATTTGGGGTCTAAACACTTGAAATTTTAGATATAGGTTCCTTGGACAGGGATCTAACTTAATAACTCGATTTAAGTCCAAAACAAAAAAATTTAAGCGGTCATAATAGGGGTCAAAGTTAAAAAAATTGACCGTTTTTTTTTTTTTTTTTTGCTCAGCATACACCTCCAAACATCCGGGTAACGCTGGGCTGGAATACTAGTATATATATATAAAGTGTATTAGAAGACTATAGCAATGTTGGTTACCGGTGTGAGAAGTGTTGTAGAAAATGAAAAAACTATACATTTTTCATACCACTCTTCACACCAGCAACCCACATTCTAATATTTACCAGCAATGCTTCAAGCAAAGTAACTTATATATATATATACCGACCGCCAGCAACTACTGTAAAAGAGTAATAAAAAATGCAAGAGAGCTATATACTCAGTCTGTTAAATCCAAAGTAGCTGAGAAGCAGCTTGGTTCCCACCAGTTTTGGCAAATAGCAAACAGGATGCTGAACAGAAGCGTGCGTTTTATCCCAACCATCATCAATGGACCTGAGGTCATCTCGTCAGCATCCGACAAGGCCAAACTATTTGCCAATAACTTTGCAGCTAATTCTACCTCATGCGACGAAGGCCATCAACTCTCCATATTTCCTCCTATAACAGACAATGCAACATACAAATATCTGTGCGTGAGGTCGCCAAGCTAATCAAGAACCTTGATTTCAGTAAAGCAACTGGCTCTGACGGCATTCCAATTATAGTGTAGGAAAAGCTTCAACCAGAATTTGTCCTCATGCTTACCAAACTGTTTAAGCGTTGCCTTAAGGAGAAGTGCTTTCCAATACCCTGGAAAACCTCATCCGTATGCCCTGTATTTAAGAATTCAGGTGATAAGTCATCCCCCTCTCAATACAGACCAATGTCTCCTGTGTGTTATGAGTAAGTTGTTGGAATCCATATTAAATAAAGGAGTATTCAACCACCTCAGCAGAAATAACCTTCTTAGTGACATGCAATATGGTTTTCGTTCTGCCAGATCTACAACAGATGTGCTAACGGTTATATCGCACAGGATTAGTGAATCTCTCGACAAAGGCTTCCGTTCTAGGGCAATTGCTCTTGACATATCAAAGGCCTTCGATAAGGTATGGCATAAAGGCCTACTTCACAAGATTTCCAACTACGGTATAACTGGAAATGTTTTCTCAATTATCAAATCATTTCTCTCTAATAGGCTCATAACAGTAGTGGTTGCTGAGCAGAAATCAGAAGCCCACAGTATTAATGCTGGAGTCCTTCAAGGGTCCATCCTGGGCCCAACTCTCTTCCTGATCTACATCAATGATCTCCCAAAACACATACTTAACTCATTTGTTGACATCTATGCTGATGACATGACCATCTATGGCAACACATCAAAGGCTGTAAATGACAAAGTTATCTCTCATTCTCTCTCCTCTGATCATGAGTGTGTAGTTCAGTGGGGGAAGAGGTGGCTGGTTACTTTTAATGCATCTAAAACCAAGCTCCTGTCTTTACATCATCAACACTCTTATCCCCATGGGACATCAATTGAAATGGATGGCTCTCGTCTTTGGGAGGCTCCATGTTTTGACAAGCTTCTGGCATTGACCTTTACTCCTGATCTGAAATGGAACACGTACATCAAGTCTGTAGCCAAGGTCGCCGAAAAAATGGTAGGATCCTTCTACCGCTCCAGAAGATATCTCACTGCTCATGCAATTCTCTATCTATATAAAAGCCAAGTGCATCCAAGGATGGAGTACTGCTGCCCCATCTGGGCAGGAGCTGCTAAAAACAGCCTATCCTGCCTTGACAGAGTACAAAATAGACTTTGTGGCTTAGTGGAGGATGCCCCTTTCTTTTCCCTGCAGCCTCTCTCCGAGAGAAGAAACGTTGCGAGCCTGTCTTTATTTTATCGTTACTCCCATGGCAGGTGCTCATGTGAGCTCCAATCTCTGGTCCCCCCCCCTCACCAATCTCTCACGATAAACACCCATCTAGCTAAAACCACTGTCAATAATTTTCCCCATATTTATCTGTGCCAAAATCAAATCGTAGATTCCATGAACAAAGCTTCTTTCTTAGAAGTGCACGCCTGTGGAACTCTCTTCCATTTGCCTGTTTCCTACCTAACTACAACTTGGATGTCTTCAAGTCTAGCATAAACAAATTCCTGATGAACCGCCCCCTTAAGTAAGACACTTTATCAAATCTCCAATACTAACGATTACTACGATATTATCTCATTGATTACTGTACATGAAATAACCCTTATCCCTGAGTGGCTTCCAGGCCTTGATAAGTGGTGACTTCCATGTAAATATATATATATATATATATATATATGTATATATATATATATATGATGAACTCTCCCGTCGATTTTGACATATGAGCTTCTGCCACAACAACTAAGTTGCTATGAAATCCACTCAGATGATTTGTTTATATTGGTGAAGGCTTTGTGTAGAACCAACCACGCTTCTTTTTATTATTGCTAACCTTTGTCACTGCAGACGATTACCACAGGACAGAGTATACAGTAGACAGCAGGTGTTTACATCAGGGTTTCTTTCTGCTAGATGCATGTGTTAACGAAGACTGAGGATGCATCTCTCCCAGTGAATTAATGCACCCCTGATACCAACTTGGAAATTTCTATGACTTGGCACGGTACACACAGCACCTAGACTTCGCAAATGGTCACCAATCTGGTAATGGCCAAGCTCAATGTTGCTTAACTTTGGTGATCTGGTGAGAACCGGTGTGTCCCCCTGATTGTGTTGTGTAATATATATATATATTTAGTAGAAATGGTAATTAATAAAAACCGAAGAAAGTGCTCAATACTGTTGTAGAGAAAATATGCGTTTTATTTTTTATTACCGTATCTTTCTGTTAAGTTACATTATTCTTTCAGCTACCCGGCCGTTTTTTTTAGACGGCCAAAAGAACGGCCGGGTAGCTGAAACAATAATGTAACTTAACAGAAAGATACGGTAATAAAAAAATAAAACGTGTGTATATATATATATATATATATATATATATATATATATATAGCCGTGGTGAAGGCAGCCTTTCTAGGAGAAGCAAATCTCTGATTTAAAAAACCCTAAAGCGGAAGACCAGTACCCGCATTAAGCTGGTCTGCAGTTTAATTTGTTGCTGGCTATCTTGCTCTTGTTTGTTGCTGGATTTCAACATTTTGAACCGAGAGAGAGACTTAGCTGTCGTACAAAGCTAAGACTCTGTAACATCATATTTGTATAGATACTCCCTCAGGCATTTGAGCTCATGGATTTTAAATGTCTGAGGGAGTGGCACTCGTCTGACAAGACGTTGCAATCATCATATATATATATATATATATATATATATATAAGCTTTTACTATCTGTATATCGTTCTTTATCATCTCAATAAGTGTTTGACTACTCTACACTGTTATTAGTTCTTTACTTATAAAACTTTCACGCCTTATCCAACATTCAGTACGACATAACCACGTGGATCATTGAAGTTAAGCTACATTGAGCCTGGTCAGTGCCAGATGGGTGACCATTTAGGAATATCAGACGCTGTGTCTAGAACGTCTATGCCTGCCTCCCTGCAAGAGCCGCCAAAACCTACCGTCACCATCTCCACTGATTGGCACATACAAGCAACTGGGAACCACTTGTGAATTTCAGACTCCCATGAAACTTTCTCCTTTGGAGGAATCTGTTTCAACTTGTCTACGATGAATGCCACTTCAGTTCAGTACAACTTAAACCGTTAATCAGTTTATTCATGGCTTGCATCGGCCTGGCCTTCTTGGCCAGGGAGACAAGATCAGTATCTGTTCTTCAGCTACTGCACTCAAAAGTAATCAGTTTTGGTCAATTTGGGGGGAAACCCTTCATACCAGACCATTGCTATTTATTTATTTGGACCTTGCCAGAGTGCTTCCTTGGGAGAGCTGGTTTCCATCCTTTAAAAAACGACACTGCGTCTAATTTACTCTCGTAGGGAAGCCAATAAATACCGGCTTCAGTTTAGTCTTGACAGACAATGGATGTCCCGCTAAGAATGTCTGTGCATGTAATTGTGAAGCAAGAGTTGCGTAATACGCTGTGTTTTGCGAATTGAAACTTGCAGCATCTTTTATGGGTGCTAGGTGGATGCGAAGGGAAGCTGCATTTTAAAGTTTCCATTAATTGAAATGTTGTAGTGAATTGCTTGAAATAAATTTTTAGTTATAATAAACAATCCGTGTACACCAGCGATCGGAATCAATATTTTATTAAATCAATCGTTTGACTGGGTCGGAAGACAAAAGCAAAGATTAATAACCTTGACAAATTATTGGAAATATTTTATTAGAAAAAATTTGTTTCGGGGGGGGAGTGGATGGGGGAGGAAGAAAACCTAATTAAAAGTAATAAACATGTTCAAAATGAAACTGTGATAAAATAAAAATCTACTTTTCGTCTTTGTTTTTTTAATCAAGTTGTGTTGCTGTGATCAATTCTAAGCAGATTGCAACGGAAGAATATTTAAGTACTAATAATCATGTCATATTCGTAACCAACGTTTTAATTTATTTTTAATTAAGATGTTTGACATTTCAGACATGTTTCACGTGCGACTATGCATCCGTATAAGCAGCACTGTCCATCAGTCATCATGTTGGTTGTTTGCTGTACTGCATATCAACCATTGTGGTTTATTTAATGCCGAATTCAGTGATTTTGAACAAAAAAGGTTTTCTGCTTTAAGTCTGTTACATCTTCGTGTGTAACAGTACATATGGCGGCTTTATGTGCGGCAAGGGAAAAGAAAAAGGCTATAAAAAGGTATGCACAGACCGACGATCACAGCCAGGATCACGTTAGAGATCACGATTACGTTTTATTTGGGATAGTAGCCGGAAATAAATGTTGTTTCAATGGGAAAAGTGAGTCAAGTTATTACTTATCTTATGCTCATTGCGACTTACTCTGCTACAACGTGTGGGGCCCGAGTATATACATGGTAACGCATGTGTAAACGTGTACTATATTACACATGTCGTTTGGTTTAATCGTTTTGTTTTACGGCATATCAACCCTTTCCTGGTCATTTAATGCCGAATCCAATTTTGGTAAAAGTTCTCATGCTTCAAGTTATTCATATCTTCAAATATTTATTCATGGTGTTTGGTTTGATTGTTTTGTTTTTCGGCATATCCGCCATTTAATGCCGAATCAAATAATTTCGGAAAAATGTTCTTTATATACTCAAATATGTGCTTTGTTTGATCGTTTTGTAGAAAGAAAATTGTTTTTTGTTTTTGCAGAACAATTTTGCAAAAGAAAATAAAAGAAAAGCAATAACACCAATGTTTGCTGCATTTTAGGTCAGAAATCCAATGTTTTCGGACATACTGAACTTGTAGCACTGTTATATAGGGGTTTCATTGAGAGGGAGTCTTAGAGAGAATTTCTTAGAGTCTTATTACAGAGAGGGGTGTTGTAAGACTCAGAGAGAGAGATAGAGATGTTGTAAGAGACTAGATAGATATTGTTCATGTTATAAGATTCTTATATATTAAATGTTCATTCCTTGTGTTGAATGGAAGAAGAAGAAAGCTCTTTGAGTGAAGGGATATTGTTCAGACTGTTCGGACATGATGGTGTTGAGACGTGTATGTAAAGACATATAACACAAATATATAATACAATTGGACTTTACCTTTTTGTAAGAATCATAAGACAAGACGAGCTTTACAAAAAACACTTGATGGTTTATTTCGTCACGACCGGCCGTTCCATCACCAAGAATTCAAAGTCTCACATTTTTCCTTGAAGTGACGTCTCGCTTCCTAGACCTGACTCCCTCTGAGTTTTCTCACTGACTGTTTTCTAACTAAAGTTTTTCTCTATTCCTAGAACTTTCTATTTTCCGTGACGTCATACACATGTTAAAACATGTGCCTTCTTTCACGTGTTCTGGACATACGTGTCCAAAACTTTTCCTATTTCTCAGTAACCTATTTATCCAATATGTTAAAAACATTATCTTATAAGCTGCATTCTTTCAATTTAAAATTTCATAACAAACTTGATAGTTAACATTCTTTCCTTGAAATATTTATCTATATTCTAAACAAATGTTTGTTTTACATTTTTAAATTCTCACACGTAATCTACTTCTACACCTAGATTACGAGGTTCGAATTCCGCCGATGCTATTTCATTTTCATTTTAAACTAAATTCTCCATTTTTATACTTACATGAAAAGGGGACAGCCCTTATCATGTAACAGCACCAAATAGAATCAAATATTGATTTTGTAGAAAAAATGCTATCGATGACAAGGAACCGATAAAAAGTCAGACTTTATATTATTTATTAGCAATACAAAAGTTTGAATAACACATACATATATATATATATATATATATATATATATATATACTAGCTGGTAGTCCGGCGTTGCCAGGTCATACAATATGCTTAAGTATATTTTAATTTATTCAGATTGTGTATGTATGTATTATAGAATCAATCCTCTATTGATTATTATATTTTATGAGGAATAATAATGATACTGTCGTTCATCAAATTTCGTAGAACATTTTCTGACATCTAAGGGACCTTACAGTGAAGGGGTGGGATTTTGTTGCTAGTATGATAAGTTGGGGGTGCATTTTCGTTGATGGGATACAAGTGGATTAAGTTCAATGGAACACATTCTGTAATATAAAGTACATGGGTGCACCCTGCCCAAGAGGATGAGGCTAATATTCTTTTTTTATCAACCATACTGACATGCAAGAGTTCAAGTGTAATGTGAAGACATCTCACTGCTCAACTCCCTACATAGGTTACCCACAAGTTTGGTCCCAAATAGTTATCCCTTTACGTCAAAATGGTGCTGTGACTTGTTTTAGATGAAAAAAAAAAAGGTAAAAAAAAAGGTTCTGTACTGTCTGTCAAGATCCGCACTTGTCTCATCACCAGAGTTAGAATTCCCTCTCAGATTCCTGTTTTCTTGGCTGTACTGACATGCAAAGGTTCATGTGTAAGGCCTCTCACTGATTAACTCCCTACATAGTTTACCCACAAATCTGGTCCCAAATAGTACGGCAAAGTGGCACTGTGCCTTGTTCAAGGTGAAAAAACAGTAAAAAAAAAAGAAGAAAAGGTTCTGCACTGTCTGTCACGATCTAGCCCTATCCCATCGCCACAGTATTACATCCTTAAGCATGTTTTACTGCATTTGCACTTTATCAACGTTAATAACTCTGACACTAGCAGCAAAATTCTACGCCTTCGCTCTAAGCGTCCTCAGATGCCGGCAAAACCTTCTATTCAAATAAAGCTTCTTTCTTTCGACCACTTGCTATTTGAACCCGCCCCCCCCAATTGTACCGAAATGTAAACGTAATGGAAACAAACATCTTGCACACGACTACTTTATCAGAAACCTGTAACCTTTAAAGGTTAAATATAAAACACATGTTTTTGAATGGTATGTGTGTGTACGACTGGTCCGAAATTTTGACTGATAACATTTAAACAAGGCTAAAATACAGATCACACTGTACATGCTCATGGGCGATATTTTTGACGCGCCTGTCTCAGACTTTAAATATCCCTCTGCTGTCACTTAACTGCAATTCTCCAAGACATTGCTGAATGCCAATGTCAGGCAAACTGACATGCCGTCACTGTTTATCGACATCACTAATTGGGATCAATGATATTTGAACTTTTCAAGTTGGCAATAACAAACGTGTGGAAATGGTAAGTATATCGCTCGGCCTTTTTTTTTTTTTTTTTGGAGGTGGTGGAAGGTTGTCTCGATGCCAAACGAAATCAATAACCTTTGGCAAGAGAACAGGTAACTCTTTAGAATTTGTGATAGCTTCGTTTGTATGAAGCATATTAAGACACTGAGTTTTCTTCATTAATGCGAACATCTCAAATTCTGGTAATTAGATATGTACAAGGTGCCTTCAATAAGTTTCCAGACTGTTTTTGAGATAGGCACGTTTATTTATCGTACACACGTGAATGAAACTCTAGCCCCCTTCAAAGTAGTCTCCTTCAGCTGCAATGCACTTGTTGCACCATTGCAACATTGGCCTTCAGGCCAAGATCAAAGTGTAGCATCTGTTCCGGCAGATACTGCAAGCAAAGACCCTATGTGGGGGCGACCCCACAGATAAGACCTTGGTCAATGTAGGGGCAACCCTTCATACCAATTGTCACTATCCAGCTCCCCTACTCCCCGGGGAGTTGGTCCCCATTTCCCCTTCACTCCTCACTTTAAAAATCGGCCTTGTGCCTAATTTGCTCGGTGGGGGAGCAAATAAATACAATCTGTTCTGGCAGATACTGCAGCAAAGACCATATGTGGGGGCGACCCCACAGATAAGATCTTGGTCAATGTAGGGGCAACCCTTCATACCAATTGTCACTATCCAGCTCCCCTACTCCCCGGGGAGTTGGTCCCCATTTCCCCTTCACTCCTCACTTTAAAAATCGGCCTTGTGCCTAATTTGCTCGGTGGGGGAGCAAATAAATACAATCTGTTCTGGCAGATACTGCAGCAAAGACCATATGTGGGGGCGACCCCACAGATAAGACCTTGGTCAATGTATGGGCACCCCTTCATACCAATTGTCACTATCCAGCTCCCCTACTCCCCGGGGAGTTGGTCCCCATTTCCCCTTCACTCCTCAAATTAAAACTCGGCCTTGTGCCTAATTTGCTCAGTGGGGGAGCAAATAAATACCTCAAAGTGTAGTATCTGTTCTTCAGATGATGCACTTCAATTTCTTGTTCTCTGTCAGTGGCGGAGAAATCCTTCACGACTGAGACAATTTTTATTTTTGTTCCTTTTCTCCACGTTAAAAAACGACCCTGGTGTCTAACTCTGTCCCGTGGGGAGGCATTGTAAATAGTAACAATTTCTGGAAGGCCCCATGGAAGTCCTCTTACGTGAGCGTGTCAATGACCTTCATTACAACCTCTTTCATCTCCACAAGTGTCTCATAGCAACAACCTCTTTAACTATATTCTTGTGGCAGTTAAGTTTGGCCGAGTAGTTTTCCCTTGCAAATGAAGTCAAAAATGACCTCTTTGCCAGAGCTGAATCTCCCGACCAGCGATAATGCTTCCTGCATTGATGATTCTTGGAAGGATTAAACACTAGTATCTGTAGGGATTAAAAAAATAATTATAGTAATATCTTCTATAATATAAAGCTGAACGTCTGTGTGTGTGTGTCGGGTCACGAATAGGATCCTATATGGTTGACTATTATAGAAAACTGATCACATATAATGATAGATGTATCGAGACAGGAATGGGTATATTTGATCTGGCGTAATGATGATTCATTAAAATTGTGGGGTCTGCATACGTGCCTGGTCCACAACGTATGGAAATAAAAAATGTCAAAATTAAAAAAATACGTTTACAAGTGTTTTTGATATAGATGTACATAATAATACTTTGATAAGTATGTTTTAACTTAAATAGGGATGGTATAATAAAATTGTTTGCTCTGCGTTCGCGCCTGGCCTCCACAGAATAGAAATAGGCACAAACTGTAATAAAGACTTTTCATATCTATTTGCGTAAGTATACTTTGATAATTATGTTTCAGTTTGAAGAAATATGGTATAATAAAATTATGGGGTGTCCTTTCGCGCCTGACCTCCATAGAATGGAAATATGTCCCAAAGTTCAACAAAGTTTTTTAATATAGATCCACAGAATATTGTGATAAGTGTTTCAGTGTGAACAGGTATGGTATAATCAATTATGGGGTTTATTTATTTTATTTTTACTTTCATCATATTTTGCTTTGGTTTTGATGCCCCCAAATTCGAAGCTATCTCTTTACAACCCTTCATTTTCATAGCCTATCATACTTTCATAAATCAGAGTCCATTTTCTGTAGGCTGTTTTTGAACCCAGTCAACGACGGGTACTTTTGCTAGTATATATATATATATATATATATATATATATATATATATGAGGTGCCTTCAATAAATTTCCAGACTTTTTTCATATCGGCACTTTTCTTGATAGTACACACATGAAACTAGAGTCTACTATGAAGTAATCTCCCCCGGTTGCAATGCACTGGTACCATTCCAACAACTTCTGGAAGTCCTTTTATGTGAGAATGTAAATGACCCTCATCACAGCTTCTTTGATCTCTTGAATTGTCTCATAACATCCTCTAAGGTTTTCCTTGAGCTTAGGGAATAACTAAAACTCAAGGTCTGGACTATAGGGAGGGGTGAAGAACTGTCTTGATGTCCATCTTGGTCAAATAGATTGTGATAAGGATGGAGTTTTTGACTGCTGCATTATCCTGTTGGAAATGCAAATATTTCTTATCTTCAGTTCCTCCCGAATAATTGTATGTACAGTTCCCACACTGACATCAAAATGTGCACTTATTGTCTCTATAGATACGTAACAGTCCTTATCCATGAAATTCTTTATTTAGACAATCAACTCTCGTGTTCTGACTTCCTTACTCCTCCCACGCCTCTCATCATCCCTCACCGACTCCCTGCCTTTCTTGAATCTTTTCTGCCATTCAAAAACTGATGCTCGATTCATGTAAGATGGTCCAAAAGCAGTCTGAAGCATTCCAAACGTTTCTGTGACATTTTTTTTTTCCAAGTTTAAAACAGAGTTTTATTGCATATCGTTCCACTAAAGTGTCCTCACATTCAGATTGCATTTTTGAAATTCACCAGCTGTGATAATCAGGCTTTAGTTGAATGTGTTCCAATTCCTGCTGTAGCTGTTTAATTGAACCTGAAATCATAAAAATTGGTCATTCATCTCATAAGATTTATCACAATAACATACTGATTTTTCAAGAGTCCAGGACGATTTTAAATGCCTGTGCAAAAAAACGTCTGGAACCTTGCTGAAGAGACCTCATATATTTAATTTTTTTTGTTCAGCTCAGACAAGTCACATTGACACTGATAGGTATGAGGTCACCATAAATTAGAGACCATGCCTACAGGGAAACCCTAAGTAGGGAGATAGGTAGCGAGGTATTTGTGTACATTATATTTAACAGGTTAGTGTACTAAGGGAAGCAAGAAACTGGCCTGCTTCCTGGCCGATTACAATATATAGCCTTCAAGTCTAATGTAAACAAGTTCTTGTTGAGCCGTCTCTTTAAATAATTTTCAATTCTACCCGATCTACACCATTAACGATTATTACACTACAACCTTACATTCAATAATCCTTATCCTTGAGTGGCCTGCAGGCCTTGATAAGTGGTAAGGGGCTCCTTTAGTCTTTGACGGACTATGGATACACACGAAGGGGTGCCTGCACGTGAAATTTTTGTGACAGGAGGTGCGCAATCTTCAATCACACCTCCTCTTAGTCGACATTGTTAAATACCAGTGGCCAGTGAAGTGTGTACAGGAAGACTGGAAACAAATGCCGAGATAAGCAGAGAGCTCATACAGCACCTAGAATTCCCAAATGGTCACCCATCTGGAACTAACCAAGCTCAACGTTGCTTAACTTTGGTGATCTGATGAGAACCAATGTGTCAACGCGATTATGCCGTATAACATAAGTGATAAGTGGTAACTCCGTAACAATTGAAGGGAAGAAACTTTCAGAGTAGAGGGCCCTTTGGCATCCGGTGACTTCTACAATGAAGGTGTGGAATTTTGCTGCTTGTTGGGTTAGTTGATGGTATTTTAATCAAGAGGGACCCCACAAATTCCTTGTAAAACAAGCTCAAGGATGCAACATTGTAGCAATGAGTTTCTGTGATAAGGGGTCATATTTATAGGAAACTAGGGGAATTGTGCAGCAAGATGGTTGTTCACATTACATTTAAATTTCAGTATGTTGATACAAGGAGAGAATTCAGATAGCAGATCTGAAGAATGACCCTATTATCGCTTGGCTTTTTTCTTTTGGATCTCCCTGATGCCAAATGAAACCAATATCCTCTGATCTTTGCAACAGAACACGTAATTCCTGATAAAACTATCTCAAATTTTTGTAATTAGCTATGTACTAGCAGGGAGAGCCGACATTGTCCAAGACTGAATGAAAATCAATGAATAGTTCACACTTCTAATACTTTTATTGTCATCATAATCAATAAAATTTCAATTTCATTGATTGATTACATCCTATACTTAGGGACCCACTTACTCCAAGATACATTGTAGTCTACATTGCACTGTAAAAAAACCTGCTGTTGATTTTATAAAATTATTTTTATATAATGGCTTGAATAGTTTTAAAAATGCAAAAGTCAAGTATCGTGGTTCAGTTGTGCTCTAAACAAAAACAGTCATGTCAAACGCGCCGCTGTGTTATCAAAGAACCTATTGTTAATTTTAAACACTGGCCCTTTCTGCTTCTGTAATGATAAAACTTTTTAAATGCGTTTGTGATGTTGACTTTGTCAAAATCGGACTGCTCCTTCTTAAATCAGATTTTAGATTAGTGTTTTTTTTATACTCATCTGAAGCATTCCGATACAATACCTATTTAAGACACACAGAATACATTTGTTTGAAAATTGAGAAAAGTTGACCCAGCCATTTCGGAGTCCATAGAGAACGAACACATATACAATGCATTTTATGGAGAGATAGAGATATTGAATTAATTTTAATTTTTACTTTTGTTCAGACCAAAAAAAAAAATGCACATTGTCACTGAAATTGAAATATTCGTAGTATGTTATTACCTTCTATCCCCCTTTTTAATAAATAGGATCTCCCGATCACCAAAGACTCCATGTAAAAAAAAAAAAACTTAATAAAAAAAAAAATAATGTCGCTTTTGGGTTGTACGTGAAAATAAAATATACCTGCTTGTCTTCTGGATAGGATCCAAGGGTAGTATCTGTTCTGTTTAAAAATGGTATAATGATATTATGGAGTTTGTGTTTGCACCGGGCGTCCATACAAAGGAAATATGTCACAGGCTCCTATAAGGATATTGAAAATAACCCTAACAACCAGATTTATTCTGACACTACATTAGCCAGATTACTTAGATAAATACTTTTAACAAAGGGGGCTACAATAATATCGTGGGGTCTCCATTCACATTGAATGTCCAGTAGCAATATATTGCATTCGAAACATACTGCTGTGGAATTTCCACAGGTCCTGCTAGTTAAATATAATTTTAAGGCTGTAGGTTCCGTGATAGAAGCGTTGATTAAATTTTAAAATGAATATGTCTGTATTAGATATGTTTGAAAGCCAAATAACAACGCAATATTATGAAGGATAAGGAATTTGTTTGTGCAAAAATTTATATATTTCGAAGTAAGACTTCATCTTCAGAATTTTGTACATCTTCGTTGTTTTTTTGGTTTCTTTCTTGCCATGGTGTTCAGTTGGAGAAGAAAATCAGTTATTAAAACAAAGTCTGCATATTGTTTCTCTGCTGTGTTTTTTTTTTTTTTTTAAAATGCTGGAATAGCGTTGGCTACGCGATATTCAGTGTAAGTTGTAGGTTCTGTGATAGATAGTTTTTCAAACATAAAAATACACTTGAGAGATGATCTATGGATTTTAGTTTTACTAGTAGTTTAAAATTAATAAATATTTATTATTTTATCATTTACTACCAGCAAAATAAAAAAAAACAAGATAAGCAAAAGAATCGTTTTTGGCATCAGAAAATAGGCACACATTATTCCGATTCTGATACCCCCAAAATTTCTGATCTTTCCAATTCCCAGTCCTGATTCCGATTAATCGTGCCAACACTAGTAGAGAGGAAGCTTATTTAAAAAAAAAAAGAAAAGTTGCGTTAAATTTAATGACTAGAAATACCATACAAAATTGTTAGCGTGACAGATCAACAAACATGCTGAACTCACAGACCAACCAACAGAGTTTCTCAAATACATACGTCGAATACCAACAACAGCAAATCAAAAATGACTCAGCTACATCTATTTCGCCTTTGGCATTTGAAGAATGGATAGAATCACTGAAGAGTTCTTTAATTTGATCCTGATTTAAGAAGTTTCCTGCCCTTAAGGATGTTCTCTTTTTGTCCAGATAATGAAAAAAAAAAATGATCTAAAAAAAATATACAAATCTGACCTCCCTCTGGGATGAGGATAGAAGAGAGCGCCAATAAATAAGTGAAGTAGAATAATGTTTACATTTTCAACTGACTCAACTTTCCTAATACCTTCTTTCCCTGTATAGGGGGAGAATGGGTTCAGAAGGGTATATGGGGTCAAGAAGCTCAAATGATGCCTATTCAATATTCACTAAACTTAGTGATTAGACTTTTGAATGCAATGAAACGCAGGAGACAGCGCCAAAGTTCCGAGTTAAGTATATTAGAAATCACTAAAAATATCACGCTTGGAATAGTTTCATATTGAACAGCTCAATACATACAGATATAGTCTGAAAATATTCGGAGCTTCTTCATTATAATAGCGAAATTCGAAAATCAAAATAGTGAATTTCAAATAAAACCAATGAGTACTGTTTAAAGTGGCCTAAGATTTTCAGTTTTTAGAAAATAATTACCTCCCTTGGTATGATTCAAACTGTTTGTTTTTAATTTTTAGCAAAACTCAATTTTTGCTAATTGTCTTGGAAACTATTTTCATTAATACTTAATTTTCTATCCCATCGTTTTTCTTAATTTTTGGATATGTTTATTGCTGCGATATGACAATTAAGTAGATAATATTGTTTTTACTTGCAATTCAATATTTTGATTTTTGAATTGTGCTATTATTATGAAGAAGTGCCAAATATTCTTATGGCAATAAAACTTTTGCGTTTCTGTTTCATGCATCAGAATCACCATTTCTTAAGGCCCCAATTAAAATGAACAACTCCCGTCTTGGGAAAGCACCGTGTCTTGACAAGCTTCTGAAACGGACCTTCACTCCTGATCTGAAGGTCCTGGATATGACCTTAAACTATATCCGATGGTGAGGCCCCAGTTTGCAGGCTTTGGGGAGTGTGGAGCCACCCTTGAATTGCCATTGCTCCTAGGTCCACTCTGACCCGGAGTGGTAGTACCTGTTAGGGTCCTAACTATGGGTTAAATAAAAACAGACTTGAAAACAACAAATATATTCTATTAAAAAATTGTTCTCCAAAATCTTTGGATTCGGCATTAAATAACCTGAAAAGGGTTGATATGTCGTAAAACAACCAATCAACCTGGTCTGAAATGGAACACATACATCAAATCTGTTGCCAAGATTGCTGGAAAAATGGTTGGATCATTCTTCTGCTCCACAGTGGTTAATGGTCCACAAGAACTCATTGCGCAGTGGTTAGAGTACTTGGAAAAATCAATTGTAAAAAGTGATATTCTCCTGAAGGTTGAAAGTTCAATCCTCAGTGGGGACGACTGAAAAATACAATTGCGAATTATCTAGGACCTCCATCTAGTCATGGCTAACTGAAATAAGAGCACGCTACCCCCGTAATGTAAATAAAGGGTTCTGCTCGAAATTCCATCCAAATTCCTGAGTCCGACAGAAACATTCCTGAGTTCGATAAAATACACCTGACAAAGGGCGGAGGTTACATCGACCGAAAGGGTGTGACAATCACACTCAAGGTGAGAACAGTAGTTTGATGAATAACCAATTCTCATCTAAAAAATTCAGAAACTTCTCTGTCGATGTATTCCTCTATCTGTATTAGAATCAGCTCTGCCCTAAATCGAGTACTGTTGCAACATCTGGGTAGGAGCTGCTTGGCGCGCCACATCCAGCCTTGATTGAGTTCAAAATCAGCTTTGAAATCTAGTAGGTGATACCCTTTTTTCTTCCTTGCAACCTCTTTCACACAGAACAGACGTTGAAAGCCTTCCACTAGTCTGTCGTTATTTTCATG
>NC_136494.1:15713039-15805539 GCF_053919585.1 Euprymna scolopes
ATACCTATTGAATCGTTGATATAAGGTACCTTCAAAATGTTTCCAGACTTTTTTCGTATAGACACTTGTATCGACAGTACACGCATAAAACTCTGCTCCCCTTTGAAGTAATCTCCTCAAGCTGTAATGCATTTATTGTGCTGTTCAAACAATTTCTGGAAGGCCCCATGGAAGTCTTCTTCTGCGAACATATCAATGACCCACACAGCCTCTTTCATCTTCTCGATTTTCTCCTAACGACAGCCTCTAAGGTTTTCATTGAGCTAGGGAAATCACCAAAAATCACAAGGAGCAAGATCTGGCCTATAGGGAGGGCGAGGAACTGTCTTGATGCCCATTTTGGTCGAATAGTCTGTAACAAGAATGGAATTGTGGACTGATGGATTCGCACAAATCTTCTGCATCTTCAGTTCCTTGCAAATAAATGTGTACACAGTTCCCACATGGACATCAAACTGTGCACTTATTGTCTCTATAGACACACGATGGTTTTTATCCATGAAATTCTTTATTTGGCCAATCAACTCTGGTGTTCTGACTTCCTTACTTCTTCCACACATCTCGGTCCTGGATATGATCTTAAACTATATCCAGTGGTGAGGCCCCAGCTTGCGGGCTTTGGGGATGTGGAGCCACCCTTTAATTACAATTGCTCCCAGGTCCACTCTGATTCGGACTGGTAGTACCTGTTAGGGTCCCAACTATGGGTTAAATAGAAACAGACTTGAAAACAACAAATATATTCTATTAAAAAAAATTTTCTTCAAAATATTTGGATTCGGCATTAAATAACCTGAAAAGGGTTGATATGCCGTAAAACAAAAACAACCAACCAATCCACACATCTCATCATCCCTTACAGACTTCTAGACTTCCTTGAATCTATGCTACTCAAAAACCGATGCTCGATTCATTCAAGATGGTCCAAAAGTAGTCTGAAGCATTCCATACAATTCTATGGGATTTTTTCCCCAAATTTTAAACAGAATTTTATTGGATATCGTTCTTAGGCCTCACGTCCAGATTGCACTTTGAAATTCACCAGCTGTGATAATCAGGCTTTAGTAGGGTGTATTCCAATTCCTGCTGTAGATGTTAATTTGTAATTTGAAATTATAAAAATTTGTCAGTTCTCTTAAAAGATGCACAGCATTAACATACTGAATTTTTAAGAGTCTACAGTAATTTTAAATGCCTGTACAAAAAAGTCTGGAAACTTATTGAAGGCACCTTATAAATACATAATTGTATCGACTGTTATTTAGGACGATCCAAAAGCTGTCTTTTTATTGGCTACTACACGGAAATGTGAGAATCAAGCATAAATGGATTAATGCAGAATACGGAGTAACGTCTTCTGATAAATCTCTGTCTAGCAGGCAATGAAATGAGAACCTTTGAATTGCGCTCGACTCTTGTCAATCTATTTATTTTCATTCTTTTTTTATAAACCATAAATAAAATCTAAAATACTCTGTGCGATCCAACTGCATTCGAAACAAATAAACTTTGTGTAGTTCTAAACTTGTTCACCAATTTTTAATCATAAATGTTCAACAGTCTTTGTTTTATCTGACTTTAAACCCAGATTTATATGTGTGGGATTACTTTAAAAATCATATCTATTAAAAGAAAATATTTTTTCGACTATTACTGAATGAAAGAGGTAGATTACAATTCAATTCAGAGGAATATCGATGTAGTAGAGATATTTGAAAAAGGGGTGATGTCGTCGAAATATCAATAAAGTTTGGGCATTTAGTTTGAAATTAATATTTCATATAGAAAATATTTCGTATAGTAAATATTAACTTCCTTTTCACTACAGAAAGTTGTGCAAGTCAAACTAGCGCCTCTGGCGTATTAAAATTGCCTGAACAGCCCGATCAGCATTCACTGGAGAAAGAGCATCAAGCAGTAAGCAGTAAACTTACTTTACCCAAAAGACGAAAGGCAACGGCCTGGGAGAGTGGATCTCCTACGATTTCCTAGAGCCATACCTCAGTCTGACAGATTAAAGTTCATTCCCTACTCAAAAATGACCAAGACTTTTTCAGACTGCGTCGAGGAAGTATCTTCGACTAGCGTGGTAGGTAATATAGGACTACAATATACAGTGATACAAATATGCCAATAACCTTGACTTTCTCTCCAAATTGCATTTTTATCATTATTTTCAAGATGTAATTTCAGGAGGTGATTGCGGCTGATATGCTTACGTCATCATATTTGGTTTAATCGATATATTCTAAAGAGATCATCAATATTTGCATGAATATTTATTGTTTTAGATTCCTACTTTCTTGTAAATTGAAAACGAGAGTTGCAGTAAGTCCGTGTCAAAGACGACACGCTCCGAATTAGTTCGTGAGTAATAATTTGAAACGTCTTCCCATTTGGCTTTGAAAAATAAACGCATGTCATTTGTTATTAGGGTATTTGTTTGTGAAGGTGTTATTTGCAAAACACGGAATAACAATGAATGCCAGTTTTTGTCTACGTAAACAAAAGTGTTACGGAAAAAGAAAAAAAAACAGAAATTTTTGAAATTCACAAAGAAAAGGTATTGCTTATGCAGTGCACGAACTAATTTTCAAGAAATTTGCATTCGGGTTCAACTTTAAAAATTCATTTTTTTTGTTAAATTTTAAAAACTTAGTGACATCGTAATTATTCCAATATTTTTCAAGACGAGGATGAATAGTTAAAGTTCCAATCTTTGTTCAGTTTCAGGAATTCTTCAAGTCAAGAATAAAAAAAGGCGCTTATTCAGAATTACACATATTTAAAAAAAAATATATACAAAAATCTTTGATATACGTAACGAGGACATCGTATTCCAAAAACCACGTAAATCGATCAATAGGTTTTTGGTGTTTGTTAAGATACAGTCGACAGATCGATTTTTTTTTAAATATGTGATTTTAATCCAAAACAACAGTGCTTACATAATTGCCGTGTCGAAAATAGAAATATATCCAAAAATTACGAAACCCATCGAGTAGGACAACTGCTATTTTGTTTGTAGTAAAAAAAAGTCTATCGCTATCAGCTAAAACAAATCGTCAGCCATTAGATTGACAAAAGGAGAAATAATCGTGTCCCTTGTAATCAGAATCCTCAAGGTGTTTACATCTAGGGAAAATGCAATTAATCGTAAAGTATTACTTTTAACTATAAATAATTTTCTACTCTATGAAGTTTCGTAATTCTTGGAATTTGCGTTCGAGTTCAAATTTAAAAATTCGATTTTTTTTAAGTTGAATTTAGAAAATTAAGTGACATGGTCATCATGGCAATATCTTCCAATATGAGGATAAATAGTTAAAGTTCCGATCCTTATTCAATTTCAGGAATTCTTCAAGTCAAGAATAGAAAATAAAGGTGATTATACAGAATCACACTTATTTAAAAAGAAAATACTGGAAAGTATCTATGTTCTACGTACTTGATATAGACGAAGATGTCATATTCCAAAATTCACATAAATCGATCAAGTAGTTTTTTTAACGAAGATAATCAAAATTTACGATTTTTAGTGATTTTACTATTAAACTGTATTGAACAAAAGTTTTACCTCGACACTTCGAATTGAGTTATCCTCCCCTCATTCATTTCATTGATCACGGCTGATGAAAACACACTCGACTCGCGTAGTCATCAAATTTGATTTTCTTGAATAAAAAAAAAATACTTGATCAAGTTACCTGAGTTTTGGAATATGACATCTTTGTTCCGACTCTCCTGTATTTTCTTAACTTTCAGTTGCTGCCATAAGTGCCAATCTGATTAAGAACCGAAAAAATACCATGTCTTAAAGCTAAGAGAAATGTTTGAGATAATGTCTACCTGATGTGTGTTTTTTTTTTTGTTTGGATATTTCGACCTATGTTAGAATATATATAGACCTATGTTAGAATATATATAGACCTATGTTAGAATATATATAGACCTATGTTAGAATATATATAGACCTATGTTAGAATATATATAGACCTATGTTAGAATATATATATATAGACCTATGTTAGAATATATATATAGACCTATGTTAGAATATATATAGACCTATGTTAGAATATATATATATAGATCTATGTTAGAATATATATATAGACCTATGTTAGAATATATATAGACCTATGTTTCTGAATCTTTGAGATGAGGATTGGTTATTCGTATCATTCGGATTCATCGGACTACTGTTCTCATCTTGAGTGTGATTTTCACAACGTCTCGATCGATGTAACACATTCTTCATGTGTATCTTTTTTTTACATAGGGATCACCACTTATCAAGGCCGAGAGGCCACTCGAGGATAAGGGTTAAAGAGTGTACAGTAGAAATTGGACAATATAGTAATCGTTAGTAATGGAAATTCGGTAAATTTCTTCAAAAGTGGAACGGCTCATCAAGAACTTGTTTACGTTAGATTTGAACACAACCATATTGTAGTCAGCTGGAAAGCAGGAAAAACGGAAGACAATTCCACAGGCGTGCAGTTCTAAGAAAGAAGCTTTGTTCATGGAATCTACGTTTAGGTTTAGGCACAGATAAAGAGTGGGGGGAATTATTGATAGTGTTTTCAGCTAGACGAGTGTTTCTTGTGAAAGTTTGGCGAGGGGGGACCATAGACTGAAGCTCAGTCGAACACTTTTCATGAAAATAACGATACAGCAAACTCGCAACTTGTCGAACTCGGGAATTTGGACAGAATTTCGAGCGGAACCTTTACATCTAATTTACTTCACGGGCCTAGCATGCTTTTGTTCCGTCAGCCATGACTGGGTAGAGGTCCTAAGTAATTCCTAATTGTATTTTTCGGTCGCCCACACTGAGGATTGAACCTTCAACATTCAGGAGCATATAACTTTTTACAATTGATTTTTCAAAGTACTGTAACCATGGATCCTTGCAGACAATTCTAGTACGAATTTTAGGAGCCTTTAACCGATTTTTATTTCTAGTTGTAAATATCTCTATTTATTACTAATTATTAACATCTATCTATCTATCATTATATATATATATATATATATATATATATATATATATATATATATATATATATACGAAGATTTTTATGGGTACATAATTTTATAACACTTTTGAAGAACACCGAACGTAGTACAATAATTAATTGCTAAGGGTTTAGGTTTCTTCTTTTTTTTATAGTTTAAACATAAACCATTAAAAAGAAACTTTCGAAAAGACATAAAATACACTTCTAAAGTATATTTCTCCTAAGCATAAATAAGATAAAGAGATTAGGATAAATATATTTTAGAAGTGTATTTTGGTCTAACGGTTTATGTTTAAACTATAAAAAAAAAAAAAAAAAAAACTAAACCCACAGCAATTAATTATGACACTACGTTCGGTGTTCTTCAAAAGTGACACACACACACACACATATATATGTATGCATGTATATGTTTTTACTTATTAAATGTGTATCTTATCATTGTTTATAATTAATGGTTTCCATATCGTATTAAATTCTATTCTAGGGTCTACTTAGTAATTGGTTATTCCCAGTATATGTGCTGCTTCTTTCAGGCATCTTACTCTCCACCGTTCTTCTCTTTCTATAATTTTTGCTTCGTCCCATAATGGTAGATGGTTTCCCTTTTCCTTCCAGATATGGTCAGTTATACCTGATTTTTAAGTCTCTTCACATACTTAAGCTTTTCGATATTTTTTTAACCGTACTTTCAGTGGACGACACGTTTCACCTTTGTATAGTTTTCCACATTTACATGGGATTTCATCTACACAGTTCTTAGTCCTGATTTTTTCTGTTGGGGGCTTGACACACACAAACTGTTTCCGAAGAGTTGAATCACTACTGAATAATGTCATATGGATTACATATTCGTTGAATTCCTTGAAGTTTTTCAGGCAAGTCCTTCATATATATATATATATATATATATATATATATATATATATATATATATATATATATATCATGATTTTCTTGGGGGTACAAAAGGCAATCATGAAGGGAAGGTGTATTCTTTCGAAATTCATTTTATATTAAAAAAAAAAAAGACCGAGGAGAAAAGGAAAATGGATAGCAACTAAAAAATAAAAGTAGGGAAATAGAGGAGAAAAAAAATCCAAACGAGTCAATTGACATGTTTCGCCCTCACTCATCAAAATTGGAATCGAGGGATTTATTTTTTAGCAATTTGTTTTCCTTAATGATAAAATCTAAAAAAGAGACGGGAGCAACAGCAATCGTATGGGGATGATGAATCAGCCTCTAAAATTCATCCCCATACGTTTGCTGTTGCTATATATATATATATATATATATATATATATATATATATATATATATATATTAAATTAGAAAGTAGTCTGATGAATCCAACTAATATGTTAGCCACGATATTTTTATGAACACAAGAACCGGAATTCCGTAAACAAATACAATGATGCATCGTAATATTTACTTTTTACTTACGGAAACTAATAAAATAATTTTTAAAAATAAATGTGAGTTCTCTTCGGTCTGTGCGCATGCGTAAACAGGTGACTTACGCCATTATAGCTGATCATACAAAGAAAATAATTCCTTAGAAAAATATTAATATATCCCAAACTATTAATTTGCGACGGATACGGTTTTCAAATTCTTTTTTCAGCACAATGAAATCTACAAGAAAATATTTTGATTTCTACTAATTCGAGTTAACGCTTTTTCTAACATCAAATTAGATCTTAAATAGTAACCACTCACGACTAAATAGCTCTGTGCCGTGTTTGGTGTGAAATAACGGTAAAAAAAAAGGGTTCAAATTGTTTGATGCGTTTATGAAATAGAAAGAGCGTCGAGTTGTTTTCATTTTTGCATAAATTCATGTCCGTATCGTACTATGTAAGAAATTTAGCAGCAAGATGTCTGTTGACATTATACTTGAACTTCTGCATGTCAGTACAGTTGGGAAAGTAAGAATCCGGAAGGGAATTCTAAAGTCTAGCAGTTCTGGGAAAGAAACTATTTGAGTAGGAGGCATTCTAACACCTAGGGATCTCTACTGTATAGGGGTGGGACTTTGCTGGTTGTCGGGAGTATTTACGTCGTGGGAGTACAAGGGCTTGTAGTTCTTCAGAGCATCCACCATTAAAATACTTGTAAAACATCCACCATTAAAATACTTGTAAAACATCCACCATTAAAATACTTGTAAAACATCCACCATTAAAACAGGCAGAGGGAAACAAAATTTCGTCGATGGGATAGAGTTTGAAGCTAGATGACAGTTCAGGACTTATCAGGTTGATGACTCTCTTTTGAACCTTGACCAGGAGTGAGAAACTAGTAGCAGACGCACCAGCCCAAATGTGACAATACTCCATACATGGGAGAATATGGGCCTTGTAGAGGTACAGGATACTTTCAGGTGTAAGTAACTTTCTAGCACGGTAAAGAGAGCCAACGTTCATCGCAGCAACCTTGGCAATGCTTTCGATGTATATGTTCCAACTCGTGTTCCTTGTGAACGTTAAGCCGAGGAGTTTAGTCCTTTTTCAGGTGCCTAGGTGCTTTATTGTAATAAAGTTGACAAAGGGTCTTGGAAACAGTTTTAAGAAATTTGAGATTTTGATTAATCGAGGCTTTTAAATCACGATGAAGATGCAATGTTTTTTTTTTTATTAAACATCATTAGACTGTTTTTTTTTTTGTTTTTTTTTTTCAATTTTATTTCTATTCATTAACTTCGGATAGTAAAATGAAACAATTTCCCTGATGATGGATTTTTTATGATCCGAAATAAAGAAAGAAAAATGAAAATGAAAAACCTTTTAATGAAAAATGTTTAAAAATATTTGCATCTTAAACATGGTTTCAAATGCCTTCTGTCTTTTTATTTAAAATTTCATATTTCTTAAAGATGCTTTCAAAAACATTTTTAGCGAAATCGACCTGAAAGTAAAAAACAAAACAAAAGCAAACAATATCTTCCAACCAAAACATAACGTATATTATTTGAATTTTAAAATGAAATACGTTTGAAAGCCGAATTACAACGCAATATTATGAAAATAAACAAGCATGTACTTGTTTAAATTTTATATTTCGGAGTTATATATTTTTTCCAGTTAACGTCATGGCGAGATAATATATATATATATATATATATATATATATATATATATATATATATATATATATATATATATTATTCTGATGAAGGAATATAATCCCGAGATATAAATTTTAAACAAGTAATTTTTATTTTTTTCATTTTTTATTTTTTTCATATTTACATTAAATCTCATCCATATTCATTATATACCAGTTAAGCAATATTCGCTGAATTTTAATTTCTTATTAAGACCCCTTAAGCTTAAGCTTTAAATTTTATACGTTTTTTTTTTAATCCAATCGTGTAATGAATTTTTGTTAAAATTAGAATAAGTGTTTTAGACATAAGATATCATTATATATCGTAAGGGGACGTAAAAATTAGGGAAAATTGTTTTTACCCGTCCTGGGACGAGTACGCTTTCTAGTGTACATTTTAGTATGCGAATATATTTATATCAAGTTAGCTTCCTTGATACAGACTTCAAAAACGATCGCGCAAACGTATTAGTATTAAAATCGTATTTTAAGACAACTATGTACAATTTTCGGTTATCTTTACGACTACCGTTTCCACTTCACTTCCGGTTATTTCTTCGTTTTTACTGATATTTTTTACGGTATCATTTGTTTATTAAATTTTTAGGTGAAAGCACTGAAGATGTAAAGGAAGCCCGTTAAGAAAGTTTTTTTTTCTTCTAAATATTAACATTATTTGTATTAAAAAAAAAAAAAAAAAAAAACCGGATGTGAAGTGAAAACAGTAAACGTAAACATAACCAAATTTTGTTACTATTGTGTAATTATACCCGATTCGGATTCAATAAATTAACCGTTTTAGTTGTTTTTTGTTTTGTTTTTTGAGGGGTTTTTTTTGTATTTTTTTTTATTTTCTATCTACTGGAAGTAACGGGAATGTAGTTAAGTATATATTCAAATACAACTTTTGTTTGAGATTTTGTTAACCATTTCAATTAGAAAGAGCCAAAGTTAAAATTCTGTTTTGTTTGTTGTTTTCATTTGATGTTAATTAAATCCAAAGATTAATTAAACTGATTGCATCAGCCTTTACAAGGAGTGCTTGATTAGCCTAATCAATCATATTATGGGTTATTGAATTGGCTGAACCAGGTTCGAATCCTATTGGATCCATTGAATTTTATTACTCATTGAACGAACTTGTGCGCGCGCGCGCACACACACACACACACACACACCAATTCCTTTCATATAATAGATTCAGCTTGTCCCTTCCTTAGTCTTTGGAAAAAAACATATAATTTTCTAAAGCGAAACTGCTTCAAAAAAGGCCAAATTCGCGAAATTTGACTTTAAAAAGTCAATCTGTCAATGCTGGACAAGAATATGAGTGACCTCCCTTTGATGCAGCCTCGTTTTTAAGATATGATTATAGCAATAATGTATAATTATTGTTGTTATTGTGTGAGGAAAGAACTTGTAGTTTCAACGTGCAGTGATTCTTCAATGAAGAAATGCGTAAATATTTCAATTATTATCTTGTATATAATAAAGGAGACGCAATTTTCCCCCCTCTGGACGAAACTACCGTAGATTGACAACAACGGATACCACATAAAAAAACTTATGTTTACGCCATTATCCATCACGTTATCTATCTATGGAACGCCGTAATATTAAAACATTACATTTAGTCCAAGAAGCGCCATGTTTATCATTGTCCTAAACCACAGAGGAAGTAACTCAAATTTCACCCTCACTTTACCGAGTCCTCTTACGACACCATTCTACACCGTGCTTTTATACTTGTTCGTACTTTTCCTTGCTGTTAGCCGTCATTAACTGACTACAGATTTCCTACACAATCGCATATTCTTACCCCCTACACCAGACACAAATAATGATTTCTCCCTTTGAAATAGCCGGCCCAGCTGATTGGCTGAGAAGTATACATTCTACAATTACCCTATTCGGTTATTCTACCAATAAACGAACAGTTCTCAACTATAAAACACCCCGCCATTTTCGGTACGTACACAATGTTCTTATGTTTTATTTATATAATTTATGGGATTATTCAGCTTTGAAACTCTCAACTTTTATTATTTATTTGTGAAAATATTACACTCCAAAAAATAAATCTTTGACGATCCTATTAGATTTATTCGACATCAACGGACACCCGAAATAATAAACAGCTATGCGAAACTACTTCTGGTTATAGTCACTCGAAGAGAGGGACAATTAGAGAGAGAGAGAGAGAGAGAGAGAGAGAGAGAGAGAGAGAGAGAGAGAAGCCGTTTTACAGTATTATTTGGTTAAGTCAGGCGTTATAACTGTTAATTCATAACCAATTTTTGTTTCTTTCTTGTGGAGGGAGGGGGTCATTATTTACACCGTGTTTGCTTATTTTCGTTTTTGAAAACATCCCATTAAGCGCAGCTATAGTTCTTTTCATCAACAACGTATGCGCGTTTAGCCGTCTTCCTTTAAAATAGAATAAAACATGTCTTATACCAGCGACGACTTCGTATAAGAGCGTTCGCTTCGTAAGCTCCAGCTTGAACGTTCGCTCCCAGTCATCGGATCTCTTTTTTTCTTTTGGAATGTTTTAACATTTGCGAAGGGTTCTCCGTTTTTATACTTTAGTTTTATCCAGTTAACATATTTGTATTTGTTGTTTCCTTTATTTTTTTATATTCCCTTTTCTTTCATTTTTACGTGCGCGTATTTTATTTTAAATTATATTTTTCGTTTTCTACGACATTTTCTTCGAGGAAACTTCATACATCAACTTTGTTTTAAAATCTTTAATTTATTGCAATAAACATATTTAAACAAAATTGTTTAGTTTGGGTAACCAATTTGGGAATTCCAGTTGCTATATATGTGCTCTCTGCTTATTTCGGCGTTGTTTCCAATAGTGTAGCACTTCTCCTTGCCGTTGGACTCAAGCAGTGCGAACTCAAGAGGTGTGGTTGGGAATTGCGTAACTCTTGCAATTACAAGCCCAGCTAACCTTACAAGTGGTATCCATTGTATCTTGAAACCGAGAAGAGATATCATCGATACATTCTATTTGATCGAATAATATTATAAATTAAGATAAGACGTTTTGCTAAAAGTGAATCCCGTTATTAATTATTTAAAGTTTTACAAAACAAAATGTATTCTTCATTGGACACGCACATGCGTACGCTTCAACTGATGAAATATTATCATATTTGTGGTTACATAAATTAAAACTGGTGAATCGCGCTTAAAAAAAAACAAGGCGCATGAACAAAATGAAAGAAAGCAAACATTGTTCTTTGAGTATTTCGTTATATTTTATTTTAGTACTTCTGCAATGTACAACCCGCGCTATGTAACAATTCAATAAAAAAGATATCGTAAAAACTTGAATTTAACTTTAAAATACTACTAAAAAATTAGCGCGGATCGTAAAAGGCTTAAAAAAAAACAAATGAAAGAATAAGTCTGTGCAGGGTCCACTTTCCTAGTGTCTTACCGTTTATTTTATTTAGTTATTTTTTAAAATCAAAATGAAAAGAAAAAACGTCATTTGTTTTCGGGGTGTTTTCTGTTTTGTTTGTTTTGGGGTTTATTTTTATTTTATATATTATTTTTTTTTCTTTCCTTACGATGATAAGTGACATAATTGCAATCAATGAAATACATAATAAATGATAAATACACGAAAGAAGCTTCGTTTCATTTCCATAGGATAGGATTCCATGTTTCCGTTCTTAAATAAATTTCTACTTAATAAAACTTTGAGACGAAATATTTTTAGTCGCATACGATGTACCAACGTGACACGCATATAATCTATATAAGATCCAGGTACGTCCAAGGATGGAATATTGTTGCCACATCTGGGCAGGAGCTGCTAGAAAGGACTTGTCCTGCCTTGATAGAGTTCAAAATAGACTTCGTAGCCTCGTAGGAGATGTCCTTTTCTCTTCCTTGCAACCTCTATCTCACAGAAGAGATGTTGCGAGTTTGTCTCTGATGTATCGTTATTTTCATGGAAGGTGTTCAACTGAGCTTCAATCTATGGTCCCCTCTCGCCAAACTTTCACAAGAAACACTCGTCTAGCTGTACACACTATCAATAATTCCCCCCACTCTTTATCTGTGCCTAAACCTAAACGTAGATTCCATGAACAAAGCTTCTTTCTTAGAACTGCTCGCCTGTGGAATTGTCTTCCGTTTTCCTGCTTTCCGGCTGACTACAAAATGGTTGTGTTCAAGTCTCACGTAAATAAGTTCTTGATGAGCCGTTCTATATAAGTTATCAAATTTACCAAATTTTCATTACTAATGATTACTATATTGTCCAATGTCTACTGTACACTCTTTAACCCTTATCCTTGAGTGGCCTCTTGGCCTTGATAAGTGGTGATGCCTATGTAAAAAAAAAACGATGAAAAATTAAAAATAAACTCAGATGAATGTACACAATTTTTTAACGATTTTCTTTTTCAATTTTGGCCCATTTTAGACTCTTAAAATCAATTTTAACCGACTAAAGATTCATAAAAGAACGACCCATAAAAATACAATCATTTTGGGCCCTCAGCGCCGCTCTACGGCTTTTAGTTTCAGGAGAGATAGAGTTTGAAAATATGGAGACAAACAGACAGACCGACATATAGACGTTTATATATTAGATTTAAGATCAGTAGAGTTAATAGATACACGATACACACTTTGTCTCCATTACGACACATGGTGGATTGATGAGCGCCCGTTACCAATTATTTGCGATCAGAATTTAAATATCTCATTCTCTAAAATTAAACATAAAATGAAACCAAAGAATAAATTAACGAATAAATAAAATAGATTAGATTAAATAAATACACATATTACTAAAGTGTGAAAGTATCCCGTACATTTACAAGGCCACCATTCACCCATCTAGGGAGTATTTTTGTCTCATTAAAACTGTTTCCAAAACCCTTTGTCAACTTTATTACAATAAAGTACCTAGGCACCTGAAAAAGGACTAAACTCCCCGGCTTAACGTTCACAAGGAACACGAGTTGGAACAGATACATCGAAAGCATTGCCAAGGTTGCTGCGATGAACGTTGGCTCTCTTTAGCGTGCTAGAAAGTTACTTACGCCTGAAACTATCTTGTACCTCTACAAGGCCCATATTCTCCTATGTATGGAGTATTATTGTCACATTTGGGCTGGTGCGTCTGTTACTAGTCTCTCATCTAACTGAACCTGAACTGTCAGCTAGGCTTCAGCCATTGTCCCCTCGACGAAATGTTGCATCCTTCTGCCTGTTTTACAAGTATTTTAATGGTGGGTGCTCTGATGAACTACAAGCTCGAATTTAAATAACACTGATATTCATTCGATAAAATTTAAAAATAAACCAAATATTAAATTAACAAATAAATAAAATAAATAATATAAAAAATAAATTAAATCTATATATCTATAAAAGTGAAATTATTTGTGCGTGTGTCTATGAGCGTCTACAAAACTACTCTGTCAATTTTCAGTCTACAGATTTGAGATTTGACATAAGGGGTATTGAGATTTAGGATAGTCTTTTTAATCGGTTTTCGGCTAAAAATTTCGTTGTTAAGGGGTAAAAGTTCAACGATTGGACCTTTGAAACCCCTACCAAACTATTCCGCCAATTTTGGGTCTAAACACTTCATATTTTAGATGTAGGTTACTTGGACATAGATCAAACTTTTTAATTTGATTTGAGCCCAATGTTAATGGGTTAAAATTGGAGTGAAATTGCGGTCTCTACCAAATTATTCAGCCAATTTTTGACCAAAAACATTTGAAATTTTACATGAAGTGTATTCAGATATATGGCAAGCGGTTTAATCGTTTTTTGTTTTTTTTGGCCGAAAATATGGCTGCCTAGGGGTCAAAGTTTAAAAGATTTTACCTTTGCAGTCTCTAGCAAACTATTCAACAAATATTGGGTCTAAACATTTGAGATTTTACATAAATTGTATTCAGACAAGCAGCAAACTTTTTAATCAGTTTTGGGGCGAAAATTTGGCTGCCAAGAAGTCAAAGTTGAAAGAGTTGACCATTGCAGACTCTACGAAACTCTTCTGCCAATGTTGAGTCTAAACACGTGAAATTTTAGATGTAGGGTACCTGGATACGAGTCAAACTTTTTAATATAAAAAAAAAGTTATGAACAGTACATAGAGCCCAAGAAAATCCAGGCTGACCTGCTAGTTTAATAGAAAATAAATATTAAAAAAATCAAAATATTTTTTAGTAATAGCGATGATAATAAACAAGGAAGCATTATGTGTAACCCCTATTTCTGATTTAGAGCTGATCTATTTCCGTATCCGGTTCCACTATATGATATTTTCAATGAGTTTTTACGGAAATTCTTTCGACCCTTTCCTTTTGAAAATGAGATAATATTCTCGAAATATTAAGACCTCCACTATCCCGGTTATATCAAACAGTAAGTTCATGTTGACTGATTTATATTGTGATTATTTTGAAAAATAAATGGATATACGAATATAGAAATAACTAAAACAACAAATGAGACCTTTCGTTCGTCCACTTGTGTTCATACGTCACCCCAATACAACAGTCGGCTCTGTGCATTGCAATAGCCTTCTTATACTCCTCTATATAAAATGGTCCTGGATATGACCTTAAACTATATCCGATTGTGAGGCTTTGGGAAGTGTGGAGCAACCTTTTAATTGCCATTGCTCTCAGGTCCAGTCTGTCCCGGAGTGGTAGTACCTATTGGGTCCCAACTATGGGTTAAATAGAAACCGACTTGAAAAAAAAGTATATTCTATTAAAAAATTTTCAAAATCACTGGATTCAGCATTGACTAACCTAAAAAGGGTTGATATGTCGTAGAACAAAAACAACCAACCAAAATCCATATCAAATAATAAATAAAAATGAAAAGTAAAATTATCTTTTCTGCTTTGATTTCATGATAATTTCGAAATGTATGAGTTGAACAGAAACTGTTTAAGTCACTCAAAACCAAACATGGTTTTAGAGAATTTCATCTTTAAATCATCTTATGAGAATGCAAATTAAAATTTCAATTTTCAATGGATTACTTTTTATATGTTTTTTTTTATACCTGCATGACTGAGGACAGAAAAAGAAAATCCTAGTACCTTCATCTGATTTTAAAAACCATTGGTGACAATCTCAATCCTATCATCGATTTTGCAATCAAGCCGAAGAGAGATTTGAATTAAAACGGCCTTGGATTGCGCCATAAACATGTCGTGAACTGAAAAAAGCACGTTTGGGTATTAGATGTTATGCCACGGAGATTTCCTTTTTTAATTAACATTTGTTTTGTTTTTTATATTTTTTTATTTTAGATACATTTTCTTTTTAATTTTTTCATTTTAATTCTTCCATTTCATTAGAATTCGTCTTCAGAAAACTTTAAAAACAGTCCGGATTTGTTGTTGTCAGGTATACGTCTCGGCAACAATTTATTCACATATGAAATCAGTAAATATGGATTTAGCGTTAAATATAACAGAGATGATAAAATGTCTTTGATAATTTCGAGAGAATATCTCTTTTTCAAAAAGAACATAAATTTAAAGTATTCCGTAAAAACGGAACAACAAATGCAAATATGAGATAGCTGTCACACATCTAACTATCTATATATATATATATATATATATATATATTAACACACGCATCTCTTTTTTAAAAAAAACCATAAATTTAAAATATTCTGTAAAACGGAACAACGAATGCAAATGTGAGATAGCTGTCACACAGTCTATGTGTGTCTGTCTCTCTCTCTCTCTCTCTCTATCTCTCTCTCTCTCTATATATATATATAATGATAGATATCTGTCTAACTATATAGATAGATATAATTTGTTTTTACATTTAAGCATGTATGTAAAGAATATACAGGGAGAGACATAGAAGGGACACAATCAAAGAGGGATAAACAGTACAAAATTGACGTAGATGATTTCCCTTTGATTGACAGAAACCGAGTATAAAACTGGAGAATATAACAGTTTTGAATATCATTAAAAAAAAAAGAACTTTTAATTATTCTGACTGTATTCCTAAATTCGTAATTATCCTGTGGTATACGTTCTCGACAATGTGACTGACATTGACTTTGTTGCTGCCTAGCTACGTCAGGTTTCTGTCAAATCCTAAAAGGTCCACCAACCTAGGCTCTATCTACTCTCTGAGATGGAGTTAGTTTATTGCTAATCGTCAGAGGCGATAGGACCGCTCAGGCTTCTTTTTATAATCTTTTTCTTTTCCTTTACCGTGACGTCAATTCGCACACGGTTCAGTATTTGCATACATGTGGTCGCGCTCTGTTACATTTGCTTGCAAGCTTTTCAAATCCAAGACGTATACAGATTCGCTACCCATTCAAAACTCCTTTTCATCTTCAGGACTTATGCAGATCAGCTACCCACTGAAATCTCCTTTTCGTCCCCAGGACTTATACAGATTAGCTACTTACTGAAAATTGTTAATCTCTTAGACTTATACAGATAGGCTATCCATTTAAAACCTGTTTTCATCTCTAAGATTTATACAGATTAGCTACTTAAGAATTATGCATATAATAAAGTCTATGAGATGGACTAAGAAATGAAGATGTAAAAAAGAGGTTTAATATTAACGCATCCATCAAGAAAGTAATTAATGTGGTTTCAACATGTTTGCCGGATACCAGACTCCCGTTATGTAAAAATATCAGATCAAGAAAATTTCATTTCAGAATGATCAAGAGAACGGCCATCAAAGGGATGGGCCGACCAGAAAAAGATTCAGACTGACTCAAGACTGATAAATGGTGGAATTTTGTTTTCAAGCCAGTGGCGAAGCTTTCTGTAGTACACAAATAAGTCAAGTCAGCTAATGTTTGGATGCATTTTTGTTTGGTGAGTGTGAAGTCTATTCAGGATAACATTTTCTACTGATAAGACGATCTCCAAAGTGTTTCCTCTTGAACAGTGACGAACTCAAGATTACTGAACGCTTTATGACTGAAACTTTGTGGCCCAGTCAAGAATGTATTGAAGTTTCTCTGTACCAAATATGGTTAAATTAATGGAATTCTGCTATAAAGCATGTGGCGAAGCTCTTTGTACTGTGCAAATATATCAAGTTTGGATTATCATTGTTTTGCTTATGTGGTCGACAAGATGAAAAAATGTCTTGTTTTTTTGTTTTTTTTTCAAAATCCACCAAGAGAGAACTGACCCAAGTCTGTGGTAAGTCGTGGAATTTTGTACCCAAACATGTGATGAAGCTCTCTGGAAATTGCGCATTGTAACATAGCGCAGGTGTGCATATCCATGTGAACTAACGTCATCAATAAAGAAAAAAAAAAAACACTATAAAAAGGAAAACTCAATGATTATGTTAGAGACGTGGATCAAGTGCAAGATCATGTAAAAGGCATGCGTTACTAGAGAACGTTCTCGATCATGTGGTGGATGTCATGGCCGTAACAATGAGGAAAAATGTCGTTGTTCCTATTTACTTGCCTCCCCACGAGGGTAGAGTTAGACACAAGGTGGATTTTGAATGTGGGGAATATCCAACTCCCCCAAAAGGGGGAACTCTGAATAGGAACAAAAATAAAAATCGTCTCAGTCGAGAAAGATTTCTCCTCCACTGACCGAGGACAGAAAAGGTGAAGTGTAGCATCAGAACAGATACTACACTGTGATCTTTGCTCGAAGGGCAGATCGTCGTTGCTACAAAGAAAGCAGAGTTGAAGTTCTTTTCTATTCTTTGTCAGCTTTGCGACTGAAAGCTACAACGCGTTGGTTTCCGGACAAACTTACAACATGAGGCAATGCAAGACAATATAAGATCAGTAAATGAATTGCGAGTTATAAATTTAGCTGATTAGTAAAAAAAAAGAAAGAAAAACAAATTGAGGTTTCCAGCCAAGAAAGTTTGAATAGATATTTGTCATGTCTTCAAAGCTGGTCTCATCAAAATCTTTCAAATAAAAAATAAATTCATTTTTTTGTTGTTGTTCGATTGCTGTCATTAAGAAAAGTTTGTTGCTTGTTTTTTATTTTTAATCTTTTTTTTTTTTATTTATTATCATTTTTCATCCTGATCATTATGAAAATAAAAAAAAAACCTGATCCTGAAAATTCAGACACGAAAAGTCAAGAAACTTTGGTAATGAGTGTCCGTCTATCATTAGACATTGAATGTGCTGCCTTAATGACAGAGCCAGAAGATTCTTCAAAAAAAAAAAAAAACGATTCTGGCAGATTTTTTTCTCAATCATTCCTAAAACGTTCATCTAAATTTCTAGATTTGTAGCGTTTTATACAACGATTTGCATCCTCAAAAATCAATGCATAATTTTTAATACAGCATTCCTGTAATGATCTGCTCCCTGTTGATTGCGGTGTGATGCTGGTTCTGTGCAGTTCTAGGAGGTCTACCCTCCAGGGTTTTGCCTTCTTTTTTTTTTGAGAAGGGATTAGTTTATTGCTAATCACCTGAAGCGCCATTGCTTGGGAATGCCGATGGGGATGTCTAGGCACATTTTGCTGGTCAGAGTGCCCCCTCGTCTAGGGCCGCTGATTTCTAAATCCCACTTTCTGACGCTGGTGCCCAAGTTCTGGCGGTAAGAGAGCACTAAGTACCTTCTCAATCCTTTTCCCTTTGTCGACCATTTGCAATAAGTGTGATGCCCATAGGAACCCCTACATGATAAAATATTTTTTAATATTTATTTATTTCTCTCTAAGCAATTTTTTTTTCTTTTTATAACCGATTTAGGCAAAAAAAAACAAAAAAAAAAACAATTTCCCAAACTTATTGACAAATTTGAAAACAAAAAATATTTTTCTGACAACAAGTTCAAACCATACCATACCAAAGTGGTACGCACACTAGGTGGGTTGAACTGGCCTTCCCTAAAGAAGAAAGTTTCTCATATATATATATATATATATATATATATATATATATATATTTTGTGTACAGAAAGTTGTTAGTTGAGACAGGTCATTGGTACCGTCGGTTTCAAGCCCGATAATAAGGCCCGTTTAAGGTATCCTTATCGAGCTCTCTTCAGCCAATATTCGTCTCGAATATTGGCTGAAGAGAGCTCGATAAGGATACCTTAAACGGGCCTTATTATCGGGCTTGAAACCGACGGTACCAATGACCTGTCTCAACTAACAACTTTCTGTACACAAAATATAAGTACGCTCTTAAAATTTGGATTTTCCTTTTAATTGAGCACTCTGCTGGAATTCTTTTTCCAAAAAAACTAATCATATATATATATATATATATATATATATATATATATATATATATATATATACAGGGTGTCCACAAAATCTGCCTTCATAATCTAGAGGGTGCCCATAAAGTCTGGATACATAATCTACATGGTGCCCACAAAGTCTGGCTGCATAATCTACAGGGTGTCCACGCAGTCTGGCTACATTGGCTACATTAAGTAGCCAGACTTTGTGGACACCCTGTATATATGACTACTTACTTTAACCACATAAATTAATATACGAAAGTATAAACTTATGCATAAACTTTAAGTATTTATTTCAAGAGTGCTCAATACGTAGGTAGAGTTAGGTAGTAAGTTATAAAATATATATAACGATTAAGCTACACTAAATATTCCGCGTTTCATCCACGCTAGAATTCATCAAGCATAAGCCTGATGAATCCTAGCATGGATGAAACGTGGAATATTCTGTGTAGCTTAACCGCCATACATATTTTATAACTTTATATATATGATTATTTAAGGTTACTATTTTCTCTCTAGAAAATAACCAATGAATTTTTAATGAGATGTATCCAAGAGTGCTCTATACCAAATAGGGCAAGATATACGTTTTGTTTGTTTTACATATAAGCATTTATAAGCTGCACATTCATGAGTATGTTTTGGTCAGCTAGTTACAAATAACTAGAGACCTCTTCAGGCGATACTGCTTATACAAAGTAGAGACCATAAAGCAGCATTACCTGAATAGGTGTCTCATTATTTGAAACTGGCTGACTAAAACATGCTCATTAATGTGTAGTGACATATGAATGCTTATGTAAGACAAATAAAAAGTCTATATATATATGTACATATATATGTATATACATATATACTTATGTATATATATGTATGTATATACATATATATGTATGTATGTATATGTATGTATATATATATAGATGTATATATATATTTATGTATATATATATATATACTTTTGTATATATATATATATATATGTGTATATGTATGTATATATGTCTATATATATATGTGCATATATTAGTGTGTATATGTATATATGTATATATATTTTTTCATATGTTTATATGTATATAAATGTATGTATGTATGTATATATATATAGTATGTCAGGTCATGTCATATGCTACTGGTACCATGTAACCCAGTACTACCTGCCTCATGGTCAGGTCACCGGCGACTAAACTGGTTCCCCCACCAGACTTGTTTGGTGAGGAGGGCGGCTAGTCTCCCTGAAGGATTAAAAACAAGACCTTCCAAAGGGCGAATGAACTCTTTTCTGGGTCAACGGCCAACTACCACCGTGTATATTTGTGTGTGTGTATGTGTATTGGGGTAGAGAGGGCTCCCGTAAGCCGTGGTGAAGGCAACCTTTCTAGGAGAAGCAAATCTCTGATTTTAAAAAAACATAAAACGGAAGACCAGTACCCGCATTAAGCTGGTCTGCAGTTTAATTTGTTGCTGGCTATCTTGCTCTTGCTTGTTGCTGGATCTCAACATTTTGAACCGAGAGAGAGACTTAGCTGTCGTACAAAGCTAAGACTCTGTAACATCATATTTGTATAGATACTCCCTCAGACATTTGGGCTCATGGATTTTAAATGTCTGTGGGAGTGGCATTCGTCTGACAAGACGTTGCAATCATCATCATCATATATGTATGTACATATGTATCTACATACATATGTATATATGTATGTACATACATATGTATGTACATATATATGTGTGTATATATATATATATATGTACATATATATGTGTATATATATATATATATGTACATATATATATATATATATGCATATACATATACATACATATACATGTATATATATTATATGAAGGCTGAGGGTGCATGTCTCCCAATGGACTAAATGAGCCCCCAGATATCATTCTGGTATTGTGCCTACAGTGCGGAATACTCCAAGATGTTCACTCATGTTGTACTGGCTAGGCTCATCGTTTATTAACTTCCGTGGTCTTTTTGTTTTTTTACACGGGAATCACTATTTATCAAGGTCCAGAGGCCACTCGAGGATAAGGGTTAATGGGTTTACATTAGTCAATGTGATTAAAGCGTAGTAAACATAAGCAGTGGGAATTTTGTAAATTGGATTACTTAGGGGGACGGTTCATCATGAAGCTTCTCTCTTTACATCATCCACATTCTGAACTTGTTTATGTTGGACTTGAAGTCAGTCAGATTGTACTCAGCTTGAAAGCAAGCAATCGTAAGAGAGTTCCACTGGCGTTTAGTTATAAGAAAGAAGCTTTGTTTATGGAATTTACATTTAGGTTTAGGCACAGATAAAGAGTGTGGGAAATAATTGATAGCGGTTTTAGGTAGACGAGTGTTTTTCGTGAAAGTTTGGCGAGGGGGGGGGCACCATAGATTGAAGCTCAGCTGACCACTGTTTCAACACGATTACCTATGCCTCTAGAAAAAGGCGCACTCTGATGTAAAAACCTGTGAGCTCTGTCTTGTGGCAGCCATTGCACCGACTGAGATTAGCAGTTGTACCAAAAAGTGTAGTTGATTCTGCACAAAGCTTTCATCATTATAAACAATTAATTTCCGAACACCGTAGCTGTTATGGCGGAGCTCATACATTGGAATCGACGGGAGGGTCCATCATATATGAAAGCAATTTATACAACACAATACAATAGAGAAATACGACGGATCAACATGAACTAAACAAATTCAGATTTAATGGTGGAATAAGCTATGCAACTTTACGTTTAATTAATCTCTACTCTTATATAATAGCCACTGTGTGTGTGTGTGAGTTCCTTCCTCCTGGGTTCCGAAACGGCTGAGGGTATCTTTTGCAAATTTCACACAAAAGTACTTTCTATTTCTGGCAGTGTTCTTAGATAGGGTTTGTACAGAAATTCATCTGATAAGTATTTGGAAATGGAAAAAATCCTATCTTCAAAATAGTCTTTCTTCTTTCATAGATAAAGACAGAATTTTTACCGGAGAGTATTTTACGTTACACAGGTGTAATCTTCGCCGGTGTAACATAGTACATTAGCCTGTAAAATTTTTTTGTTTTTTTTTTCTATTAGAGAAGAAGCACTATTTTTAAGATCGTCAAGCCCAAATATCAGCTGACGTGATATTGTAAATAAACGCTGACGGAATTTGAAAAACGACATTACCATTATTATGTTTGTATTTCTTTTAGATATTTTTTTGTGAATTAGTCCACTGGACAAATTATTCCTAGTAATATATACTCATCAATAGAGGATTGATTCTATAATAATGCATATGCATGAATTAAAATATCGGGTTTGTATTACTGTACACAGAGATTCGAAAAAGTTGTCAAAAAACAAATATATAACAAATAAATGTTATCAAAGGCAAGATAAGTTACTTTTCTACCAAACTGGATATAATTTTCGTGTTTTTATTCAATGTAACATGTTTATTCAGCTCGAAAAACATGCAGTGTTTACCGATGTATTGGAAAATTCAAAATGGCGGCCGACTCTCTCTTAAACACGGTAAGTTCGGGAAAAGGTGTTATAAATAATAAACTAGACAAAATACTGTCAGAAATTCGCTCAATATATATTACCGTGACATAGGTTGACATATATTCGGTGGTTTTTTAATAGTATTTTGTCTAGTTTATTATTTATAACACCTTTTCCTGAACTTACCGTGTTTAAGAGAGAGTCGGCCGCCATTTTGAATTGTCCAATACATCGGTAAACACTGCATGTTTTTCGAGCTGAATAAATATGTTACATTGAATAAAAACACAAAGAATATATCCAGTTTGGTAGAAAAGTAACTTATCTTGCCTTTGATAACATTTATTTGTTATATATATATTTTTTGACAACTTTTTCGAATCTATGTGTACAGTAATACAAACCCAAAATATCATATTCAAGTATATTGCACGACCAGGCAACGCTGAGCAGCCAGCTATTACAGTATTAAAATAATAATAATGAAAGTAATATGTCTTAAAATGTTTATACTTTTAACATTGCATTTTGATCTTACTGATGGAAGTTTTGTATCATATTATATTTCGGGGAAAATACCTTCTTCAGATAAGTGTTTAACTTTAGTTCAAACATACATACGGAGGCTGTTGTATAGTATTCGGATACTAAACTTAAGATTTTCTGTCCTTGGTCAGTGAAGGAGGAATTCTTCTAGACTGACGCAATTTAAATTTTTGTCCGAATCCTGTGTGTCCATTTTTGGAAAGCTAGATTTCTCTACAGTATAAACTGACCTTGTGTCTAACTCTACTCACATGTTAACGGGGCCTACTGTTCTTATCTTGCAGTTTAATTGACATTTAATTGACATTAATATTAAACGTGAGTTTTATTCATCCATTAAAAAATGCGTACTCTCACTTCTTCTATTTTTCAACAGACAGAATTAAAAAAATAAAAAGCCACGAAGAAAAACTATACAAAAAAAATATTTTGTTTTAGTCATTCGTTAGAAAACTATTTAGTCAGTAAGTCATTCAATCACCTGCAATCACTGCATTAATTTGCTCTCTCGAATTCACTATAGTACCAGTAATAATTTATTTTTTAAGGGATCATCAGTTGTTTACCATGAAACACTGTTTCGGGGATTTAATATATATATATATATATATATATATATATATATATATATACTAGCATGGGTGCCCGGCGTTGCCCAGGTGTTTAGAGGTGTATGCTGAAGAAAAAAAACGGTCAATTCTTTTAGCTTTGGCCCCATGATGACCCTTTAAAATTTATTGTTTGGGGGCTCAAATCAAGTTATTAAGTTATATCCATGTCCATGGAACCTATATCTAAAATTTCAAGTGTTTAAACCACAAATTGTTGGAGGAGTTTGGCTGAGTTCTCAAAAGTCAAATCGTTGAACTTTGACCCCTTAACAGCCCAATATCTGACCGAAAACCAATCACATAGATTTTCACAAATCTCAGTACCCTGTATATCAAATTTCAAGTCTGTCAACTTAAAATTAACAGAGTTATTGCGCAGCAAAATGTACACAGACAGACAGACAGACACGTTAATTTTATATATATATATATATATGAAATTCGCATATATACATATATATAAAAGAAGTATATATATATATATATATATATATATATACTTCTTTTATATAAATGCATATATGCGAATTTCATATATATATATATATATATATATATATATATATATATATACTAGCAAAAGTACCCGTCGTTGATTGGGCTCAAAAACAGCCTACAGAAAATGGACTCTGATTTATTAAACTATGATAAGTTATGAAAAGGAAGTGTTGTAAAGAGATAGCTTCGAATTTGGGGGTATCAAAACCAAAGCAAAATATGATGAAAGTAAAAATAAAATAGATAAACCCCATAATTTATTATACCATAACCGTTCACACTGAAACACTTATCACAATATTCTGTGGATCTATATTAAAAAACCTTGTTAAACCTTGTGACATATTTCCATTCTATGGAGGTCAGGCTCGAACGAACACCCCATAATTTTATTATAACATATTTCTTCAAACTAAAACATAATTATCAAAGTAGACTTACGCGGATAAATATGAAAAGTCATTATTAATGTTTGTACCTATTTCCATCCTATGGAGGCCAGGCGCGAACGCAGACCCCACAATTTTATTATACCATCCCTATTTAAGTTAAATCATACTTATCAAAGTATTCTTATGTACATCTATATCAAAAACACTTGTAAACGTTTTTTTTTTATTTTTTTATTTCCATACTTTGTGGACCAGGCGCGAACGTAGACCCCACAATTTTAATTAACGACCATTCTGCAGGATCAAACATGTCCATTCCTGTGTCTCGATACATCTTCTATCATTATATGTAATCAGTTTTTTAAAATAGTCAACCATATAGGAGCCTATTCGTGACCACACACCTACACATTCAGCTTTATATATATATATATATATATATATATATATATATATATATATATATAATCTCTGCAATTGATTTTGAATTATACTTTTCTTCAATTTATTGGATTTTACGATTGTTCCTATATTTTATTCTGCATTTACGCAATGAAATATCATTTTTATAATCTTTGCTTCTTTTAGGCTTTCATCCAAGTTTTCTAGTTTTTCAATATATGCGCTAAATGGCAAAATTAATTACTGCTTATAAATTTTATTTTGCTAAAAATATTTCATCTGATGAAATGAACCATTTGTTGAAAACCTTGGATTAAGGAACAAAAACTAAAAAGTTTTGTATTCCTCTTAAAATAATACATTTTTTTTAATTTATGGAATTAAACTCCAAATTGTCAAATATATTAAATATGACAATCGTAGTTTTGATTATATTTTAAAAATGAATAAGGAGAGTTAATTCTACATATATACTGAAAACGAATAAAGAAAAACATTTTCAAAATGTCTTCCGTGATTTCAATGTCATTTTAATGCAATTGCTTTTGCTTCCATTTCATTGAGTCGATCATTTTTTTTTTTATAAATCATATATTTCAATATATTCGTAGTAATTATTTGAAATGCGGAATAATGTGTGTGTATATATATATATATATATATATATAGTAAAAAAATTAAAATATATATATACTAAAAAAATGGAATGTGTGTGTGTATATATATATATATATATATAGATATATAGTGCTGGCAAAAAGAAAGTATGCACTTGTAATTTTTTCAAAAATTGCAAATTTAAGCTAAATTTTATGTAACTGTTGAAATAACCTATACCTCATTTGATTCGTCTTTTATTCCTCTATAATTTTCCCCGTTCATATTTGACTTTTAATTGAAATATTCTGCTGTTCCCGTCAATTTAAAAAAAAATAACTTCAAATTGAGGAGGCAAAAAGAAAGATCGCAGTAACAAATTCACTTAAAACCAGCTTAAATTATCGCCACTAAATAAGTTTATAATATACACCAACAGGCAGCAAAGCATCCCTAATCGTAATTGTTGTTGTTACATGTTATACAACGTAAAATTTAATCCATATGCCATGACTTTCTCTTAGTGATCGTCAGGAGCTCATTAATCTCCACCTTTCTGGTTTATCCAATCGAGAAATCGGCCGCAGATAGAAATGTGATGAGAAAACGGTACGAAAGACTGTGCAAAAGCACCAAAACACCGGTAGTGTTCGTGATGCCTCTACATCTGGTGGCACTAGAGTTACTTCTGACAGGGAAGAGAATGCTATCAAGATCCGCAGCCTAAGAAACAGATTTGAAACAGCTCCCCAAATCCAACAACAATGTAATCTTGTTAAAAAGTGCTCTCTTTCTACTGTCAAGAACAGATCAAAGGAATTTGATTTGCGAGGATATGTTGCAAAACGCAAGCCAATGATTTCTGTAAAGAACAGAAAGCGCCGTTTGGACTTCGTCAGATGCAATGAAGATCATAACTCTTCATATTGGTGAAAAAGGCTTTTTAGCGACGAAAGTAAGTTCAATAGGCTAGGCAGCGATGGTAGGCAGTACGTCATCGGAGGCAAGATGAATAATTTAATCCTAGGTTTTCAGTTTCAACGCTGCAAGGTGGTGGAGGTCTAGTTTTGGTGTGGGGCATTATTAGTATCAATGGTTCAGGGGCAATAGTTCGCTTGCAAGGTCGAATTAATTCGACCTATACCACTATCAGCCGGTCACTGAGGTGTGACCGACAGACGTGTTATAGTAAATGTCTTAAAGCGGTCTCATGAAGATGGGCCAGTCATTAGGGTCTGTGTAGCAAGAAGAAAATAATACTTGAGATGTTGGATCTGGGTGTGGCTCCTTTCTTTTCTCAAGATGATCTCTTCACCCTGGTGGCATTCTGGTTGGAATCTTCATCTCTTTGTCCTCAGGGCCGCCTTTCTACTTAAGATATTTATGAAGGCATTCATGGCAGACACAAGAAAAACGACACGCGACACAATTGTAACACACATAAGGTATAACTATTTTATTTTACAAAATATATATAGAAATACATATTACAATTAATTTTTACAATTTAAACTGGACAATAGGCTTTTCATAGCTAACTACTTTTACTAGTGTTGAGGGAGGGGGTGCCCCCCCCCTCATTTACGGAGAGACAGAATATGCGTCCTCACATCATGGTGGTCGTGCAGGAAAGAGACAGAAAGATAGCAAGGGAATTATGGGAAGGGATTTCTTTGTATCTCTACGCTCATGGCCAAATTACCACCCGTCCATGCTGCAGAGTGTGTTAGAAACAGTGGCACAAAGAAATAGTGCCACATCCCTCCCTATGCAATCCGAAATTCATGAGTATTCATAAATTTCAGAAGTCCCTAATTTTCCGTGAATGGTGCGTCAACCGGCCGTCAGCAATCAATGTCCCCATGCTCTACGTTCCATCAGGAACTCAGTGAAGCAAGTTATTTTTTTCCACCAGGCTCCTGGTAGACTGGTATACTGCTTCAAATACCAGAGAGGGTAATCATCCTCGCCCTCCATCGAGGCAATGACCTCATGATTTCAGTTACTGGATTTGCACTTTCTTAAGCAACCAGTATAATATTTTTTAACAAAGCCGGATTTTACGTGAGTTCATCACGCCGACCTATACGTATTTGACTAAGCCGGATTGTACGTGAGTTTATCACGCCGACCTATACGTATTTCACTAAGCCGGATTCTACGTGAGTTTATCACGCCGACCTATACGTATTTGACTAAGCCGGATTCTACGTGAGTTTATCACGCCGACCTATACGTTTTTTAATTTAGTCTGCATAACATTATTTCCGTAACTGGATTTACGCTCCCTTCAGCAACCAGTATAATGTATTTTAACCAAGTCGGAGTTACGTGACCTCATCACGCCGACCTATATGTATTCCAAGTTATTACTTTAGTTACTGGACTTACGCTCTCTTCAGCAACCAGCATAATGTATTTTAAATAAGTCGGGGTTATGTGACCTCATCACGCCGACCTATATAGATTTAGTAAAACCTCGGTCTTCAGAGGTTCTAATCCAATTTAATTCTGTTAGAGCAAGGAGTCTGCCGCCGAGCGACCAATAAAAACTATCCACTACGGAATATTTATTAATTATATAAAGAATTAATTAAGAAGGGCACTCAGCCTTCATGAGTTAGAATACTCAATTAGGGCAAAAAAATTAAAAATAAACAATTCAGAAACCTGGTATACATTAAATCAATGAAATAGAGTGTTAACAATTTTTTTTTTCTTAAAAAAAGAAGACATTTTTTAAAAAATCATTTCAGAGCAGCTCAGTCACAATTAGAATTTGTTTACACAATGCAAACGCATTACAAGTTATTACATTCATAATTACCTTTTCCCCAAATTTCAGGGTACATTTAAAAAGTATGTGTATTTTTCTAAAAAAATGATTTAACAAAAGATCATTAAAATTTCATTCCCAAATTTAAAAATCATTTGGTTCATCGTTAAAATCAATTTATGTTAGTTAACTTCTTCCCAAAGTAATTCGCATTATTTTAAAAACAATCTTCTCAATAGGTCATAAACTTCGAATAGACCCATTTTTCGTAATACAATTCAAAAATTATTCCAAACATTTGGTTCATTATTAAAATTAGTCTTCCTAAAAGATCATAGAAAATTCATTTTGAATCAATTTACCCTTCACAATGAGATTCAGAGACATCCCAAAACTTTTTCATTTCGTAATTATTATTTTTAAAATTCAGTGTACATTTAAAGTTATTTAATTGATTCTTAAAAATCATTTCTTCTTATAGACCATTATCAAGGTCATTTCGAATTCAGAAACTTTCACGTTAATTAACTTTTTTTTTTCAAAGTAATTATTTTATTATTTAAAAGCAACTCTTTTCCTAAACTCACTCACAAGGATTATTTCGAATTAATAAACTCCCGCCACACCTGGGAGTTACATTAGTTAACGACCAGTTCTGTATAGTTAACAGCTCGAAAATATTAAAGTTTCAATTAAAGAGAGATCTTTCTAGACTGGGGAAATCTTTTTTCTTCTTAAGAATTAATTCAATTTTACGTATATACTCCTCAGTCAATATTTCAAGGACCCCTATCATACGGTCCAATTTCAAATAAACCTTCAATTAAAGAATTCGCTCGAATAATTCTTCCTTAAAAATAATCTAGAATTCAGGAAAATTTCTTTCGTTAGTCAAATAATATTTCCTTAGAAATTATAAAAAATTCAGAGAATATTCGAAATGTAATAGCATAATTTTTCTTTAAAAAAAACTATGAAAATTTCAGAGAACTCTTGAAAAATTAACGTAATCATGTAACAGTTGGCTTTTGCAAACACTCGAAGATTTCAAAAAAGTACTTCAAGTTCTGTTTGAATAATTGTCTCTGTTTTTATTTTTAATAAAAAAACAATTGAAGACATCATTTAATGTAATTTAACGAAGCATAAATAATTTTGTTCTTTAAACTTGGTAGAAAAATTTTAAAAAACTCCAAGTTAATTCGTTATTATAGGCCCTCCTGCAATCAGCCATGGGGGTTTAGCTATACAATTATTAAAACGCAAGAGTAGAGAGAGAGAATGAGGGGGAAAAGAAGGGGATAGAGACAGAGCGATGCCATTACACACCCCACCACCCTCATAATATCATTACGTAATAACAAAAAAAAAATCGACAATTTTAAAAGTCACTCTCTCGTCCTCACAGACCCTAACAGGTAAGGGAATGAGAGAGAGGGAGATAGAGAAGAAGAGAGAGAGAGGCAGCTAGCGTTGTTCTCCCACCCATCCCTCAACACCCTCACAAACACCATGACGAGGTCATCTTCGTTTATCTTTCCCATGTGCGGCCATTGTTTTAAACAAATGATTGACACGTAGACTTAAACAGTTCTACAGTTTAAAAAAATAACAAAATAGAAAAACAATCTTATTTTGAATAATTTTGTAAAATCCATTCTCACACAAAACTTTCATATTATGTAATCTAAATTTTTAGTAATGATCTTTTTCTTTCATTTCTTTTCTTTTTTTAACAGACAAAAAAAATCAATAAAAAAACATTATCAAATCAAAAAAAGTCCCCTTATGTTTCAGCGTTAATTGTTACCTAACCTGAAAAAGGACATATTAACTGTTCATGCAACACAGTGCCGAAACAAAGTTCCATTTTCTCAAATCCCACTGAAAAAGTCATTAAAATTATACAAAGTTCTTACATTTGCAAAGTCAAAAGCAATTTTTTTAAAAAGTCCTATATTTTTATAAGCCTGAAATAAAGATCAGATAAAAAAAATGTTAGGTATCCTTTTTTTCTTTTAAATCTTTTAAATTTATTTTTCGAGCTTCGTGTTTGAAGGTTTTTTTTTCTTTTTCTTTCATGTAATAACAAGATCCATAGACATACACACATATAGATATATATCCTGAGAGAGACAGAAAGAGAGAAAGCGTGAGAGAGAAAGAGATATTGCATATACTAGAGACAATTTCTTTTTGTCTCTGTATTTTTCCTTTGTGTAGGACACACTTCTTACTTTTTTTCGAAGGGTTATTTTTCAATACTCTTTTTTTTAATCGATCTTTTGTAACTGTTTTTTTTTTTTTTGTGTAGGTGCAAGACAATTTTTTTTCAGGTTCTGATTTTCTTGTTGAGTGCGTTTTTTTTTTTGTGCGCGTGTGTACTGGTCTGCCATTTTTTTTTAATTTTGCTTGAAATATTCAGTTTTTTCCGTTTTTAAAGACCGTGGACCATTTTTTTTATTCGATTTGTCTAGTGGCCATTATTTTTGGTTGTGCGGTGGGTTAAGGGTCGAAATTATTTCCATGCTGGCAAACAATATATCCTGGTCATAGCGCATCATTTATACCACTACCAGCCGGTCACTGAGGTGTGACCGACAGACGTGTTATAGTAAATGTCTTAAAGCGGTTTCATGAAGATATGAAGATGAGCCAGTCATTAGGGTCTGTGTAGTAAGAAGAAAATCATACCTGAGATGTTGGATCTGGGTGTGGCTCCTTTCTTTTCTCAAGATGATCTCTTCACCCTGGTGGCATTCTGGTTGGAATCTTCATCTCTTTGTCCTCAGTGCCGCCTTTCGACTTAAGATATTTATCAAGGCATTCATGGCAGACACAAGAAAAACGACACGCGACACAATTGTAATATACACAAGGTATAACTATTTTATTTTACAAAATATATATAGAAATACATATTACAATTAATTTTTACAATTAAAACTGGACAATAGGCTTTTCAAAGCTAACTACCCTAACTAGTGTTGAGGGAGGGGGTGCCCCCCCCCTCATTTACGGAGAGACAGAATATGCGTCCTCACATCATGGTGGTCGTGCAGGAAAGAGACAGAAAGATAGCAAGGGAATTATGGGAAGGGATTTCTTTGTATCTCTATGCTCATGGCCAAATTACCACCCGTCCATGCTGCAGAGTGTGTTAGAAACAGTGGCACAAAGGAATAGTGCCACAGACCAAGTACATTAATATGTTGACTGAGTATTTTCTACCTACTTTGGTTGAGATTTGGATAATAATCCCATCTTCATGCAGGATAATGTTCCCATTCACACAGCTGGCAATGTCAAGAGGTTCCTGAAAGAGCATGATATTCCATGTTTGGATTGGCCAGCACAATCTCCAGACCTCAATCCTATCGAAAACCTATGGCATTAAATCAAGAAAGAGATACGCAATGATAAAATTAAAATTTTCAAAAACTTTAGACAAAAAATAAAGAAAAGTGGGATGCCCTTTCCCCGGAGGATTGCTGCAGTCTAATTCAAGGAAGGGCTATGCTACTGAATATTAACTAGTTCATTGTGTTCCTGTTGTATTTGTGTTGCATTAATGTCCTACAGTTACATTTAAATAACAACTTTCCATTGTGCGGACTTTCTTTTTGCTTCCGCAATTTGAAAGTTTGTTTTTTTTAAATTAAAAGTCAAATATGATCAGGTAAAATTATATAAGAATAAACGGCCAATCAAATGTTTAAAGTTGCATTAAATTTAGCTTAAATTTGCAATTTTTGAAAACATTACAAGTGCAGACATTCTTTTTACCGCCTGTGTGTGTATATATATATATATATATATATATATATATATATACTAAAAAATGGAATATATATAAATATGTATGTAGGTATATATATATATATATATATATATATATATATATACATATATATATATATATATATACACAAAACAACAACAAAAAAAAACGTCTCATGAACTTTTTCAAATTGTTGATCAGGTAAAATTAAAGAAGAATAAAAGGCCAATCAAATGAGGTATGGTTTGTTTAAACAGTTACATTAAATTTAGCTTAAATTTGCAGTTTTTGAAAAAATTACAAATGCAGACATTCTTTTTGCCGCCTGTGTGTATATATACTAAAAAATGGTATATATATAAATATGTATGTATGTATGTATATATATATATATATATATATATATATACAAAACAACAACAACAACAAAAAAAACGTCTCATGAACTTTTTCAAAATGTCTTTTTTCAATCTGAGTTTTCTTTTTCTTTTGGATATTTTATTTTAATGTAGTTGTTTGTGTTTCGCTTTCAAATATCTGAATATGAATCTTTTATTCCAAAATATTCGCCGTAATTATTTGAAATAGTGTAATATTTCGGCGTTTGTACACTCTAATGTGATTTCAAATAAATACATTTAAGGTAAAAAAAAATATATAATAATACGAGTGATTACTTTTGTGTCATATCGAAATTAGTAAAAATTCCAAGAATTATGAAAAATATGATTGAGTAAAAGAACTGTTATAATTATTTTTTCTTTACAAAAAATATGGATTTTAGCGCTATTTTCTTTTTTGTAATTGTGGATTGCAATTATGTTTTTTACAAAATCATAGACTGTAGTTATCTCCCCTAGATTTTAAAAATTTCTTGAAGCTTATCAAATACAATAAAATTCTATAATTTGAAAAATTTTAATTTTACTTGTAATTATTTTTCTACGAGATCATTTTTCGGAATTTTCGGAATTTTTACATCCCATTAGAGTGTTTTTTTATCTGGCATATGTATATATATATATATATATATATATATATATATATATATATATATATATATATATAAAGAGAGAGAGAGAGAGAGAGAGAGAGAGAGAATTGCATTATAGTGAACTAACACCATATATGTAAAAAGAGGTAAAAAAAGAATATACATAGCAAAAGCAAACGATATATATATATATATATATATATATATATATATATATATATATATATATATATATATATATATATACAGTGATGATCATATTTATTGGCACGGTAAAATAAAAGTTAAATTTTGTCTAATAAATTCTAAAAAAGGGATTAAATTAAAGAAAATAACAAAGTATATTATGTATTTTTAACTGGCCTTTCAGATGCAGCAATCGGATTTTAGAAAAAATAAATAACAAAGGAACAACAAACATAATTGCAAAAAACCCTCGTTCAAAATTATTGGCACGGCTTTGTTTTTCTTTTAGTATCAGTATAATATCAATCAATTTCCGGTTTACGTGCTTTCTGAACTTTTTTATAGCCATATTATGCTTGTTTTACGCTAATTCAGTGAATAATTTTTTTTCAGATAATTTTTAGATAGCGATTTATTTAAACTATTATAAGTGACTAAATTATAATTTTCAATCGCCATGGTTAAAACTAAGGAACACAGCGAAGACGTCAGGAAGCTTGTTGTAGCATGCCATACCAATGGGGAGGGCTATGATGAGATTTCAAAGAAGCTAAACCTTCCCAAATCCACTGTTAGAGCCATAATAAACAAGTTCAAATCGCAAGGCCACGTTATGAGTTTAGAGGGTAGAGGGAGAAAAAGGATTCTTTCCCCAAGAGATGAACGGAAAATTGTTCGACAAGTAAAACAAAACCCAAGGATCTCTGTTGGGGAGATTGTTGATGAACAGAGCACCTCTGGAGTGAATGTATCTCGACATACAGTTGGTAGAGATTTGAAGAGAGCTGGTTTAAAAGCATGTCGTCCGAGAAAGACTCCCTTATTGAAGCCTATGCACCTGAAAGCAAGGCTAGCCTTTGCAAAACGTCATATTGATAAAGATGTTGCATTCTGGAAACGTGTTCTATGGACTGACGAAACGAAAATAGAGTTATTTGGCCATAATAAAGTGTCTTATATTTACAGAAAATCTGGCGAAGCTTTCCTGCCTAAGAACACCATACCCACAGTGAAGCACGGTGGAGGCAGTTTGATGTTTTGGGGATCCTTTGCTGCCTCTGGACCAGGGCGACTTGTTAAGGTCACAGGTAGCATAAAAAAGGAAGATTATGTTAAAATATTGGATAAAAACCTGAAAGACTTTGCTAAAGAGCTCTCACTTGGTCGTCGTTGGTGGTTCATGCAAGATAATGACCCAAAGCATTCGGCTAAACTGACTAAGAAATGGCTTGAGGACAATCATATTAATGTTTTGGAGTGGCCATCACAAAGCCCAGACCTTAATCCAATTGAAAATTTATGGAGAACATTAAAATTGAGGGTAATGCAAAGGAAGCCTAAGAATCTTATTCAATTGGAGGATTATTGTCAGGAAGAATGGGCTAAAATTACTACTGAAGAGTGCAACAACTTGGTTGTAAACTATGAAAAGCGACTGAGGAAGGTAATCAAGGCCAAAGGCTATACAATTGATTATTAAATAAATCGTGCCAATAATTTTGAACAAGGGTTTTTTGCAATTATGTTTGTTGTTCCTTTGCTATTTATTTTTTCTAAAATCCGATTGCTGCATCGGAAAGGCCAGTTAAAAATACATAATATACTTTGTTATTTTCTTTAATTTAATCCCTTTTTTAGAATTTATTAGACAAAATTTAACTTTTATTTTACCGTGCCAATAAATATGATCATCACTGTATATATATGTGTGTGTGTGTGTGTGTGAAAGTGTCTGTCTGTGTGTGTATCTCTGTGTGTACATTTACCTACGCAATAACTCTGTAAATTTTTAGTCTACAGACTCGAAATACAGGGTACTGAGATTTGTGAAAATCTATATGATCGGTTTTCGGCCAGAAATTTGGCGATTAAGGGGTCAAACTTCAACGATTTGACCTTTGAGAACTCTACCAAACTCCTCCGAAAATTTTCGCTCTAAACACTTGAAATTTTAGTTATAGAATCATTGGACAGGGATCTAAGTTAATAACTTAATTTGAGCCAAAAACAATAAATTTTAAGGGGCCATGATGGGGTCAAAGTGAAAAAAAATTACCACTTTATTTTTTTGCTCAACATACATCTCCAAATACCCGGGCAACGCCGGGCCCCTCTGCTAGTATAATATATATATATGAGAAAAAGCGACACATATATGGTGTTATTGTGAAGACGACTGACTTTAAATTGATGACTCTATTTTGAATTTCTGATTTGGTAATTGTCGGTTGTAAATGCTGAAACTTTGAAATAAACCACATATTTGTATAATAAAAACATTTTTGTCTCTGAATTATTTTGATTAATTACGCTACCTCTTAAAAAACAACTTAAAAAAAATGAAATTTTTATGCATTAAAAAAAAAAGAATTAAAAACAAAAACTGCCAATAAATATTTCAAAACTTTTTTACTCTTCTTTTCATCTAATTTTTTTTTCTTCAGAGGATTCAGGAGGTAGGATATCCCCAGGTCAGTTTGAATGTAAATGCAGTCCTGTTTTGTTGTGTTTTCCCTCGTGTTTAGCCGAAGCACCTTTGCCTACAGACAACCAGACAAGTCAAGTATGATTCTGGTTAGGCTCACAAGACACAGTTTTCTTTCTTTGTAGTTTTACACTGATGTCAACCCAATATTTATTTTGTCTGCAGCAGCTTTGCATTTTGCTTATTATTTTGACTATTATTATTATTATTTTTTTTTTTTTTACTTTTAGTAGTAGTATGAATATTGTATTTTATTAGTAGTAGCCACATCATTATCATTATTATTATTCACTCTTTTATGATTATGATTATTTTATATTATAATTATGTTATTTTGATTGTTATTATTATTATAATTATAATTATTAATATGACAATTCTAATTATAGGTATTATAATAATAATTAGTATTATTATTATTACAATTATTATTAATTATTATAATAATAATTATTATTATTGCTATACTAATGATTACTATTATAATAATAACAATTATTATAATCATCATCGTCACTTATTTCTACTTATTATATTTATTATTTTTATTCTAATTACTGTCATTATATTACTTTGATTTTATTTCATTGTATATTTTAATTAATATTGTAGTTAGTCTACTTAATATTATTATCGTTGTTGTTCATTAATAGTGACAATAATATTAATATAGTTTCAATATGATAATTATTCTAATAATTATAATTATTATTGTTAGATTAATAATTATGTTTTCTCATAGTTATTAATTTTATTCTAATTATTATTATCATTTTAATTTTATTCTAGTTAGTCTAATGATTATTTTTGCTGTTGTTATCACTAAATAATGACAATAATGATCATATGGTTTCAATATAACATTATTATTGTTAGTCATGATTATTATTTCCTTATTGTCTTTTTCATTATCGATGTTGTCATTATAGTCATGAATATGTATCTCAATGTTGTTTTGTTGCTTATTTATGTACTTTGATTTAGATCATTAATGTTTTTATTTTTATTTTAATTTTCTGTCTTGATAGCATTGCAAAAAGATTTTGTCTTGAATAGCATAGCAAAAATATTTTGTTTTTTTTTTGTTTTTTCAAGAAAATATCTCCATTTTACCCAATATTTGTTGTAATAATTAAAAAAAAATTAAATCAATAGTTTTTTATTTTATTTTTCCCTTTTGTCAAGCGCGGATTCAAATAAATTGGAAATTAATAATTTCAAAATTGTACCAATTATCTGCACCAGTCACTTTTATAGAGCAAATATGCAAAATCAATTTCATGATATCTTCTACTATTATATAAAAGGAACTGTGTGAGTGTTAGTGTGTGTGTTCCATATAAACTCGGAAATGGCTGGGCCGATTTTTGAAATTTCTCCCGACGGTACTTGATGTGCCTGGGGGTGTTCTTACGTAGTTTCTGTATCAGACAGTGTGTCTGGTAAGTATCAATAATCGAAAAATTCTGATTAAAGAAAGAAGTTTGATTTTGGTCAAAGATAACACTAATATATATATATATATATATATATATATATATATATATATATATATATATATGCGTTTTATTTTTTATTACCGTATCTTTCTGTTAAGTTACATTATTGTTTCGGCTACTCGGCCGTTTTTTTTTGGGGGGGGCGAGTAGCCGAAATAATAATGTAACTTAACAGAAAGATACGGTAATAAAAAATAAAACGCATATTTGCTCTACAACAGTATTGAGCACTTTCTTCAGTTTTTATTAATTACCATCTCCATTATATATATATATATATATATATATATATATATATATATATATATATATATATATATATATATATAACGTGTATGACAGCAAAGAGAGTTCCTTTTAACCCGAGATGTCTTTCTCCTTATATGCCAAGCCACATTCTGGAGTATGTATATTAAAACTTTGTATATTAAGATTTACAAAAATTTATTATTCGACAAGGAGCACCTAATGAACATTTAGAAAAATTTTTTATTCTGTCGTGTTTCAAACATTATCTTTTTTTCTTCAGAGTAAAGATATTAGCAAGATATTATTAGTGTGTAAATTGAAACATTTGAAGTGAATCAATTTTGCATAATATTTGATAAATGCACAAGTGCAAACGTTCAAAGGATATTTAGATTGAGTCCGGATAAATTCATAAAACATGATGGAGTAATAAGAATTTGTGAAAGAATCTATACTTTTATAATTTTTTTTTATATATTAATATTCACATTAAAAACCTTTTTTTCTATTTATTTAAAAAGAAAATACAGCTTTGTTATATATAGGTCGTGGAATTGCATTCATCTGCAAAAGATTTAGCTAATTTGCATATTCTTTTAAACATTCATTTTCATTAATTCTTTATTAGTTTTTTTCGGTTTTCTTATGGGATGATCATCTTTAGTTAACTACTACGTGTAATTATATTCATGCAAGTATTCTACATGATTTATACTTGTGTAACATTTGGGTAAAACGGTTATAGTAAACACAAACCTCTTTCTCTATATATTTATGTATGCGTATATATATTGGTTTTAAAAAAAATTGCCTACCAGACTCCTCTGCCAGTTTTAGGTCTACAGACATGAAACTTAATATATAGAGTATTCGAACCTATGCAAAACTTTATATGATAAATAAGAATAAAACAAGATAGATGAAATGTAAATCATAAAAAACAAAAGAAATGTCGTTATATAAATAAAGGGTTATTTTGAGGGGAGAAGGGGTGACTAAAGTGGGGTGAGTTCTAAAAGAGGAATTCATGGAAGGCTTAAAGGATTAGGAGTCTAGAAAATGGAGGATTGTTTCTCCTTATTGAACTAATAAATACATTCATATATCCACTTTATCTTATTATATTTCATTTTGTTATGCTCCACCCCACATGTTGAGCTTCTTAAATCTCTATATAAAGAATCTATCTAAATTCTTTAATTCTACTTGATTATACACACACTTGTGTGCATTTCCCTACCAAACTACTCTGTTAATTTTCAGTTTACAGACTCGAGATTTGACATAAAGGGTATTGAGATTTCGAAAAATCGGTTTTCGGCCAGAAATTTGGCTGTTATATTTTAATTAATATTGTAGTTAGTCTCCTGAATATTATTATCGTTGTTGTTCATTAATAGTGACAATAATATTAAAATTTTAATTATTATTATTATTATTATTATTATTATTATTATTATTATTATTGTTACATTAAATTTTAATAATAATATTATTATTATTGTTAGATTAGATGTTCAACGATTTGACCTTTAAAAACTACCAAACTCCTCTGCCAATTTTGGATCTAAACACTAGAAATTTTAGATGCAGTTTACTTGAACATGGATCCAACCTTTTAATTTCATTTGAGCCCAAAACAATAAATGTTAAGAAGGCCAAATTTTTTAAAATTTAACCTCTGCGGTCTCTACCAAATTACTCAGCCAATTTTTGCTCTAAACTTTGGAAATTTTACATAAAATGTATTCAAACATAGGGCAAGCTTTTTAATCGATTTTTGGCCGAAAACGTGGCCGCCAAGGGGTCAAAGTTCAAAAGATTTTACCTTTGCCGTCTCTAGCAAACTTTTCAGCCAATTTTGGGTCTAAACATTTGAAATTTTGCATAAAGGGTATTCAGATATGCAGCAAGCTTTTTAATGAGTTTTTAGGCAAAAATGTGCCTGCCAATAGGTTAAAGTTGAAAGAGTTGACGTTTGCAGACTCAACCAGACTTCTCTGCTAATTTTGAGTCTATACACTTGAAATTTTAGATGTAGGTTACCTGGACATGAGTCAAACTTTTTAATATATATATATATATATATATATATATATATATATATATATATATATATATATATATATGCACATAAAGTTAAGAACAGTACATAGGGCCCGAACAAAGCCAGGCTGAACTGCTAGTATATATATATATATATATATATATATATATATATATATATATATATATATATATATATATATATATATATATATAAGATAACTGTACCTATTAAGCATTGCCTGGAAATCATTGGTTGAAGATTTCTTATAAAATTAAAAATATTAGTTGTATTATTTTATTTCGATAATTACCCCAATAGAATTTTGATTAAAAGTAAAATGTAAAAAATATGCTTGAAATCAAGCAAAACTAGCAGGACCTGTGGAAATTCCACAGCAGCATCTTTCATATGTAATATATTGCTGCTCTGGATTCTCTGGATGTTCAGCACGAATAGAGACCCCACGATATTATTGTAGCCCTTTTGTTAAAGCTGTAAAAGTATTTATCAAAATAATCTGGTTAAGGTAGTGTCAGAAAATATCTGGTTATTGCAGTTTATCTCCAATAGACTAAAAGGATATTGACATATTTCTATTGTATGAACACCTGGCACGAACGGAAACCCCAGGATATTATTATACCATCTTTAGATAGAACAGATACTACTCTTGGATCCTAGCCAGAAGGTATATTTTAGTTTCACACACAGACTAAAAGCAACATCATTTTATTTTTATTTATTTTTACATTATGTCTTCAGTGATCGGGAGATTCTATTTATTAAAAAGGAGAATAACATACTCTATAAATTAATTTAATGTCCATAGTATGTTATCACCTTCTTTATAATAAATAAGATTTTCCAATCGAATAATTTAAAAATTTTATGTACAAAACAGTTTTTCTTAAATTATTTTAGTTAAAATAATGTTGTAATAAAAATAATTTATTTAGAAAAAGGAACTGTCATTTAATATATATATATATATATATATATATATATATATATTTGTAGTCATCGCCATACAGTCCTGTTTCGTTGTATCACAACTCATCAGTGCTGCTAGACTAGCACCTCTTCCAAGCCAAGGATCGAACCTAAAACAGTCGTGTTGACAGTCGGCAGCTCTACCTCTCGACCACTGAAGCGACACCCAAAAATAGCTCGTCCGAATATCTATTTAAACAAACATCATTCCGCTACTTGTACAGTGCGCAAATCGCCTGTTTATAGATTTAATGTTTTTATAAAAATATTTTATGTACAATTTAGGTTTCGTTTCGCTAATAACGTGTCGCTTGTTTCATAACATTGTAGTAGTAACAATAATATTTTAACGAAAACATCAGCGTCTCACTCTCGCTTGTTCTCTCTCTCTTTCGTGCTCTCTCTCTCTCTCTCTCTCAATAAACAAATGTAAGAAAATAAACAATGAAAAAAACAAATATCTGCTCAATTTTTGTCCCCGCCAGCCAAGAAATTGTGTTTTCGTTTTTACTACGGAATAACTTAAAAATAATTTATTTAGAAAAAGGAACTGTCATTTAATATATATATATATATATATATATATATATATATATATATATATATATATTTTAGATTTAATGTTTTTATAAAATATTTTATGTACAAAATAGGTTTCGTTTCGCTAATAACGTGTTGCTTGTTTTATAACGTTGTAGTAGTAGCAATAATATTTTAACGAAAGCGTCTCTCTCTCTTTTGCTCTCTCTATAAACAAATGTAAAAAATTAAACAATGAAAAAAAAACAAATAACTCGTTAATTTTTGTCCCCGCCGACCAAGAAATTGGTTTTTTACTACAGAATAGCTTAAAAACAATTATTTCTTAACAACTTTTGAAAGATAAAACCCTAAATTTTATAGACTTAAAAAATAAATATAGCGGCGAGAAGACGCTACTCGAATGCAAACTTGGAGCGTTCGTAAATGTGTATTCCAAAATTAAATGTCTATTCCAGAATTAAATCTCAACCAATCAAATTTGCCAGAAAGCATGACACGCAAAAGAACACACACGCTATTGTATTAATATATAGATAACAATATGTAAGTCATGTATAAGCGAGAAAACTAGACAGAAACACTGGCAGCTAATATTATTATTTATATTAAGAAGATGACATTGGAAATGAAATACCGAACAATAAATTAAATAATCTTAAGGAAATACGTTATATTTTAAGCTACAAAGAGTCATCTCACTTAGCCTATTTGAGTTTTTATTTAACATTTTGACATAATATACCTTATTAATATTTTTCGCCCCACAAAACTGAAGCCAAACACATTTTGGCATTGTCAAAATCGTGCTGAAAAGAAATAAAATCGGATAATGTTTAGCCAGAATCAAATATCGATGCTATTAAAGTCTAAATTAAAACATCCGAAATCCTGAGTATAAAAGACGTAGTGGCGAGGCTCTATTAGAGGGCTGTGGGGAATGTTGTGTTTCCTCTTAGTTACCATTGTTTCCAGGTCTACTTTGATCCAGAGTAATAAAATGTTAATAGCATTGCCGACTCATCCCAGATGAAAACCCGTTTCAGAGATAAATTCAGGTTCATAGTTAAAACAATGAACCTTTCATCAAATAATAGGCGTTACTTGTGTATACCCATCTGTGTCAGTTTTATATTATAACTATTTTCATGTATGAATTCACATTTGGATCTAATGAACATTTGACTGCCAATGATATTAAGATTTTGAGAAAATATTACGACCAGTGCTTTATGAGGTGTGTGCACTTAATATTACAAGAACGGCACACTTTCTAGCTGGTTGCTGTTGCTTTATGAGGCAGGGTGTGCACTAAATCTCACCAGAATTGTACGTCTTCTAGCTAGTTGTTGTTGTAATAAGACTAAGACGAATACTGAAAAGCAGATGGCATTAACATCGTTTTCTGCTTCATCTGCAGTCGATTTACTCCTCGTTCTCAAAAGTAAGTAAGTTTGCACAGGAACATGTTAACTCAAAGTATTTGCTGTGCGAGTGTGTTATGGCTGCCGCAGGTAATCGTATCCTGTGTTGCTTGGTGCTAAGCTTATTTTGATGACATGAGGACTGAGGCGTTCCGTTTGGTTGCTTTGCCACTCAGACTTATGTGTTAAAGATCCGCAGCACTTCAATATTGAGTCGGGAATTTCTGAAAGCAGTTGTTTAAAAATTTTGGTTTGAGAAAGCATTTTCTTAATGTACAGGGACACTGTGTCTGATATTCACCACTCTATTAAGATATATGTGTAGATATATGAATTATCCGTCCCATCACACAAAGGCTATTAGGTAAAGAAACTTATTGACGAAAACATTAAGAGAAAGCAAGAAGAAATAGTAAGTCACTACACTACAACCGCTCTCTGTGCACTAAATCGCATGAAAATCGTACGCTTTCTAGCTGATTGCTGCTGTATTAAGACTGAGATGTAATTTGAATGAACACTTGAAAGTAGATGGTTGTAATTGCTACTCTCTTTCTTTGCTTCATTTAGATTCGGTGTCGGAAAGCAAGTAAGTTTTCACAGGAACGTGTTAACTTGAAATATTTGAATTCACATTTGGATCTAATGCACATGTGGCTGCCAATAATTTTAAGATGATGAGAAAACCCTACAACCGTCGTGTTATGAAGCAGTATGTGCACTAAATCTCACAAAAACTGTATGCCGTCCAGCTAGTTATGCTCGTAGAAAGACTGAGATGTAATTCGAATGAATGTTTAAAAGTAGATAGCATTAATTGCTATTTCCTTACTTTGCTTCATGTAGTCTCGGTATCCTCCTCGCTCCTAAAAAGCAAATAAGTTTTCACAGGAACATGTTAACTCGAAGTATATGCAGCACGAGTGTGTTAAAGAATTAGGAGATAACACTACAAACGTTGCCTTATGTGATAGTGTTTGATCTAAGTGCAGTGTGGGTGGATCACAGCTGTTACACGCGATTGTATTTTTTGGCATGATATGTAGTCTTATATAATGAGCACTCTGGATGTTCTGGTTAATTGCTCTATCAATCACACTTTATGCACAAGGCCAACAGTAGTACAGTGTTTGTGCAGAATGTTCTGGAACTTCAGTAAGCAGTCGTGGTCCTGGGTATAGCCTTGAGAGACATCCAGTGGGGAGGCCCCATTTGGGATCTATGAGAAATGCAAAGTCGCCCTTAGTAACGATTATTCCCAGGTCCACTTTGGTCTGGAGTGGTAACATCTGCTAGGGCATCTGGTCCTACCAAATCAGGCTGTCTTAAGATATGGGCTTCCTGAAAAAAACGGTCCTTGATATGACCTTAAACTATATCCAGTGGTGAGGCCCCAGCTTGCAGGCTTTGGGGAGTGTGGAGCCACCCTTGAATTGCCATTGCTCCCAGGTCCACTCTGACCAGGAGTGGTAGTACCTGTTAGGGCTGAACTATGGGTTAAATAGAAATGGACTTGAAAACAACAAATATATTCTATTAAAAAATTTTTCTTCAAAATCACCGGATTCAGCATTAAATAACCTGAAAAGGGTTAATATGCCATAAAACAAAAACAACCAACGAATCCTGAAAAAAAAATGCACCAAACATTACAGGCGGTATTGTTTTTTTGTTTCTTTTCCCTTTGCAAAATTCAATCATGTCCTGCAAAAAGCAAAAACAATAATAATCTTTCGACAAAACAACCAAACCAAACCCTATGAATAAATAAATATTTGAAGATATAAAGAACTTGAGGCATAAACTTTTTCCCAAATTACTGGATTTGACATTAAATAACCTGAAAGGGGTTGATATGCCATAAAGCACAACAACCAATCCAAAATCTGACAAGGTAAGTTTATATATTAGCTGCACATATAGATAATTTCAGATTAATATTTACAAACAAACTTGTAATGATCTGTATATATTATAAAAGTGACCTTGTCTGTCTGAGGAAAGGGTCTCTACCAATCTACTCTGTCTACAAACTTGAAACTTGATATATATGGAACAAATTCGATTTGATTTTGAGCTGTTAAAAATAGCTGCAAAGGAGTAAAAATTAAAAAAAATACGAACTGGACAGGCATAAGTTGACTTAACGTGTATCCTCTACGTAGACGCAAATATACATTTATATGTTTAACTGTATTAATTGTTAAAGTTTTGATATCTATATTTTCTTAGATCATATGATAGCTGGAGAGTTACATGTTTTGGTTTCGATTATGGATGGCACACAAGTTGTATATATATATATGTATATTTATTATTTTTAAAACAGTAATCTACGTACACGCCTGTTTCGAGGTCATTACCTCTCGTCAGCATAGTTCAACTGTTTCTAGGGATCGAACCTCAGACCATGTTTACCACAGTCCGGTGCCTTAACCGTTAGGCCATAATCCCTAGATTAATTATACCGTTTATTTTTATCGCTTATAAATTTAGATTTTGTTATTGTTGTTTTTTTTTCAAACGAATTTATTTTTATACAGACAATTCTCTGTAGCTTACTATATTGTATATTTCAAAAGGTAAAAAAAGAAATATATATATATATATATTTCTTTTTTTAACTTTTGAAATATACAATATAGTAAGCTACAGAGAATTGTCTGCATAAAAATAAATTCGAAATATATATATTTCTTTTTTTAACTTTTGAAATATACAATATAGTAAGCTACAGAGAATTGTCTGTATAAAAATAAATTCGAAATATATATATTTCTTTTTTTAACTTTTGAAATATACAATATAGTAAGCTACAGAGAATTGTCTGTATAAAAATAAATTCGAAACCTGCATGAATTAAAATGTCATATTCAAGTGTACTTTACGACCGGGCATCGCCAAGCATCCTGCTAGTATCTCATATAAAAAGGTTTAAAACAGATAAAGGCAAATATGAAAAGATGTCTTTCTTCCAATAATTATTTAATAGATTTTTTTCCCTTTTGACTGGCTCTAATCATTACTTTCTTAATTTTTGTTTTTATATATCGATTCAGTTTTTATCGATCTTCTTCTTTGTTCTTTTATTTCTGTCATCGGACACTTTTATTGGGTCGAACCCATGCATTCCAATCGTTCATTCATCCCAGAAATCAAATTCTTTACTATTATCTTATTTTTCGAACCCCCCCACCCCACCCCTGCCAACTTTTCTTTGAGATAATTATGACTGTAGATTATAATTTTATTTTGAACAGTCGATTTCACAAAATGTCATTCACGCAACTTTTTCGTGTTTCAAATAGTGATGGGACGATTATAACATTTTTCCCAATTTCGATACAATTACTGATTCCATACTAAACTCACAGTTCCAATACAGTTATCTATTCCGTACTAAATTCCTGATTTAGATACAATTACCGATTCCATACAAAATTTTCGATTTCAGTACAATTACCGATTTTGATTCTTTATAAATCTCTTAATATTTAATTATAAAGTTGATATTCTTTCCCTGGTTACCTTAAAATTCAGGCTAAATGTGAAGCTATTTTCTTTAACATAAAAAAATACACTTGTGGGAAGTCATTTATCGATTATAGTTTTACTAGTAGTTAAAAATCAAGAAATATTTATTATTTTATAATTATTGTCAGTAATTCACAAATGCTGGCTCCTTCAATGCCGATGGAAGTATAGGTCTCCAGTGACCGTTTGACCATTGGTAGTAGTTCATAATGAACCACTGGACGACCTGTCCATCAAACACAAAGTACAATCTTGTGTGAATGCGTGTAAAGTAGAGAAAAAGAAGCATGTTTTCAACACCTAAAGAAGGTCGCAGGTTGTAGCGATCGAAACGTTGTGTTAATAACACCCCAGATGAGAATAATAGTCCGATCAATCAACATAACACAGTCATTAACCCCCATTTGTCTTACGTCCGTAAAGGAATCGCCTCCCAGCATTTCAAACCTGCACAAATCTAAACTTTTTCTTTTATCTTTAGTTTTCCAATTCTTCTTGCTTGATTGTTGTAAAATTTCACTTTTTTTAAAAAATTTTGTTTTCACTTTTTTTTTTTTAATTTTGTTTTTGTTTTTTTTAATTTTGCTTTTTTAATTTTGTTTTTCTTTTTTTAATTTTGTTTTTCTTTTTTTTAATTTTGTTTTTCTTTTTTTTTTATTTTGTTCTTTTTTTTAATTTTGTTTTTCTTTTTTTAATTTTGTTTTTCTTTTTTTTAATTTTGTTTTTCTTTTTTTAATTGTTTTTTCTTTTATTTTGTTTTTCTTTTTTTTTTAATTTTTTCTTTTTTTAATTTTTTTCTTTTTTAATTTTTTCTTTTTTTACAATTTTTTTTTCTTTTTTAAATTTTGTTTTTCTTTTTTTTTTACATTTTGTTTTTCTTTTTTTTAAACTTTGTTTTTCTTTTTTTTTAATTTTGTTTTTCTTTTTTTTTAATGCTGCTTTCCATTTTTCTGTGTGAATTTTTTTTGGAATATTTGTTAGTCTCACATTTTCGTCAATCTGTCATGCTTTAGTTTAAAATCACGTTTTTGTTGATCTATTATGTCAATGCTAGATGATCTATCATCTAGCATTTAAAGTTTCAAATAACATTTTCATTAGTCTGTCATGCTTAAGTTTGAAATAGCATTATCCTCAGTCTGTCACGTTTAAATAAAATTTTTGTTAATAAATTCGTACCGTACTTTGGGGTAATTGCGCCAACTAAAAAAAGTGCTCTTTACATGCGTGTTTTCCAAAAGGGCACTTCTAGCTAGTTGGCGCAATTACCCCGGACTTGGCGCAAGTACCCCGGACTTGGCGCAAGTACCCCAAAGTACGGTACATACATAAATTTGAAATAGCATTTTCATTAATCCGTCGCACTTGAGCATTTTTGGCAGTCTGTCATGCTTAAGTTTGAAATCGCATTTTCATTGATCTCTCACACACTCTCACTGCCAAATATACAGATTCATTAGATGTGTTTTTTTTTTAATGGATTTCTTTCTTTATTCTGTTACATAACTGATTATATTTTCCACCGCTCGATTTGCAAAACTTAACTCCCGTTTGTCTGCAAAGGAATCGACTCTCAGCATTTCAAACCATTTTTTTATCTTTGGTTTTCCAATTTTTCTCACTTGATTGTGGTAAAATTTCACTTTTTCTCTGCCTTGTATTTGTAATGTCTACCAATTTTTTATAAAAAGTTTTTTTTTCTTTTTTTTTTTTTTACTTCCGCTTTCCATTTTTGTCTCTCCTAGTTGTTGTTTTATTGTAATTTGCACATATATTTTCATGCTTTTTAATTTTTTTTCTTTTATAACTTTTTGATTGAATTCTTTTAAAGAAATACTTTTTCTTCTTATGACTTTGTTCATTGCAAGGTTTGTATCTGAAAAGATTTTTTTAATTCTATAATTTGTTTTATGATATTTCTTCTTCATCTTATGTTTGAACAATCATGTATGCATATATATAAAAAACAACACTTCTGTTAAATCTCGGAAGGCAATGGATACTCCCTGTGATGATTGTCGCGCTTGTAATTGTGAAACAAGGGTTGCACAATTGACAACCATACTTCTCCTTAATCGGCACTGTTTGAGCCCAGTAGAAAGGAGAAGTCTAAGACTACTGATAACAATGCCGAGATAAGCAGAGTACATACATCACCGGAAATTCCCAAATCGTCACCCATTTTAATACTGACCAGGCTGAACCTTGCTTAACTTCCGTTATCTAACGGGAACTGGTGAGTCAGCATGATTATGCCGTATACATATACTAGATGTTATGTTAGCAATCAGTATGACATCACAATGTATTCTATGCAAAATCCTTTGTAATCCTTGTTAAAACATGATTATCAACATGTGTTAAGATATTACAGGTTGTTGCAATAAAATCCGATACTTAACAAAATGTAAGCAAAATACCGAGAGATACCAAAGAGCACACTGAGGATCCTTAAATGAATGAGATCGCCGTTGGGCGCTTGTATGTCTTCCAGCAGGACTCCACTTCAGCAGGACTCCACTTGATCAAAACGACCCAGGTGTAGTTGCACAACAATCTTTCTTACACGTTTGGATTGGAGCATCTGCTACTAGTCTCTCATTCCATGACTCTTACTAAAAAATACCTACAACTCCAACTCTATTCGCACCTACTGAAAACCTGCCCATATATATCTATTCACCTAATTACGCATGACTCAATACTTGCTGTCTTATCCATGCTATATTGCACTTACATCTTAACCCTCCTATCATCTAAAATAGCTCGGGCACAACTCGTAGCTCAATTCTTAATACCTACTCATACTGTAACACTATACTAGACCTAAGCTAACATTAATAAAATAAAAAAAAGGGTACGACTAAAATCACATTATCTCCTCCCTAACAAGCCCTCTTACAAACATAGACGCTTACACTGCATGAACTTCACCCACCCCCATTATCCATTAACAAGTAAATAGCATGTCCCTAAATCACTTTGAGGAGTGTAACTAATCAGTAGATATAATCCCCAACAAACTAACCCAGTAACACTAACAACGCGGGGTCGCAGAAATACCTGGATTAGAACCTAGGCGCGGAGAAAACCCTCTCAGGGCTGACGGACCCAGTAGGTCTTCCCAGATCATCCGTCTAGGAGAAGGAAAACTCTGAAACTAAACCAAAGGGGAGAGAGGCCTCTTCAGTCTTGGATGACAACCTTCCTAGAGCTGGTGACTCAAACAAATTCACCGGTTTGCAAACCTAAATTGCTTAAGGAGTAGATAGGCTCTGTCTATCGCCCGGCTTCCATACTCCTTCTTTGCCTATTAGTCAAGCGCAGAGACACTATCTCAGTGATTCGACAGAAACACCCAGCGGTAGATCTTGTTTCCTGGCTAGGGCAATGAACGCCGTTCTTCCCCACTCCCAGCATGCCCCACCCCTAAAACTGAACATTTGGGAGTGCTTGAGTATAAGATATGCCTGAGCGGTTAGATTGGGTTGACCTTCTTCTAAAGGGTTGAGGGTACCGGATTGACAGTTCCTGGCTGCTGTTCCCGACTGGTAGTACAGGTGCACTAACTCTTTGGTAGCGCTTAGAGCGGCTGCTCCATCAACAGTTGAATAATATCGGGTTGTTTGCAGTGCCATGACGCGCATGGAAAGGGACCCTGCACTCATCCCCGGTGGGCTTTCCTGAGGCCACAATCCTAATTGGAGAAAGGTCAGCTGATGGTCTACTTGTGATGCATGTCTGAAGCTCCGCATAACCTCTTGCTTAGCTCCCCCTTACCGAAACGCTTTAAAAAAATATGACGACAGTACAATCTAAAAATAAGCTTAAACCAGGATTAGGGACAAACAAATTCAACTTGCCTCCTCCCTTGAGGCTCTCATTCACAAATATCCGTGGGCTTAGAACTAACTTAGCTGATGTTGAAGCATTTCTCTTAACAAATACCCCGGATATCTTAGCACTAAGTGAGACTAACCTACACTCCTCCATTCCCTCTAACCACTTTAACATGCCTGGATATCTCCCACTCTGCCGTAAGGACTCTGACAGACATATGCACGGACTTGGAGTTTACATTCGTAATACCCTTCCCTTGACTAGAGAAACAAACCTAGAAACAGATGATCAAGCCTTTATGTGCTTTAGACTAAACGTGCAACACAGTATTAGCTACTATTATTTTCTCTACCGCTCTCCCTCGACTCAGGACTGCTCCATAATAAACAAAGTATCTGACAGCATAGACACGGCACTGTCCCTCGACACTAGCGCACAAATACATGTGTTTGGTGACTTTAATGTCCACCACAAAAACTGGCTTGGATTCTCTACTCACACAGATGCAGCGGGCAGCACAACCCATAGCTTCGCTATATCTCACTCCCTATCACAAATTGTTACGTTTCCAACCCGTTTCCCTGACCAGGAAGAACAACACGCATCACTTCTAGATCTGTTTTTGACCACAGTTCCCGATGACTGCATAGCGAAGGCCCACAGCCCACTCGGGAACGCTGATCATGCAGTGATAATGGTTGAAATCGCCCTAAACTCTAGTCCCAAAACTGAAGAGCCAGTGCTCAAAACAACGAGATATTATAATAAGGCTGACTGGGAAGCCATCAGGGAACTAATTAGAGATGCTCCATGGGGAAATATTTTCTCTCTCCCTGCTGAACAGTGTGCAAACGAGACCACTGACCGGTTCAAAACTGCAATCGAAGCGCATGTTCCCATGCGGAAATTTTATAGTAAGCCCCACTCTCCCCAATGGTTTACGTCGACTTGTGCAACTGCCATTACTCAAAAGCAGCATGCATACCGTAGGTTTAACTGACATAAGTCCAGTTCAAACAGAGTGAAGTATATAGAAGCTAGAAATAACGTTAAGAAAGAAATAGCGACAGCTAAGAGAGAATTTACGGAAACCACTAAAAAGCGCATCGAAGCACAAAAACTAGGAACTCGAGACTTCTGGAAAATCTACAACAGTGTAGTAAATAATGGGCAATCAACAATTCCCCCACTAACCAACAATCACGAGGTTGTCTCCTCAGCAACCGACAAGGCTAACATGCTTGCCAGTCGGTTTGCCTCAAACTCCACACTGGACCCTTCCAACCACCCCCTACCTGACTTTCCTATGCGGACAGACGCCACACTAGACGATCTGAAAACCACCCCTGCTCAGGTGCATGCTATCATAAAAAACCTTGACACCTCAAAAGCATGTGGACCCGATCTTATCCCAGCTGTGCTATTAAAAAAGTGCTCAGCCGAAGTAGCTCCAGTTCTCTCCAAACTCTACAACAAATGTCTTAATGAAGCTTGCTTTCCGGGCTGTTGGAAAACTGCTTCTGTTGCACCAGTATTCAAGAATTCTGGCGAAAGGACAGACCCATCAAATTATCGCCCCATTAGCCTCCTCCCACTTTTTGCCAAAATATTTGAGACCATAATTAACCGTGCTCTAGTCCATCATCTTACAGATGCTAAACTACTGACTGACAAACAATATGGATTTAGACAAGCCCGTTCCACAGCTGACATCCTCACCGTGATCTCTGAACGTATATACCAATCACTGGACAAAGCGGGGGAAGGCAGAGCGGTAGCTCTAGATATATCTAAGGCTTTTGACAGGATATGGCATGAGGGTCTCCTCAGGAAGATTAGATCTTACGGTATCACTGGTAGAATACTTAACATAATTAAATCCTTCTTAGATAAGAGAAAAATCCAGGTAGTCCTCGACGGTCGCACATCTAAACAATATGATATAAATGCGGGAGTGCCCCAGGGGTCTATCCTTGGACCTCTATTGTTCCTGATATTCATAAATGACCTCCCCGACAACATTGCCTCTGAGATGGGTATATATGCTGATGACACTACACTCTATGGCAGACACGACAGGAAGACGAATGAACACATTTCTAAAGAAATGGCAGAAACACTAGAGGAAGACCTCCAATCTGTAGTGGAATGGGGACAAAAGTGGTTGGTCGCGTTCAATGCTGCCAAGACTAAACTAGTTTCATTCAATAATTACAAGAAACCCTCTCTACCACCAATAGCAATTGCCAACGACTCTTTATCTGAGAGTCCATCTTTCAAACTCCTTGGCCTAACGTTCACAGGAAACATGAGTTGGAACAATTACATTGAAGGCATTGCCAGGGCCGCTGCAAGAAAGGTAGGCTCTCTCTACCGTGCTAGAAAACTACTAACACCCGAAAGTATCCTGTACCTCTATAAGGCCACCATTCGCCCATGTATGGAGTATTGCTGCCACATCTGGGCTGGTGCATCTGCTACTAGTCTCTCGCTCCTTGACAAGGTTCAAAAGAGAGTCGCAAATCTGATAGGCCCTGAACTGGCATCTAAGCTTCAGCCTCTGTCCCATCGACGAAATGTTGCATCCCTCTGCCTGTTCTACAAGTATTTTAGTGGTGAATGCTCTGATGAACTGCAATCACTTGTGCCCCCACGACGCGAGCACCCTCGACAAACCCGACAGGCTACTAGATCCCACCCCCACACTGTAGAGGTCCCTAGATGTAAAAGATCTTTTTACTCCAATAGTTTCTTCCCCAGAACCGCAAGACTCTGGAATTCCATTCCAGGTCCCTGCTTCCCCAACAGTACTGACGTGCAGAAGTTCAAGTGTAACGTGAACCGACACCTTGCTGCCCAAATCCCTACATAGTACCCCAGTAGTTGTTGCCCCTGATAGTAGCCCCCTACACCAAAGTGGCAATTTGCCTTGTTTGGGGTGAAAATGTAATAAAAAAAAAAAAAAAAAAAAAAAGTGTCCAAAAGAGAGTCGCCAACCTGATAGGTCCTGAACTGTTATCTAAGCTTCAACCTTTGTCCCATCGATGGGATGTTGCATCCCTCTGCCTGTTCTACAAATATTTTAATGGTGGATGCTCTGACCAACTACGAGATCTTGTACCCCCTCAATGTAAATTACTCCGACAAACCCAAAAAGCAGCAAATTCCCACCCCTACATATAAAAGAGCCTTCTACTCTAATAGTTTCTTCCCTAGAACTGCTAGATATTGGAATTCCTTTTCCTGCTTCCTCAACTGTACTGACATGCAGAAGTTCAAGTATAATGTGAATAGATATCTTGCTGCTCAATGGCAGAATGTACCATTGTGGCGATGCAGCTGGATTTATTAAATGTATAGGATGCTGGCTGATGAGAAAAGTTTTCTAATCTGGTAAAGAGAACCCTCTTGACAGGATTTTCTACATATTTATTCGAATTTATGTCGTATGTGAATGTTAGACTGTTACAGTCATCTCTCTGTCAAACTCGGAGAATCTATACGTAATCTGGAACAAATTTATTTAATTCATGGGTGTTAGACTGTTCTCGTCCTGTCAGCCGTGAAGTCTTGAGTATTTTTTAAAGTTTTATTCTTACTTAGTACCGTTTGTAAAAATGATTGGACCTACAACCTTCTGGAAACTGTCACTTGGAACTGATTGCTAATTAACGCCTTTAGTCATTGTGCCACATATCCACATGGACAATTCGTGCAAGAATTTTAGTAGCTTCCAACCTAATCTTGTTTTTTGTAAACTTTTAGTTTGAATCGTTTTATTTCGAATATTGAGCATTATTTTTTAGGATATCATAATATTTATATTTTATAATATTAAGATTCGTACATTACTATTTTGATTTTTTATGTAATATATATATATATATATATATATATATATATATATATATATATATATATATATATATATATATATATATATAGTGTGTTTGTGTGTATTACTACTTATTAGAAATGTTTTGCTTATTTTTGTTTTTAGGAACCCTATTAAAAACAAAAAAATAAAAGCTAACTAATCAAAGTATTCGAATTCCCCATTTATCAAGGCCACAAACCACTCGAGTATTAGTATAATAACCTATCTTAATCAACTAATTTTACTTTAAAAACAACAAGTAGAAATAATATTTGCACTTCCACGTCCCTTCATTAATTTAACTCCTTGTAAATTCAAGCGAATCAATTCTACAGTATTTTTTTATCTCTGATTCTTAAAATAAAACCTGGGACATAAAAAACGTACAACACTCGCGTTTTAAAGCCAGTTAAAGATTACTTGACATTCAGGAATTTTTTAATAAAATGTTACATGTGGTGATCTAAATATAGAAGCTCATTTTTTTTTCTTTGCTTAAAAGATGAAAATGGAAATAGAAAAAGTACAGATTCAAAACTAATGAAAATATATTTACTTAAACACTTGCATTGCCCGGGCGGAATATATAAAAAAAATGATTTAATTATAAAAAAATCTGCAAAAAATGAAAATGTCTTCATTTAAATATTATCCGCTTTATCGTTATTTTCATGACAAATGCTCGACTGAGCTCCAATCTGTCCCCCTCTAGTAGTGGTGGCTCCCCTGGTATTTTATTTTATTTTTTTAAAAGATTTTTACATGTAACGATTAGGGTTATGACAAAAGCATATTCTTTTCATTATTTTGATTCTCGAGTATATATCTGACACAGTTAATCAATTAAGAACCACGTCACTCTATTTAAGACCATCTAAGATATTAACTGATATATATTCGAAAGTCAAAATAAGGAAAAGAATATTCTCTTATCCATGCCATGGTAACAATCTAAATAAAATAGAAACTTATTTTTAAAAATCTTTTTCTTGCTTAAAAGAAGAAAATGGAAATTGAAAAAGTACAGATTGAAAACTAATAAAAATATATTTATTTAAACACTCACATTGTCTAGTTAGAATATATAAAAAAAAATGATTTAATTATATATTGTCCAGTTAGAATATATATAAAAAAATTATTTAATTATATATTGTCCAGTTAGAATATATATAAAAAATGATTTAATTATATATTGTCCAGTTAGAATATATATAAAAAAATGATTTAATTATATATTGTCCAGTTAGAATATATAAAAAAAAATGATTTAATTATATATTGTCCAGTTAGAATATATATAAAAAAATGATTTAATTATATATTGTCCAGTTAAAATATATATAAAAAAATGATTTAATTATATATTGTCCAGTTAGAATATATATATAAAAAATGATTTAATTATATATTGTCCAGTTAGAATATATATAAAAAAATGATTTAATTATATATTGTCCAGTTAGAATATATATAAAAAAATTATTTAATTATATATTGTCCAGTTAGAATATATATAAAAAAATTATTTAATTATATATTGTCCAGTTAGAATATATATATAAAAAAATTATTTAATTATATATTGTCCAGTTAGAATATATAAAAAAAAATTATTTAATTATATATTGTCCAGTTAGAATATATATAAAAAAATTATTTAATTATATATTGTCCAGTTAGAATATATATATAAAAAAATTATTTAATTATATATTGTCCAGTTAGAATATATATATAAAAAAAATGATTTAATTATATATTGTCCAGTTAGAATATATATAAAAAAATGATTTAATTATATATTGTCCAGTTAGAATATATAAAAAAAAATGATTTAATTATATATTGTCCAGTTAGAATATATATAAAAAAATGATTTAATTATATATTGTCCAGTTAGAATATATATAAAAAAATGATTTAATTATATATTGTCCAGTTAGAATATATATAAAAAAATGATTTAATTATATATTGTCCAGTTAGAATATATATAAAAAAATGATTTAATTATATATTGTCCAGTTAGGATATATAAAAAAAAATGATTTAATTATATATTGTCCAGTTAAAATATATATAAAAAAATGATTTAATTATATATTGTCCAGTTAGGATATATATAAAAAAATGATTTAATTATATATTGTCCAGTTAGAATATATATAAAAAAATTATTTAATTATATATTGTCCAGTTAGAATATATAAAAAAAAATGATTTAATTATATATTGTCCAGTTAGAATATATATGAAAAAAATGATTTAATTATATATTGTCCAGTTAGAATATATATAAAAAAATGATTTAATTATATATTGTCCAGTTAGAATATATAAAAAAAAATGATTTAATTATATATTGTCCAATTAGAATATATATAAAAAAATGATTTAATTATATATTGTCCAGTTAGAATATATATAAAAAATTGATTTAATTATATATTGTCCAGTTACGATATATATAAAAAAATGATTTAATTATATATTGTCCAGTTAGAATATATATGAAAAAAAATGATTTAATTATATATTGTCCAGTTAGAATATATATAAAAAAAAACGATTTAATTATATATTGTCCAGTTAGAATATATAAAAAAAAATGATTTAATTATATATTGTCCAATTAGAATATATATAAAAAAAAACGATTTAATTATATATTGTCCAGTTAGAATATATATAAAAAATTGATTTAATTATATATTGTCCAATTAGAATATATATAAAAAAAAAACGATTTAATTATATATTGTCCAGTTAGAATATATAAAAAAAATGATTTAATTATATATTGTCCAGTTAGAATATATATAAAAAAAAACGATTTAATTATATATTGTCCAGTTAGAATATATATAAAAAATTGATTTAATTATATATTGTCCAATTAGAATATATATAAAAAAAATGATTTAATTATATATTGTCCAGTTAGAATATATATAAAAAAAATGATTTAATTATATATTGTCCAGTTAGAATATATATAAAAAAATGATTTAATTATATATTGTCCAATTAGAATATATATAAAAAAATGATTTAATTATATATTGTCCAGTTAGAATATATATAAAAAAATGATTTAATTATATATTGTCCAGTTAGAATATATATAAAAAAATGATTTAATTATATATTGTCCAGTTAGAATATATATAAAAAAAATTGATTTAATCATATATTGTCCAATTAGAATATATATAAAAAAAATGATTTAATTATATATTGTCCAGTTAGAATATATAAAAAAAAATGATTTAATTATATATTGTCCAATTAGAATATATATAAAAAAATGATTTAATTATATATTGTCCAGTTAGAATATATAAAAAAAAATGATTTAATTATATATTGTCCAGTTAGAATATATATAAAAAAAAATGATTTAATTATATATTGTCCAATTAGAATATATATAAAAAAATGATTTAATTATATATTGTCCAGTTAGAATATATATAAAAAAATGATTTAATTATATATTGTCCAGTTAGAATATATATAAAAAAATGATTTAATTATATATTGTCCAGTTAGAATATATATAAAAAAATGATTTAATTATATATTGTCCAGTTAGAATATATATAAAAAATGATTTAATTATATATTGTCCAGTTAGAATATATATAAAAAAATGATTTAATTATATATTGTCCAGTTAGAATATATATAAAAAAAATTGATTTAATTATATATTGTCCAATTAGAATATATATAAAAAAAATTATTTAATTATATATTGTCCAGTTAGAATATATAAAAAAAAATGATTTAATTATATATTGTCCAATTAGAATATATATAAAAAAATAATTTAATTATATATTGTCCAGTTAGAATATATAAAAAAAAATGATTTAATTATATATTGTCCAGTTAGAATATATATAAAAAAAAATGATTTAATTATATATTGTCCAGTTAGAATATATATAAAAAAAAATGATTTAATTATATATTGTCCAGTTAGAATATATATAAAAAAAAACGATTTAATTATATATTGTCCAGTTAGAATATATATAAAAAATTGATTTAATTATATATTGTCCAATTAGAATATATATAAAAAAAAATGATTTAATTATATATTGTCCAGTTAGAATATATATTAAAAAAATGATTTAATTATATATTGTCCAGTTAGAATATATAAAAAAAAATGATTTAATTATATATTGTCCAGTTAGAATATATATAAAAAATGATTTAATTATATATTGTCCAGTTAGAATATATATAAAAAATGATTTAATTATATATTGTCCAGTTAGAATATATATAAAAAATGATTTAATTATATATTATTCAGTTAGAATATATATAAAAAATGATTTAATTATATATTGTCCAATTAGAATATATATAAAAAAATGATTTAATTATATATTGTCCAGTTAGAATATATATAAAAAAATGATTTAATTATATATTATCCAGTTAGAATATATATAAAAAATGATTTAATTATATATTGTCCAGTTAGAATATATATAAAAAATGATTTAATTATATATTGTCCAGTTAGAATATATATAAAAAATGATTTAATTATATATTGTCCAGTTAGAATATATATAAAAAAATGATTTAATTATATATTGTCCAGTTAGAATATATAAAAAAAAATGATTTAATTATATATTGTCCAGTTAGAATATATATAAAAAATGATTTAATTATATATTGTCCAGTTAGAATATATATAAAAAATGATTTAATTATATATTGTCCAGTTAGAATATATATAAAAAATGATTTAATTATATATTGTCCAGTTAGAATATATAAAAAAAAATGATTTAATTATATATTGTCCAGTTAGAATATATATAAAAAATTATTTAATTATATATTGTCCAATTAGAATATATATAAAAAAATGATTTAATTATATATTGTCCAGTTAGAATATATATAAAAAAATGATTTAATTATATATTGTCCAGTTAGAATATATATAAAAAAATGATTTAATTATATATTGTCCAGTTAGAATATATATAAAAAATGATTTAATTATATATTGTCCAGTTAGAATATATATAAAAAATGATTTAATTATATATTATTCAGTTAGAATATATATAAAAAAATGATTTAATTATATATTATTCAGTTAGAATATATATAAAAAAATGATTTAATTATATATTATCCAGTTAGAATATATATAAAAAAATGATTTTATTATATATTATTCAGTTAGAATATAAATAAAAAAATGATTTTATTATATAAAAAAAATGCTGCAAAAAGTGAAAATGTATTTATTTAAACATTATCCGCGCTATCATTATTCTCATGACAAATGCCCGACTGAGCTCCAATTTGCCTCCCCTATAAAACATTTGCAATAAATACTCGTCTACCTACAACAACTATCAACAATTTCTCTTGCTCTTTAATAGTTCCTAAAACTAAACGAAAATTTCATGAGCAAATAATAGTGTAGAGAGGGAATAACTAGATTTTGAAGCTGATGTTGAGCTCTGTCTAGGCAACAACAAAGTACTCTGACTATTACACCATGGATGGCCTCATGTCGAATAGTGTATACATCAGCTAGTGTTAATCTTGACAAAGTTTGAGCTAAGTACAGATCGAAGTGACACAACGCTTGGGAAATAAACGAGTTCCCACAAAAGAGATAGTAATTTTAGGATTAGATGAAGTCAAATAGGTCAAAATTAGATCAAAACAAAAAACAAAAAGACATGAGACATGACGTCACAGATACCAGGGTTAAGTGAAATATTTCAGGTTAGTTTGTCTATGCATGGAACATATCACCAATAATGCTGTAGTGACTGAAAGGAAAACTTTGATAATCGCCAAATGCGAAATGTCTTCCATTAAGATCTCTGTTGGTTGTGTCCACCTATTTATCTTCAATAAAATAGTTTCTTCTCTACTAATTAGTTGACTATCTCTCTCTTTTCCTCTCTCTCCCTTGAGTATAAGCCCACATAAAAAGAACGTTTATAAAGGTTTGTTCCTAAATCTTCTGTTTGATGCTAACGACAAGAAAGAAGAAAGAAAAGTTCTTTGTAGTATTATTAGTAAGATAACGTTGTTCAGAATGTTTTACAAGAAGGAACGAGAGATTGGAGCTCAGTCGAGCAGCTTCCATGGAAGCAAGCAATCACTTTTATGTGAAAGAGAGCAGAGTATACGTACTCGTACACAACATTGGCCATTTTAACTCTTCCTGCCCCCATCATAAACGTTCAACCCTAACAAATAACCCAAACACTAACCCTAAAAGAATACTTCAAAGATTAAAGGTTAGAAAAAATTTCCGAAATGCGCCCCAAGCTCCGTTAATAATATAGTTAGCAGAATACTAATGTCTGAGCCCATGTATAAAGAACATTATATCCCTCTAATATACATAAAAGCGATGAGAAGTGGCACTTCCAGGAGAGCATGAATATATATATATGTATATATATGACAAAGAATCACCACTTATCAATATATATACATATATATATATATATATATATATATATATATATATATATTTTACAGAGAATCACCACTTATCAATATATATATATATATATATATATATATGTATGTATATATATATATATATATATATATACTAAAGGGGATTAGAACAGTAGTCTAAAGAGCAGAGTGTATTTTAATGCGATAGTAAAATCACTAATTTAATTAAAATACAAAAAAGAACAGTGCTCGTTGTAATGCAACCATCTTACTGAATATATATATATATATATATATATATATATATATATATATATATATATATATATATATATATATATAACAAAGAACTCACCACTTATCAAGGCCCTGGGGCCACTCGAGAATAAGGGTTAATGAGTGTACAGTAGTCGATGGGAAAATATCGGAATAATCATATATATATACACCCAGCTTTGGCCGGTCGATTCATATTGCCGGACAAAAAGATTAGTCACACACTATTGAAAATACACCAAATATCCTTACTTTTACGAAAAGTAACCACATGTTGGTTTTAGGGAAGCATAAAAACATTCATCTTAGTCTATGAAAATCAAACATACACGTTTTTAGTCTTCGAAGGCTCTTTCTTCTCTCTAATAAAAATGATTTAACTATTCTTTAAACTTTTACTTCGTTCTTGCGAGGTAGGTGTAGTTGTATGAAATGAATTGCGGATGTCAAAAAAATAAAGCTATTTCATTGTTTAGACGTGACTATTGAAGTTATTTTTTACTAGCGTATCACTACTTTGTATTATTTTGATTTTTTTGACTAATATTCTTATCCAACTTTTCGATCCATGTAACTTCCGACCTTCTTCAGGTGTATCTTATTAACCTCGGGAATCTTTCAGTCAAACTGGGATCTTTCTGTTTATCTCTGGGATCTGTCTGTCAAACTCTGGAATCTTTCAGTCAAACTGGAATCTTTGTCAAACTCTGGAATCTGTTTTTCAAAATGGATTATTTCTGTCAAACTCTGGAATGTCTGTCAAACTCTGGAATCCGTCTGTCAAACTCTGGAATCCGTCTGTCAAACTCTGGAATCCGTCTGTCAAACTCTGGAATCCGTCTGTCAAACTCTGGAATCCGTCTGTCAAACTCTGGAATCCGTCTGTCAAACTCTGGAATCCGTCTGTCAAATCCTAGAATCTTTCTGTCGAACTCTGGAATCTTTCAATCAAACTCTGAAATCTGCATTGAATCTTGAATAGAACTCTTTATTATATCAACGGGTGTAGCCTCCTCTCGTTGTCTGGGTAGAAGTCGTCATTCTTTTAAACACAGTATGAATATAACACAAAGAGCTGAAACCGCATCTCTTTTAATAGTTTCCGATTAATTGCACAATTCTCCTTGGCATTTCAGTTGCCTTTTCTGTACAGACGTGATATATTCCCAAGGCATGCACACATCTTTAGTCCTTTTCCTTCTATAGTTTCTTGTAATAAAAATGATTGAACCATTCTTTCATCTCTTACTTAGCTTCTATGCTTCTCAACTTCCTTCATCCAAAACCATGCATCACGAAGAACATATATAACAAAAACGCTTAAGAATGTCTTCTAAATATGCTGAGGTTTCGAAATTTAAAAATGTCGCCATTGATTTTTTGCAGAAAGTCAATTGTCATTATGTTATAGTATAACTTAAGGCTGACATCTTTTTCTTTCTTTCTTTTCATTTTTTTTTCTTTTCATCTTTTTTTTTCTTTCTTTCCATCAATTTTATTTTCTTGCCTTCATAGGAAGTCTTTGGTATTGTTGATGGCAGACATTTTGTGCTCCATTTAAATTCATCGGTTCGCTTTTAAAAGCGCTACCTTCTTTTTAGCAAACGTCTTCATCTATTCAATTCGCCAGAGAACTGATTTTTTGTTGTTGCTGTTTTTTGTAGAAAATACAATAAAAAGAAAATATGTAGTTTTATTAAATGAATTTCGGATGTCACAAAAAATAAAGCGATTTCATTGGTTAATTCTTACCTAGACATAACTATTGAAGCTGTTTTTACGAAAATATCACGAGTTATAAAGGCTGAAATCTAACTTGAGAGTAAAGTCCTTAAGATTTCTTTAGCGAGTGCATATATAAAGGCACTTGGTTTTTGTATATATGATTATGTGATAAGCCTACGTGTATGCTTAAAGAGTAAAGACAGAAGAAAACAATGTTCTTAATGAGTGGCTCTACAGTGATTTTTTTTTTTATTACATTGTCATCCCAAACAAGGAATATTGCCACTTTGGTGTAAGGGGCTACTATCAGGGGCAACAGCTACTGGGGTACTATGTAGGGATTTGGGCAGCAAGATGTCCGTTCATGTTACACTTGAACTTCTGCACGTCAGTACAGTTGGGGAAGCAGGGACTTGGAATGGTATTTCAAAATCTAGCGGTTCTGGGGAAGAAACTACTGGAGGAGAAATATCTTTTACATCTAGGGATCTCTACTGAAGTTCGTCAGAGCATTCACCATTAAAATACTTGTAGAACAGGCAGAGGGATGCAACATTTCGTCGATAGGACAGAGGCTGAAGCTTAGATGCCAGTTCAAGACCTATCAGATTGGCGACTCTCTTTTGAACCTTGTCTAGGAGCGAGAGACTAGTAGCAGATGCACTAGCCCAAATGTGGCAGTAATACTCCATACATGGGCGAATGGTGGCCTTATAGAGGAACAGGATACTTTCAGGTGTTAATAGTTTTCTAGCACGGTAGAGAGAGCCTACCTTCTTCGCAGCGGTCCTGGCAATGTTTTCAATATAATTGTTCCAACTCATGTTTCCTGTGAACGTTAGGCCAAGCTGTTTGAAAGATGTACTCTCAGACAGGGAGTTACTGGGCATTAATATAGTTGGCAGAGAAGGTTTCTTGTAATTATTGAAGGAAACCAGTTTAGTCTTGGCAGCATTGACTGTTACCATCCATTTATGTCCCCATTCCACTACAGATTGGAGGTCATCCTCTAATGTATCTGCCATTTCTTTACATATGTGTTCATTTGTTTTCCTGTCGTGCCTGTTATAGAGTGTGGTGTCATCAGCATATATACCCATCTCAGAGGCAATTTTGTCAGGGAGGTCATTTATGAATATTATGAATAATAGAGGTTCAAGGATAGACCCCTGAGGCACTCCTGCATTTATATCATATTGTTTAGATGCACCACCGGCGAGGACAACCTGGATTTTTCTCTTATCTAAGAAGGATTTAATTATGTTAAGAATTCTTCCAATGATACCATATGATCTAATTTTCCTGAGGAAACCCTCATGCCATATGCTGTCAAAAGCCTTAGATATATCTGGAGCTACCGCTCTGCCCTCCCCCGCTTTGTCCAATGAATGGTACATATGTTCAGAGATTACAGTTAGGATGTCTGATGTGGAATGGGCTTGTCTAAATCCATATTGTTGGTCAATCAGAAGTTTAGCATCTGTAAGGTGATGAACTAGAGCTTGGTTAATTATGGTCTCAAATATTTTGGCGAAAAGTGGGAGGAGGCTAATGGGGCGATAATTTACTGGGTCAGTTCTTTCGCCAGAATTCTTGAATACTGGTACCACAGAAGCAGTTTCCCAACAGTCCGGAAAGCAAGATTCACTAAGGCATTTATTGTAGAGTTTGGAGAGAACTGGAGCTACTTTGGCAGAGCACTTTTTTAATAGCACAGCCGGAAGGAGATCAGGTCCACATGCTTTTGAAGTGTCAAGATTTTTTATGATAGCATGTATCTGAGCAGGGATGATTTTCAGATCGTCTAGCGTGGCGTCTGTCTGCAAAGGAAAGTCAGGTAGGGGGTGGTTGGAAGCGTCCAGTGTGGAGTTGGAGGCAAACCGACTGGCAAGCATGTTAGCCTTCTCAGTTGCTGAGCAAACAACCTTGTGGTTGTTGGTTGGTGGGGGAATTGTTGATTGCCCATTATTTACTACACTGTTGTAGATTTTCCAGAAGTCACGAGTTCCTAATTTTTGTGCTTCAATGCGTTTTTTAGTGGTTTCAGTAAATTCTCTCTTAGCTGTCCCTATTTCTTTCTTAGCGTTACTTCTGGCTTCTATATACTTCTGTGTGTTTGAGCTGGATTTATGTCGGTTAAATCTGTGGTACGCATGCTGCCTTTGAGCAATGGCAGTTGCACAAGTAGAAGTAAACCATTGGGGAAAGTGGGGCTTGCTATAAAATTTCCGCTTGGGAACGTGTGCTTCAATTGCCGTTTTGAACCATTCAGTGGTCTCATTTGTGCATTGTTCAGCAGGAAGATAAAAAATATTTCCCCATGGGGCATCTCTGATCAGATCTCTGATGGCGTCCCAGTCAGCCTTTTTATAATATCTCGTTGTTTTGAGCAATGGCTCTTCAGTTTTGGCTCTACAGTTTAGGGCGATTTCGATCATTATCACTGCATCATCAGCGTTCCCAAGTGAGCTGTCGGCATTCGTTATACAATCATCGGGAAGTGTGGTCAGAAGCAGATCTATAAGTGATGCATGTTGTTCTTACTGCTCAGGGAAACGTGTTGGAAACGTAACCATTTTTGATAGGGAGTGAGATATAGAGAAGCTATGTGTTGTGCTGCCCGCTGCATCTGTGTAAGTAGAGAATCCAAGCCAGTTTTTGTGGTGGGCATTAAATTCACTAAATACATGTACTTTTGCACTAGTGTCGAGGGGGAGTACTGTGTCTATGCTGTCAGAGACTTTGTTTATTATAGTGCAGTCCTGGGTTGAGGCAGAGCGGTAGAGAAAATAAAAGTAGCCAATATTATGTTGCATGTTTAGTCTAAAGCACATAAAGGCTTGATCGTCCGATTCTAGTTTAGTTTTTCTAGTCAAGGGGAGGATATTACGAAAGTAGACTCCAAGTCCGTGCATATGTCTGTCAAAGTCCTTACGGCAGAGTGGGAGACATCCAGGCATATTAAAGTAGTTAGAGGGGATAGAGAAGTGTAGATTAGTATATACGGGGTATTTGTTAGGAGAAATGCTTCAACATCAGCTAAATTAGTTCTAAGCCCACGGATATTAGTGAATGCAAGCCTCAAGTGAGGAGGCAAGTTGGATCTGGTTTAAGCTTATTTTTTTATTGTACTGTCATCATTTTTTTTTTAAGAGTTTCAGTTTAGGTGGTGGGGAGCTGAACAAGAGGTTATGCAGAGTATCAGACATGCAATACAAGTAGACCATCGGCTGACCTTTCATCAACTAGGATTGTGGCCTCAGGAAAGCCCATCGGTGATGAGTATAGGGTCCTTTTCCATGCGCGACATGGCACTACAAACATCCCGATATTATACAACTGTTGATGGAGCAGCTGCTGTAAGCACTACCAAAGGGTTAGGGCACCTGTACTACCAGTCAGAAACAGCAGCCAGGAACTGTCAATCAGAAGAAGGTCAACCCAATCTAATTGCACAGGCATATGTGGCACTCAAGCACTCCCAGGTGCCCAGTTTTGAAGGGTGGGATGTGTCGGGAGTAGGAAAAACAGCATTCATTGCCCTAGACAAGAAACAAAATCTACCACTGAGTGTTTCTGTTGAACCACTGTGATAACGTTTCTGCACCTGACTAATGAGCAAAGGATCTATCTACTCCTTAAGCAGTTTAGGTTTGCAAACCGGTAATTTTTTTGAGGCACCAGCTCTAGGAAGGTTTTCATCATAGACTGGAGAGGTCTCCCTCACCTTTGGTTTAGTTTCAGAATTTTCCTTCTCCTAGACTGATGATCTGGGAAGATCTACTTGGTCCGTCAGCACTGAGAGGGTTTGCTCAACGCCTGGGTCCTAATCCAGATATTTCTGCAACCCCGCGTGGTTAGTTAATGTTACTGGGTTAGTTTGTAGAGGTTATATATCTACTGAATAGTTACAGTCCTCAAGGTGATTTAGGGACATTGCTATTTCATTGTTACTGGGAAAAGGGGGTAAGTAAAGCTCATGCAGTGGAAGCAATTATGTTTGTTAGAAAGGAGTTAATGTGGTTTAAGATTTTTCCTTTAGATTTTTTAATGTTTTTATTTTATTTATATGGTAGCTTAGGTATAGGATAACGTTACAGTATGAGTAGGTATTAAGACTTGAACTAAGAATTGTAGTGTCTAATCTCTGTATATTTTAGATGACGGGAGGGTTATGATGTAAGTGCAAAATGCTGTGAGAAAATGAATGTTAAAAAGTTTTGCAGAGAAATATAAGAACAAAAAAATATATATCTTGCCATAAAGTTCTCTGAATTATTGGAAGAGGATTTATAGTCGGTGCATTGTTCTCTCTTGTCCTTATCTCTTTTTTATATTTCGTTTTGTCAGGTTATATTGTGTGTATCCGTTATGGAATGAAGTTCTCTGAAAAAAAAATTTCACTTAATTTCATCTATTATTTTCTTTTTTTTTTTTTTTTTTTTTTTTTTCACAGCGAAAAAAACAGTTCGTTATGATACCGAATAAAAGGTTCGATTTTTAGGAAGAAACGTTAGTATTAAAGATGGGGGGAGTGTCGGGGATTTAAACTGAGTTATCTCCTCATGGCGTGTTAAAAATATTCAAAGATTTTGGTAGCATGATTAGCAACGGTTTTTACAATCGATAGGAATGTTAGTTTTTTGGGGTTTTTTTTAACTTAGTGTCATCATTTATCAAGGCCCGGAGGCCACTCGTGGATAAAAGCTAAGTGTTAGGTAGATGGTGAGACAAGATTATACACGCTGGAATATGGATAGGGCTAGATTATCTAAATGGACGACTCAATAGGAATTCATTCACATTAGACTTGAAGACGACCATGTTGTAGTCAGCCAAGGAGCAGACAGACGTTACTGGGTTCCATAGGCGGAGAGTACTAGAAAAGAAACTCTGATCATGGAATTTAGTTTAGTTTTTGGCACGGGTGGTGTTTTAGCCAGGCAAGTATTTGTTGTGAATGTTTTACAGGGAGGGACCATAGATTTGAGCTCAGCCAGACACCTACGATAAAAGTATCAATAGAGCAGAGACAGACTCGCAAAGTCTCTTCTGTGAAGGAGTAGGATTTCAAAGACGGGGTTTGCACCTCATGAAGCCAGGAAAGGGTGCTTTTTGAGGCTCCGCACCAGCTATGGCAAGAGTACTCAATTTTAGATCGCATTTGACTCTTGTACAGGTAGAGGATTGTGTCAGAAAACTATTAGTATTTTTCTTTTTGTTTTTACAATAGAGTCACCAATCAAGGTCTGAAGGCCGCTCGAGGATAAAGACTAAGGTGATTGGTGAGACAACAGTGCAATAATTAATAGTGTTGGAAATTTGGTAGAATTTGACTATTTAAGGGGGCGACTCAATAAGAACCTGTTTGCATTTTACTTGAAAAAAACTGTTTTAGTCATCTGGAAAGCAGTCTTGCGGCATAGAGTTCCACAGGCGGGTAAGATAATCACCAGAAGGAAAAAGCCCTGAGATAATGTGTGGTTAAATAATCCCTTGGTAACTATTTTGAACTTCCCCCAAATGAATTGTTAACTATAATGCACTTACAATCTACAATTTCTGGGACAAAATTTGGCACATTGTTGTTAAAGCTCGCTATTTCAAAATTCGACACCCTGCTATTCAAGCTTGCTACTTTAAAATCCGATACACTGCTATTCAAGCTTGCTACTTCAAAATTCAACACCCTGCTATTCAAGCTTGCTACTTTAAAATCCGATACACTGCTATTCAAGCTTGCTACTTCAAAATTCAACACCCTGCTATTCAAGCTTGCTACTTTAAAATCCGATACACTGCTATTCAAGCTTGCTACTTCAAAATTCGACACCCTGCTATTCAAGGTTGCTACTTTAAAATCCGATACACTGCTATTCAAGCTTGCTACTTCAAAATTCAACACCCTGCTATTCAAGCTTGCTACTTCAAAATTCAACACCCTGCTATTCAAGCTTGCTACTTCAAAATTCAACACCCTGCTATTCAAGCTTGCTACTTTAAAATCCGATACACTGCTGTTAAATCTCACTATTTCAAATTTTCTTTCTGAAAACCAGACTTTTTATTCAAAACCACAGCATCTGATTATTTCGTTACTTCATGGGATCGCCAGCATATAAATGGAAGCAGTAGCCATTTTTTTTCTTTATTCTGCCATCAAACATTACAAGTTGTTTAGATGTTCTAGTGCATCTCCTTAGATATCATGCAAGACAAAACAATTATTATGTTATTCTACAACGTCTAAGATTTGACAAAGAATTTTTTTTAATTTGTCTTTAGACAAGTAAATGCGGACTTATTTAAATATAAAAAAAAATATGAAGATAAACAAAAATGCTGTTCTCGTACTAATATTGAGAATGAAATAACTGATCAATATTTATTTCACATGTTTACTTCTTTGCACTAGACGTATGAAATCAACTTCTATCTAAATATGTTGTATAAATGAAAAAATGTTTAGATTTTTTTTATTTATCGCATTTATATTACCTTCAAAACGGCTCACTGGTGTTTTAATCAATAATACAATGTCGTCTTTTGAAATACTTTACATATATATATATATATATATATATATATATATATATATAGTAGAGAGCAAAGACCCAACAGCTATTTTCATAACTATTTTTAAACAGTTTATAATTAATGTATAGTATTATTGCATTTCTAATTTTATTGTTTATTGTTATATCTCCTATATATATAGGTCCTGGATATGATCTTAAACTATATCCGATGGTGAGGCCCCAGCTTGCGAGCTCTGGGGAGTGTGGAGCCACCCTTTAATTGCCATTGCTCCCAGGTCCACTCTGACCCGGAGTGGTAGTACCTGTTAGGGTCCCAACTATGGGTTAAATAGAAACTGACTTGCAAAAAACAAATATATTCTATTAAAAAAATTTTCTTCAAAATCACCGGATTCGGCATTAAATAACCTGAAAAGGGTTGATATGCCGTAAAAGAAAAACAACCAACCTATATATATATATATATATATATATATATATACATACACTAATTTAACTACAACTAAAATAGATTTCAATAATGCAAAAATAAAGTAATTAAAAAAGTTGAGGGGGATATCAGCCAGAACACTCACGAAGAACCACTATGAAACTGTAGAAACATGGATACACCTCAGAGGATGCATGCCTTATTACGTGTATGAATGACACGCTATTAAAATACCTGGAACTAGGATATCATGCATAGGGTCCTCTGATTGTAGGTTCAAAGATAGATTCCGAAACCATATATCATCATTTAGAACACCTAGCAATCAGGAAATCAATTACTCTGGCAAAGTGGATAAAGGGATTACATAGCAGTGATGTGGAATAAAAATTGAAATGGTCCGAGCAAGAAAATATAAACCAAGTAAATCTAAGAGATATAAACTTTGCACCCAATAAGCATACCATGTAATAGTATCTAATGATAACCTATTAAGCAAAAGACAGGAAGTGGTACAAAATTGTTTGCATAAAGCCAAATATGTACATTCCTGTCTGACGCCAGATTAACTAGCACAAAAGTACATAAATACTATGAAAGCAGGTAGAAAGGTAGAATCTTTAATAACATACTTTTAAAACTAATATTACAGGTCCTCAAGCTTTAATTATTTCAGTAGAAATTTGAAAAATAAAATGAAATAAGCAATAAATAGCAAAGGATATAAATTTGCTGGTACTGACATTAACTGGAACAACATTGCATGAAAACAAGTCACAATGCAAAATAAAAAAAAAACAATGGGAGAAAAATTTTAAAAGAAAAAATGATAAATTAAAAGTCACTGATTAAAAAAAAAACTAAATGAAAAGACATGGAGAGATTAAGTATTATTAAAGCGAAATTATGATAGGAGACATCAGAAGAATCTGGAATTGTTCTGATGACAACTAGACAAAATGTTTGTAATAATCCAAATGTTTGTAATCCAGGTTTGTAGGAAAATCCGCTTATAAGGAGTCAAATAATTTTTTAGATTATTTGAATCCGTTAAAATTATATATATATATATATATATATATATATGTGTGTATATATATATATATATATGTATATATATATATATATATATACAGGGTGTTCCAAAAGTCTTGGACACATTTTGACATTGAATATCTCGAGAACTATTAAGAATATAAAAACGCATCTGGTATATTCAGAAAGCCTGTAATCTCAAGTTTTTCATGGAATGTTCAAAGATGTTCAATGTGAACACTATTGGTCACATAACACACATCAAGCTGATAGTCCAATTCTTGTCAAACGCATCCCAGCATTATGTTGTCAATGGTTGCAACAGCTTCTGTTATTTGAACCTTCTGCTTGGAATGAGAGATACATAGGCAAGCTCTTTCACAAATCCTCACAAAAAAAAAAAAAGATTGTAGGGTCTAAGATCTGGAGATTTGAGAGGCCAGGTTATGAGATCGTGATCATCTTGCCCAGACCGTCCAATCCATTTGTCTGACAGGGTTGTGTTCTGAATCTGTCTAACCCTGAGGCTACAATGTGGTGGCACCTCATCCTCTTGGAAAATGAAGTCATCAGACTCAAGCAGATATGAGGATTTGAAATGTGCCCAAGACTTTTGGAACACTCTGTATATTGGATTCTCTCATCGATGACGAAGAATGAGTATGCAGTCTTCAGCAGCTCCTAAGATCTGTGACACCACATGCATAATTGCAATGCCGTAGACGTCCGGCACACTCCTCCGCAGATGGTGAACTTGCATATGCTCATCGGTCAGTGATGTCTTCTCAAGTGAAAAAATAAGCATGCTTTGCTGCGTGCTTTGAAACCACAGTGGCATATATAATCATTTTTGGTGGGTTTTTGTGGTGCTTTGCTTTCATATTAGCACAAAGTCCCTATGACGAAGGCGGTTATGTTCAAATTCTCTTGTCCCTAGAAAACACATCTAGCTCCATTTGCTAAGATTCTATGCTGCACTCTCCCAGGAGCTCAGAGAAATTCCACAATGCTTCTGGTCGTCTTTAAGTTCATCCTTACAACGAAGCGAGTGACGCCCTATTCTGTGGCAAGAATTTGTCAGTTACCCATGATAAAGTTGCTTAGGAACGCTGGAGTTATAATTACGGTTTTTAATTTTTTCTTATATATACAGAAGAAAAAAATTAAAGACTGTAAAAATATATTTCATATTAATTTATTGTTCGACAGGATACTCAAAAAAGGTACATTGAAATTTTCTTAATCCACATAGTTTCAAAGAAATGCGTTCTTCTCATCAGAGGAAACTTATTAGCAAATAAATATGGTAGCGAAGCTATGGATTTGTAGGTACTGACATTAATTGAAAGCATTACATAAAAAACTAGTCAAAAATGCGAATAAAAAACTTTTTTGTGCAAAGGGTTTATAAAATGGGAAAATATATATAGTCATCCACATAAAATACTGTTTCGTTGTATCACAACTCATCAGTGCGACTAGACTAGCATTTTTTCCTAGCCGAGGATTAAACCTAAAGTAATTGCGTTAATAGTTGGCAGTTCTACTCGCAAGCCCTTGAGAGTGGTGTTCATAAATGATCTCAGGAAATGTCCATTTAAATAAACACTCGTCCACTGCATATATATATATATATATATATATATATATATATATATATATATATATATATATTGATGACTGTATTTTTAAAAAGGTTGCGGATTTTAAATCCCCAAAAAGTTTAGACCTTTGAAATGCCCGGTTTATTTAAAAGTACCGTGGATTGGGGAAAAGAGTAACAGACTTTCCAAACAGATTCGCAGAAGTATTTATGATTGCTTTTATTCTGTGTCCTTGCGTTTGGTATATACTACGAAACCTGCATTTCCTTCTTTTCGCAAGGATAGTTTGCCTTACATCCAAAATAGCAATATTGTATATCAATTCAAATGCCAGTGCGATGCTGGTTATGTTGGGCGAACATCCTTGCATCTTTTGACTCGTATAAACCAGTGTGTTCCATCGAAGATCAGACAAGGGAGGATAGGTCTGGTAGTCTCCCTCCTTCTGCAGCCTTGGACTCTGCTATTGGCTAGCATTTGGTTGACAACCCGTGCTGTGCCGATAGATATAAAATAGAATGGTTAGAGCGGACTCCAGAAACGATTTAAAAATTTTGGAGTCTGTCTCTATTGCGGTGCGGAAACCTTTGTGCCGGCAGAAAGAAACATCTAACGCATTGTTTCTCTTTGGGGAACTTTGAATCTTTTCTCCCATTTTTTTTTTCTTTCCCCTCGTTGTGCCAATATTTTAATCGTTTTTTTCAAACGTTAATAAACTTTATTTTAGTGTCCCCGTATTTTTGGCACAGTCAATAGTTCCCCATCAGAACTCTTTACTTTCGACATAGTATTATTATTTTGCGCTATCGATTTTCTCCTGATCAGATGATAGCTGAAAGAGCTCTCGAGAGACTTCCGCCCATTATATTTAAAACTCTATATAAATTCTGTACCTCTAAACATTTTTCTAAATATGTGTGTGTGTGTGTGTAATAGTTGTGTATATGAAATATGGACACTTTTGATATGAACAGTAATTAATTAAAGTCATTTAATAAGACACATGTTTAATTAACAACACCTTTCTTGAAATATAATTTTTGTTAATTTGCAAGGGAGGTAATTTAAATGAAAACTTAGTTTTAAAAGCTACACTATATTTATATAAGGGATACATAATGTAAGATATACATTGAAACCGACGTTATTTTGCTTGTACATAAAAACGATTGATTGTTTGCATCTTCTCATCTTCTGCAACAGGACACGTACTCCATTTCTTAGTGTTTTTCCATAACACTTGTGCATTTTAGCTTTGATGGACAATTTTTTTTTTGTTTTAATTTCTGAAGAATTCCAAGGAGAAACAATTAAAAAATTCTTAAAAGTTTATAACTTTTAATGATTATTTTGCTTTATTACGAAAGTTTGACTTCGTAAAATTTCGTTTATTTTAAGTCATAAATTTTCATATAACGATAACTTTAATGGATTTTAGAAGTTTCATTTCTTAAACTGTTCATGAAAAAGTTAATTTTTAAAAAAATTCATTCATTTTCAGAAAGGTCCGTTTTTTTAAGTTGTACAGTTTTATATGAATACAAAAAAACGTTTGTAATTTATTTCGAAATTCTAAATATTTTATAAAATCTAAAAAAACATTTTAGTTATTTATTTTAAATCCATAAATGTTTATCTTATGTTTTATTTTGTGGTATTGTTAATTTTTTTTTTTTTTTTGTTTCGCTTCTAACAGTAAAGTTACACACGACTTTAATAATTCTTTGAATTGTCTCCCCTTGGAATTATTCAAGAATAAAAAAAAATGTCTTTCAAACCTAAAATGAACAAGTACCTTTTTTTCCTTTTTCCTTTTTCTGAATTTTCTGTATTTTACTTTTATATTCCCTACAGGAAAATCCATTGATGATAAGAAATATTCAGGTTAGTTTGTGTTAAAAAAAAAAAAATTCGATGCTTATTCAGCTTGGCAATTATGGTGGCATTTAAAATTAAAGAAAATACAGAAGCGTCTGTATGATGTACGTACCAGTCACAGGACGAAGATGAAAAATTCCAAAAATCATTTCATTTGATCTAGTTTTTTTTTTTTTTTAATAAAGAAAAATAAAATTTTACTGTTTTGATGGGGCGAAAAAAAAAAAACCGAAATCAACGAATCAGTGGCCAAGGGCAGACAACTTTCATGCACATATAAATTGTCCAAATAATCACTGATTACCTCCTCTTATCATGTTCTCCAGAGAAATATGGACTCGTCTATCACTTAGGAGTAAACATTGTCAAATTTGCTTTTCGAAAATAAAAACAAAATACTTGATCAATTTTTGTGATTTTTGGAATATGCAATTTTCATTCCGTGACAAGTAGGTCCAAAATAAAAAATTTTCTTCAATTTTGTTTATCGCTACAAGTGCCAATCTAAATAAGAACCAAAAGAATTTCTTTGGCGTAATGAAAATAACTTGTTTTATTTTCATATTCTATATGAAAATAAAACAAGTTATTTTCATTACGCCAAAGAAATCTTTTTGGCACCTTTTTATCTTATTTAATTCGTAAAAAAAAATTGTCACAGAATTTTCACTTTGTTTCTTAATCAAATTTTTTTCACTGATCTTCATCTGATCTTTTCGCAGCACAGGAAATGAATAGTTTGCTTCACAATTAGATGTAGCAAATGGTTTAGATAATAGAAAACTAGCGCACCAAAAAAGTGGATGCACAATACTGCATTATTGAAATATACTATTACATATTTTTCATGAAATATGGGTATCTCTCGGACGGAGAAGAGATAGCATACTCACACATGTCGAACATAAAAATTTTCTCGCATTTGGAACAAAGAAATTTTCGCTTTTGAAAAGGCGTCCCCATGGGAGCCGTAACCCCCACATAATTTGCTTGAGTCTGATTTTTAACTAATTATCAATACAAAAATTTCAATCTCTCTCTCTCTCTCTCCAATTATATATATATATATATATATATATATATATATATCAAATTTTAGTGATTCAATGAATTAAAAAAAATTTTTAGGACGTGAAATGTTTGAGTTTCATGTCAAAGATTCCCATTATTCTATGTAAGACAAAAAATACACTGGAAATATTTTAACTCCTTATCCTATAGGGTTTCGATGTCTACCATCTCTTCAGAGGAGAAAATATTAGTAAATAGCTATAATGCTAAAGTCAGTGAGACATGGAAAATCATAATTAAAATTAGATGAGATAATACTTATAGAATATTACTGCCAGTAATATTTTGCAAATCTTATAATCACAGTTTTCCATACCATCTGATTGTTGGATAATTTTATTCTGAAGTATATATATATATATATATATATATATATATATATATATATATATATATATATATATATATATATATATATATATATATATATATGTACTTATGAAAAAAGTTTTTTAATTTTTTTCATAATATTATTATTTTGTATTCCTGCACGTCACCAATTAAAAACGAATATAAAAAAAAGTTATAAGCTTTTATACTTTTCGCATTCTTTTTTATTCATATATATATATATATATATATATATATATATACATATTTTTACATAGGCATCACCACTTATATATATAATGGTTGTATAGTTTCCTAGATTGAAACAATGTTTATCAATGAGTTCTCGATGAATGAATAGAGCATGTATATAGTATGCATATATTGTATTAAACGCACGTATTACGTGTAAATGATGTGTATTTTGGATGTGTGTAGTTGTGTACATTGTGTATGTTTGCAGACCAGGCTGTGCGGTCCTCAATTTAAATAAGGATATGCACAAAAAACACGACCATTGGTATGGTATGACGCCATAAATGTTTTTTTTTTTTCATTATAGGCAGTGAAGGGTTACTTGAAAACATGAAGTGATAATGAATTAAGACTGAGCAAACTTGTTGATGACATCTCCTAGCTTTTCTTCTATTATCTTCTTTTTCCTTTTTCTTTTCTTCCCTCCACCATCTGTTCCCTTCTCCATTAACACTAAATTCGCCATAATTCATTGTAATTCTGTAATAAAAATGAACGAATAACTCTTTGTATATAAAAAACGGTCTGGGGGTCAGTCTTGAAAATGATTTTTGACCTGATGAGGTGGTCTCTCTGTAAAGAGGCACTTCTGAAATATGTATGTATATATATAGTCAATGATGTTTGTATAAACACACACATTATATATATATATATATATATATATATATATATATATATATATATATATATATATATATATATAAAGTTATAAAAATATGTATGGTAATTAAGCTATACAGAATATTCCGCATTTCATCCACGCTAGGATTCGTCAAGCTAATGCGAAGAGTTGTGCTTGTCTCGCGTTTTTATATAGGCACCTTCTATTTTTATTTAGCCAATCAGATTCCTAGTTTCCACCGCTCTCTTCTTAATCACCCCTTCCTTTGTGTGTGCTTTTTTAGCGGGATGCATAGATATCTAGTGATTTGACCTATTTTAAACCTAGGTGTAATTAAATGTGTGTGTGTGTGTGTTTTTTATGTAAGTTTATATATATATATATATATATATATATATATATATATATGATAATTTATGTCTATGTATGTTTATTTTATTTATTTATTTATTTTCTATTGTTATTGTTAATTTAAAAATTATTTTATGTCGCTATCCTAGAGTAAAGTTTATCCTGTGAACACAGTTGTTCGCTATTTCCCGATTCCGATACAATTACCGATTCCGATTTTTTTTAATAAATCTCCAAATATTTTACTATAGAGTTGTTATTTTCCCCGATTTCTGTAAAAACAAAAACCATGATATATATATATATATATATATATATATATATATATATATATATATATATATATATATATATATATATATATATGCAGATGGTTTCCTAAATGTAAATTACGCTTATGGAGGATGATCTAGTATTTTTAAAATCAACAAATATTTATAATTTTATCATTAGTACTAGCAATGGAAGATTTCGCTTTAAACAAAATCAAATAAAAAAAAAGAAAATTAAAAGAATCGTTTTTGCATCGGAAAATAGGCACCAATTTTCTTGATTCTGATACCGATTCCGGTATCCCAAATTTGTTGATTTTTCTGATTTCCGATTCTGATTCCAAGTAATCGTCCCAACGCTAGTATATATATATATATATATATATATATATATATATATATATAAAGTGAGCCTGTCTGATTGTGTGCAAAACGATATCCCAAATTTGTTGATTTTTTTCCGATTTCCGATTCCAATTAATCATCCCAACGTTATATATATATATATATATATATATATATATATATATATATATTATGTATATAAAGTGAGTTTGTCTGATTGTGTGCAAAACGGTATCTACCAAACTACACTGTTAATTTTTAGTTTACAGACTTGAAACTTGACGCATGGAATAAATTTGATTTAATTTTTATCCGATAAAATAATTGCTAAGTGATAAACATTGAAAATAAAAAATGGAATTTGAAGATGTAAGTCAACAAAACGTGTTATTTCTATGCATGCACAAATATACATTTATAGCTTTAACAACGTTATATTTTAACAGTTTTATATGAATACGAACTTAGATCAGATAGTAACAAATAAAACTAGAGAATTACCTTTTTTGGTTTCGATTCTAGCTGATGGCACCCAACTTATGTTTTTGTTTACTTTTGAAATCATTACTATATATGGGTACAATATAATGATCAATAGATAATCGATAATAATGAATAAAAAAATCAGCATAAATCAAAATATCATATTTAAGCATACTTTACAACAGGGCCACGCCAGATGGTCTGCTAGTGTATCGATAAAATATTTCATCTTGATAAAATATTCTTAGTTTTGTAATTAAATTTTTCTTTAAGAAAACTTGATGGAATAATCTTTTGAAGGCATCACGCTGGGGTGAGGGCAGGGTATTTAACTACACGTCCAAATCATCATCATCATCCACACTATTATTGAACATCAAGATCGTGATTGATTTACCTAAATATAGCCACCAAATTACGAATATAGTGGAATGTGCTCTGTTTAACTGATAGCACTTCTACCCCGTCAACTTACATACCCCGACTAACCTAACAAGTATCAAATTCCAACCCCTTCACTGTTGACATGCAGAAATTTTAATACAATGTCAACAGACATCTCGCTGCTTAACTTTCCACATCAAATCTGTTGCCAAGGCTGCTAGAAAAATTGTGGCTTCCTTCAACTGCTCCAGTAGATATCTCACTTCTGATGCAATTTTCCGCCTGTAAAAGAGCCAAGTACATTCTAGAATGGAGTACTGTTGCCACATCTGGGCAGGAGCTGCTAGAAGCAGCTTATCCTACCTTAACTCTAGTTCAAAATAGACTTTGTAGCCTAGTGGTAGATGCCCCTTTTCTCTTCCCTGCAACCTCTTTCCCACAGAAGAGACATTGCAAGACTGTATCTGTTTTATCATTATTTTCATTTCAAATGCTTGTCTGAGCTCCAATCCATGGTCTCCCCCCCACCCGGCCTGACTTTGACTAAAAACACTCGTCTAGCTGAAACCACTATCAATAATTTCCCTCACTCTATCTGTGCTTGAACCTAAACATAGATTCCATGAACAAAGTTTCTTTCTCAGAACTGCACACCTGTGGAACTCTTTTCCGTTTCCCTGTTTTCCAACCGCCTACAATATGGTCGTCTTCAAGTCCAACATAAACAAATTCTGATGAGCCATTCTCTTACGCAATCCAATTTACAAAATTTCCACTACTAACGATTACTATGACATTTTGTCACTGACTACTGTACACACATTAACCCTTATCCTCGAGTGGCGCCCGGGCCTTGATAAGTGATAACTCCTTTGTAAACAACAACAAAAGAAATCCCAGGTTAGACATGATCCCAAATAGTAACCCCAAGTGGCAATATGCTTTGTATGGGTAAAAATAATAACATGGTTATACTATGTGCTGTATGTGCTCCGGAGCCTATAGAGGGATGGACACTGTAAAGCTATTCTTGCTTAAGACACGCTCCATGAAATAATGCAGTGCCTTTTTGACCCTGGAGAGTTAAGGGGCTCATCCTTCATCGAATAACATGAAAATGGGTGGGGGGGGGAGGCCCTGAGCATTAAATCATGAGACAATCATCATCATTATCATTATCACCATTATGGGACATTAAAATCATAATTGATTTCGCCAAATAGAAGAGACAAATTACAAATATAGAATCAATTTATTGAATATCTAGGGTGGCTTTTTCCGGAACCATACTTTGGTTAATGAATTTAATTTGGAGTAGAATTGATTCATTTCAAAATTAATTATATGCCGCCATGAAAATGGCTTTTAAGAACATTCCGCAAATAAAATTGACATATCGGGTCCAATTTTAGATCAAGCCTGCAGTAGGGCCATTAATTTCACCTAATTGCAGCCTTTCTATCTTAATTATTATTATGAAGAGAGGAACTCCTGGCAAGGCTCTAAGATTACATGTTTATCTCCCTTTATCTTTATTAGCTTGCATTTGAGAGGCCAGTAGTTATACAATTGCTATCTATTATCTTTTACGCAAGCTTGTTTTCAGGTGCAGAGTGATTGATACGTCATTCGGTATAAACACCCCTTTGCATGATAGGCACTTCCACTCAAAACTTTGCCTAGTATTTCTGAACAGTTCTGGTTCCGTCAGCCATAACCAGATAGAAGTGTTAATTATTATGTTATACTTAATATGTAGTAAGAATTAAGCCTTCAACCTCAAGATGACTGTCACTAAGAATTGATTGTAATCAGCACCTTTATCCGTTGTGTCAAGATTCCTACGACTCCTACTTCATCTATCTTATTAACCCTTCTCTTTGAATAGCTTTTGTCCTTGATAAATTGTAATTAATTAGTAAAAAAAAAATTGACTTCTTATTGACATCTTTGCATCGATATGTTCCTGCAGGTTACGCAAGCTGAAGCAAAGACTGCAGGACAATTAATCCAAAACGCGGTGCCCTCTGTTCCCCATATTAAAAACCTTTTTCTATTTAGAAAGCCATTCTTAATATGGAGAAAGGGAAAGGAGGATTTTACGTTGACATAGCACATTGAAAGTCTTTTTCAGTTTTTAAAATTTTTTCTTGATTTAATGGAGTTCATGCTTTTATTTGACAACTGATTGGACAATCACTTCGGCATCTTCCAGATGTAACCTGTCAGAAGTTGTGGATATGAAGTTGCGAGAAATTGGGTCATAAAATAAATAATCTGATTTCAATACTCATATAACAGACAAGAACAAAAGTCTCTGGTTATATATATTCATTTTTTTTTTCACCTCAAACAATACATATTGTAATTTGGAATATACAAGGCTACTATTTGGAATCATGTCTAACAGGGGATTGTGGGGAATTGAGCAACAAGATGACTGTTCACATTACATTTAAACTTCTGCATATCAATATTGAAAGGGTAGGATTTTGCTGCCATTAGGGTTAGTCGAGGTATGCATGTCGAGGGGGCAAAAAGTGCTATGACTTTATCAGGCCACATTCTGTTATATTTAAAACTAGCCTGGGTGCTTGGCTTGCCCGGGTGTTTGGAGGTGTGTGTTGAGCAAAAAAAAAAAAAAAAGTGGTAGTAGGCAGGCAGGCAGGCTTGAACCCGTACTGCGAAGGAGGAAAAGAATGTGAAAAAGAAGTAACGTGTTTGCTGTTGCGCCAATCGTCAAACTAGAGGTGACGTAGCTTTAAATTAAGGCTAAACAATCGAAAAGAGGCGATAACTTTCAAAAACATCAGCGAAAAATGCGGACCCTCCCTGTAGAAAAGTTCTTACTTGAGGGTGAAGGAATTAACGTTTTTAGCCAATTTTTCGATATTTGTCGTCCGAAGGGCCGAGCTTCAAAATGATACCAATCTCGTGAAAATCCGTCACCTCTGTCGAAAGTTTTAGGCAGACACACAAGCATATATACAAACATACATACATTTAAACAGAAAGGTGAGATTTATATTATAGATTATATTTAAACTTCTGCATGTCAGTACAGTCAGGGAAGCAGGGAGGGAAGTCTAGAAGTCTGCCAGTTTGAAGGAAGAAACTATTAGAGCAGAAAGGTTTCCAGCATCTAGGGATCTCAACAGTGAAAGGGTGGGATTTTGCTGCTTGTTGAGTTTGTTAAAAATATGTACGTCGATGAGGCATGCAATCAAAGTACTTGTAAAACAGGCACCATTGTAGTTATGGGACAGAGGTTGAAGCTTGGCTGACGGTGAGGGATCTACTATATTTGAGACTTTTTTAAAAACCCTATTTAAGAGTAAAAGACTAGTGGTGGATACATCAACTCAGATCTGGCATGGTGGCTGTGTATGGGTGAATTGTGGCTTTTGTCGAATTAGCGGTGATAATGTACCAAGAATATTCGAAATACACAAACATTTGCACTTTAGCTTGAAATTTCCATCTTATGTCCCGGAAGCAGTCCAAAAATATTTCTCCTCTGAGAAATTGCAAATTCAGAAAGTCCTAAGCTATTTTAACCGTTCCAATAAGGATCTGAATTTCTTCCCCCTTTTTTAGAGTTCCGGGAAAACGCGGAACTAATTCAAAGTCAGTAATTGCATAAACATCTAACGCAAAGGAAAAATATTCAAATGTAAATTACAGCTAAAGATAATTTTATTTTCACCGCAGTTTTGTTTTCCGTCAACACCAAAGCCAACAGAGTCTAGGCAATTGTTGTGATGGCTTGCTCTCTGTGCAGTTCTAGAAGGTCCAAAAGGGGTTGAAGGTGAAAAGGGGGTTGGTTTATTGCTAATCACCACAACGCCCAAACCAAGGGATGTTGATAGAGCTGCCCAGGCATTTTTTTTTTTCACATCAGAGTGCTCTTTCTCTAGGTCGCTGACTTGTGTCACATTATCCCGCTGGAGAAAGGAGATAAATAACTTCACAACAGTTTTTGCACAATTTAGCTTCTCAAGTGTTATGGAATTGTCTGGTGTGCTTTTCCTAATGGATGGAGTTCCAGACTATGGGATTACACAGCGATCTTCCAATTTGTTGTAGATTTAACCATGTAGTCACAAATATAAAAGGCATAATTCATGTTTATTTCTTATTTTCACCTTTTACAGTATAACCATCAGCGATGACAATTTCAAAACTATTTGAATATTCTAACCTTGGCTAGAATCATTACAGTCACCACAATACCACATTTACTCTAGGGAGTTCAAAATTGGTGCAGATGACAAGTGTGATTTCTTACTGTGAGTATGAAATTAGGCAATAATAGAGCTTCCTGTCATGAATACAGACGAGTCGTCATTCATGTGACGCGATGCCATAAACCGTTGAATATATCCTATCAGGATTTTCGTTTCTGAGTGCTCAATACTCTTAGTAAGAGCTAAACCAAGCAAATGGTGGGGGATAGGTTGGGAGGCATTATATATGCAGGAAGGATGAATAAAAAAACAATAACTATTTTTGGGACATTTCGCAGGTTTGTCTCATTCACCGTCCAAGAAAATCTATCTCACACCCTATCAGGTGGCCCTACCATTAGTCTCTCACTCTTAGACAGGGACCAAAAAGAGTTCTAATAGTTCCTGCACTATTAACCAAGCTACGACATCTGTCCCATCACCACAATATATCTGTCTTGCACTTTGTTCACCGGGTATTTATTTACCAATTAGTTGTTGAAATTCTTTTTCATGAGTCCGGTTGCTCTTATCATTTACTGGAATGATGGCGATCTTCCTAAGATTCCAGTTTCTTTGTCATGTCGTACATAAAAACTTGGTGTTTTGTTATGTTTTCCTTCTCAGCTCTGTTTAACTCAGTATCACTGGGGATACCAGGAGGTGATGCTGGTCAAGTGTTTAACGACACGGACTGACGACCTGGGTGTTCCCAAGTTCGATCCAGTTCGTTCCACAAAAATCACTTTCACTTAGGATTTTGTGGTCCCTCCTGTAAGTACTTGATGTTTTTCTAGAAAGAATTCTGACTCGAAAAATTTCAAGAAAACCAATGCCAACAATAGAATCATATGATGATGATGAGCACCGATACCAAGCTGTGACCAAATAGTGCACTGATAGACATATTTTAAGAATTTTATTTTGTACTAGCATGCATCCCGGCGTTGCCCGATCGTAAAATACACTCAAATATGATATTTTAATTAACTCAGATTTCATATTTATTATTATGATGCAAATTCTCTGTAAATTATTATATTGTACCCAATATATAGAAGTGATTTAAACAGCTTTTTTTTTTAATATGACTTGAGTGCCATCAGCTAGAATCGAAACCAAAACATTTAGCTATCAGATAATTACAGTATTTAAACACTTATGTATTAGTTATGGCATTGAATATGACAATTCTTTACAGTAAAATCGTGTAGGCGTCTTAACTAAGTATATATATATATATATATATATATATATATATATATATATATATATATATATATATATATATATATATATATTGAGACTCCTGGTTTGAACCAATGAATACTACGTGTGTATATATATATATATATATATATATATACACACACATCTTACTTTCCTTTTTTGCTAACCATAAAATAAACTGTTTTGAAATTGACAGAATCTTAATCACGAACCAGATCTAACGTTCAAATGATGATGTTTCAGACTAATGACTTATACAGTTAGATAATCTATGAATTTCTCAGTACAGTATTCAAAAGAAGGAAATTTTCACATAAACCTGTGAATACATATATTCAGAGGATAATATTGTTTATATATTTATATGTATAGATATAGATAGAGAGAGAGAGAGAAAAGGCGTAGTAGCGGACACGATAGGGCGACTGTTTACCTCACTGAGATTACTTTTGGCTATAAGTTGGGGGCCTCCTCTGCAGCCAGTCGTCGCGGGTTCGCTCCACTGGACATGAGCATTGGAGGCTCAGAGGGTGTCTATCTGATGCGTAACAGATACTGCACCTAAACTGCGCAAGCAAGTTTGGAGTCAAGGTGGAAAGTCCTGCTGTGATGGAGTGAGACTATGCTAACACCGAGGGATAAAGCACTGAGGCCCCAACTAGTCATCGTCAAGACTAACGGACTGCATGATAATATATATATATTCCAGGTGGAAAGATATCCAAAAATTAAGAATAATTGAATTTCAACAAGGGTCGTTGATAGTACTAAATCAAAGAGAGCAAATTATAGTTTTTTATTCTTTATGTCAATTCAGTCATATCTTGTTACGATGTGCAGACCGTTTCAATCATATTTGATTTCAATATGGAAGAAAAATTAAAATACAAAAATTAAAAATTGAACAATCAAAAAGCGAAAATTATAAAAATTTTTTTAAAGTTCCAGACTTTTTCAAATTTGGAGGAGAGAAAAAAATGCCATGACTGGCGTGAAGCAAAATTATAGTTCTTATAAGAATTATAAGTTTGCTTCACACCAGTCATGGTATTTTTTTCTCTCCTCAAAATTTGAAAAGGTCTGGAACCGTTTTAATATTTGTTTTTTTCATTTTTCGGGACAAGATCAAAGTGTAGTATCTGTTCTTCAGATGCTGCACTTCTATTTCTTGTTCTCTTTCGGTGGAGGAGAAATCCTTCACGACTGAGACAATTTTTATTTTTGTACCTTTTCTCCACGTTAAAAAACGACCCTGGTGTCTAACTCTGTCCCGTGGGGAGGCATAGTAAATAGGTACATAAAGAATAATAAAAATATATATATTATTTTTAAAATATAATTATCCACTGGCACGTGTTTCGTCGTTAATGACTCATCAGAGTGGTTGAATCAAGCGAGATTCAAAATTGGGATCGTATGGTAAGAAGCGTAAACCCTTACCACTAGGCTATCTCGCACAACGGAATATATTGCATTTTTTTTATGTAGATGTTATTTGTTTTGTTATACTTTTTAAATGAATTCAATTATTTATATGAAAGTGCATTTTTACCTAAATGCAAGTTGGGAATAATTTTCTCTTTGACCAATTTGGTACTCCCAAATGGGGAGCTGCATATGTATATTATTAAAAATATAATTATCCACTGACACGTGTTTCGTCATCTACAACTCATCAGAGTGGCTGAATCTAGCGAGACGAAACACATGTCAGTGGATAAATATATTTTTAAAATAATACATATGTCGCTCCCCATTTAGTGATACCGAATTGGTCAAAGGGAAAATTATTATTGCATTTAGGTAAAAATGCATTTTTGTATAAATATTTGAATTCGTTTCAAAAGTATCGCAAAACAAAAACAAATAACATCTAAGTGTGTATATATATATATATATATATATATATATATATATATATATAGTCATCCGCATACAGTACTGTTTCGATGTATCACAGCTCCTCAGTGTGGCTAGACAGGCAACCACCTCAAGCCAGGATCGAAACCTGTGCAACAGTAAGGCTTTGAACCATTATACTAAATCTGCATGTGTGTATATATATATATATATATATATATATATATATATATATATTAGTGGCCTGGCAAGGCCATGGGGAACACAACCAAGCAAAACATATCCCTAAGCAAGATTCATCCTAAAGCTACAAAACTGAAGCTAGCCTGCCAGGACACTATATATATACAAATGTAGGCAAATTTGGCCATATTTTATTGGTCTTTTCTAGCAATTGTCATTAAATTTTAACCATAAAATAGTATTAGAATCTTCAGAAAGCCTGCAAATTTTCATGTAGATTTGTTCTATAGAACCAAAGATATGAGCATTTCAATATTCAATTTGGCTTCGAGTATATTTAACAGATAGATTTACCACCTTTTTTGGGCAATTGTATAACTTCCAAATCTCAGCGACTATTAATCAGAATTTAACAAATGAAGACTCGTTGGAAATGTCATGACCTGAATTGTGTAGTAAATCATGTGACATTTGACCCTGAGGTTGAACATTAAGGGGAGCATCTATCATCCAGAACCTATTTTTGGCAGATTTTTCACCCATAAAAGGTTTCATTCATATTCCTATTCAAATTTCTAGTTTTGCATATGAATTACAAAATATCTGATATTTCCACAAAACCTCTGCTCTTGATGGAGGAGAGATTAAAACTTGCTGCTATCGTTTCAAATGATCTGAAATAACAAGCGGAGACTTGATTCCAAATATTTCTCATATGTTATATCTCTCCTCTTTAGTTTTCATTCATAAATAAATTTCACAGTGTAAAAGGGTTATTTGATACTAAAGATATCCCTTAATCGTACTCTATTTCCAAAAGAGGAGAGATATAACATATGAGAAATATTTGGAATCAAGTCTCCCTTTGTTGCTATTTCGAATCATTTGAAAGCATAATAGCAAGTTTTAGTCTCCCTTCTATCAAGGCCAGAGGTTTAGAGGAAATATATTTTACGCAAATGACAAAACGTCTATATTCCAAAGTTCAAGATGTTGTAGGGGAATAAATAAGAGCACCGGATTACTGGTGTAGGGTAAGGAGTGAGGTCCCTTGAGAAAAAGAGAGGAGAGTCCGTACACATGAGGCACGGACGCAAAAAGTTCTTCTCCTAAAAGACAATGTTGGACAGGCAGAGTACAACTCTAGAATAAAATCCTCACTCCTCACGTAAACCCCACTATTGAAGTGAGTAATCTTTTTACCTTCATGTTCTGAATTGCAGTGTTGTCATGTTTTCATGTTTGTTAATAAATTCTTGTCGTTTATACTTGTTGTACGTTTAGTAATTATTAAAGTTGGTCGGTAGTTTTGGGACTTGGAAGAACCTAAACCCGGAGCAACAATGTTATCCATTTTACCATTTATTTCTTTAAGCATGTTAAAATGTTTAATTCTTGACAGCGCCTGTTTCATAGCGCAGAATCATTCATTAAATATTATGTCAATTTTTTAATTTATTCCGCCCAATACTCATCAGAAGAAAAGGGACTTATCAACTTATCAAATTATAAAATCCGAAAATCGAAAGAGAAATTGCAATTGTGTTTTCTTTTAGTTAAGCCATCTTTGAATTAAAAAAAAATGTTTAATTCTAAGATGGCGTAACTAAAGGTAAACAATTAAAACACGATACCGAAAGGCTTTCTTTTTACTAAAAACTCAATAGCAGTTGTTCCACTGGATGACTGGAGATATTCATAATCGTACCTTATTTCCATAAGAGGGGGGATATAACATATGAAAAATATTTGGAATCAAGTCTCACCTTGCTGTTAGTTCAGATCATTTGCAACCATAGCAGCAAGTTTTTTGTCTCCTCTCTATTAAGGCCAAAGGTTTTTGGGGAAAAATACATATAAATGACAGAAAGTCTATATTCCAAAGTTATCCATCTTACCGTTTATTTCATTAAGCATGTTAAAATGTTTAATTTTTGACAGCACCTGTTTCGTAGCACAGAATCATTTATGTAATTATGTCAATTTTTTTTTTAATTTATTCCGCCCTTAGCTCATCAGAAGAAAAGGAACTCATCAACTTTAAAAGAAAATAAAGGAATTTGGGCATTATTACAAAATCCGGAAATCAAAGTAGTAGTTCTGTTTTCATTTAGTGATGTCATTTTCAAATTTTTTAAAATTCTGAGATGGCTTAACTAAAAGAAAATAATTAAATAATTAAAAGACGATGTCAAAAGGCTTTCTTTTCACTAAAAACACAAATGCAGTTGTTCTAGTGGATGAATGTTCGTAATTTTTTAATATATTACTATTTTCGACATTACAATTCAGTGAGTAATATTGTTTTTGTTCAAAGGACATATTTTTTAAAAATCCATCTGTCGCCCCTCTTCAAACAAGCATCATTTTTTTTCTTTCTTCAATCTGTTCAGCCCTTTTTCCCTTTTTTTATTTCCCGTTTTTCTTTGTCTCTGCTAACACATCAATCGCCTTACTCTTATCATTTCAGCTACTTCTTTGTACACTTTCAACTTTTCTCTTCATCTTTTCCAGACTCTCTACTAGTTTCCCTCGCCTTTCCATCTTCCTTTACATTCGCTCTCCATATGCACAATTACCTAAAAGCCCCTTCCCCCTCTTAACCCCTTATTTTCCATTCCACCTTCTGTCAAGTCTCTTTCCCTTGGATAAATTTCAACAAATCCCCGATTTATAACATTTACATACCTGCCCAAAAGTAATAAGTTCTAGACTAATACAAAACGGCAGGACGAAATAAAATAATAATAATAATAATAATAATAATAATAATAATAATAAATAAATAAATAAAACAAGGAAAGACAACTCATGGGTCTTCTGATGGAATTTGTAAGCTATGAATATTTTATTGGTTTACTAAGTTCAAGAATAAAGCTGCATCATTTCCTCCGTAATGACAACGTGGCCTCAAACGAAATTGCATTTCAGATTCAAAACTATCTCAAGAAGGGAAAGAAGAACTTTCGTGTCCCTTCGTTTGCTTTAACTGTTGACGTAGAGATTTTGTAAATCTAGCAATTATTATAACGGCTGGAATTTTCTAGGGAAAATATAAAAAGAAATAGCGGTAAAAGTCAACAAAAATATGAGATGCTGCATTCGGAGAAATGTTTCTTTCACTTGGTCGCCATTTTGTGGCAACAGTGTAAAATATCTCCTGTCAGTGCTATTACCTCTTTATTGTGTAATATTTCGGTGAATAAAACTACATTGTGATGTCATTACAGGGTGGAGTATAAGATTGTTGCCCTAAAGAAAACAACACTACAGCTTTATTTTAAAACTTTTATCGGAAAAATCAATTCAGCTAACTTGATTATGCAGTAAAGCTGACATCTATTCAATGTAACCGCCTTCAGCTTCAATCACCGCCTCAATACAGGGTCCGGAACTGGGAGCATGCCTTTTCCACAAGTGCCAGCAGGAGCCTTGGTGAATACTCAGTGGATGGCGGCAATCAGGTTAGCTTTTGTGTTGTTGGAGGTCATGTTGGTGATGTTTTCGACGTGTGAGTAAATGAAGTAGTCCATCAGGCTCATATCGTGGGAGGAAGGGGGACAGTGAGAGAAGGGTAAAAATTTGTAACACTCCTTCTGAAGCCAAGTCTGGGTCTCTTTGAACTTGTGGGCTGGCGTTGAGTCCTGCAGCCGCACCCAGCATCTGTCAGTGACCACCTGATTGCACCAGGAGATGACCACACTCTTCAGCACATCCAGGTACACTTTGGTGTTAACTTTCAAGCCGACTTCAAAAATGTCAGTTGGCATGATGTGACCCTCACTTGAAACCACACCAAAGATCATAATCATGGCTTGAAGCTTTGTTTTCATCATCCTGGGTACATCACTATTATTTGTGGCAATCCAGCAATGCATTTTGATGGGTTGGCAATGGTCCTGTTGGATCAGTAGAGAGTAAGAGTTGTACAACGACACATATCCGATCTCATCCATTGAACATTGTCTCACTTTCAGATGTGATAGAAGATTCTTGTCGCTCTTGGGATTTGTACACAACTGGTCAACTAGTAAATCGTCAACAACAAAAAAAGAAGAAAACCCGGTGTTCATCAAACGGAAATGGAATCATATCTTTTCTAGTTCCGCCCTGTATAATGTAACAGAGTGCATCTGAAAATATCAGCAATAGCTGAACAATAGATGGCTAGCGAATGTATAAGCAGCAGCAGCAGCCATTTGAGCACATATGCAAATTAGTAAGCATTTGCACTGGGAAAGATTGAGGTATAAAGTTGAAGGCGAGAAATGGCTGGATATAGCCAGTGTGATGTTAGGAGAAAGAAAAACATGTGTCAGGCGGGATTGACGTGTGGCCCTGTGGTGGTGTTGAGAGACTTTTAAGCTGGTGTTGAGATGGCAGGGTTTTGTTAATCTCATGGAAGACGAAATGAACAGTAAAAAATAAAAGCAAGAAGCAGGCATTGCTTGGAAAGTAATGGTAGTAAATGCTTGTTTGTTTGTCTGTTTGTTCCTTTGCGACAGTACCAAACAACGTGGGGGTCCGAGAGAGGTTTGAACTTTAACGATCACGGTTTGAGCTTAACAGTTATATTACATACATATCCAAATTGCTCATAAAAGCTACTAGCTACAGTGGTTCTACTTTTATTCCTAAGTACCAGCAACATCAAAAAAACTACCTTGTGATTTTTTTTTACGATGGAAACAAATTTATCTAAGCCCGAAGGCCACTCAGGGATAAGGGTTAATGAATGTAATGTAGTAGTGTAGTAACCGTTAATTGTGTAATTGATTCTTACAGAGGACGGTTCAAGCAGAACTTGTTTACAATAACGTTGAAGTGGCACAATAGATTTGAGCTCAGACGAGCATTTGTCACAAAAATAATGATAGAAAAATGACAGGCTTGTAATGTTGCAGGAAAGAGAAAAGTGTATCACCTGCTAGGTTTTGAAGCCAGTTATGGACTTTGTCAAGGCAAGATAGCATGTTCCGAACAGCTCCTGTCCAGATGTTGCAACACTACTCCATTTTTCTAGCTCTTATGCAGGTAGAACATTGCATACTGAGTGGGATACCTACTGGAGCAGTAGCAGGATGCAATGACTGTTCTGGTGACCTTGGCCACAGATATGATGTCGGTCATCCATTTTAGGTCAGACCCAGAAACTTGTCAAAGCATGGAGCTTCTTTGAGATGGAAGCAAATCATATCAATTGGGGTTAAGTTAGGATCAGAGCGTTTATGGTGAAAAGATAGAATTTTGTTTTTTGATGTGTTAAAATTAACCAGCTGACAGAAGTTACCTTTTTCTTATTTTTTATTTGTACGTTTATAAGTAAAGGACTACAATTAGACCTCATGCCTACAGGAGCACTATGTAGATAGATTAGCAGTGAGATGTTTTTTTCACATTACATTTAAATTTCTGCATGTTAGTACAGCCAGGCATCAGGAAACAAGAGGAAAGACTGGTAATTTTAGCGAAAAAGCCATTAAAGTAGAAGGCTTTCTAGCATCTAGGAAGGGGTGGGATTTTGCTACTTATTGAGTGAATCAGGGCTATTTAGTTAATTAAAGTACATGTAAAACAGACAGAGATGCAGCATCAGCCTGATGAGTCCTTGCGAGGATAAAATGTGGAAAATTCTGTGTAGCTTAATTGCCATAAATATTTTCATAACTTATACTTCTTTATACTGATTACATCTTTGCATAGGCTGGTAACATGGTTGAGCACTGTAGAAAGCCCCATAAAACCCCATTCTGTATGGCTTATACTGATTATATAAACAGAATAAAATATGGCGGTATGAGATGGATTTTTAATAAACACCGCAGTAAGTAAGAGTTTGTTTTTTTTTATTATGTTTCTGGGAACTTTAAAAATCGCTATTTCCTTTATCAACATTTTCTTTTACAAAACCGTTTTTCATTCCAAGTAGAAAAAAACAAAACATTATAAACTGTTTTCTGAGGAATATATATTTGTTTCTAATGAGTTGTTTGGTGGGCTGCAACGAAACACGTGTAAGACGTACTTCATAAAAAAATATGAATCATGATTGTGAATGAAATATATTTACTAATTTTGGAATGTTGACTAACGATATATATGTATATATATAGAGAGAGAGAGAAAGAGAGGGGGGACTAATAGAATTTCAAACTGTAAATTGAAATTTACAATTAAATTTTATTATTCAACAGAATACTCAAAAAAAAAAAAATTTGAAAGTCCTTATTCCAGGGAGTTTCAAAGAATGCCACTCTTGAACTTTTTTATTTGGTTGTGATTAATTAATTAATATTTGAATATTAATATTTATAATTAATTGAAGTTTACCTCTGATTATCTCGGGTAAACATTTCATTGATTGTGTCATATATATATATATATATATATATATATATATATATATATTGAAACGTGCATAATCACTTTGACACACCGGTTCCCATCAGATCAGGGAATTGCAGGTGCTGTAAGAGTTCTTTTTTTTTTTTTTTTACATAGGCATCACCACTTACCAAGGCCCAGTGACCACTAAGGATAAGGGTTAAGAGTGTACCGTAGTCATTGAACAATATAGTAATCGTTAGTAATGGAAATTCGGTAAATTTGTTAACTTAAGTGGAACGGCTCATCAAGAACTTGTTTACGTTGGACTTAAAGACAACCAGATTGCAGTCAGCTGGAAAGCAGGAAAACGAAAGACAGTTACACAAGCATGCAGTTCTAAGAAAGAAGCTTTGTTCATGGAATCTACATTTAGGTTTAGG